>NC_138547.1:1505327-2105327 GCF_964234715.1 Podarcis melisellensis | reverse complement strand
AATTGAATACAATATACTCCCATAGAGACTACCTTACACTGCGTTTAAAACCAAAATCGCATTTGGATAGAAACTGTTTCTCAGGCGACTAGTTCTAGTCTTGATAACCCTGGACCTTCTTCCAGAAGGCAGAAGCTGGAAGAGATCATTTCCGGGGTGGGCACTATCCTGCGCTATCTCTGCAGCTTTCTTATGATACCTGGAAGCATAGATTTGATCCAAGGTGGGAAGAGTGCACCCAATTATTCTCTCTGCAATCTTTACAACCCTGGACAGCATTGTTTTTCCCCTGACTATGCAGCTCCCAAACCACACACACAGACCATGTTAATACACTCTCAACAGTACAATAGTAAAATGCCTTGTCTAAACAAGGATGTTTTTAGCAGGCACCGCGAAAAGTACAGTGAGGGCTCCTCTGCCTGATATCAAGAGGCAGGGAGTTCCAAAGTGTAGAGGCTGCCACACTAAAGGACCAAGTTTTTACTAAAGCGGGACGGGTAATATGTCGCCCCTGTAACACTGCTAGCTCTGCCAATCAAAGTGATTGAGTGGGCACATGTGAGGCAAGGGGGTCTCGTAGGTAAACTGGTCCCAGGTTGTTCAGGGCTTTGTATACCAACAGGGACACCTTGAAGTTGGGCCAGTAGCAAATGGGCAACCAGTGCAGGTCTCTGAGCACAGGTATTGGCAACCAGGCTGCAGCCTTCTGCACTAACTGCAGCTTCTGTAACAGGCACAAATGAAGTCCCGCACATTGCAGCCTTGATGAAGGGGTGGAAGAAAACATGGTGGAATGGAGAAAAGACAGAACTTTTTCTAGGGCCAAGTGGAGTGCCCACTTCTGCAGCTGCCTGGGTTCAAGGCCCTTAGAAGGTCATTGGTGGCTTCACATTTAAAAGAGCTATGCAGAGTTCAGTGAGGGTTGCTTTAGTCAAGGGCTTTTGTGGGCAATGCTTGGGCTCCATCCAAGGATGCATCACCCATGAGGACAAGGAGAATTCCAGAAGAGACAGAAAGGAGCTTAAAACAGCACGTGAAGCATGAGTTTCTCTCGGCATTGGGTGACAAAACAAAAAATACATCAAATGGAAGCATGTATACTTGTGGTTTTGCAAGCGTGCACATCCTGAAAGGTTGGTTAAATGCCACCCTAATCTCCCAAGTAGTGAGAGACCCCAGGGGTTCCAGCTGCTTACCCAGGTTCAGTTTCCTTGGAGTGAAAGTCACCGGAGATTGTGGTGTCCTTAGGATATGTAGTTTTATTTACACATCTATACAACCTGAGCGTAAGATAGAGAGACTCACAGCATTAACATCCCAATGGGTTTGGGGATCCAGCACAGAGCAAGCGTGTCTCTGGGTCTCCAGCTTCCAGCCTGCTTTTTTCAGCTCATCTCCCACACACCACCCTGGCTCTTGTTCTCCTACCTAGCAGTCAGGTGAGGAGGGAGAGGAAAGACCTGTCCATCAGCCTGGAGGGCCTCCTCCCTTCACTGTAGCTCTTGCAATGGAGCCCATCCTTCTGGGATGCGGATGAGGACACTGCAGTGGCCAGCCAAGGCCATCGTCTTACAAAGAAACTTGCCTGGCTAGTTCAGCAGTAGGATCCTCTCTTTGAATCTAACGCTCCCCGGGTACAGGATCCTAAGAATCGGAAGGGACTCGTGGCAGCACCCAGACTCACCTCCCAAACCCACATCACTCACTTCCAAGAATATGAATACATTAGATAAATAATACTGAAAGTCTGGCAGTCCTTTTGGAAAAGCAAAAGCTGTTCCCTGAGTTGGGTGGGTGGAATCAAGAGCAGAGAGATACAAGGGAAGGGCAATTAATCCACTCCCCATCAGGGGACTTGCTCCCAAGTAGGTTTAAACCCCAATACAGTACTTTTTGGGGGGGCAGGGGGAGGGGCAGGACGGGCAGGGAAGAAATTAATTACACAGGTTAATTTTTATATTGTTTTATTGTATACCAATGCTTTAAATTCTTTATTTTATGTTACCTGAATTTGGGTAGCAGGTAAGCAATAACATCTCTAAGCAGTTCATGCAGAATATAAAATATATGTTTAAGAAGTTTATAAATGTGAGCAGTTAGAAACAGGTCCTTCTATATCTGCAGCTGGAGGCAGTGATGCTTCGAATACCAGTTGCTGGAAACCACTAGCCTGATCCAGCTGCAGGGATCTTCTGATGTACTTACATGCTTTCAAAATTTCTAAATACAAAGCAACTGCTACAGTTTCATGAGCTGTAACCACCTGGACCTTTTCTGCAGGTGGATCTTGGACATTTATATGGAGACAACTTGGAACGCCAACATGAACTGAGGCTCTTCCGAGATGGGAAGTTGAAATACCAGGTATGAAAGTGGATAAATGGTCCTCCTCCCTTGGGAGAGCAAAACAGGATGACCCTAGACAGCTGCTTCCGATCAAAATAGTCAATACTGGGCTAGATGGGCAAACAGTCTGGCCTGCTCATCATCCCAGGTTGGGTACTCTGTCCGATGCCACAGGAGGCAAATCTGTGTTTCATTTGTCTGGTTTTAGAATGTCTCTAATCCCCTTCAGGATAAATATTTCCTGGGCAGATTATGAAGCATGCACATGAGGGTGATGGGACCAAGAGAAGGGCAGGTTCGTATGGGAGGATATGATATTTCAGATAGCTTGGGCCTGCGAGGTGTTTGAGATGCACCCCTGATGAGCACCCTTCCTCTCTCACCTCCCTAGGTGGTGAAAGGGGAAATTTATCCCCCGACGGTACTGGACGCCCCCGTGCACATGATCTACCCAAAGCACATCCCTGCAGAAAAGCAGCTGGCTGTGGGCCAGGAGGTCTTTGGGCTGCTCCCGGGACTCATGATGTACGCCACCATTTGGCTCCGCGAGCACAACCGCGTCTGCGACCTTCTCAAGCAGATTCACCCCACCTGGGATGATGAGCAGCTGTTCCAGACCGCAAGGCTCATTCTTATTGGTGTGTGAGGGGGGAGGGCTGTGGGGGAGGGCAACAGGGCAGTGGGGTGTTCCAACCAAGCGCCATGCCAACATTCTTCCAGTGTTATTTCCTCCACACAGACACACGCACACACGCACGCACTCATCCATTCTCCATCAATTAATGAGGAAACAATTTGTATTTGAAAATTATAGACTTGGTAGCATTGGAAAGATATTCCACACACACACACACAGATCATATCATCCAACCCCCTGCAGTTCAGGAATCTCAGCTAAAGAATCCCTGACAGAGGGACACCCAACCTCTGTTGAAAAACCTCCAGTGGAGACCACCACCAAAGGAACAAGAGAGGCGAAATCTGTGAAGCTTGACTGTATTTTAAAAAGCACATAAGCATGAGATTTCCTGGATTCTTGACCTGTTTGGACAGATTAAGAAGCTGGTACAGCTCCAAAGTCCAGCATGATAATACCACCTTGCAGATTGATGTTTGTATGTTAAAAACTTTGTTGTGGAATGGACCACCAAGCCCTTATTATCTTCAGGGCTTAGGTGGGATTGGCAAGGTGAGATGTTTGCGGCTTTTTAGTTCAAGAGGTGAGTGACATAATAGAAGTATACAATGTTAGGCCTAGCATGGAGAAAGTGGAGAGAGAAAAGTCTCTCCCCCCCCCCCCCCACGTAGTAGTAATAATTATATATTTAATTATATAATTATATACTCTGGGACATCCAGTGAAGCTGAGTGTTGGAAGATTCAGGACAGACAAAGTCCTTCTTCATGCACCATATAGTTAAACTATGGAACCAAAGCAATAGCCACCGACCTAGATCACTTTAAAAAAGGGATAGACAAATTCATGGAGGAGACGGCTGTCAATAGCTTCTAGCTATGATGGTTCTGCCTCTGCAGTTAGGAGCAGCAGTGCTCCTGAAAACCAGAAGCTGGAAACCACAGGAAGGGAAAAGGCTCCTGTGCTTAAATCCTGTTTGCTGGATTCCCATTGGGCATCTGGTGGCCACTGGAAGGACAGGATCCTGGGCTAGATGGGGCCCCTTTGGCCTGATCCAGTGGCCTCCTCTTATGTTCTTAGATCATGAGCTCAGTTGCCTGCATCCTCACCCGTTGACTCCCTCCCTCCCCAGGTGAGACCATCAAGATCGTCATTGAGGACTATGTCCAGCATCTGAGTGGCTACTTCCTACAGCTGAAGTTCGACCCAGAACTCCTCTTTGGAGTCCAGTTCCAGTACCGGAACCGCATTGCAGTGGAATTCAACCAGCTCTACCATTGGCATCCACTGATGCCAGATACCTTCAAGATCCAGGACCAAGAGTACAGCTACAACCAGTTTGTCTACAACACCACTATGCTGATGGACTATGGAGTGGAGGCCCTTGTAGATGCCTTCTCCAGGCAGCAAGCTGGGCAGGTGGGTGCATTGGCCACACCCATCCCAAAGGGCCAAGCCAATCTTGAGGAGCAGGAGGGTTCTTGGTCCACCAGGATGGGAAAGCGAGCAAACCTAGGGAACTGACATACCTCAAGTAGCCATACCATGCCAGCTGCAACTGTCGGCTTTTAGTTCTAATAGATCAGTGGTTCCCCAGCTTTTCTGGGCCACTGCCCCCTGGTTTTGCAAACTTGCCCCAGTGTCCCCCTACCCTATAAAAAGTATTACAGTCGTACCTCTGGAGGCAAACGGGATTCGTTCTGGAGCTCCGTTCACATCCTGAAGCGAATGCAACCTGCATCTGCACATTTGCGTGTGTGCGGGTCGTGATTCACCGCCTCTGCGCATGCACATGATGTTATTTTTAGCATCTGTGCATGCGCAAGCGGCGAAACCTGGAAGTAATGCATTCCGTTACTTCTGGGTTGCTGCGGAGCGTAACCTGAAAACACTCAACCTGAAGCATATTTAACCCAAGGTATGACTGTATTCAGAATAGCAGTTTATATGACCCACTGTGGAAAATACCAACACAATAAAATTCAAAACAGTGACAATTAAGCACACATTTGTTGAAAAGCGAATTAAAGCTATTTAGTGTAATTAAGTCAATGGAACTGATGAACTTGATCCAGTGATATCAGCTTAGCAAGAGACTTGCTAAGTAACTATTTCACTGTTCAGTAAATTCTCAATGTGACACTTGGGCTTGATGAAGTGAAACCAGTTTCCCAATACCTGGTTTAAAATTGCTTAGCAGGAATCATTCATATATATATATACACATGCACACAGTGCTTTTTTCTGGGAGACACATTGTGAATCTAAGTTTGGCCTCATTGAAGGGCAGTATTTCAATATGAGTAGGAAAAAGAGGACCCCTAAAAATTTTTTTTAAAGGAAAAAAAGCACTGCACACACTCACACTCTTCATCTACCACAGATTCAGGGTCACTAACTTATCAGAAAATAAATAGCTGCTGCCAGTAATTAGCTAAACAAACGTGAACAAAGGAAACAGATTTGACAATGAGAGGAGCAGTAAAACTTTAAATATAAAGTGAGGAAGGTGTTTTGCTTTAGGAAGGTGTAACCTGGCCAATGGTAAGTAAACACTTGGCGCGCTCAGAGGCACCCACCTCCAGCGCACCCTTGCCTCTTAGCACCCCACTAGGTAATCCTCCCCCAGGGGGTGATAGCACCCACTTGGGAACCACTGTTGCAGAGAGTCTGGATAAGAGTTTGAACAGTGCATTTGCTGTTGTCTTTCTTTGTTTTTTTGCTGTGCTAATTTGTGGCCACTTTCTTCCCCTCCCTCCCATAAAAGGCTATTTTCATATAAATGCCTAGCCAGCATGGCTGAGGATTTTAAGGGTTACTGCTCACTCAAAGCTTTCCTGCTCACAGGCTATTTTATTGCTTCCTGTTCAGTGCAGCTGAGGGATTTGTGATCAGCTGCACCCTAAGAGAAGGAAAATTATAGCTCCATAAAGAAAGAAGAGGGGAGAAGTAAACAATGAATGGTGATTAAAGCCACTAATGGGGAACAGGAACGGACTGATCAAGGGACAATTTGCCACAAATCCCTCAGCCTTGTTGACTAGAAAGGAAGGACATGGGAAGGCCTGCAGTGAAAGAACTTATTAACATTGCAGGGGACCCTTAACTGAAGGAGACTTACATGTGAGTAGACATTACAGAAGGGTCATGGTCCCAGGAAGAGACTTAATGGGATCACAGTGCTATATTAAGTGCTGCCCCAAACCACCATTTTAATTATCCTTCCTGCTGACTGTAGAAAAGCAGAGCCTCAGTCCTGCAGCTGTGGAAGCAACTTTGGTGTCAGAAGTGGGATTTGGACTTTGAGCCCTGCCCTCCCAACGGAGGGTCTGCAGGCTAGATCTGAACCCCAACCATCCCAACAAATTACTTATGATTGCATGAAAATGGGAACTTCTCAAGGGTGGGTGGGAAATCTAGGTGGCTTGGCCCCTCCCCTCCTGCTAACCAAGCCTCTCCATTGGCTTTTCAGATCGGTGGGGTACCGAACATCCACAAGCAGCTTCTTAAAGTGGCCATTGGAGTCATTGAGGAGTCAAGGCTGCTGCGCCTCCAGTCCTTCAACGAGTATCGGAAGAGGTTTGGCATGAAGCCCTACACCTCCTTCCAGGAGCTGACAGGTAGGGCAGGCAACCTGCCAGAATGAGGGGAGGGGGCTCCCAGAGGGGTCACTATGAGGGGCACTTTAGATGCCACCCCCACCCTGCAAAGGCCATTGTGTTTCCCTGTGAGGAAAAGGCTGAAAAGTGTGTGTGTGTGTGTGTGTGTGTGTTGGTGTTTTAATTTGGGGAGGGGGAGTGGTAGAGAGTGAAGGGAGATGTTGGTTTCTGAAAGAGTATGCATGGAGTAGAGCCTGTTTTTCCCTAGAGTGCTTGAATTCAGTGTTGTCCACTGAAATGGCCACGTTGAAGATTCAGAACTGTTTATTAATTATTATATTTGAATGTATCACTCACCTTTCATCCTGAGGTCCCAGACATCCCCACCCCGCAGCATACAGAACTCATTGCCACAAGATGCATCACTGCAGGGATGACGACTTAGCCTTAGAGGCTCAGTCCTGTGTGGGGGAGGAGCCAGGGTAGTTAAGCGGAAAGTCCATATTCAGAGGCAGTCTACCTCTGAAGCTGAGGGGCAGGCATGAGGTGGGGGGGATGAGGCGGAAGAGGGAAATTGTCTGTTGTGAAAATAACATGGGGAGGAAGAGAGTCTTTGTGTCTTCTTGAGCTCCTTGAAGGAAAATGAGATATAATTTTTGAAATACAGTGGTACCTCTGATTGCAAACGGGATCCGTTCCGGAGCCACGTTCACAACCTGAAAAGAACGCAACCTGCTTCTGCGTACACAAGGGTTGCGATTCACCACTCCTGCACATGTGTGTGGCGTCATTTTGCGTGTCTGCGCATGCGCGAGTGGCGAAACCCGGAAGTAACCCTTTCCGGTACTTCCGGGTCACCGCGGGACGCAACCTAAAAACGCGCAACTTGAAGCAAACGTAACATGAGCTATGACTGTAAATTAAATACAGAATCACGACCCACTTTTGAGCAGAAGAGGAGCCCCACTGGATCAGGACCATGGCCCATCTAGCCCAGCATCTCATTCTCACAGTGGCCAAGCAGTTTCTCCAATGGGAAACCCGTAAGCAGAACCCAAGCACAAGAGCAACTCTTCCCTCCCGTAGTTTCTAGCAGTTGAGATTTGGAAGCATTTCTGCCTCCCAGCTGTGGAGGAAGAGCCGAGCAATCAAGGCTGGGAGCCATTAATTGGACAAATTCATGGAAGAGGCCAAGGCAATCCTCTTTCAAAGCCATCCATGGTGGTGGCTGCTACTGTCTCCTGCAGGAAGGAGTCCCATAGATTAACTGTGCGCTGTGTGAAGGAGGACCTTTGTCTGCCCTTAATCTTCCATATTCAGTTCTTCGTCTCTCTCTCTCCTTCTCTCAGGTGAAGAAGAAACTGCTGCCAAACTGGAGGCCCTGTACAGAGACATTGACGCCCTTGAGTTCTACCCAGGTCTGCTGGTAGAGAAGAGCCAGCACAACTCAATTTTCGGCGAGAGCATGGTGGAGATCGGGGCCCCATTCTCCTTGAAGGGTCTTTTCGGGAACCCCATCTGCTCCCCAGAGTACTGGAAGCCCAGCACCTTCGGTGGTGAGGCTGGCTTCCAGCTGGTGAACACGGCCTCACTCCAGAAACTGGTGTGCCTCAATGTCAAGAGGTGTCCCTATGTGGCCTTCCGGGTTCCTGGTGGTGGAGAGGATGCCGTTGCACTTGCAAAGGAGAAGGGGCCATTGGATGAGCTCTAGGATGAGCATCGGGGGCAGAGGGCAGGGGCTGCTCCTTGGCTTGGCTGTGGTCCAGCCAGTGGCAAGTGGCAAGGAGTGGTGGTAGACTATGTCTGGCTGGTGGGGAGGAATGGAGAGAACAGAAGAGCATCCCTGCTCATCACACACCTGGAAATGTATTGTGGAGGGTTAGGTTCAGAGAGGAGAATTAAAAGTACAGTTTACTGGGAGAAATGAAAAGCCTTTTGTGGTCTGCCTGTCCTCTGCCCAGCCGGCTTCCTCTTTCCCTCCCACCTTCTTCTTCCAAGGTCATTTTGGCCCATCACACGCAGCAGTAAAACACGTAATACAGGGATGTTGTTGGGTGCCAATACCTTTCTCCTTATGACACATAGCCCAAATCACCTGCTCCTCCTGCTTTCAACTTTGATTTTTATTTGTTTTACTTTGCTTTCTATGAGGGCTGGGCACTGTTGGGGAGCTCCTCAGCCACCTGTCCTGTTAACGTCCCAGTTGTCTAGACATGAAAACCAGCACAACACATTATATGCAGATTTATGTCTGCTTCATCATATGCCACGGGTTCCAATTGTATCTTTCACCCCCTGGAGCCAGTTCCCAAACATCATTCCCTAAAATCTCTAGAGGAAAATATAGAATTGCAGAACCATGAAGTCGTAGGGGACTCCAAGGGTCATGTAGCCTAACCCCTTGCAATGCAGGAACATCAGTAAAGCATGCAAGACAGATGGCCATCCACCCTCTGCTTCAAAATCTCCAAGGAAGGAAAGTCCACAACCTCTCGTGGGAGACCATTCCACTGTCAAACAGCTCTTACTCTCAGAAAGTTCTTCCTGATGTTTAGTTGTAATCTCCTTTCTTGTAACTTGAAGCCATGGGTTCGAGTCCTACCCTCCATGGCAGGAGAAAACAAGCTTGCTCCCTCTTCTGTGTGACAGCCCTTAAGGTGTTTGAAGATGGCTATCGTATCTCTTCTCACTCTCCTCTTCTCTAGGCTAAACATACCCAGCTCCTTCAACCGTTCCTCATCAGGCTTGGCTTCCAGACACACTTGATCACATCTTTCGCCCTCCTCTGCACACTTTCCAGCTTGTCAATAGAATTGCAGAACCAGTTCAATCTCCTTTAAACCTGTGGTGTATACCTGCCTTAGAATAATAGGTTTGGGAAATTTTTGTGGGGGATATAAAGTGTTTTCCTTTTGACCTCCACTCAGGTGAGTGTGTGTGTGTGTTTCTGCTATGGGGCGGAGAGGGTGTTGGGAGTGAAGGGAATGGTCGGAATAAATAGTGATTTCATTTCCAAAAGTCACACATGTGCTTCCTTTCTTTAGGGTGGGGAACCATTTATCATGCCATCAACTGGCAAACATGGTAGATGCTGGGGGCACAGGTGTGGTTGGTGGGTCCTTGAGGACAAGATCCAGCACGGTCTTGCGTGCCTTTCAGCCTGTCATTCTCCTGAAAGTGCTAAGATCTCTGGTCCAGGAGAGGGGAGACTCTTTCAGACCAAGGGCTGGTTGGCCACTGTGGGAGCAGGATGGACTAGATGGGCCACTGGCCTGATCCAGCAGACTCCTCTTACGAGAAATATTGGTGGCTGGTTTGCATGGAGTCCATGGAGAGAGAGAGCTGCAGATTCAAAGTCTCAGTCAGTGAGCCTAGGGTGGTGATCAGCCACTGGGCACCTGTATGTGCCAACCTGGCCCTTGCCACACTCTCAGTTACTGCCCACTGCATAGGCATGGTATTCAAGGAGCTCGATCAAGGTTGGCTCATGGTTTTTTGACACATTTACACTCCAGTTCTCTGTCCCACAGGGCAGGAGGGGCGCGCAGCGAGCCAATTGTGAGAGTTTCAAGGTGCAACTATGGCCCACTGAAAACATTTTGGGCTATGAGCTGGAGAAACCCAAATGCCATCACCAGCTAACACTAAAATTTCGACTGTGAATATGCTCTCCTATGGAAGGCACCAGTTGGTCAGTGCCTGTGGAGTCGCCAGCTACCACACTCCTGTGCTGCTCCAGTGTGTTTCAACAAGGCTTCAGCAGGAGATTGTGGCCCATGGGTCAGATTTCTCTCCCTTTTGCTCCCAAGTCTGCGGGGGAAGGCTTACCCTCTCCCGAAAGAGCCAGTTGGTCCCATGGCAAGACATCCATGCATGGTCAACTGTTTAGACGTGTGAGGTAAAGGTAATGGTACCCCTGACCATTAGGTCCAGTTGTGGCTGACTCTGGGGTTGCAGCGCTCATCTCGCTTTACTGGCCGAGGGAGCTGGCGTACAGCTTCCGGGTCATGTGGCCAGCATGACTATGCCGCTTCTGGCAAACCAGAGCAGCGCACGGAAACGCTGTTTACCTTCCTGCCAGAGTGGTACCTATTTATCTACTTGCACTTTGACGTGAGCAGCGCACAGAAACACTGTTTACCTTCCCGCCGGAGCAGTACCTATTTATCTACTTGCACTTTGACATGCATTCGAACTGCTAGGTTGGCAGGAGCTGGGACCGAGCAACGGGAGCTCACCCCGTCGCGGGGATTCGAACCACCAACCTTCTGATCGGCAAGTCCTAGGCTCTGGTGTTTAACCCACAGCGCCACTTGTGTCCCTCTTAGACATTTGAACAGGGTGCTTAATAGGCCCGGCTCACTAGCAAACTCTGAGGTGGTGGCAGCAGATAAGACACCTTGCCTGTTTTTCTTTTGCAGCCATCGCAAGGGGGGGCACAGGGGGGAATATCTAATAAATTTGAAAGCTTCTTCAGAAGAGATGATGAGGCCACCCCTGGGGGTATAATGCAGGGAGGTGGCGACCCCAAGTAAAACCCAATCTCCCTGTGTTTATTTTTAATTGGCCACAAAAAACAAAGCAGAGGCGTCAACCAGTAGAGAATGGAAAACTTATATTGTTATCATTGTTTATGAATTAGTAAAACCGGGCAGCTGGTATAGGTAGCTGATATTGTCTTACAGCAGGTTTTGCAAGTCAAAGTATGAGTCAAAATGAAATGGCCAGCTCAGAAAAGGACATGGGGGGGGGGGGGAGTGGAAGAGATATTTTAGCTCTGCACGAAGGTCTTCAAGCTGCTGGTGCTGCCGCCCCAGATTAAACTATCGCCTGGGTGTAGCTTTATCAGAATAACATTTTCTGAGATAGAATTGGAACCTTCCCCAACCTGGTGCCCTCCAGGTGTTGTGGACTAAAACTGTGACATCGGTCCCTGTGATTGGCCTCAATGGCTGGGCCTGATAGGAGTTGTAGAAGACATCTAGATGGCACCTGATTGGTAAAGGGTTCACCCAACCCCCTGCTGTAGCAGGTTAATATATTATTCTGCTATAGCAGCAATATAAGGATCTAGGGGTCTGGGTGGACCACACACTTAACACGAGTCTAGACTGTGATGCAGCAGCAAAAAATGCTAATGCTATTCTAGGCTGCATCAACAGAAGTCTAGGGTCCAAATCATGGAAAGTAATAGCCCCACTCTCTTCTGCCATGGTGAGACCACACCTGTGTCCAGTTCTGGGCGCCACAGTTTAAGAAGGATGTTCACAAGCTGGAAGGTGTGTGGAGGACGACGGCCAGGGTGGTTAAGGGTCTGGAAACCAAGCCTTGTGAGGAAAGGTTGAGGGAGTTGAGGGTGTTTAGCCTGGAGAAGAGAAGACTGATAGGAGAGACAATAGCCATCTTCAAATATCTGAAGGTGGAATATAGTAATATCCAAGGCAACACGATGACCAAATACAACGATACGGTATCAATATACACTCTTTATATAATATGAAATATATGAAAACACATAAACAGAAAACTTATGAATCTTTGAAAGTCACAAAATATGCACTCTTAATGGATTCTCTTGAAAACATAAAACCAAATAAACATAAGTCTTATAAGTCTCTGAAAGTCTTTGAAGATTATGCAAGTCTCTGAAAGAAGCAATGCATCAGATTCCACATAGCGCAGCATCCTGTTCTCACAGTGGACAACCAGATGCCCGTGCGGGGAAACCTGCAAGTGGGCCCTGAGCACAAGAGCAACACTCTTCCCTCCTGCGGCCCCCTCCCAGCGCTCAGAGGCATTTATTGCCTTTGACCATGGAAGCAAAGCAGAGCCATTGTGGCCAGCAGCCCCTGATAACCTTCTCTTCCATGAATTTTGGTGGCCATCCCTGCCTCCTCCTGTGGGAGTGAGTGCCATAGTTTTATTATGCACTTTGTGAAGATGTACGTGTACAGTCATACCTTGGGTTACAGACACTTTGGGTTGTGCGATTTCGGGTTGCGCTCCGGGTTACTTCCAGGTTTTGGCGCTTGCGCAGAAGCCCTAAATCGCACTTTGCCCATGCGCAGAAGCGCCAAATCGCAACCCGCACATGCACAGGCACGGCACTGCGGGTTGCGGACACTGTGGGGTGCGAATGTGCCTCCTGCATGGATCACGTTCACAAGCCGAGCGTCCACTGTACTTTCTTTTGTTTGTCCTGAATCTTCCAACATTCTGCTTCATTGAGTGTCCACAAGTTCTCGCATTAGGAGAGAGGGAGAAAAGCTTTTCTTTGTCCACTTTCTTCATGCTGTGCATAATTTTACAAACTTTTACCTTGTCACCTCTTACTTATCTTTTTTCTGAACTAAAAAGTCCCAAACAGTGGACAGGCAGCCATCCACCAAACTAATTTTCATGTCAGTGAGATACACGTTTGTTCAGCCTAGGGGTGGAAAAGAAAAAGAGAGGAATAGATGGGTTACAACAGGGAGGCTGGATTTTCTTGTTGTTGTTTTGATGACCAGTTTGCACAGAATTGTAACCTGAGCCTCATGCAAAAAAGGCTTTCGGGAAGGAGACAGATGGTGCGCCAACATTTCTAGTAAACAGGTATTAACCTCACATGGTCCAGACACAGGTCGGGAAATTTAAAAAGGAAACCTAAAGGGCATTTGTGTGTTTGAGATCAAGCTTGGATGGTCTTAATAACACTTCGGGTTTGGGTGTATGCTCACTGATAGGCAGGAATGAATAATGTATCCAGCTGAGCATGAGCACAGTTACATTCCTTGCATCACGGAATAAGTCATATCTACTAATGCTCTGCAAGCCTCCAATGGCCGCAAGAGCTTCTGGGCCAAAGCAGGTCAAAGTGCACGTTGCCAAATGGGAAAACCCACATCCCACCAATGGGTGGGAGCGGGAAGAAGCTTAGGCTGGTCCTTCCACACAGTTGCTTCTTGCAATCCAAAAGGATTTATTTATTTGCTTAGCACTTTTGTACCTTGGGGTGTATGAGGTTTTGGGGAGCAGCAGTGCCTCTGGTGCGGTACATGTCATTCTTAGGTAGCTTGTCCGCCTTTGGTCCCCACCCTGCACTCATTTCTCACCTGTGGTTCCTGGAAGCTGTCGGCATGTGACAGCAGCCACAGCCTGGGAATGGCTTTGACTGGCAGGCTAAACCAGGTGAGGAGAACTGATGGTTCTCAAACCCTCAGTGAGTTAGGGATTTCCCCTGAATGTGAAGACAAGGTTCTCACGCATTGAACAGATGAGACCAAGAGTGGGTCCAACAGTCAAGAAGATTGTTTCTGCATATGCTGTAGAGGGAAATGAGGGGCAGGTGGGGCTCCTCAACCTAGGAAGGTAGACCTTCTAGGAGAAGGAAAGCTCTAGTCCTAAACAAGGCAAGGCAAGGCTCAGGAGTAAACTACACAAATCCCTAGGATGGTTGGATGGCACCTTGTACGCCTCCTTCCAGCAACTCGTGTAGCCCAGTGGTGCCAAACATCTTGCTCTGCTTTCCTTTGGACCACGTCAGTGTGTTGTCACCTGGGGAGGTCACCTCAGAGCTGCTAACACAGTGGTTTGTCTTCACCCCGGAGGTGCACTCCATTGTCTCTCGAAACAGATGGAAGCCAAACACATTCATACCCTGCTCCTTAGCCAAGAGGGCCCCCAGGGCAGCTTGCAATAAAAAGAGACAGACATGATACAAAAGGAGGGGAAAGGGACAGGAGGGGAAGAAAATAGCCCCCTGCTCTAGGTCAGCTATCACCCCTCCATCACAATATGATCTGGACTTCATGATAAAGTGGGTTGAGATAGGCCATAGGTAGCTTGAGGTGGTACCCAACAGGTGCAGGTTGTGTGCTGTTGCTGGAAACCGCAGGAGGGGAGAGTATTATTGTACACAGATCCTGCTTGTGGTGTTCACACAAGAGCATCTGGTTGCCCACCGCACCCCTGACCATCCTTCAAGGCACCCCAGGGGGCCATGACACACTGGTTGAAAACCCCTGCTCTCTAGGCATTGTGGAACTTAGAACTCCCATAAACCCATCCAACAACATTTTAGGTTAGAGAAAATGTGAGTAAGAGGTGACATGATAGAAGTTTATAAAATTATGCATGGCATAAAGGAAGTGGTGAACAGTCTCTCTCTCTCTCTCTCTCTCTCTCTTTTCTCTCTCTCTCTAATACCAGAACTTGTGGCCATCTAATGAAGCTGAATGTTGGAGGATTCAAGACAGATTTTAAAAAGTCCTTCTTCACATGGCACATGGTTAAACAGAAGGGGAGAGGGGTCTTGTGTTTGTGCCCTGCTTGTAGGTTTCCCACAACAGGCGTTGGGTTAGCCACTGTGAGGAGAGGATGCTAGATCAGATGGGCCAGCAGGGTTCTTCTTGCGTTTGAGTCCAGAGGGCACTGTGCTGGCTACCTTAGCTGCAGGGTTTCACATCTGTAGTCACATTTATGGGTCATTAAAATGAGAGAAAACCATCTGTTTGACAAAGCAGAAGGTGGATCAAACCATCTGTTTGACAAAGCAGAAGGCAGCAAGTTCTACATGGGCAACACTGAGGCTAAGGAGGAAGACACTGGAAATGATTGCTGCTGCTGCTGCTGCTGCTGCCACCACCACTCTGGACTGGCTGCAAGAGGGGGTAGGCATGTTGGGGCTGATTGATGTTGGTGGGGAATGCCCCATCCCTCCTAACAGACCGGCCTCTGTGGGTGAGCACCTGTACCTGTGGCTCTGCTTTTCTTCCTCCCGATGAACAACAACCCTGGAACAAGGGCTGCATAGCACCAACAGCTGCTCAAAGAAGCAACTGGACAGGAAACTTAATGATATTCATGTCTTTATTGCATTAGTTTAAAAACAGTTAGGAATACGGTACACATTTTAAAAGAGAGCTTAGCAAAATAGAGTCCATTTCTGCTGGAGGAACAAGGGGGAAGGTCATGTCTTGTAGATTAACACAGGGGATGAACATCCACAAACAAGCATAGGGCAACCTGCTGTTGAGGGCAATGTTGTACAGCACATCAAGGGTTGTTAAATGAATGTTAGGAATGCCCAGGACCCCGGAGAGAATAGCCAGACTTACCAAGCCAACTACTGGGACTGAGCTATGGTCAGCAACAGTGTTTGCCAGCCTGGGTCCCCTCAAGGTGCTTTGGACTACAAATCCCATCAGCACAACTCCCCCACCCCATTTGACACCTCGGGGTTCGTGTGAGCCCCATGCAAGCCCACTCCTTTGGAGGGTGGGTTGCTGGCATCCAGCTCCTGGCCAAAATGCCTGCTTGTGCAAAATGCAGGTGCAAGATCCATAAAAGCAAAGCAGCAACTAGGAACTGAGGCTTCGAGACCCATCAAGGGCAGCGGCAAGGGCTCTGTGGTGGGCAGGGCAGGGCAGAGGGGCTGCAGGCTGCTGGACAGGTTTCAGCTGGAGGCTTGAGGTGGCTCCTCCATTTGGGAACGGTATGTGTGTTTGTGTGTGTGGCAACTGGGTGACTGCCTTCTAGGGGCTAGTAAAGGGTGGGCTTTTCTACTTGCCCCTTCACAGGCGCCTCTCTGCTCACCCTAGCCTGCCCTCAGTCGATCTCCAGGTCACTGTCATCGCTGAGGCAGGATGAGGAGGCATTGAGGACGGAGGTGAGGAGCACCAGGTCCTTCTCAGGGAGCAGGCCACACTCCTGCAGGAAGCCCTCCAGGTCCCCGGCGAAGAAGTCCTCACCCAGTTGGTCAGTGATACGGACAAAGTTGCCCACCAGTTCCCCACCCTTGTAGACCAGGAGGGCCGGCAGGGCGCTGGTGGTGAAGCGGGAGCTGGCGCCGATCAGGGAGCTCCGCACTCGGCAGAACTTGACTGCGGGGTACTCAGTGGCCAGGCAGACCATGCATCCATGGAGGGAGTCGGCCCCTGGGACATCATCCTCGTAAATGTGGACCATCACCAGGGTATTTCTGGGCCCCTTGTCAATGGTGTCCAGGAAGGCCTCCGCACTGTGGATCTCGAAGACCTGCTTGAAGTACTGCCCGCTGCGCAGCTGCCGCCGCATCTCCTCCATGCGCTGCTTGCGGTACTGCTGCAGAAACTCCTCATCATCTGGGCCCTCACGCAGCGCACTGTACTCCTGCAGGGTGAGCTGGGAAAACAGGCTGCCTCCTCAGTCAGGGGTGGCTCAAGGCCCTGTGCCACTCAAGGCAAAACAGAAATTTCCACCCTCCTGCCCTCCCATTGCCCCCTCCTCCTGGCACGCATGGGCTGAGCTGCATAACATCAAGAAAAAGATGCTGATTACACAGTAACTGGAGCACTAAACAAAAGCTGCTTAAATTGGCACTTGCTGGAGGACAGCTCAGAAGCTGAAAAGGAAGTTCCCAACAAGCGAGGCAGGGCCAGCACAAGACATTTTGCCACTTTAGGCAAAACAGTCAATGGTGCCCTCCTACAGCTGCCTTTGCCTGAGACGACTCAGGGCAGTTCCAGATAGCCGGAGGAAATGGGGGAGAAAAGAAGGATGACAGAGAGGCACAGGTGGCAGCAGTCCTGCTCTTCCCAGGCATCCACCAAAAGCAGCAAGAGCAGGAGGAGGTGAGCTGTGCACTTCTGGGGGCCCAGGATCTGCTGCCCCTCTCCTGAGGCAGCTGCCTCACCAAGGCCAATGGACAGGCCAGCCCTTGCTACTAAGTTCCCCCGAAAGTTAACCCACCTGCTTTCCTCCCTGCCTGAAATCCCCTGCCCCCTGCCTGCCTGTTTTTTAACTGATTTACTCCAGAGGCGGCAGAAGCACAAGACCCCAGGTGCAGTTGGGGACTACAACTCCCCATCACCCCGGGTTGGGGGCCGCGCTGGTTGATGGGATCTAGATTCCAAAAATACCCAGAGGGCTGCAGGTTTCCCTATGCTAGCTGCGTCCTGAACACTTGGCAGCTCCACCACCAGGTGCTGAGTGCCACTCAGGGCCAGATGGCCCCCCGCCAGCTGCAAAACAGCACCTGCTCTAGGGATGCCTGCGGGGAGGGTTGGAATCCACACGGAAAAGGTTGCCGGAGAGGCCCCTCTTCCTGCGCCTGTTACCTTGCCATTCAGCTTTTCTTGGAGCTCCTTCTGCTTCCGCTTGTCCTCCTCGTCATCCAGGTGGGACCTGCATGTCACTGAGAGCTTCTGGATGAGGCGCTCCATCTCCCGGCACTGTTCCTCCCGCTGCTCTGTCTCCAGCTGCTTGAATCTCCTCCAGTCGTTGATCACCCCTTTGGGGCCTGGGGAGGAAGGGAGAGATGGAGGGGATGAAGCAGGCAGTGACAGCGACAGCAACTTGCCACATCAATAACAGACGGTGCCTGTGCCTCTGCCTCCACAGTGGGAGGCAGTGGTGCTTCTGAACAGCAGTTGCTGCAAGGCACAGGGCAGGGTGGATGAGAGCGCTCTTGGACTCAGGCCCTGCTTGAGGGCTGCCCTTGGGGAGCCAAATGGGGGAGGCTGGATTAGCTCAGATATGAGGAGCAGGCTGCCTTTGGGCTCAGGTAAAATCCTGTATGGATTACACACACACACACACACACACACACACACACACACACACACACACTGCTGCCTGAGGACAGAGGACTCCGGACAAACCTCCAAACATCACAGTTGTGGATGAACTCTGGAGAGATTCAGAAGAGAGAAAAGAAACCACTTCTTCACGCAGTGCATGGCTGAACGGTTAAAACTACAGATCTCTCTCCCACAGGAGGCAGCAATGGCCAACAGCTTGGGTAGCAAGGCTACTAGCCAGAAGTGCTAAGCTCTGTCTCCACTGTCAGAGGCAGTAAACAAACATATATTACAGCGGTTTATAGCAATAAAAACGTATGATATTAACCATTAAAATGGTTAAAAACAGACTTCAATTATAACCATTGTGGAAAGATGTATTCTTCATTGCCTGCATAGGGCAGGTGATAATAGAAAAGTTGTCAGCAGGCATTGAAAAGGTAGGCATGAATAGAAAGAGAACCAACCCAAGTGACACTGACACAAAAGCGCCCCTCCCCATCTAAAAGAATGTATTAACTGTTAACACCAGTTAGCAGAAGCCACAGGAGGGATGAGCGCTCTCACACTCTGGGCTTCCTTGGTAGTTTCTCATTGGGACACCTGAATGGCCACCGTAGGAACAGGAAGCTAGACTAGAAGCCCTTTGGTGGGCAGGGCTCTGCTTACGTCCCAGTCAAGAGTTAGCAGAGAACTCCAAATGTCCTATTAAAGCACAAACCCCATATGGGGTATTTTATTTGTTTATAGAAAAATAACTAATAAATGTTTGTAAATTTATATGCATATGAATACAATGCTATTCATAAAATAATACAATACAAAATACAACATAAAAACCATGTACCAGATAATACCAGAAATCAGCTGGAGAGCAGGTTCTGGAAAAAGACATGTCTCTGCACAAGTCCCTGGTGAGCCTTTGCCAGTCAGAATATAAAATCCTGGGCAGAAGGGACCACCGGCTGGATTTGGAGCGAGGCAGGCTCTTGCCTCCCAGCGTGGGACAACTCCCACAGGGAAGCTTCTTCCAGGCAGGAGCCAAGAGGTGGATCTCTTACGCGGCTTTGACAGCTGGACAATTGTTTCTAAAATCCTGGAAGAGTTACACCTTCCTGCATTTAATTTGGGGATTCCTACCCTATTTTCAAAGAAGGAAACATCTCCAACATTACCAATGAGATCGCCTTGCCCCACAAATGCCCATTCAACTGCTTCAATCAGCAGAACTGGCACATAATACTTGGTCCGCATTGTAAGAACTCAATATTCTGGCGTGGCAGCACCTACACTTTAGAACGCCCTGCCTATTTGTCAACAAAAATGCTGAAAAACATTTTTGCTTGGACAAGTCTATGCAGATGTTTTGAAAGCTGATGTGAGCTTTTTAATAATAATTTTTATTAATTTTCAATTGTTATCCAATAATAGCCTCATTATAACAATACCAATTTATTATACAATCAATAATATCAATCATTCAAATGCCAAATTATATAATTTAGATAAGGTGGCCCCCCACGTGCTAGAAGAGTTGATGATTTTCTTTATTTCTGCGTTCCAAAATCTTGTTGATTTCAATTATATTCCAGTCATAATAATAATGTCACACACAGGAAGAACAAGGATATAGTTTGAGATCCTCGCCTGTGGTTTTATAAATCATTTAATGTGTCAACACGAATAGAAAGCAGATGTGAGTTTTAATCTGTTTTAGTCTACTGTCACTTTAGCTTTCTAAAAGTCTTAATCCTTCTTCCTGATTTTATTTTTTTGTAAAACATTTTCAGGTGTTGTCATTGTTGTTGTTTTTTTGGTATATAAATTTTACGAAATAAAATAAAACTAAGTAAAACGTTCCCCAGCAGACCAGCCTTAAAGGATCATTTGTGCGTATTAAATGCAACTGATCGGCTCAGCCCTAAGGAAGTCGTAGGTGAATTCAGGGACCTGGAGGAAAGGGAGGCACACCTGTGTTTACCGCACTGCCATCGCTGCTCAGCACCACGTTCCTGGGTTCCGTGGCATCCTGGGGGGAGCCATGCTGCTGCTGCTCCCCCTCCTCTTCTTTCTCGCTGTCCTCCTCCTCGCTGCTACTGTAATAGTACTGGAGTTTTTCACCCAGCAGCTTGTCGTCCAGGGTAGTCATTGTGGGGAGCTGCCAAGAGAATGCACAAAGGGTTAATGGAAGCTCAGCTGCAGCCCTGGCTTTCTTTGCATGGAAAGACCACTGGAAAATGGACCTTTGGAGGGTTGTCCGAGTTCTTCCTCGATAAAACTTGGGTGGGTTAGAGTGAGCTTAAAGGCGAGGTGCAAGCTCAACCTCAGCCTCTAGAAGCAGAGAGAAGGAGCAGGCTGTGCTCCTATAAAGGTTACAGGGATGAGCGTGGATGAAATCTCACTCAGGGGTGTGAGACCTGCCCCTCTTCATCGCTGGCTTTGAAGAGGTGGACGGGGTACATGGCAGTCTGAAGGGAAAGGATACATTAAACTCTCAGTGACCTTGCTCAGTGACTGCACTTCTGCTCCAAATACAGCCTTTACACTCCCCCTCTCTCCCCACCTCTTCAGGCCCCAGAAGGACTTACCGTAATGCCCACGCCTACCGTTTGCTCAGTCTGCAAATGAACAAGCCATCTGCATAGAACGGACACTGATGCCTATGAGCACTGACACGGAGGATTCCGGTTTAGCACCACCCCTTTTTAATCCTGCTCTTTATCCTGAGCCAGATCTGATCCCTCGCCACGGATTTGCATACAGCACTCTGCTCGCCATCTGGGATGCAGTTGCTCAGTGATTAAAAACAAAACAAGGAAGCGAGATTCTCCCGTGAAACAAGAGATGCGGGCAGCAGCTCAGGAGCCCAAAACGTAGAATAATAGTGGGGGGGGGAGGAGAAGCATCTCTAGTTCTGGTCTAGGAAATGTGGTGTGCAGGGAATAGGTTACCCAAAGATGGTGTGATGGCCCAGGGTTCTTTAAAAGCAGCTCAGGAGGTCCACAAAGGTTGGGTTTCTTAAGGGTTGTTAGCCATGAGAGACAGAGTGAGCCTCCAGATGCAGAAGGAGCCTACCTGAGAATGGGGATGAACAACATCTGGCACGAGAGGATTTGCCATGAGACACCAAGTGATGTGAGAATGAGCCCCAGGACAGAACCATGCCCATGTCACTGCAGGGGGAACTCTCTTGCCTCAAGCAAGGGGTGACAGTGCATTGGCCTCCTCCCTCCAGGCCAGGAAGGATGTGGTCAGCAAAGGGGAAACATCAGCCTGGTCCAGCTGCAGGGGACTGCTGGCTGCTCAGTTCCCTCTGTAGTGAATTCACAATTGCCACAAAACCAGGCAAATAAGAGCCCAGCTCCAATCGCGAGCCAAAGGGCTACTAGTTGTGTGAGAACTTATGCCTCCCTCGAATGGGTCAGTTGTGGCCCACGGGGACTTCTCTGTCTGCATCGAGGTCCCCCTCCCTGTTGTTGTTTTTTAATGGTTGTGATTTCCCCCCCAGTTTTATTGTTTTACCTTTTTAAAAACCATTTTGAGGGTCCTTTTCTTTTTTTACAGTCAAGCGGTATATAAATTTTATGGAATAAATAAATACGTATTGACTGTAAAATGACACTCAGTGGGTTCATTTCGATTCATTTAATAAAATTTCATTTTATAATATATATATAAAACAGAGAAACTATTACAATAGTCAAAAACTGAAAGATGACAAACTAAATAACATAAAATGAGCACATAGAATGAGCACAGTTGGGTTTAAAAATAACAAAGCCCAGGTAGAACCACAGAATTGCAGAGCTGGGAGGGGTCTCGAGGGTTATCCAGCACACCCCATGCAATGCAGGAATCCCAACAAGATCATACATAACTGATAGCTACCCACCCACCCCCTCCCTCTTAATGTAAGAGATGGGGGAGTTTATATGGAAGGTTAGCCACATGAGAACTCAGGCTAAAAAGGGGTCCCCATGCCATCTAGAGGATTATGCAGATTAGCAAACACATCAGAACCAACGGGGCTGACTCTGCTGGAAAACCCAGAGGAGCAGCTGTTGGAAAGAGGGAGGTGGGCAAGTCACTCTGCAGGACTCTTCAAGAGGGCAGGGTGGACATTTGCAGGTTTGCAAATAAGGCCTCAGCATCCTTGCTTCATGGCTTTGTTTCCTTTAATATGTAACTTGATGGATGCTGTTTTTGGATAGAGGAAAGTATCTCTCCCTCTCTCCTAATGCTAGAATTTGTGGACACCTAATGAAGCTGAATGTTGGAAGATTCAGGACAGATAAAAGAAATAACTTCTTCAAGCAGCGCAGAGTTAAAAATCAGGGAACTCCTTTCCCAGGAGGCAGCAATGGTAACCAACTTGGATGGATCTAAGAGAGGACTAGACAAATTCATGGAGGAAAAGAGGGCTGTGGGTGGCTCCTAGCCACCATGGCTATGCACTGCCTCTGCAGTCAGAAGCAGCAGTGCTCCTGAGTACCAATTGCTGGAAAACACAGGAGGGGAGAGGGGTCTGGTGTTCAAATGCTTCTGGCTTTCAAATCTATGAGCAACTGGTCAGACATTGTGAGAGCAGGTGCAAGACTAGATCAGCCATGGTCCAAAGCTTCTGAGGGACAAGGTAGGTCAGTCTCTGCCAGCCTGGCCCCCCAGATGTTTTCAACAACAGCTGCTGCCAGCACCAGCAAAAACATCTGGATGACACCAGGCCGGCAAAGACTCCGGTAGGCTGCAGGGTTCCTGTAGTTTTGTTATGAGGGATGCACAACTTTTACTGTGAATTACTGAGATCAAGGCTATGGTTTTTTTGTTTTTTTTAAAGAATGAGATCAAAGGCACACTATTAAAATACATTTCCTGTTAAGCCGAACAGCTGCTGCTGCTGCTCCTTTGGGAGATTTCGACCTCTGAGCCAGGCTCTGTGCTCCCTTTTCATGTCCTACATAATCTAGGTTTAAGGATGAAGAGAAAGGAGCTAGAGTACAACGCCAACACTCCCATTCAGTATTGCAAAATAAAGGATGCAATGTGGACTTGAGGGGAGATAGGCACACTAGCTCTACCCCACATTCTCAGTGATGCTAACCTTAAAAAACAGCAACTGATTTTGCTATACCAGCATCAGAAGGCAGAAGAGGAGGAGGAGGAGGAGGAGGAGGAGGAGGAGGAGGAGGAGGAGGAGGAGGAGGAATATGGATTTGGTATCCCGTTTTATCACTACCCGAAGGAGTTTCAAAGCAGCTAACATTCTCCTTTCCCTTCCTTCCCCACAACAAACATTCTGTGAGGCGAGTGGGGCTGAAAGACTTCAAAGCAGTGTGACTGGCCCAAGGTCACCCAGCAACCGCATGTGGAGGAGCGGAGACAAGAACCTGGTTCCCCAGATTACAAGTCCACCGCTCTTAACCACAACACCACACTGGCAGCCCTGTATCTGGAAGGCTTTAATGTTTGATGTTTTGTTTTGTTTTTATATTTTGTTGGAGGCTGCCCAGAGTGGCTGGGGAAACCCTACCAGATGGGTGGGGTATAAATAATAAAGCTATTACCATTACTATACCATGCTTTTATCAGAAATATCGTCGGCAGGGTGACACTTTGGCTGTCCTACAAAAGCTGAGCGGTCAGCTGCTGTGAAGGGCATAGAAGCAAAATAAGACAAATAAAAAGCCCATTATTGGCAACCCACTTCTGAATGCAAGAGGGGAAAGTGGTAATGTGGCAGCTTCCCACCATGGGCATCTGGGTGGTCACTATGAGAACAGGGTGCTGGACTCCATGGCCTGATCCAACAAGGGTCCTCTTATGTTTCTTTTTTTAAAAAAATAATTTTATTAAAGGTTTTCTTGGTTTACGAAAGCACATGCATTGTCTCTTTTTTCAGGTTGTCTTTCCTACATATCAGTTACATTTGTTGTGAGCCATTAGTGTTGTATATAGTTAAAGGGTCCGGGAAGGAAAGAGGGGTGGGGAGAGGGGGTGGTTGTTAAAACTTATTTTATTTAGTGTACAGTGTGTGTCAGATTTTGCGTCAGCGCCACTTGGGTAGTCACTCTTCCTATTCGCTTATTGTGTGTATTTCCTTTCTAGTGAGGGGGGCGGGGAGCCCAGGGCGTGGTTGGCTCTCTTCCGCTTGCAGCAGCGAGATTTGTTTGCGGGGGGGGGGGTTAAGTTAGGCCACAAGAATCCACCGAAAGCATGCCAATCAATATGTTTTTTATATTTCTGAACTTGACCTAGCCAATTAATGCCTCCCCTGCGATCTATGCAAATAATAACAGGATCCACCCAAGAGAAAACGAGCACTGAGCCTAAATAAGGAAGCCTGGATTTAGCCTTCCTCGACTCCCGGAGGCCCCAGCCGACTTCCCCCCTGCAACCAAGCAGCCCAGCCCCCTGCCCTCCAGGGCACCTGGCCGCTCTCCCCCCGCACGAGAAAGGATTAAGCTGAGATGGAGCAAGAGCGGAATCTTCTCCCACCCCACCCCGCCCTTCCCCCTCCACGCATCTATCTCCGCTGCAGCACAGCCAGATGATGCCGCCCCCCAGCCTCCCCCCCCCAGCCAGAGGTGCTGCAGGGGTTCAGAGTGTGGGGAGACCAGAGTTCGAGCCCCCCCCCCCGCTCCCTGGGCCGCGGCCACGCGCGCTCAGCCAGTGGCGTAGCGTGGGTTGTCAGCACCCGGGGCAAGGCAAGTAATTTGCGCCCCCTAACCCGTGGATTTGCGCCCCCTAACTCTAACCCCCAGATGTTGCGCCCGGTGCCCCCCCTGCACCCCCCACGCTACGCCACTGCGCTCAGCCTCTACCTGCCTCGCAGGGCTGGTGGTGGGGTTAGATGGGGAAGGGGGCGACCATGCGCGCCCCCTTGAGCGCCCCGGGATGAAAATCGGGGTGCAGGTGCAACCCCTAAATGCAGAGGAAGCTGAGGCGCAGAGATGCCCTGGGGCATCGCCCCTCTGCAAAGCCAGCCAGCCCCCGACACGATCCCGCTGCCCACGCGCCACAGGAGACCCACCGCTGCCCCACACACGACGGAGACCCCCCCCCGCCCCAAATCCCCACTTGCGAGCCAGACACCGCCTCGCCCCCCCGCCCGCCCGCCTTCCCACCTACGAGCCCCACACACTCCATCCCCCTCGCCACCCCCCTTGCTGTGGGGCCCCCCATAACAAAACAGCCCCACCCTCTGTCACACACGGGGTGCTTAACCCTTTCCTCCCCCCACGCGCGAACGGCGACCTCTGTGGGGCAGAGGCTCCTCCCTCCCTCCCTCCCTCCCCCACGGCCCCCCTCGATCGCCGCACTGGGGATCGGTACCCGCAACCCCGAAATCGGGGCCCCCTCCCCCTCCTCACCGGGATCTGTTCGCTCTCCCTCAGTGTCTCTCTCGGTCTCCTAGTGACAGGAGGCGAGGGGAGGGGGAGGGAGGGAGCGAGCGAGCGGGAGGCGCAAAGGTTGCCGGGACGAGCTTCCCCGGCACTAAGAGGTAAGGTGGAATAGCAGCCTGCAACAGCACTTGCTGCCGGATCCCTTTCGGCCGATGCCGCCCGTGCACCGCACCGTGGAGGAGGGAGGAGGGGTGGGGGAGATCAGTCCTGCTCCCTGTTGTTGTTGTTTTTTAATTTTATAGCACCCTTCATAGGAGGATCACAGGGCAGTTTACCCTTTGGAAACACAAAAATACATAGCAACAAAAAACAGTTACCCTCACAATTTTTTTTAAAAAGGCCTGGGAGAAGAGGGATGTTTTTGCCTAAAGATATGCAATGAAGGCGCTAGGAGAGCCTCCCTGGGGAAAGCATCCCACAAGCGGGGAGCCACTGCAGAAAAGAGCCAAGCTCTGCACTGCCACCTCCTCTTTCCCTATCTATCCACAGCCAAACATCTCTTACAAGAAAGCCCTTCTTTGTGCAGTACGTAGTGCAGGAGGTAACAATGGTCACCAAACCTGGACAGGCTTAAAAGAGGGACTAGGATAAATTCAGTGGAGGATAAGAAGGCTGTCAGTGGCTACTAGGCCATGACGTGTCCAGGACGGCTGTCTACCAGCTCCATCTGGTATGCAGGCTGAGACCCTACCTGCCTACGGATTGTCTCGCCAGAGTGGTGCATGCTCTGGTTATCTCCCACTTGGACTACTGCAATGCGCTCTACGTGGGGCTACATTTGAAGGTGACCTGGAAAGTACAACTAATCCAGAATTTGGCAGCTAGACTGGTGACTGGGAGTAGCCGTCAGGACAACATAACACCAGTCCTGAGAGATCTGCATTGGCTCCCAGTACATTTCCAAGCACAATTCAAAGTGTTGCTGCTGACCTTGAAAGCCCTCGGGCCAGTATACCTGAAGGAGCGTCTCCACCCCCATCGTTCTACCCAAACACTGAGGTCCAGCACCGAGGGCCTTCTGGCAGTTCCCTCGCTGCGAGAAGCCAAGTTAACCAGGTAGATGGCCTTCTCGGTATTGGCACCCGCCCTTTGTAATGCCCTCCCTTCAGATGTGAAGGAAATAAGCAGTTATCCTATGTTTAAAAGACATCTGAAGGCAGCCTTGCTTAGGGAAGTTTTTAATATTTAATGCTGTATTGTTTTTAACACTTGATTGGGAGCTGCCCAGAGTGACAGGAAATGCAGCCAGATGGGCAGGGTATAAATAATAATAATAATAATAATAATAATAATAATAATAATAATAATAATAATTTGCCTGTGCGATGGAAGCAGCGGTGCTTCTGAAAGCCAGTTGCTGGAAACCACAGGAGGGGAGAGCAGTGTTCTTGCGCTTGGGTCTTGCTTCGGGGTGTTCCATTGGGGCATCTGGTTGGCCACTGTGAGAAGAGGGTGCTGGACTGGATGGGTCCCCTTTGGCCTGATCCAGCAGGCTCTTACTATGCTCTTACAGTTCTAAACAAGCAGAATTTATCTCCCTTCTTCCTTTCTTTTTCTTGCATTCCAACAACCACAGCATTGGAAAGGGGTCTCCTCACAACTCCTCCTCACAACTCTCAGCACTCTTAATGGATTCTATTTTTTTATGGGGGGGGGTGGAACCGTGGCTGTTTTAACGTGGCTTCGTAGTATTTTAAACATACAGTGTGAGTAAGCCAGAGCAGCATTTTTCATGTCGTTCCTTCTGTGGGGGCAGATCAGAAGTTCACTGTTGTGATGAGATTTCGTTCATATTGTTACATGCAGCCCATTCTCCAAGTAATGAGAAACCCCAGATGTTCCAGGAGCTTACCCAGGTTCGGTTTCCTTGGAATGAAGGTCATCAGGGACTGTGGTGTATTTAGGATACATGGTTTATTTACGCATCTATACAACCTGAGCATGAGATGGAGGGGCTCACAGCATCAACACCCCAATGGGTCTTGCTTCTCCATCAGTCACAGCTTTGAGTCCACCACAGAGCAAGTGTGTCTCTGGGTCTCCAGCTTCCAGCCTGCTTCCAGCAAGTGTATCCCTGGGTCTACAGCCTCCAGTGTGTTTCCAGCTCAAACACAATTCTGGCTATTTTCCTACCCTAAGAAAGTGGGGTGGGTGAAAGGCCCATCCATTAGCCTGGAGGGCACCATCTCTTAGCTGTAGCACTTGCAACAAAGCTCATTCAAAGTTTATAAACAAACATTTCAGGCCAGTTCAGCAAACTCCTTTATTAGATTCTGTCGCTGACCCCAAGAATTGGAAGGGCCTAAGGGATCATCCAGACTGACCCCACCCCCAAACCCACAATTGTGACTTATCCATAGGAAAAGCTATCATGTTCCAGCAGAGATTACCTGTCCACTCTGCTTCAGAAAGGACTTTCCCATCCCCTGTTGCCCAATACTTTTAAAACAAAAGACACCAAAGCATGTGATCTAACCGTGAGTTATAACACCTTTGAGAAGAGCAAGCTATCACTGTGAATGCCTAGCTAACAGTTTCCACCTCCAAGCTCAATGTGCAAAAATTGAGACAACCACCCCCCCCGCTCCACCCCCGTGTTTAGAGAAGAAGACAATACAAGTTAAGGTGGACAAAATGTTTTATTTTACGGCATGCAAATACATGTCAAGTACTGCAAACTTTTTTCTATTAATTCTCTCTCAAACACTGAAAAAAACCACGATTCGCTAAAGTCCGTGTCCAGCCCAAAAGCTAATTATCTTTTCACTTCAGTGCAACAGAAAAGACACGCACACAGACTTCACTCTGCTATTCAGGCTAAATCACAAAGCCCACACCCATCACTCAAACTTCCCTCCCCAAAAATACAGACCGTACGGTCTAAGCTTTCCCATGTAAATCCTATTCCTATAACACAAAAGGGAAAAACAACAGAATTTGGAAATTGAAAACGGAACTAAATGGAATAGAATTCATTCCCCGCCCCAAATAGATCCCTTTTTTTATTTTACAGATTTTTTAAGTTAAATATTATTATTTTTTAAATAGAAGCTGAGTATGCATCATTAAAAATGAGGCATTAAATCCACCGTAGCGATGGTGTCTGCTTTATTATACATGATGGGTGTACACCATCTTTTATTTCATTTACATTTCAATCGAACAATAGATTTGCAAAGAAAATGTCTAATACAGACGTAGAAATATTCACACTTCAGCTTCACAACCGGTTGTAGAATTGACAAACAGCCCTCTTTTCCCAAACTTTCTGGGCCAAGCAGGTTTATAAAATGTTAATCAACGCAACAACAAAAGAAAAAGTGGTGTTTTTCTTTTCCTTTTAACTTCCAGGGAAAAGAATATGTAGTATATAGTATAAATGCAGACAGCAGATACTGCAAGCTAAACCACAATACTTTGGAGTGGCTGTACAGGGTGTGTGTGCAGTACAAAGAAAAGCCACGCATGTTGTATCACAACTACAGTATAATCTATTTGTCTGCACAGATAAGGAAAATGCATGCATCCCCAAGCCTTGGACTAAATAACCGAGGACTCTCTCTGGGTAAGCAGGTGGGATCTGTGCAAAAGTGTACTTCGCCCTGTTTTCTGGCACTCAGAAACACAGCCAGAATTGGTTCTATTTTTAATTCAAACTCTGTCAAGTATATAAAGTGTCCATTAAAAAGCTTCACAAAAGCCTGTGTGTGTGGTGGACAGGTATTTGCTCTCTCAGTTCTGGGGCTGGTGGGATGCTCACAGTTTTGGCTCACTCCACTCCAGCCACCCCACTCCACCCTCAAGCCTGGTAATATCGCTTTGCCAGCAAAGCACCGTGCTGCTGCCCTTCCTCAGAGCCAAGGAAGTGGCTGAGAGTTCAGGCAGGGGAAGAACAGGCCCCAGCAAAACACTGTGTCATGCCATGTTATTTGCAAATTCAGTCTCTAGAACTCCTAAATACAAAGGGCTTAAAAATAAACATCTCCCACAGGTAGTGAATGGCTGGCTATTGCCCCCTCCCCAAATAATATTGGGGTGCAGGTGCAAGCACTTAGATTGAACCCTTTGCAAAGCAGGCCAGGCTTAATCAAATACTGAGAAAAGCCGGCCGCTCACAAAATTAGACATGAAAACTGCTCACCACAAGAAAACCCACAGCCAAGCCACATGGAGTTTTTGTTTGTAAATGAAGTTTATTTCACAACAGACCTGGCTTTCAAATTATCAAAAAAGAATGGAAGAAAGGATACTACCAGGACTTCTGTTCTGGCATGTGCCACAAGCACTTTAGGCAAGCACTGTGTTCTACACTCCAGCTGTCACCAGGTATTAATTTAGAACAGCGCATCTGGCAGGGACCAGTGGTCAAACCAGGCCTATCACAGACTTGCCACTCTTCCTTAGCACAGGCCAGCAGCTTCTCTATGCAGCTCAAAGTCTCATCTACTATCACAATCAGCATTTGTTTCACATCTGAAGCTTGGCTACCCAAAGCACTGAGTCAAAACGAAGGGAGAGAGGAAATGCACATTTATGAGGAAGCACAGCTGAAGTTTTTCTTGCTACCACAATTACCCCCCCTCCCGTATGCGTGCCCCCAACCCCCCCTGCACCTGCCTACAAAAATGCCACCTGCTGGCAGAGGGCAGGAGCCACCCTCCTCTGCTCTCTCCGCCTGGCTCTCCTCTGGTTGGCCTCATATTCTAAAGACACAGCTGCAAAGCAGGCTATGGTGCTGATTCATCTCAGCACCCATCTCTCTGGCTGTCCCAAAGACAAGGGGTGCAGAGCTTCTTTGCGCCCCACCACCACCAGGTGCTGCTACAACACAACTCCCATCACCTATGACTATTCTTGGCCATGTTGCCTGGGGATGGTTGGTGGTGGCTGGGAGCCCAAGGGCATCCAAAGGATGTACCATAAGTTGACTGCTCCACACCCAGACAGGCTGGTTTGTACAAACTGCTTCAGAGATGGACAACGCACAGCCAGAACGATGCCATTTCCATGGCGAGAAAGTCCCAGCTGTTTCCTTGAGCCTGCAATTCTCTGCGTTGAAGATTTAAAGTACAACCTTGGAGCAGAGGCTTCCTGTCAAGTGTGTGGCCCTTTCTACTAAACTACTGTAGTGCAGGAGTTCTCACTACCTCTGCCAAGGAAGCACAAAGGCAGCTCGTTCCCAGTCCAGGTGGTAAAAGGACAGCAGAAATGTGGTGGCTTTTAAAATTATGCGATGCCACTGGACAAGTGAACGAAGAACTGTAAACAATTTATGCCACGCCCCCTTCCCCAGCAGCACAACCAAGGTCTTACTATATATTCGCCCTTGGATTGTATTGGCGCCTGGGGGAGCTCCGGTTCACAGAGGGGCTATTTCCCTGAGGGCAAAAATGAGGATCTCTCAGACTTCTAATATTTGTCTATTTTTGCAATAAAACAGCAATTCATTTTCTTCCTCCTTAAAAAACACGTCACCTGCAGCACAGAAGATCTTATTGTTTAAATATCCATGTAAAAGAGAGAGAGGCTGTTTTGCATATATCTCTATATATCTGAAGTTACATATAGCGCAAAAAAACAACAACTTTTGGAAGCATTTCAAATGTAATATTTATATATACAAGATTTCCCAGCTGGATCAGAGAACACAATAACAACCCAAATGGCATTCCACACCAAAATCAGTTAATCTTAACAGTCACAAGTTTAAAGAAAATGGGTACTTTAGTCTCAAATCCCCAGCTGCCCTGTTTCTCTTGTTGCAGGAGTGAGGTGGCAACAGGAGAGGGGCCTGAGGAATTGTCCCATGAAATTAAGAGAAGGGATTTGGCTGACATGTTATAAATAGCTCTTTGTGCCTTAGTATTAAATAAGTGGCCGGGGTCTTTCACAACATCACTGGAATTATATATATTATATAAATATATATAAACTAATGCTTGGATTTTTTTTTCAGATAATAATATTTACAACATAATTTTTTTCATGAACTTTCAAGTCAGCAGATATAAAATAAAAAAGGATGCAAGTCAGTATTGTAACCCTCAGAGAAATGCCTGTTTTTGCCCCACCCCTAATCCAGAAGTGTGCACGATATAGTTTCTTAAAAAAGGAAGTGAAGAGAAGCGGCCTGATCCTGCACATGGGGTGGCATCCCAAACAGTCACCAGCTCTGTTTTGCCAGTAGTAACATGATCGTCTCTTTTACAAGCCGTTTGCTAGTGGGACGAGCCCTTGAGTACAGTATACCTGTGAAAATGTCACTTGGCTAAAATATCCCAGTACATTTCTCCAAGTAAACAACTTCACAGAAGTTAATTATCAAACACTGCAAAAAAAGAAGAAGAGGAGTAATGCAAAAATCAGAACTAGGAAGCCATAGAAGACAAACGAGGAAGGTGTTATTTTGCCAGCAAGCGTTCTTTTGCTCTACCACCTTCTGGGTCCCCTGAGTTTCTAAAGCAAGAAAGTAAAAGAAAACACGGCTCAGGGCCCAAGAGGTGTGTGTTCTTATTTCAGCTGATGGCTCCCTACTTATGTTTCCTTAAAGTCACATTTTTTAAAAGACACATTTATTTGTTGTTCTGTACAAGCCGAACTAAAGCTATACCATTAAGTGTTCAAGGCCTTGTCAATAGTCAGTAATATAACCTAAACACTAAACTTCTCAGTAATGCTATAATCAAAACAACACAATGAATGTCAAAAGAACTGCTAATCACTTCTTATTTGAAAAGTACATCAATAGCAATACTGTGTTGTCAAGTCAGTGCAAATGTGACGGAAAATGTTTCTTTTGCAGGGAACGACTGATTGCTGAGGCTCTGGGGACTGATCTGGCCGAAGGAGCTGCACAACTCGGAGCCCAGGGAACAAGTGCGGTGGGTTTTTGGGCTTATCCACACTTAGGCTTTACCCTGCTCTTTCTAGGCAGAGGTCCACGCTTTAACGAACTGCGTCGCAGCGGCTTTTTGTGGGGGTTCTGCCCTAAGCTTTCCCTGTGAAAACCTGCTCTTCAAATATGAATTGGAGCAAACATCCATTTGGGTTTTCTGCAGATTGCTCCTTGCGCTTGATCTTTAAAAAGCGGGGGTTTTGCAGAGAAAACTCCAGAGAGATTGTGCCTGGAAGGTGCCGTACTTTTCCATGTATTAGACGAGGGGGCTTCTCATAGACGGAAAAGTACGGTCAGTGTGGACAAACCCGTTGTCGATGTTACAATTTTGCTTACAACTCCGATTTTGCGCTCTATTATTTGTACACAGGCAGGTTGCTTGATATCAGAAGAGGGGTGGGGTAGAGGAAATGAAGGGGGAGGGCCAGGCAGGAATATGCAAAGTGCTACACTACTGCATATAATGCAGTTGTGCAAAGATAAAAGGAAAAGGAAAAAGAAAAAGTGTATCAACCCTGAATTAAGTCTTATGTTAAGAGGATCCCCAGCCCATCTCTCTCTTTCTCACATGCTTATTTCATGCAAAGTTCCACAGCTGAAGAAACAAGCAACTGCAACCAGGTACAAGTTCCTCTCTCATGAAACAAAACAAGGCAAAACAAGTGAGTTCTATTCCCATGAGTCACTTCACCCCGAGGATCTGCTGGCTTCAATGAACTAACTTGCAAATTTATCTAGAGAGGCTGTCTCTCAACAAGAACGGCTCAGAAGGCGCCCTGGAATTTCCACAAACAAATTAAAAAGCTGCTCTTAAGCTTTTTACAAACCACTTGTGGAACGTGAACACCTGAGCCTAGCAAAGTGGTTTGTTTTCTCTTTTCTTTTTTCCAGAATGCAAAGTTGAGAGGGGCCTGATGTATCAAAGAGTCCACAGGAAACAAATCACCCCAATAGTATTTTCTTAAAAAATATATACATTATATAATATAGTGTAAATGCTGCCTTAGCATGATCACGAGCTTGAAAACGTAACATCTCTCAGCTGTTAACCATTTTGCCATTTGCCACTGGCCTTAAAAAGTCACTTTTCCCTTCTGCCATGATGTGAGCTGCTGTGAGGCTGTGAGCTGTCTTGAGAACGAGGCTGCCCACTCCGGAGGAGGAAGCTGTGATGGGCAGGGACGTCACCCCGCTCACAGAGGATGCCGTTGGCTGGCTGAAGCAGGTCATTGGCAGGGCTGCTTTCTGCTTCTCCCTGGTTATTTTTGGGGGGTGGGTGGAGGAGAGGGGAGAAGGGGGAAATAAACCCTGATCAGTATTTAAAATAGAACACAGGAATTTCAACATTCTCACAGCAATCCAAGGATGTAAAAAAACAAGGGACAGTGAGTTATCCCTGATAGTTTTGATACCCTAGTTGAGTTGTGTTTCTTCTTCTTTATTTTTATTACTTATCATGACAGATAATGAACAGATGGGTTCTGACAGAGTGGGGGGGGGGGAGAAGCTGTGTTCATTAACCCTGAGCTCTCACACTGCTAATAACCCAGAATTTGAAAGAGGGCCCGTGCAGCATCAGTAAATTCCTCTCCCTTCTCTGTGGAGCCACTGGTGTAACTCTGGAGCCTCTTGAGGGAAGCTAGCAGCACAGCAGTGACCAGAAATGCTGTAGCGCCATCAGTGCTCAGAGCCATTTCCTTTCTTCACTCATCACAGGGGCTGAAGGGCCACTGCAAATGAATGGGAGAGACTGGATTCTCAGCCTTGGAGGAGAGAAGGGGAGGAAGAGAAAAAGAGCCTTCTCTGTGTTGGTGCCCGCCATACATTTCGAACTACAACTTCTATCAATTGCCAGATTGCATAGGGCTGGTGGGAGCGACAGCCCCCAAAATATTGAAGGGCTTGGAGTGGGGGAAGTCTAAGGAGTAAGAAAGAAGAGACCAGGCAAGAGAAGGCCAGCATTCGGCAAGGAAGCATGGTGGATTTCTCCAATAAAAACACCACTGTGGTGCTTGAGACAGCTTTACTGGGTCAGAACAGCAGTGGCTGCTGGGGAACCCACAAAAGTGGAGTCCATGGGCCTACAAATCACACTGGCTTATATAGCCATCCCTTCGCCTTAGCTCTACACCAGCATAGAAATTAAGTCATGTTCTCAGAAGAAAAGCATGCCTGGATTATTGGAGCTGGATGCCTAATTCAGCAAGGAGAGCAGGGTGAGGATTTTCTAGCAGGCTAGCTCAAGAATGAGTTCTTCCTGCACAGAAATGATCAACACACTCTTTATATAATGTGAGAAAGCAGATTCTTTCCTCCACCTTTGTGAGTTTCCCAGCAGCCACTATTGTCCTGATCAGGTACAGCTGCCTTAAACATTGCAATGGTGCACTTATTGAATAAATGTGCCACAGACGACACAGGGGACACCAGGAGAGACAACAGAGGCTCTGTTTTGGGGCACAGAAAGCTTCTGTTTCCATCTGACACTCACAGAATAGCAAGGTCTTCACCTAAGGTAGGCCTCGCCTGCTGCCTGGGCTCTTTTGGAGGCTGCTCCAGAGGGTGGCCATTCTCCAGAGCTGACCCGTTGAACAGATGATCGTCCTGGTCACCAATGCCAAGCTGCAGGCTCAGAATCTCCTGGAAGTGGAAGGACAGTGTTAGCCGTGTGGGAGTGGGGGGTGCTGCCAACCAATCAGAACTCCCGCACAAATGATGGAGAAAGGTGAAGTGGAAATGGCCTTGCTGAGAAGGAGCTGAGAGGCTAGAGGGCAGACCCTAAAGCTCCCTGCCATAGCCACCAGGGATTCTTTGTGGCCAGTCCAAAATATAGGGGAGGGAGGGTCCAGGGCCCAGTGTTAGGGGTATGTGCTCTGCACATAGAAGGTCCTGGGTCCAATCCTCCACCTCTACATTTAAAAGTGACAGGGAAGTGGGGCTGAGAAGACCCAGAACTGAACTGATGGAAAGCTGCTGCCACTCAGGGTAAACAGACTGGACCAGCAGTTTGACTCAAAAGTTCATGCAAGACACAATTCTACGGAATGGGGAATCAACTCAGAATTTTATGAACATCTCAGTAACACTGCTGTGTCTGAACTGGGAGTCTGGCAAGGCTGGGATTCAACCAGAGTTTTGGTCTGTGATTAATTCATGCTTTACATGAAACTTAATAGGAGGGCCACCAGCTCCGGATTTCTGGGATAGTACAGGATGCAAAGACAAAAACACATAGGCATGTTCATTGAATCAAGGAAACGGCAGTGTTCATGTACCTCAATTTGCTCTCCCTGCCCACCAAGCTCATCGGCATCTAGGGCTGACAGTTCCAGTTCAATGTCTCGGTCTGGCTTTGTGTCTGCACCGTCCTCCGGATAGTCAGACTAAGAAGCAGGATAGGAGTGGGGGGAAACAGACAAAGCACAATTGATTTAAAGAAAGGGAAAGAAAGGTATTTCTATGAGATCGCCTTACGGCCACTCAACCGCTTCAATCAGCAGAACCAGCACTGCTGTAGGTGCCACAGGCCACCTGCTCCACATTCAAAAGAACTTGATATTTTACTGTGGCAGCATGCACACCCTGAAACTCCCTCTAGGTGTTTTCACTGTACTCTATCTCTGTTGGTTTTTTTTTACTGTTAAAAACAGTTGTGTTTAGGTAAGCCTGTCCAGATGTTTAGAAAACTGGTGTGAGTTTTAATCTGTTTTTAGTTTATTATTTCAGCTTTTCAAAAATCTTAAAATTATTGTTAATTCTTCTTACTGATAATTTTATTTTTTTCCTTTTCCTTAAGCTGCTTTGATATGTGTGTGTGTGTGTTTACAATCAGGCGGCATGCAAATTTTACAAAATAAAATAATAAAATAAAAGTTAGGGACCTGGCTCTTCCAAAATACCTAATGGTTAGGGGCTAAACTAAAAACAAACCAACCCATTTTGACAAGGTCTGGGTCCCCCTGTGTCAGCTATGTAAACAGAAGTACATTCATGCATATTTATGGAGAAGATATGTCACAGATAGCTGAAGCCTTGACGATGAGTTCAGTGATTCAGTTACATGGCAGTGTCCCTCCTCCATTTCCCTTCTTACATGTGACTGACATATGCAACGTGTAGCCACTCAACAGGTTTGGCTGAAGCTGATAAATGTCATTTTGTTATGCAACCAGAAAAACATTACTCAGAAAAAAGAAAGGGAGGGAGGGAGGGTAGTGCTCCAGGAGAAGGGCATGGTGTAGAGATATACCACCCCAATGGTAAATAAAGGAGAAGTAGTTGCTGTTCCTGTTTCCACAGAAAATGGGGAATCATACAAGAAACTGGAAGCTCATAGTGTGTCCCTCAGATGCAGGCAGAAAGTGTTTCTGGATTACCTGTTTATTGGTCATTCCTCCTGATTTGTTTGGAAGGAAATTAGACAACGTTGGCTATTGTATGAGCATTCTCTCGTATTTGTTTGCAGGGAGGTTAGAGATGCCGTTGCATCAGGGCAGGTCTCACCCTACACTTTCCCAGTGCATTTTCGCATTCATTTTCCTTACTGAAAAAAGTATTGACCTTTTGGGGAAGCCTGTCTGTTTCACAAGACCTTGTAGCCAACTATAACTGCATGACCTGGATTTGCCCATAAGTGGCAGGTCCTGCCCTGTTTTGCATCTGAAGTGACAAATATATATGCTGCTGAATCAAACCCTAACTCAGGCACTGCTTTCTCCACTTGCTCTTGGGGGAGACCTGCCCCTTGAGAACAAAAGGTGCCCTTCTAGGACCTTTGCAGGCTGGCCAAGGAAGAGAATGGGCACATTTCACACAATGCCATTTCCTTCTTACTGAAGTTGCCCCTTCCTTTTAAGTTTAGAGTAGCCAGGCTCACTCTCAGGCCAAAGACATTTGCGGAGCTGGAACACTTCTGGGCATTACATGGGAAGACAGAGAGTGACCAACTGGGATGTGTCCAGAGGAGAACGTGACGAAGATGGCGAGTCAGCCAGAGACCAAGGAAAGATGGAAGGCCCTGGGTATATGGAGGCTGGAGAACAGACAATGAAGTAGCAATGGGACAGCTATCTTCCAACAGCAGGAAAGGAGGAGCAGCCAGAATAAAACACTGACCCTCTTTAGAGACACTGGACCATCCCTGGAGGACCCTGAACCCATCCACCACTGATTCACAGCAGCAGGCCTTGATGCTGGACTTCTGGGTGGGGTGGCAAGATTAAGCAGAGAACAAAACAAAAACAGGATTGGTGTGATTGGCTTTTGAACTAGGGAGGGGTGTGAGTTAGTTTTGAGTATTTATGTTTATCTACTAGATTTGTAGGTGGGAGTGTTTATATTATTTATTTATTGTGTTTATATCCCACCTTTTTCTCCAAGGAGCTCAAGGTGGGTCTCCCCTCCTCATTTGAGTTAAGATTGGGCTGAGAGGCAGTGACTAGCTCACTGAAACCAAGTGAGTTTCATGGCTGAGTGGGGATTTGAACACTGGTCTCCCAGATCCTAGTTCAATACTCTAACCACTATGCCACACTGGCTCTCAGCATTGCTCTGCTGCTCATCTTTGTATTGCTAATGTTTTTTATTACTGCTATGCAGGAGGGCTGGTGTTCAGTTTTTGTTTTCCAAGTATGCTGCATGGAATATTTATGGGTTACATGATTCCCTAACCCCTTTTCTATTGTATACTACATTTATGCATATATTCATTTTCTTTGCAAGTTGCTTGGGTGGCAAGCGACTAGAAAGCTTAGGAAATCAAGAAACAACTGAAGGGCTTCCCCCCTAGATCAGGGTTGAGGGGCTTCTTTCAGCCTGAGGGCTGCCTCCCATTCTGGCCAAGCCTCCTGGGGTGAAACGCCAGTGGCAGTTGGGGGTAAGAAGCATAAGCAGGTGGAGAAATTATTGTATTACCCTCAGAAAGGAGGCTAGTTTCTACACAGGCTCACCCCTGACAGATGGCAAAGCAAGTTTGTTTTCTATTGCTCCAATGGGTTCAGATTACAAGAAAAAGTATTAAGACCAAACATTTGACAGAACTGTGGGATAACTAGCCTCATATAACTAACATGCTTAAGTCTAATTAAAGCATGATGGGGTTAATGACATAGAGTAAACTGTCCTGCCAGGCTTAGCTAGGTCACTTCCCCTTACCTTGAGGAGTCAATAGATAACCAAGCATATTGTTCCCTTCCAGTTTACCTGAGCAGCTCAGCGTTTGAAGAGGTTTCAGCTGGTTGTTCCAGCTCAACCGCATGGCTCTCACAAGCCACTTTTGAGTTTCTATACCAAAATTTTTAAAATTTAGGAATCATCATCACCATCATTTATTTATACTCCACTCATCAACAGAATATTAAAAACACCAAACATTAAAAACTTCCCTAAACAGGGTTGCCTTAAGATGTATTCTAAAAGTCAGATAGTTGTTTATTTCCTTGACATCTGATGGGAGGGAGTTCCACAGGGTGAGCGCCACCACCGAGAAGGCCCTCTGCCTGGTTCCCTGTAACCTCACTTCTCACAGGGAAGGAACAGCCAGAAGGCCCTCGGAGCTGGACCACAGTATCCAGGCAGAATGATGGGGGTGGAGATGCTCCTTCAGGTGTTTTTACCACTTTGTGACTAAGACAAGTTTTGCTGCCTGTGCAACTTTCTGAAGCACATGAATCTGACCTTTGGAGAGATTGTAAGCAAACTGTTTTTAATTGACAAAATGTGTTGCCTTTTCCCTTGCAGGGGGAAGAGAAAAACTTTTGAAAGAAACTTTTAAGGGGACATTTTGGAACACACTTGGAGGGGCATACTTTAAAGGTCTAACAGCCTATATTCCCATGCTTTACTCTGCTGCATACTTTGTGACTTTAAATCTCTTGCTAGGGTTCTCTCACCAAAGAGAACTTGCCCTAAACTTGGATCTTGGCCTCTAGGAAATTATCATATACAGTGGGTTTTTTCTGGGGGGGGGTGCAGGGGTATGCATACCCCTAAACATTTTGTGAATCTTAAGTTTGGCATCATTGAGGGGCAGTATTTCAACATAAGCAGGAAAATGAGAGTACCCCTAAACATTTTTTTAGAAAAAAAGCACTGCTCATATACATATACAGTGGTGCCCCGCAAGACGAATGCCTCGCAAGACGAAAAACCCGCAAGACGAAAGGGTTTTTCGGTTTTTGCGACGCTTCGCTAGACGATTTTCCCTATGGGCTTGCATCGCAAGACGAAAGCCCATAGGGAAATCTCGGGGACCTTTTTTTAAATGCTGGCGGTGGGGAGCAAAGCCTTCCCCCCCCCCTCCGGACTTCAGAAGAGGTCCAGGAAGGCCGGCGGGGGCGAAAGGCTTTGCTCCCCACCGCCAGCATTTTAAAAGCGGTCCGGGATAGCAGGGAAGCGCTTCCCGCTATCCCGGACGGCTTTTGAAGGCAGGCAGGGGGGGCAAAGACTTTTGCCCCCCCTGCCTGCCTAACCGGGGGCTTTTAAATCGCCCCGGGACTGTCCGGGGCGATTTAAAAGCCCCCGGACGGCTTTTGAAGCCTCCCCCCGCCGCCCGGCTTCGGGGCATCGTCCCGATGCCGGGCGGTGGGGCAGGAACGCCTCCCCCCGCCGCCCGGCTTCAGGGCATCGTCCCGATGCCGGGCGGTGGGGCAGGAACGCCTCCCCCAGCCGCCCGGCATCGGAACGATGTCCCGAAGCCGGGCGGCCGGGCGGGAAAGCCTCCCCCCGCCGCCCGGCTTCGGGGCATCGTCCCGATGCCGGGCGGTGGGGCAGGAACGCCTCCCCCTGCCGCCCGGCATCGGGGCATCGTCCCGATGCCGGGCGGTGGGGCAGGAACGCCTCCCCCAGCCGCCCGGCTTCGGGGCATCGTCCCGATGCCGGGCGGTGGGGCAGGAACGCCTCCCCCAGCCGCCCGGCTTCGGGGCATCGTCCCGATGCCGGGCGGTGGGGCAGGAACGCCTCCCCCAGCCGCCCGGCTTCGGGGCATCGTCCCGATGCCGGGCGGTGGGGCAGGAACGCCTCCCCCCGCCGCCCGGCATCGGGGCATCGTCCCGATGCCGGGCGGTGGGGCAGGAACGCCTCCCCCAGCCGCCCGGCTTCGGGGCATCGTCCCGATGCCGGGCGGTGGGGCAGGAACGCCTCCCCCCACCGCCCGGCATCGGAACGATGTCCCGAAGCCGGCCGGCCGGGCGGGAAAGCCTCCCCCCGCCGCCCGGCATCGGAACGATGTCCCGAAGCCGAGCGGAGGGGCGAGAAAGCCTTTGTCCCCCCTGCCTGCCTTCCCAGGGGCTTTTAAATCGCCCCGGACAGCGGAGAAGTCCTCCGCTGTCCCGGGCGATTTTAAAATGCCGCCCGCCAGAAGAGGTCGGGGGAAGGCGTTTTCCATAGGAACGCATTAATTGATTTTCAATGCATTCCTATGGAAAACCGTGCATCGCAAGACGAAAAACTCGCAAGACGAAGAGACTTGCGGAACGAATTAATTTCGTCTTGCGAGGCACCACTGTACATATACAATCATACCTTGGGTTACAGATGCTTCAGGTTGCGTTTTTTCGGGTTACGGACCTGCCAAAACCCGCAAGTACTGGAACGGGTTACTTCTGGGTTTTGGCGGCCGCACATGGGCAGAAGCGCTAAATCGCACTTTGCACATGTGCAGAAGCGCCAAGTCGCAACCTACGTGCCGCTGCGGGATGCAAATGTACATCCTGCATGGATCACATTCACAACCCGAGCGTCCACTGTATATATACATATACATATATATATACATATACCAACAACTTCTTAATGGTACTGAGCTTCTCAGCGGGGGAACAGACTGCCTTCATTAGAAAAGCTTTTTAAAGCAGATGTGGACAGTCATGTATCAGGGAGATAGTAGCAGTGGTCTTCCTGCCTAGCAGCAGTAGGTTGGTCTAGATGACCGCTGATGTCTCCTTCCAGACTCTGTAATGAATTTACAGTGGTAACTTGGGTTACAAACTTAATTCATTCCGGAGGTCCGTTCTTAACCTGAGGTACCACTTTAGCTAATGGGGCCTCCTGCTGCTGCCATGCGGCCACCACACGATTTCTGTTCTCAACCTGGGGCAAAGTTCGCAACCCAAGGTACAACTTCCAGGTTGGTGGAGTTTGCAACCCAAAGTGTCTGTAACCCGAGGTACCACTGTATTGTAAAAGGGGTCTCTTCCTTCAGTATCTTCTCCACCCAGCTCAGCTACTTTTTTTACCTCGCCGTTTCTCAGATTGATTTCATTGCTTAGGAGGGTCAAAGAGAGGGGGCTTCCTTCTGCCAAGGAGCTCCATTTCTGCTGTGTGGCAAGTGCGTTGGCCTCTCTCTGAAGCAGCAACGAGTTACTTTTGGCCTACATTGAAGAATAACAGAGAAAATGGCAGGTTGGAAGCAACACTCATTCCATTCCTCCCTCCGCCCTGCAGCTCTTGGACTATGCTCAACAGACTGGCCGGCCCTCTGTAAATTCTCTATCCCCCCCAAATAATCCCAGAGCAGGAGGCAAAGTTGCCAGATCAGCCATACCTGCTGCAGTTCGATGCTCAGTAGATCGCCAGTGCTAGAATGCTTTTTTGGGGCAGACACATCTGTAAGGATGAACCGGTCCCTTGAAAGAGAAGGAAGGTTTAGAAGTTGCTCCCTGCACATTGCTTGGAAGCGTGACACTGGACCTCTGATGAAGAAGGAAACAGAGGGGGCTCTTCAGATGGGCCTGCCAGCCAGGGGTTTCCTTTCATCCTCAGAGCTTCTGAAGGTGCACAGAAAGGTACAAGGATGAAAGGAAATTCCCAGCTGACTGGCCTGTCCCAGGACTCCCTCCTCTCTGCAGGAAAATGATGCCCAGCAAAGAGACAACTGAACCTCTCTCCCCCACCCTCAAATTGAACAGGCTGGTATGAATTAGTCTGCACAGGGGTCGCTGTAGAATGCCAGGGAAATGACTACAATTGGGTTTCAACACATCGTATTTCATGCAGGGCAAATGTTGTCAGAAAGCACCCTCATCCCAAGCCCAAGCTCTGGCTAGGTGGTGCTTACTCCAGTCTATCATCCTTTTATTTATTATTACATTTGCATCCTGGCTTTCCTGGAATGAGGTCCAGGTGCAATCGCTGGTTCTCTCCCTCCCCACATAATCCTTTTAAGGATGTAGCAAGAGCTCTGTTGGATTGGGACGGGGCGGGGAGCACCTAACCCAGCATCCTGTTCTCACAGTGGCCAACCAGATGCCCCAATGGGAAGCTTGCAAGCAGGACCTGAGCGCAACAGCCACTCTCCCCATTTGTGTTCTCCAGCAACTGACATTCAGAGGCAGACTGCTTCCCACAGTGGAGGCAGAACACAAGACATCCTGACTAGCCACCAGGTATAGCTGCGTCCTCCATCCTTGCAGCAATCCAGTGGGGTAGTTTAGGTTTAGAGAAGGTGGTTGGTGCAGTGAATGGTTGAATGGGGATTTCAATCCAGATCTCCCAAGCTCCAGTCCAACCACTGAGGAGCTGTGAACTTAGCACTGACTGCCATGGCCTGAAAACTCCTACTGCTTCCATGGAATTTGGCAAGGGATCTGGACATGCTGAGCTAAGGCGAGGTGCTGTGCCCAGGATGGGCTCCCCAGATGCCCCCTTCGAGGAGCGCTCCCTCATTTACCGTTCTCTGAAAGGCGCTGATGAAGTAGAATCGGAATTGTAGGAGCTCCATCTTGAATCAATGGTGCTGACGTAAGGGGTGTAATCTGCAAGAGGCGAAAGGTGCAAACTCAGCTCAGGCCAGAGAGAATCCTGTCCTCTGCCCACACCTGCCACCCTGGCATCCTCTTCTATATCGTTTCCAAGGCTCCCGACCAACCCAGCCCATACCTGACATGCTGACTGGCTTTGTAGCACTTCCTTGGGAAGCAGTAGCTTGAATTGGGTCTGTCGTGTGATAACCCGTGCGCGACGACCTGGAGATGGCGCCCCATTTGGAGATGATGGGCCCATCGCTGAACGGAATGATTGGGTCTTCCTCCTTTGCCCTTCTCTGGGTGTCGAAGAGGTGCACCCGCCTCTTCATGTCCCCACTGTCCAGATCCTGGAAAGCCCCACAAGAAAAGGAAAGCCCAGAGATAGAATCACAGAATAGTAGAGTTGGTAGGGGCCAAAGGGTCACCCAGTTCAGTTTCCTGCAATGCAGGATCTGGCCTGCGCATGGCCTGGTGTGGCAGGGAGGCTCATTCTTAGGCCCAGTGTAACATTTTGCACTCATAGGAACCCTTTTAGAAGCAGTTCCCTTCGAAATGTCATCTGGCAGGGCATCCAAATCACTTCTCACAATCCTTACAACAACCCTGTAAAGTGCTCAGGACAATATATTTTCCCTTATGCGGTAGACTGGGGGGGGGGGAGCACTCGTGCATGTGGACATAAGATGAGGTTAAGGGAATCATGTTTTGGAAACTGGTTCTAAGAAAACCCAGCACTGGCAGAGGGAGCAGCACCGGCTCTGAGCCTGGCTACCAAGCAGAATGGGCTCCAGAGGGGAAGCTGCCTTACCAGGAGCACAGCACCAGAATTGGCAATGACGTCCTTGGGCTCTGACTCAATGGCACTTATGCAGGAGCTGATGGTGCCACAGGACCAGGGAGAGTAATGGGAGAGGCGGTCGTCCTCGTACTTGGAGCTATGCTGGCTGGTGGCACTCTCGCAGAACTGCAGGGAAAGAAAGACACCAGGTAAGGTCTGTGGGGTGGGTTTTAATTGGTAGGAGAGACTATATTAATTGCAAATCATCCCTCCAGGTGCCCTTGTTTGCGGTTTGGATCAAGTTTCAAAACCCCTTGGCAGCACAATTAAAAGCATAGGAAATAGGCTGTAAAACCTTTGGGGGGGCAGGCGGGCTTACCCCTTCCTAACCCACTTAACAAAGCATCAGACAACAGCTTGTCAAATAGGTTAAACACAATATTTACTTGCTTTATAATCATGCACTGGTTCACAGCAATGGCAGCAGTAAAAAAACTACGCAGCCAAAATACTCGTTATTTACAGTATAACCAGCTTCAGGCTTGTTCCTGGAGTTGGAGCAAGTGGGGCCTGCCGGTCTCCCAACGCTGGTCAAAAGGGAGAGAGAGAGGAACAGGAAATACCATATGTTCCTTCCTTTCCAGCAGAGGAGAGGAAATGACACCACACAGAGCCCTCTCTACCAATTTTATTTCTATGGTCTGGGCATCTGCCTATCAGCAATACAGCTCTGAGGATTTAGCCCCCTCTCATGCTAACTAGCAAGAACATGCATTTGTTAGATTTGGAGGCTGATCTCCCACAAGATCTTGACCAATCATCCCAAAGGCCTTTTGTGTATTTCCCATGTCAGCAGCAGAAACATGTGCACATTTGGGGACACTGTGCTGTACAGAGCAAGAGAAGAAAAAAGGAAAGCAATTTCCCTGCGATGAGGAGGTTGCAGGGAAACACATGGCAGAAAGGGAAGAGAAGGAAAAGGAAAAGGGAGGTGGGAACCAAGGATAAGTAAGAGCAACCTCGGGGTGCCTGCTGAAGTTTTGTTTCCACTAGGAGGGTGGCAGGTAGGCCTGATGTGGGAGGTTTATCTTTTTATCAGGCAGCCATCCTAACCAGTGACATAGGACTGCAACTTAATAAAGCAAAGCCAATGGATTCAAAGTGCAAGAGAAAGGATTCTAACCGAACCTTAGGAAGAACTTTCTGGAGGTTAAGAGCTATTTGACAGTGGAACAGACTCCCTCAGAAGGTGATGTATTCTCCCTCATTGGAGGTTAGAAATCAGTGGTTGCACAGCCCCTTCCAACCCTGCAATTCTGTGATTATAAAAAATCTCCCCAAAACAGATAAATAGTCCTTTGCAAGTTGTTTCATCTCAATATTCTTCCCCAATCTAAATACTGGCCCTGGTGCAAAATGCTATTAGCTTGTGGTGGGGAGTGAGTGGGGTGAGTAGAAGAGAAAGAGGTGGTAGCTGCCTTGTTCCGCTCCATGAAGTTAATAGCAAATGGGTGTATATGGTGGGGAAAGAGATTTGGAAAAGGAAAAGTGCCTAGGAGGATTAAATCACATCCCAGCTCTTCAAAGCAACCATGCAGGACTACAAGTTATCAAAACAAAATTGTAGGAGATCCCAAGCCTCAGGACATCATTGGCCATTAGACTACAGATGTGGGCTTCCAGATGTTGCTGGAATCAAACTACCATCACTCCTGGCTGCTGGGGGGGAGGAGAGCCTGGAGCCAAACCATATTTGGAGGGCCACAAGTTCCCCACAATGCCCTATGGAGTTAAATCCCAAGCCATCATGGGAAGCATCCACTTTCAGGCAGGACATGAGGGAACATGTGCTGAACCCCAGGAGAAAGGAGTGCCAAAGCACCTGGTGGAGCAGCTGTGCTTTCCCCCCACCCACACCCCTGTAGCTCTCTGGTCCCTTACTTCTCGGCTGAAGTCCACGTTGAAGAGAGGGGAAGGAGGAGGAGGAGGAGACTGTGCGGCTGCAGGCAGAGTGCAGGAGGACATGAGAGGCGTTTTTGGTATGTGGCATGGGGCCCACTGCTCCGGCTTCCTCCGCAGTGGGTCGTCGTAAGTGGGTTTCAAGTGGCCACAAGGATCCTAGGAGAAAGGTGCCAGATCAGGACCGATTAACGTCACATGGAACACAAGAGTTAGCCGCTCAAAGTCTTGTGTTACAAGAACACAGGAAGTTGCCTTGTATGGAGTCACACCGTTGGTCCACTCAGCTCAGCATTGTCTCTGCTGACTTGTGGCAGCTCTCCAGGGCAGGGGACATTCCCTGAACCTGGGGAGCCAAACCTGGGACCCTTTGCACGCAGGGCGGGTGCTCTGCCACATCAGCGGCAATGCAGAATTTTGTATTGTTTTATGCTATTTCATGGTCTGTTGTAAATATACTGTTGTGGGCTGCCTTTATATTTTACATGAGTGGGTGGCACATAAACCTTTTAAATAAATAAATGTTCATCTGGCAATGCAAGGAATGCATTAAGCTGGATCTCCTCCCACCATGCCCGAATTCCTCCTCATCTGAACCATGTGACGGCAGTTAAAATCAGAAATACACAGCATAAGCTGTCTTATACTGACCCAGACCACGGGTCCACCTAGCTCAGTACTGTCTACACTGACTGGCAGCAGGTTTCAGACCTAGAGATGCCACTGGACAGTGAACCTGGGACCTTCTGCATGCAAAGCAGATGCTCCACCACTCAGCTGCAACCTTTCCCCTACACCCTTCTCTCTGATACTTCCCCCAAAGGAATTCACCAGGTGGCCAGGAGCTTGCTCTGATTAAACAAAAGACAGGCAATAGCAACTTCCCAAAAGGGGAAGCTAGCCTTGTATCCTGCCAGCCTACAACCCAGAAGTGTGCATGGATTCAAGTGTGGTACTGGGGTAAGGGCTGTGAGGAGGAGGGTCACAAGGAGTCCTAACTGTCCCCTGCCCCAAGTGTTGGGTGCACTTGCTCTTGCTCCTTATGTTTGCTTTGTTTCACCTCTGCCTTGTTTTATGCAGTATGGGAGTACTCTTCAGCTCAGAGACATAAACCATTTAAACAGAAAAAAATCAGGTTGCAGAAATGCCCCAAAGTTCTAAGACATCATCCCATTCGGCCTAGGGAGCTTCCAAAAAGGAAGCCACACAGGAGAGTAATTCATGCAGCAAGTTTAAGAGTCCCAGGCAAATAAAATGCGTCTCTGCCTGCAGGCAAAACGGCACCAGAGGCCCTTGAGGAGCTGGTTTGGGATATCTGAGAGGCCTCAGAGCAGTAAGGAACGAAGCTCCAGTGGCTAGTGGGGAACCTACCCTCAAGGAAGGCACCGTCCTTTGGTCAGCCGGCAACTGACAGGCCATGGAATGGTAGCTGTCCAAAGAGTTGTATCTCTCCCGCAGGAAGGACTGGTAGACAGTGGGGTGGACGACGTCCATGGGAGGCAAGGAGTTGCTCCGGATTATGTCATCCCTTGGGTACATCTGCGGCCGCCAGATCCGCCGGCTGTCGTAGAGCGGGGCATACATCCCAGACGGGACTGGCCCATAGGGCTGTGGTGGCGGCGGCGGCTGGTAAGGAGAGCTCAATCTGTCCCGAGGGGGGAATGCGCTGTAATGGTCGCCGTATGGCACAGAAGCAGATGGGAGGGCAGATTCAGGAACATTGCTGGGCCTCACAAAGCGAGGGAGGCAAGGGGCCACACCAGCTGGAACTGTCGGTGGTGCTGGGTAGTATCCTATGGAACAAGAGACACTTGCTGAGCTTGGCCTATCATCTAGAACTTCATATTGTTCTAGGGCCTGTCTGCACATGCAGCAGAATTAGGAAGTAGGGTGGACTGTACCATTTTCAGGTCCATTTTGAATGCTTCCCCAGGAAAAAATGAATAACAATAATGATATCCCCACAAGGAGAAAACTGGCACAGCAGGGAGCAGACTAGGCTACAACTCCGCTAGTGTTCTACTTGCAGGGATATGTTTTATTTTAAAATTAGCTTCCATCCATCCACCTGAAGCCTGCAATGGTACAGATAAGTCTATCACCTTGCTTTTGCTGCATGCATTGACCAGGTCTTCTTAACTGCCAGAGCTTAGCTGAACAGAACTTACTTGGCTGCATAAAAACCACTCCTCTCCTCAGAATATAAGCCCAATAATAATTTCTCCCCTCTGTACACATTTAAATGGAGCAGAAATGTTCTCTTCTTTATATGCCACAATGTAGACTGACATAAGGCAGCTGCTGTCAGTGGAGTAAGGCTATTGGTAGAAATAATTAAGAGAAATCAAAAGTCAATGAGCTATAAGAATTTTACAACATATTGCTGCTAAAGTTGGGGAAGAGGGGGTCATTTCACATCATGGTTCCCACTCACCCACAAAGCCTTCATTAGTCTCCACTGCCATTAACTACAGAACAATAATGGTTGCTACTGTTAACTGCCACTTACAGTCACCTGTCTTGGAGGCCTGTGGTCATGCACAAAGGTAAGCTATAAATGTTAAAAATAAATCAACAGTTTTGTGGCACCTACACATTAACAAAATGGTATAATGTTTTCTATGCTACAAGTGTGTATAAAAGTAGTTTGGAGGAGGGGTGGGTGAGGGTGAGATCTGAACAGTACAGATGCTGCTTGTATTACCAATGCATATTTTTTTTGTGAATGACCACTGTTAATAATTATCATTGTCTACTTTTCTGAATTTCATTTACCTCTGACCTCATTGATGAAAAACCCCCACCTCCTCAACGTGCAAGCAGAATAACATTTCATTTTCCCCATCTACAAAGCCTGGTGACAAAGCCTGAGACCCTTTGTCGATTTTGATGTGATATACCAAAATGGCTACCTCTCTGGTAATTGTTTAATAAATACCCAATTAATCAATTTGCAGCACAGTTCTGTGCATGTTTACTCAGAAGTAAATTCCACTATGTTTAGTGGGGTTTAGTCCCAGGTAAGTGTCCTAAGAATTGCAGCTTAAATCTGCATATGGGTATATAAAATATTTCCAAAAGAGGATGGGGGAAGAAGAGGAGTCAGTTTTGTTTGCAGATAGCATATCACACATGTAATAATAATAATAATAATAATAATAATAATAATAATAATAATAATTTATTTATACCCCGCCGATCTGGCTGAGTTTCCCCAGCCACTCTGGGCAACTCCCAATTGAGTGTTAAAAACAATAAGCATCAAATACGAAAAACTTCCCTAAACAGGGCTGCCTTCAGATGTCTTTTAAAAATAGGATAGCTTCTTATTTCCTTGACATCTGCTGGGAGGGCATTCCATGGGGTGGGTGCCACCACCAAGAAGGCCCTCAGTTACATGTTACCTGTGTTGCATCTTCTTTCTCCCATGCAAGCAAAGGGAATGCCTTTTTTAAGGTGCCTGCATCTCTTTGTAATATACAGTTGTATTAAAGAACAATAAATCTGCCACCCAATATTTATTAGGAAGCACATTTTCAGTTGATGTTTTGAAACCAATCCATCTAGGCCAACTTTCCCCAGGTGTCCACCAGGTGCTCTGGACTACAACTCCCATCAGCCCCAGCCGACATGGCCAGGCTGGAAGAGACATTACAGTCATGTGCTGGGGCATCAGACTGAGGAAGCTTGAGCTACACACTGTGTGGAAAAGTCCTTTCTGTCCTGAATCTTCCACCATTCTGCTTCACTGGATGACCCCACTAGGTTCTAGTATTATGAGAGGGGGAGAAAAACATCTCTCTAGACACACCACACGTAATTTTATACACACAGCGATAAAAGTTCTACTCCACCAATGTGGGCCACCACTGAAAGCATGAGGGAAGAGGACTGTCCCTACTTGGGGCCTAACGGACAGCAGGTCCGATGGCCAGTTCCCTCTGAAGGTCCATGATCCAGGGGTGGCCACAGAAAAGGCCATGTCTGCTTGAGTGCCCTGTCAGTGACTCACCTGCTTGCGGGTACTGCTGGGGTTCATAGGAGAGGTGGGTTCTGGGATCTTGAAAATACTGGAGGCTGTCGGAGTGAGGCGGGTAGACAGGCATTCGAGCAGCAAATGGGCCAGCTTGGGGCGTGATGGAGTTCATCTCTGTGCCCACAGGAGGAGGAGGCGGCGGCGGAGGAGGCCCTGCTGAGGTAGCTGCCACCTGACTGACAGGAGTCTTCGAAAGGGAACCAATTTTGCTGGAAGAAATTCAGAAAGAGAGAGATTAAATTTAGGCTGTCTCTTGGATTATAGAAATCTCAGGGTAACTTTTTAAATTTAGGCATGTAGACAAAACCTCTAATATTGCTTTTAAAAAGCATTCCCTCTTTGCTTTCAGTCACGGCAGGGATGGGGAGCCTGGGGCCTTACAGATGTTGCTGGACCCCCGATTCCCACCATTCCTGGCTACTGACCAGGCTGGCTGCACACATCACAGCAGGGGCCTTTTTGAGAAGAGGAATTGCCTCCTGCATGGAAAAACAACGTGTTCATGGGGGAGTAATGAAAACAGAGGGAACATAGAAAACTGCATTATACTGAGCCTAACAGGTCCATCTTGATCAGGACTGTCTACACTGACTGGCAGCACCGGCTCTCCAGGGTTTCAGGCAGGGAGCAGACTCTCCCTGCCCTACCTGGCAATGCCACTGGGGACTGAACCCTCTGCTTGCAAGAAAGATGCTCTGCCACTGAGCTATGTTCCTTCTTTCAAGCATGGCACATACTTTTCAGAGAGAGGGTCTGCCAAGGAGCCGGGGGTGTTCTGTCCATTGGCTCCAGCTTTCCCCGCTTTCTTCACGTTCTCCAACACCATCATGGACGAGGGGTCAGCGCAACGTGGGATCAGCTGGGGGCTGCCGCTCTCCAGGCTCACAATGCCGTTAGTGCTCTGTGCCATCTTCCCAGAGCTCTCCGCACTTCCCATGATGGAAATGATGCTTCCTGTCGTGGTGGAGACTGCGCTCGTGACACTGGCTTTGCCTAGCAGGGGGAAGGTTCTCACTGTGGCACTGATCTTCTTGTTCCTCAGCCGGTACCTGTGGTTGCAATAAAGCAGCGGGCATGTGAATTTAGGGGACATTTCCCTTCAAAATTACAGGAAGGGCTTTATTATGCCAGCTTCGCTGTTTCCTTCATTTGGCGCTGGTATGTTATTTTTAGTATAAACAAGACTCCGTTTTTGTTTCTACACACACCACTTTTAATTGTTTTCCAAGATAAGGAAGGGAGGAAAAGGAAAACAGACATTCTGCGATCAAATCAGAATCAGAGCCGGCTTCTGAAATTCTGGGGCTGTGCCTGGAAAATTGGGATACTTGGAAAGCATGCATATGTCTTTTTTAAAAAAATATTATTAATTTTCTTTTCTCTCATTACAAATATAACATACAGCTTACATCACATCTCTAACCTCCCCTCTTTTGGACTTCCCTCACTTTCCATTTTTGATTTATTAACCTCATTCGTATATTCTGCTATTTTCTACAAATATCGTATTTTTCCTTTTATTACATTATCTGTTCCCTATCCATAAAGTTGTGAATGTTTAGTTAAATCCTACCAACAGGTCAATATTCTTTCTTTCTTTCTGCAAATATAATATAAAAGTTTCCCACTCTTTTTCAAAATCCCTATTGTCCTTTCCCCGAAGTCTGTGTGTCAGCTTCACCAATTCCGGGAGCCATGCATAGGGAGAACAGCTTCCACATTTGTATGGGCCTCAGCTTGCTCAGAAAAGCCCGTTTATTATTTCTTAAATTGGAACTGTGTGGTAGAAAGGCTGGCACCTTCATTATACATCTTTAGGCATCAGGTGAAAATGGTCTTCGACCAGGCCTTTGGCTGACAGACATCCAATGCCCTTTTAAACATGTTGTGGGAGGTGGGGATTATTATTGGTTTGTTATTATTGTTATTATGCATTTTGTGGGGGTTTTCTTGTATTTTTATGTTGTGACCCATTTTGAGATCTATGGATGGATATACAAATTTAATAAATAAATAGATGGTGATGGTGATAAATTGGATAGGGCTTGCCACAGCATCTGAAGATGTTCCAGGAGCAGTCACACCAAAAGGAGACTGGACATCAGGGAGCCATCCCCAAAGCTAGAGCCTTTTGAGTTGTCCTGAAGGAAGGGTCACTGCCGAGACTTCCACCCACTTCCCTCCTCTGCCCCACAGTTCTCTGGCTCTAGCTCCATCCCCCTTCCAAATCTGAGCGAGGGGAGCTCCTATTCAAATTAGAGGCAGATGACTGTTTCTGAAAGAGCCAAAAGTAATTTGAGAAAGTTTTCAGTGTTACACCTGGTGTTTTTTTTGTTTTTTTAACTGGTTTATTTATTTACATTTCAAAAAAAATAATCCATCAGTAGTTAATTCAATTTTTAAACTGATAGAAAATTGTAAAATTGCATATTTAAAGCCTTTTCACTCTTAATAATTCATGCTGTGGCATCTTTTGCATTACCTTGTAAGACTCTTGCTATGTAATAAGCTTGTTGGATAATCTTTATCATTATTGATTGACTGTCTCTCATGGTATGTTAAGTATGCTGAATAGAATTTATTCAGCCTCGTGATTTTTTTAAAAAATCGCTGCCACTTATCAGTTTGTTTTTAGCTAAGCTATCTTTGTCAGTGCCAAAACTTTTTGTCCAAATTCACTTACGGTGCATTCTTCAATGCAGGAAAATAACATACTGCGCAGATAAGGAATTCGATGGAAACCCAGTTGATTAGATAGCAAAGGAAGTAATGTTAGTATCTTAAACTTATGAGATAAATGAAGATGAGATTGAACATTTTGGAAAGCTTGTTATCATTTAAAGAAGTTCATGATTTAGCCAGGCCAAATACTTTTTTTGCAGAGGGAGGCATTGTTAAAGGAAGGGACGTCAACATATTTACATGAAATATGAGTGTGGTATCCAGCTAAATAGACCTGCTAGCGCAAGTGTAGAAAACCTTTGGCCTTCCAGATGTTGCTGAACCACAACTCCCATCAACCCCCCAACTGATGGTCAGTAGCCAGAGATGATGGGAGTTGTAGTTGAGCAACTTCTGGAGGGCCAAATGTTTCCTTCTCCAAGCATAACTGCCATCTTAAAGGCAAAAGAGATCAGGAATTACTCTCACACTGAGATGTTGGCATGGCTTCAGAACAAAAGGAGGCCTCTCAGGATGGAACAAGAGGCCAGAGAGAGAGGCAGGGATGTGGGAACTATAACTGCTGTTGGATGACAACCCACTCCCATCTTCCCTGGTCTGGTGTCAATGGGAGTGCAGTCCAACAACACCTGCATGACTGCAGGGTGCCCATCCCTGCATTAAGGGAAAGCTGTGTGTAGGAAAATAAAATTATAAAAGGGATTTAAAAACTAAAGAAAATTGAAATGCATGTGGAAAGGGCTGAGTGAAGTGAAGGTTTTGTCTGCAAGGAAACTGAGAGAAGGACGGGACATGTATGTAGAAGCTACTGCTACAATGGTTAAGGACAAAGAAAGGAGTGGAAAATAAGAAAGTTGCTGTGCCTTGAGATTAAGCCAGTAGAAGCCAGTATAAGGAAGTGCTGCCATATGGGCACAGCCACCCCTTTGCTTGTAAACCTATAAATGCTCTTGTGTGTGTGTGTGTGTGTGTGTGTGTGTGTGTGTGTATATATATATATATATATATATATATATATATATATATATATATGGGTGTTACCTCTCAACTACCTGCTGGTTGAGGTTGTGTCGCACTGGGCTTACAACGCCTATATAAATGTCCTGTTTGCCTGGCAGTTGGAGTCTGGATCTTATTGGCCATCCAGGCTGAATCCACAGGGTATTATTGAACTGCAATATTTCCCCATCCACCCACTTCCACCTTCCTTGGTCTGGGGCCAATGGGAAGTGGAGTGCAATGACACCTGGAGGGCAGCAGGCTGCCCATCCCTGCATTCAAGGAAAGCTGCGCATCAAACCTCTGTTGCAGCGCATCCACCAGCTGAGGGAGAGTTTGTGCTCCTCCCCCACTTCCCAGTACTTACTTCTCCAGCTCTTCCTGAGAGTGAGCAAAAGTGCAGTTGGTCCCTCGTGGACACCCGCCTTGCTGTCGCAGGTCACGGCACATGCTTGTTTTGTATTTGCTATTTGGTTGCAGCTTTCAAAACGTCAGAGGGAGAGAGGGAGGGAAAACATTGGATTACATAAACCAAGCCTGGAATAAATCCCCACCAGAGTTGTTGCTGACCCCACTAGAATGAGAGAACCGAATTTGCAAGAATTTCGCCTTACTGACAGCTGTGCTGGGTTCTGTACTCACCATAAAATCGAAGAGTTGTAGGTTTGGAAGGGACCTTGAGGGTCATCTAGTCCAACCCTATGCAATGCGGGAATCACAGCTAAAGAATCCCTGAGATGTGACCACCCAACTGCTGCTTAAAAGCCTCCAATGAAGGAGAACCCACCGCCTTCCAAGGGAGACCATTCCACTGTCGAACAGCTCCTACGGTCAGAAAGCTCTTCCTGGTTTTTAGTTGGAATCTGCTAGTCAGTTAAGCATGACAACTTTCATAGTTCTGTTAGTTCAACATGCAACCGTGCTGAGAGAACATAAGAAGAGCCATGAGCAGTGGCCCATCTAAGTCCAGCATCCTGTACTCACAGTGGCCAACCAGAAGCTTGTGGGAAACTCGCAAGCAGAACAGGCGCACTCCCTCTCCCGCCCTGTGGCTTCAAGCCACTGGTATTTGGACCCCTTACTGACTCCAAGCAGGAGGTGCTGACAATATGCCAGGGAGAATCAGAAAGGAGAACCAACCAGGAGAGTCACTGCCTGCCTCTGGCTCCTGCCCTAGAAGAGCCCACAAGGGCCAACCCCCAGGAATCCAAGAAACAAGCAGCAAGCTACTTTCAAGGAGTTAAAAAACCACCCCAGCAACTATCCCTATGGGCAGCCCCAAAGCCCTATCTGGCCCACGGATCATTGGTTCCTTTCTTTTCTTTCTTGTTTTAATTTTTCTTCATATATATATATATTTAATTCTACAGTTATTCTTATACCAAAAAAGTTAGCTAGAACAGATAAACACTATTACACCGTTCTCCTTTTTTGTTGTTGTTGTTTTGTTCTAATTCTTGTGGGCCAAAGAGGATCCTATAGTGTTGCAGATTTATGCTGATTGTAAAAATGGAATGAGACATAGTCCATGCTTAATACTTTGGTTCCTAAGAGCAGTTAGCCAGATGCCTCTGGCCACCTGCAAGAAGGGCACAAGCACCACCTCTTTACCGCCAAGCCCCAGGAATTCAGAAGAGTCATGGCAACAGGTGGGCACTCCTAGATTAGATAAATTATAATACTTAGATACAGATGTACCTTATTGAATCATTTTAAAATATACTTTTCTTTAGTCCCTTGGACCCAGCTGCCTGCGGCAGGGGGAGACAAGAGGTACAATCTCCCTTCTCTCCCCAAGTGAGGAGGCCCAAGGTGGCAAACACAGTAATATTAAGTAATTAAAAGCACACTAAAAAAGATTTCAAACATTCAAAAACATCTAAAAATAATAAACACAACAAACCACCTAAAACAAATGTAGGAACAGATGTAACCAAATCATGTGTTCAGATAGGCCTGCTAAAACGGGGGGGGGGGGGTTGGATCAGCAGGACTCTAAAAGTGCAGAGCAATGGTGCCTAACTAATGTCAAGGTGGCAGGGAGTTCCCAAGCACAGGTGCCACCACAACAAAGGAATGACTTCTTAAAAACAAAGAACAGACATTCTGTGGCACTTTTAGAAGCGCAGCTTCTACAGATCAAAATGACCAATTTGACATATATGGGATAAGGCAACTGCTTAAGAAACTAGTCCCATGTTGTTCTGGGCTTTAAATACCAACAACACCACTTTGAACTCAGCCTGGTAGTGAAGTGGCAGAAGGTGCAAATCTCTGAGCACAGGTGAAGATCCTGAGAGACTCTTGGTCCCGTCAGGAATTATGCAGCAGCATTCTGCACTAAATTCATTTTCCAGACTAAGCACAAGGGAAGCCCTACATAAAGGACTGCAGCAGCTGTGGAACCAATGTTTCTCTGAAGCTGAATGATTTTACCCTCAAAATGTGCAGACAGAGGTCTTCCCCCTCAGTGGGGGCCAGAAAACTCTGGACCACCATTTATCTTACAATTTTATTCACATCCCAACTCTACAGGTCAAATCTTAACTGCCAAGAGTGGCTGGGGCAACCCAGTCAGAGGGCCAGAATACAAATAATAAAATTATTATTCCTAGTTCAGGAAGCTGCCTACACCTTCTCTGGGGTTTCAAACAGATGTCTTATCCCCAGCCAGCCCTATATGGAGAGACCGGGGACTGAACTTGGGAACTTCTGCATGCGGAGCAGGTACTCTGCCCCTCAGGGGTTTTTTGGGGTTTTTTTTTTACTCTGCCCCTCAGTTAAGCCCCTTTGTTGGCCGAAAAGCAAGCTAAAAACAACCAGCTAAATAATATCAGTCAGTCACCTGTGGAGTTTCATGGCCTTTCCTACTGTAATTCTGAATGAAGTCCACCAGGCCATGGACAACTGTCTTCACAGCCACCATGGCATTTTCCAGTTGTTCCCATGTTGGAGATGTTGCATCTGTGGGAGCAGCAAAAGAGGAGGAAGGGGAAAGTGAGCTATTCATGGCAAACAGAAATGCACCACATTTTTTGGTCAGTTACAACTTTTCTCTTAAGCAGAATCATCTTTGAAGTGCAGGGTTAATCTAACCAAGAGCTCTGCTGGTGCCAAAATTCCCACCAGGCTACACTGATGCTCAACTGACATGCCATCATTTTCTCACAGTATTTTTCTGGTAGAGCCAAACTGGAGTCCTAAAGTTTTGTTTCCCCAGATCTGTGATTGGGCCTCTTTACGGCTTCTACTATCTCACAGTTGGCAATTGCATAAACTGCCTCTCCCCATATGAACCAACCCAGACCCTTATCCCATGATCTGGAGCCTTTCTTTGTTTGCCCCCTCCATGAGAGGTCCGGAGGTGAAAACGTGAGTACGGGTCTTTTCTGTGGTGGCTCCCCACTTGTGGAATGCTCTCCCCAGAGAGGACCACCTAGCATCTTATCTACATGTATTTAGGCACCAAGCAAAAACATTTCTCTTCTCCCAGACCTTTTGCTAATTAAATAATTGATGGCCTTTTAAATGATGTATGTTTGAATGGAGGAGTGTTATTGTTTTATTTGTTATTGTGTTATGTATTTTTGTGTTCTTAAACCATCCTGTGATAATGAAGAAGAAGAAGAGGAGTTTGGATTTGATATCCCGCCTTTCACTCCCTTTAAGGAGTCTCAAAGCGGCTCACATTCTCTCTCCCTTCCTCCCCAACAAACACTCTGTGAGGTGAGTGGGGCTGAGAGACTTCAGAGAAGTGTGACTGGCCCAAGGTCACCCAGCAGCTGCATGTGGAGGAGCGGAGACGCGAACCCAGTTCACCAGATTATGTGAACTACCACTCTTAACCACTACACCACACTGGCTCTCAGATGAAGGGCGGTATATAACTTCAACCAACCAGGCTTCCTTTACCGAATGTCCTCTATATGTTTTGGACCACAACTCTCATCAGCCCCAGACAGCAGGCAAGGGGTCAGGGTTGATGGGATTTGTAGTCTCACGACATCTAGCAGGTACCAGGTTACTACAAAGAATGCACTCCTGTGGAGGAAACCGCACAGAACAAGATAAAGATTGTCCCACGTGATGAAAGCATATCTAGGTTTTCCATGGCATGCACAAATCTTGCTGTGAGTAAAACAACTAAGAAAGAAATCCCCCAGTATACAGTGAAAAGGGAAATAAAACTATCCCTCTCGTTTTGTAAAGAAGGAATGTAAAACAAAATGTGAGTGTGCAAGCTCAAGTACACATGCAGACCATTCACATACCTGGATTAGGATCTATGTTGGCCAATAGCTCCAAATGGGGACGAAGCCTGTTTAAATTTGCAGGGTCACCCGTACGTTGCAGAACAATGGTCAACTCCTGCACACTTTTTGCAAAGGATTCTGGGGACTGAAGCTAAAGAAAAGAAACAAACAAGTGCTTAAATAATAATAATAATAATAATAATAATAATAATAATAGTAATAATAGAATTAATAATAATAATAATAATAATAATAATAATAATAATAATAATATTTATACCCATCTGGCTGTGTTTCCCCAGCCACTCTGGGCGGCTTCCAGTAAAATATTAAAAATACAATAAAACGTAAGAATCCTTGGTGCAGCGGGGAGGTTGGTACACCAAAAGGAATCCTGTACTGCTTTGTGTTATATGAAGGAAATTATACTGTGAACCTATGAAGAGCCATCTGGTCCAGCATTCTGATCTCTCCGCAGCCAACCAGATGCCTCTCCTGGGAAGCCCACAAGGAGGACCTGGGCACAAAAGCAGGTTCCCCACTTGCAGTTCCTAGCAACTGGCATTTGGAGGCCTCCTGTTTCCAACAGTAGAGAGAGAACATAACCATTGTTTATTGTAGCCACTGATAAGACTTATCTTCTATGAATTTGTCTTATCTTCACTACCTCTTGTGGGAGCAAATCCCGTAATTTAATTATGCACTGTGTGAAGAAATACTTCCTCTTCTCCAGTCTGACTCTTCTGTTCTGTTTTATTGGATGGCTCCAAGTTTTAGTATTTTAGGAGAGGGAAAAGAGCTTATTTCTACCCACCTTCTCCACACATATTTTTCTGGCTCAAGAAACATCAAATCTCTTCCCTGCTCTCCATTCCCAAATCTTATTTGTTATGTATTTTAGTTTTTGTTCTATAAAATGGTTTCTGTTTAATTGACCTGAGCCGAAGGTGTAGGCAGGAGAGAAATATTCCATAATTAACAGCACGTCTTCAGGTTGCATGAATTGAGGATCAGTGCTGAGAGGCTGTATCTCTCAGCTCAGAATCTGCCCTATGCAGCTTCATCACCAGACGTAGTGCTGTATTTCAGAAAAAAACAAATAAAAAGCAACTATTCTGTAGCCGCTACACACCTTGTCAATAATGGACTGCATGTGGGATTTGTGCGCCAGGTCTCCATAGAGTAGGGAAGACCACTGCTCTGGTGATATCCGAAGGCCGGCTTCCATGGCAATGTGGACAATCTGAGCATCATGTTCCCTACGCAATGCCTCATAGCTGCGAAATTCCTCTTTCAGTTGCATCAGGGAAGAATCTTCATCTCTTTTGGTGACCTACACAAATCAGTCAATGAACAAAAATGCCTCTTGTTGTTGTTTAGTCGTTTAGTCATGTCCGACTCTTCATGACCCCATGGATCAGAGCACGCCAGGCACTCCACACCTAGTGCACTCAAGTATCAATTTAAAGGACTGTGGGGCTGCATCCATGTGCAGACGTAGTCCATCTGAACCACACTGCCTTTCAGCAGAATGCATGCTGATACCCCCCCATGCATATCCAAGAGTGCATTTGATGGAAAGGAATGCACCCTATGATTATTGTGTTATAACCAGTTACTGCTGTCATGAACAATACTATGCTCTCATTGCACAGATTTGAACTTTTATAAAATTGACACAGACTTGTCATTAGAGTAGGGAACCACTGCCTCTACTCAAACCCAGATGGTGGTAAGTTGCTTTGGCTGACCTTGGAGAAGATAAAGCAAATAACAAATGTAATAAATAATATTAATAATAATAAATGGATAGAACCAAACTTTTTGAAAAATATATTAGTTTTGCACTGGTCTTCCTTTGAAGTTTTAAAAGAAGGGGCCAGAAAGATAGTACTACAAAGATTTCTCATGAGTTAATTCTTATTACTAAACTACCCTAACATTTTCTGAGGTATCGTCACCAATATTTCATTAAAAGCAACTTTGCTAACTATGAGTTGCCTAGCTGCAGGAAACCTAGAATTATTTTTTTTACTATGAAATTTACTTTACCAGCAGGGTCCAGGGTGGGCTACAACAATGTAAATTTCAGAATTAAAAACAGTTAAAACAGATTAGAAATGAGAAACTCGAAAGTACTGCACCTTGAAGCATGAGGCTCGATATAGAAGCTGTACCACGTGGCCAATGCTGGTTTTGGATGCCTGGGGGAATCTTGGCTCCAGCCTCTGGACAACAAAAAGCACCAAGACCTTCCTGGAGAGGGCTGAGCCGTCTTCCAAGGCCAGCAGCACCAGCTTCAAGGCTTCTTCCTGCATAGCTAGAAAGCCATAGGTTGACATTATTTAGGGTCTAGAAAAAGCAAGGGCAAACCATAGCAGGTTAAAGGATGTAGGCCCAAACTATTCTTTGCCTGAACCTTTGCAACAGTGAAGGCTGGGAACTTAAATTATTTGTTCCAAAAATAAACAGAGCCCACCAGCTTCTACCCCAAGGTGGGGACCTGGTAGGAAGTTTTCACAAATAGTGTCTGAGTGATGAACAGCCCAACCCTAGATGTATCCATTCAGAAGTATGAGTCTTAGTTCCAAGGGAACTTGCTCCCAGGTAAGCATGTAAAGGACTGTGGCCTCAGTGCTTCACTCTGACAAGTCCCTCTCTCTATTTACTCCAGCTAGGGGTTACCTGGACCGAGGAACTGGCACCCTCGTGCCCGGACAGCGGCCCAGAGATTGGCAGACAGTTGCTGAGGGTTCTGGTGCTGCAATATCAGCTCAGTGACAGTTCTCTCCCCGAGGGAGCGGGCTGCCCGCATGGCCCTGACCCGGCCTTCCTCTTCCACCAGCTGACAGTTCACTAGTGTCACCAGTTTCCTTTGCATAGGCCGGCTCAGTGCGCTCTGGTTCAGGCTGGCAATGCCTTCAGAAGGAGGAACAAAAGGAGAAAGGTTAGGAGGGAGGCCTTCTACTCCATGTGAAAGGCAAGGATTTCCTCAGTGAGCAGGTGGGGCACAATGGGATGTGAAATGCACAGATTTTGGTAGCGGTTGGGGCGGGGTGGGGTGGTGCAGAATTCATTCAGTTTACATTTCTATATGAACCTACTACATTTGCCCTTCCTAAACTAATACAATACAAAACAAAATAAAACAAAACACACAACTATCCTTTGATGTCTCTGAATATTGTCTGTTTCTGAATTTTACAGTGCAGTGCATATAATGATCAATACGTTAGTGAAAAGTACACTTATACAGTAATGGATATACAGTGTATTTAGGAAAAATATGAACAAAAATGCAATTAGGAGAAAACAGAAAATACTAGGCAAAATTGTGTACAATTTGTATATATTAGGAGAAAGAAGCATGCAGATGCACACAGATTCTCCCTGAAGACACTGCCTTTTTTTCTTTTTTCTTTTTTACTGCAAACAATCACAAATAAATGGATTGAATCAAGCTAAAAGTTAGGAAAATGAGAAAATGAGAGAAACTGAAACTGGCAGAATTGCCTATTTCTATCTGGGCTTCAGGGAAAGGCAGTTGACAAATAAATTAATTAATAAATTAATTAAATCAATAAATTAATCTCATTCTGTGTGGCTATATACTACTAAGAGGATGAAAGAAGCCACCATGCCTCTGAATACCATTTGAAGGAGAACAAGAGTGGAAGAGGGCTATTGCGCTCATGCCTTGCTTGTGGGTCTTCACTGGGATCGGAAAGGGCCCTCCTGGCGCCCTGGAACCCGACAAGATGAACAAGCAGTCTGACGTGGGCGAAGGCAGCTTCCCAACATGTGTGATTCCTATTTAAAACCTTCAATTTGAAAAGGACACCAGCTTGACCGGCTTCTTTCACTACCTCATGGGGGAACTTACCCTTGCCTCCACTTAGTGGCTTCAAATAAAGTGCCAGATCTTCAACACATTTCTTTGCCACTTCATAGTGTTTGTTCTCTCCTAAGTTGCTTAGCTTGATGGTCTGGTGATCAGGTGCCTGTACAGGTCAAGTGCAGAAAGGAAGAAGCAGTGACCAGTGTGTAATTGGTTATCAAAGACTGGAGAGAGATACACACCATTAATGTGATGCTGCAGGAAATTATACACCATTTCTCAACAAGCACCCTAATTCTGTAATTATGCAAGATCAAAGAGCTGCCACTAAAAATCTGACTTGACAATAAGCAGCAATGCTTGCTTATTTGATTAGACCCAGACTTAGCATAAGCTTTCATGTCTTTAAGATACCACTAGGGCGTGTGTGTGTGAATACTTTTTATTAAAGGTTTTCTTGGTTTACAAAAGTACATGCAGACAATGCATGCAGCTTGTGAGGAAACAAAATGTTGATGTATCAAAATGTGATTTAAATGCTTTTGTTATTTGAGGAAAGCCTGCCTTGGGGCTTATCCACACTTACCTTTCTTCTGCTCTTTCCAGGCATGTTCTGCACTTTAAAACTCCATGTCAGAGCACCCCCACTTTCACACACCCCTGGAGCTTTCCCTGTGAAAAGCTGCTCTTTAAAGTTCAATCAGACCAAACAGCAATTTGCAGAAAACTTGAGTTGACGTTTGCTCTGCTTGAGCATTAAAGAGTGGGTTTTCAGGGGGAAAGCTCCAAGGCAAAAAAACCCCTCACGTTCAGACATGGAGCTTTTAAGCGCAGACTTGTACTTGGAAAAAGTGGAACAAAAGGTAAGTGCAGATAAGCCCTTCACCTGAAACTGAAGGCAAAGAAGGCAACAAAACAAAAGACCAATGAAACAGAAGGAATAAAACCAATGCAGCATCAGAACTATAAAATGGAAACATACTGGCACAGTTTCCATATAATGCTAATATTTTTCCAGGCAAACTTAACCACAAGCCCAGGTTCAGACAACATGCTAAACCAAACCATGGCTTTGTTTAATGCAGCAACAAAATTACTGGAGGTGCAAATTAGCCACCATTCCCTCTATGGAAGCCTGCACCTCTGCAGAAAGCCATGGTTTGGCTTAGCAGTACATGCAAACAAGGTTGCTATGAAATTAACAAGTATATGGTGCCTCCTCTCTCCCTTCTCCTCCAGACCCCCCTTTTCTGCCTGGCCTGCTTGTCAACTTTAATGCCCAACTATAATCAAACTTTAAGTATGTGGCACAGGGCTTGCCCACATAATTTTAATAATAATAATTTATTATTTATACTCCACCCATCCGGCTGGTTTTCTCCAGCCACTCTGGGCGGCTCCCAACAGAATATTAAAAACATGATAAAACATCAAACATTAAAAACTTCCCTAAACAGGGTTGCCTTCAGATGTCTTCTAAAAGTCAGATAGTTGTTTATTTCCTTGACATCTGATGAGAAGGTGTTCCACGGGGCGGGCGCCACTACTGAGAAGGCCCTCTGCCTGGTTCCCTGTAACCTCACTTCTCCTGGCAGCATATCATCTAAAGTATTCACAAAATGCACCGAGCGTTCTTCCTGTGTAAGGAAGCCCTTTGGCTTCGGGTAGTTTAAAAAAGCTAACTTCCTATCTGCCAGTATCAGTTTCCATCCTTTATCCTGGGACAGATCTTGCCCTGCTACTGGCTCATCTTGAGATCTGCCATAATCAATGGTATGGGATGAGTCTTCTTTAATATTTATGGGTCCTTGAGGTTTCAGCATAGAGCACCCGGGTAGTGATTCCGTTTCCTCACTTGTTTTGTTAGGCAGCAATGGTGTTCCTTTCAAAGACTTCAGCTGGATCTTTTTTTCTGGATCCACACTGTTGTTCTCGCAATGAGGGAACCACCAGAAGGCCCTCGGAAATGGACCTGAGTGTCCGGGCTGAATGATGGGAATAGAAACACTCCTTCAGGTATACTGAGAGGTAGAGCTCAGATTCATATGATACCGAGCTCTGCCTCTCAGTATACCCATCCCAAACCCATTCTCCCCTCCCTTCCCTGTGGCAACAAGCTGGTTCAGGAGGGCCAGTATATGCCATGGAGCATGTGCAGTGCTGCCCTTTGACCAAGGGGAATGGCCAGGAAATGGGGGTTAGGAGCACCAGCAAGGAGGCTGCCTCCACTTTCCCCAGCATCTGCTTGCCTTATGCAAAGAACAGCTGAAAAAAAGAGAGATTCCCTTCTCCATCTATTTCCTGTTAAGGTATTTGAACTCCCAGTGTGTTTTTCCAGCTCCTGTACACAAGCAAAAATTCACAGAAGGATCAGACCAAATATTATTATTATTATTATTATTATTATTATTATTATTATTATTATTATTATTATTATTTATGAGAGCTATAAATTCTAACCAAAACAGGCTCCTTTCCTTTACCTGGGCTCCAACTAATTGGAGAAGTGCAAAGTTTACAGGAAGCACATCAATGTCAGTGTTGATGGCTGTCTGGTCAAAAGGGCAGGCCTTGCGGTGAAGCTTATTCAAGCAGGTCTTGCAGACCGTGTGTGAGCAGCCTAAGCTGATGGGCTTGTGCACATTCTCGTCGAATTCGTTGTAGCAGATTGGGCAGGACAGGAACTCTGTCCACTGAGCCGCCTGCACAGGCATCGTGAAAGCCAGGCACTCAGTCAGATAGCTAGCAAACCATGCTGTCTCTTGTTCAGGGGTCTGGCGGCTGTGAAGCAAATAAATAAATAAATAAATAAATATTTTTCTCCAGCTATATCCAAACTGATCACCAGCCACCACTGACACAATGACCTTACCCACCCACCCCAAATGGTTTTGTAAATATATAGTTCCATGTAAGTGTCTACAGTTCATGTACAGTGAAGAGCTTCCCATCCATTGAAGTGTTAAAAACAGTGCATTTGATAACTAAGAGGTCACAGCTAATCCATTTTTATTTTTTTTTGTTCTGAAGTAAGGTTCCATGTGATTAGAAAGTATCATGGCAACACTATGAGTTACTATGACTTTACTGAATTGTATTAATTGCATTGATGACCCTGTTGCTGCTGTTTGCTTTATTTATACACTTTTTTGTTTGATAGTATGATGACTGCAGTGTTTGTTTTTAATGCTATTATTAATATTGTGAACTGCTTTGAGTTCAACATTTGTTGTTGGAAAAGTGGAATACAAATATTGTATCAAATCAAATATACAAATGCATTTTTGAATACAGACATATGTACATTCCTTTGCTTTTTCAAGCTGCAAAAAAGGTTGGGAGGTGTTCATTTTCATTTAAAAACAAAAAGCAAAACACACAGCTGTCCACTACCTAGGATGCTGCACTGGCATGGGAGTGCAGGTTGACATTCTTGCTCAGTGGCAAACAGCAGACAGGTTAAGATGGCATACATATATCTTAGATCAGCTACAAAAGCACATGGACGCCTCAGTGTTGAGAAGGAAGACTGCAAATATAGTCGTATCTTGGTTTTTGAACAGCTTAGGTCTTGAATGTTTTGGCTGCCAAACGCCGCAACCCCTGAAGTGACTGTTCCAGTTTGCAAAATATTTTTGAAAGCCAAACGTCCGATGGGGCTTCCACTGCTTCCGATTGACTGCAGGAACTTCCTGCAGCCAATCAGAAGCCATACTTTGGTTTCCAAACGTTTTGGAAGTCGAACGGACTTCTGGAATGGATTCCATTTAACTTCCAAGGTATGACTGTATAGTATTGTTTCTGTCCCTCAGTGGCTTAGCCTGAGTTACAAACAAACTACTTGGCAATTAGGCAATTATCTGGCTGCACCTACCCATCTGAACTCACTATTTGCTACACAAGCCTTGTCTTTTGAGCCTGCAAATGGAATACACCCCCCCCCGCAAACACTACGCCACACTTTCCAAATGTCCCTTTTTTCCAGGGAGAGTCCCAGATTTACAGACGCTGATGTGATCCTGGAATGCCCCACTTTTCCTTAATATGTCTCTATTTTCATCAGAGAAGTGTTGTAGGATACAGAGTTATGCAACCCCTGAGCCAAGGAGATAAGTAGCTATACAACCTTTAGAAGACATCTGAAGACAGTCCTGTATAGGGAAGTTTTAAAATGTTTATTGTTTTATTATGTTTGTATATATGTTGGAAGTCGCCTAGAGTAGTTGGGGCAACTCTGTCATATGGGCAGGATATACAGTGAGGGGGGAAAGTATATGATTCCCTGCTAAATTTGCCTATTTGCCCTCTGATGAAGAAATGACCAGTTCATAATTTTAATGGTAGGTTTAATGGTATTCTGTCTCTCACAGCTACAATAAACCTACCATTAAAATTATGGACTGGCCATTTCTTCGTCAGAGGGCAAACGGGCAAATTTAGCAGGGGATCATATACTTTCCCCCCTCACTGTAAATAATAAAAAGATGATGATGATGATGATGATGGAATAGGATGTCCCTATTTCCATTGGAGAGATGTTGAAGGGTATGCTAACCTCAAAAGATCCTGCCACAACAGTCAGTGAATGGGCTAAACAAAGCACTTTCGGCCTACTGGCAAAAGCAAAGAAGGTAGGGGCACAGCCTAGCCTCCTTTGGAAACAAGTTCCACAATCTGGTTACAGCCGCTGAGAAAGTCATCTCTGTCCACCAGGGAAGAGGTAGGCAGTTAAAATAAAGATAACGTACCTCCAAGCTCAGATGGAATGGGGGGGGGCACTTTTGCAGGTGATTTTACACGACACAGCTAGGTTAGCCAACAGGTGTTTGGCATCTAATGCCTTGGGTGTCTCTAATCCTGCCAAACTCCCAGCTTCAAAAGCAGTAACATCCACATCCATACGCACAGCCGACGACAACACTTAGATAATGCAATTATAACACACAGGCACAGTTCAACTCTTTGGGAACTATGGCCAATCACATTTAACCAACCTGTCCTTTGTAACACCTCAGGTTTGGGAGATGCAGAACCAATCTGTTTGTTTGTTTGTTTGTTTGTTTGTTTGTTTGCAAAGCTTTTTCTATTTGGCAGAGTCAGAGCTGTGGGCACACTGGGATTACGTGGAAGCATGGGAGTGGGCAGAAAGAGCACAGAATGCGATATTAGAAATGGCTTCCTGAGCATCTGTTTTTGTTACCCAACTCCTAAATTAAGTTTCTAGCCTTTAAGTTCTTGAAGAAAAGATTGAAAGTGTAGGCAATCCCTGCTGCTGAATCACAGAAGCCTAATGAACAGCAGCAGGGCATTGGTGCCCATCCCCATGGTCAGCAAAACTAGAATGAATTATGCAAAATAAGGGAATTTGCATTATTTACACAGCCTGGGCAAGTTCAACTCCAGCATTTTAATTCTGTTAGGATGGGAATGCACAGAGAATGGATACCAAGAAGGCACTGAAACCTGGAGTGGAGCATTCTCACAAGCCACATCCTGGCTCCCAAATTGAGAGCTGCACATCAAAACTGAAATGGGAAGCAGCCCCACCCACAGGGGGCAGGCCTTGACTTTCAGGTACCACTAGCAGGAAAACCACTAAACTGGCTGCTTGTGGTGGGCACCAGCAATCTCACAGCAATATGCCTCTCAGTAACATGCAATGGTTGTCTGGATGTGATGATGGGCAGGCTGAGGGCCAGCAAGCAGAGACTGGATCCCAACAAGGCAGAGGCACTATAGATGAGCAGTTGCTGGATCTAGGAATTACACATATTGCCTGTTCTGGATGGGGTTGCAATCCCTCTGGTGCCAGCTGATGGGCGGGTGGGCATTTTTTGGGGGGAAAGGTCCTTGTGGGCCAAACTAGACCCTCTGGCGAGCTAAAATTGGCCTACAGGCTGGAGGTTCCCCACCCCTGTTATAAGGAATGATTGTTTACAGCTGGAATTTTTAGTATTGTTGGTTTTATTATGTATTGAGGTTTAACACATTTTCTTTGCTACCTGCTCTGGGGCAGCTTTATACAGTGAAAGTATGGGCTATGAATAGGTTGCATACAACTAAGCTCTACTATGAGTAAAGGTAAAGGTAAAGGTACCCCTGCCCATACGGGCCAGTCTTGACAGACTCTGGGGTTGTGCGCCCATCTCACTTAAGAGGCCAGGGGCCAGCGCTGTCCAGAGACACTTCCGGGTCACATGGCCAGTGTGACATCGCTGCTCTGGCGAGCCAGAGCTGCACACGGAAACGCCGTTTACCTTCCCGCTGGTAAGCGGTCCCTATTTATCTACTTGCACTTTGATGTGCTTTCGAACTGCTAGGTTGGCAGGCGCTGGGACCGAGCAGCGGGAGCGCACCCCGCCGCAGGGATTCGAACCGCCGACCTTTCGATCGGCAAGTCCTAGGCGCTGAGGCTTTAACCCACAGCGCCACCTGTGTCCCATACTATGAGTAGTTCTATTTAAATTAATGAGCCTAAGTTTGCCATGCCCATTGATTTAAACGGATCTGCTCTGAGTAAGACTGCCTTGGGTACAACCCTAAGTTTTAAAATAAATATGGGCAGCTTTATCTGAAGACCCTTATTTTTGCTACCTTCTCCAGGAGCCAAAGATAGCTCCAGGCAGAAGGGGGGAGTTGGCAAAGATGAAAGCTTTGGGCTAGATGTCTTCAGCAGGCTAATGCTTGCCTTGCTTCTGTTGCTGCTGCCCATGGTCGTATCTTCCTCTTCCAGGCCCAATACACACTGCCTGCCAGGGAGAGGTTGCTGGTTCTCTTGCTTGCGCCTGTCACTGCACCCTGGTTCAGAGGCAGAAGGTGCACAGGCAGAAGGAGCAGCAACAGCAGCGCCAGAAGGCTCCAGGGCCGGCAGTGGTAGTCCCTGTTGAGGAACGGGCCTTGGCAGGGCCCCAGCCATGTCAAACCCTGATGCTGGCACTTGCAAAGAACCACTGGGTCATCATTCAACCCACCAACTGGGGTAGATTCAAAGAGTCAGGGCTTGGACCTTGTTATGCAGCTGAAAAACAGGAATGAAAATATGCAGCCACATTAGATTCTCGTGAAGGTGAACAAGGAAGACAGTAAATCACTTCTGCATAGTGGGCAAATCTGAATTGCACCTGAATTCCTCAGTTTCTGATTTCATATCTCACTTGGGCTTTGGCTGTGCAACAATCTAATTAGTAGCAACACATTAAAGTGCTTACTAGAATGCTGCTGATTAAGACTTGCTTTTTTGCATACACTTTAATTACAACCATCTGTTAAAAAATTCTGTTTGGAACCTCAGCTATCTAATGCCCTTAAGCAACAGGATATGCTTGATACACAGTGTTCTTATCTGCACTCAGAGTATTAACATTTGGAAGGATTATTATTTCTGATTCTTCCAACTTCTGATTTCTGTGCTGCTTTTGCTGGTGTAACATGTACAGGCGTTCTCCACGCGTGATCAACTCACAAGTGACCATGTATATGCACAGTGCCGGAAAATAAAATAATTCAGTTCTGTAAGGCGCTTTTTTTTTTTAAACAAAGTGCTCCATGATATTCTTGCAAGGAAGCTGGTAAAATGTGGGTTGAACGAGGTAAGCTTTAGGTGGATTTATAGCTAGTTGACTGACTGAACCCAAAGATTTCTCATTAATGGTTCCTTGTCATCCTGGAAAAAAGTGACCAAGTGAGGTGCTGCAGGGTTCTGTCCTGGGTCCATTGTTGTTTGACGTCTTTATAAACAACTTGGATGAAGGAACTGAGGGAATGCTCATCCACTTTGCAGATGGCACCAAACTGGAAGGGCTAGCTAATGACGCTAAAGACAGAATCAGAATTCAAAATGACCTCAACATATTGGAGAACAGGGCCCAGGCTAACAAAATGAATTTCAATAAGGACAAAAGTCAGGGCCTGCACTTAGGGAGGAAGAACCAGTTGCACAAATATAGGATGGGGGACACCTGGCTAACTAGCAATACATGTGAAAATGACTTAGGAGTCTTAGTAACGCACAAACTTAACATAAGTCAACTCTGTGATGCAGCAGCGGAACAGCTAATGCTATTCTCAGCTGCATCAACAGAAGTATAGTGTCCAGATCAAGGGAAGTAACAGTTGCACTCTATTCTGCCTTGGCCAGACCATACTTGGAATCCTGTGTATAATTCTGGGCAGCACAATTTAAGAAGGATGTTGACAAGCTGGAAGGTGTGCAGAGGAGGGCAACCAAGATGATCAAGGGTCTGGAAACCAAGACTAATGAGGGACAGTTGAAGGAGCTGGATATGCTTCGCCTGGAAAAGAGGAGACTGAGAAGAGATATGATAGCCATCTTCAAAGATCTTAAGGGCTGTCACATGGAAGAGGCAGCAAGCTTGTTTTCTCCTGCCATGGAGGGCAGGACTTGAACCAATCTCAAGAGGAGATTTTGACTAAACATTCGGGGAAACCTTTCTGACAAAGCTGTTCGACAGTGGAACAGTCTCCCTCAGGAGGCGCTGGACTTTCCTTCCTTGGAGGTTTTTAAGCAGAGGCTTTTGGATGGCCATCTGTCATGGATGCTTGAGCTGAGATTCCTGCCTTGGCAGGGGTCGGACTAGATAAACCCTACGGTCCCTTCCAACTCTTCAATTCTATAATTCTGCGATTCTATGATCTGGCATCACAAAGAACAGTGGAGGTTTCTCCTTTGTAACTGTGCTCAGCAGCAACTGTTAAACACATCCGCTGTGAATTTGTCCTGAAGGAGGATAACAGCAACTATTAGCCATTAAAATTTAAACAAAACCTCCATGGTCAGAGCCAGTATACCTTTGTTTATTAGATGTACGGGACAAAATAACAGAAGATGCTGGGAGCAACATGGGTTGAAAGAATTTTGCATGGGTTTTGCAATCTTTCAGATGAGCTTCAAGCAAAATTGGTTTATTTATTGCCCCTACCTCCCAATCTCCCCAGGTCTTCAGGATGGGCAGGGTTAGCCTTTCAAATAAAATAAATAAATAAATAAATAACACAGCTTCCTTAGACCAAGTGCCTCACAGCTCAATCCTAACTATGGATAAATTATTTTTAAATTAATGGCACTTGCTTCTAAGTGAACATTGCTAGAGAGATGCTTGTTTATGTGCAATTTTAAGCAGATTTCTCTGAAACTAAGCTTGACTGAAACCAACTTGACATGCTTTCAAATAGTTGTTGTTGTTGAAACTGCATTACAATGTTACTAAAAACAAAGCCATGGTTTCAGTGGCACCAAACTCCATGCTTTGGCTAGTTACAACTAGTGAGAATTACACAGTGTCTTCAGGGAGACGAGAGTCACTAATTTCCATCCAAACCAAACATGAATTTGTCTAGTCTATAGAAAGGGGAGGATTCAAAAATTATATTGAGCTGGAGCACCTCGGTCAGTTCACTACTTGCACTCAACAAGGTATTCGCATGGAATTACTTACAGAGAGGACTTCCGTCTTTTACACACCAGTTTTCTTCTGTAGCAGCCAGATAGAGACCTGAGTCATAGTCAAAGCCCAGGGAAGAACAGCAGTCACAATAATAGCACCCTGCATCGTTTAGACGTGATGACTTGAAGCTTAAATAAACCTTCTCTAGATAGAACAGACTCACTTATTTCTGCACATTGCATGATGTCTGCCACAAGCCAGGGCTCAGTCCTGGAATATGTGAAGAAATAAAGAAGACACACACCCTGAGCATGTGCAGAATGCCATTCCTTCATGTCTCATTAGCCCCTGCTTACTCCCACATTGCTGGGGCCAGCAGACAAAACTTCCAGATCACACAATTTGTCTTTAGAAATGAAGCACCAGCCACACCTAGGCCTCCCTATTAGAAGAGTTTCATACAGTGAATGGCTGCATTTGGGTGTCATGCTAAACCATGACTTATAGTGATTGGAACAAACGAGGTTTTCCTTGGCCCACTCCCCTGTGGTGCTGCTATGCTGGCCAAGGAGATCAAAAGCTTCTGCTTCCATTTTTCTTCCTTAACCACAGATTGGTGCTATGTCCAAATGCCCAAACTGTGGTTCATTTTAACTATGGTTTGTTGAAGCAACCCTGCTTCATGCCCATGGACTGAAATTTAAACCATAGTTCACATGAAACAGAGATTGGTCCAGGCCATAGTATATCATAGTTGATGGCTTATTGTGGACATGGAGATCACTCCTGCTGTGCTCCCTGCAATAAACTATAATCCATGGCTTAGTGCTACATCTGAACCAGGGATTGTGGCTTGTTCATGAATACAAACCTTGGCTTGAGCAAAGTGAGAGCCATCTACACCTTCACGGCAAGCCATTAACTATGGTTTACCACAACCTGTGAATGCAGCCTGTCAGCCTTGCATGAAATAAGAAGCTGAGGTTAATAAAGAATGAAAGTGAAAGCTTTGGATCACCTCCTCATAACAGCACTGCAGGAAAGGGGGGGGGGGGTGAGCTTGTGATTTGCCTAGGCTTATTCTCTTAATGATAAACAGTAGCCTTCCCCAGCCTAGTAGCCTGAAGCATGCGGAAGGCGCAACTCTCACCCTCGCTAGCCATGCTGCCTGTGGGAAGTGCAGTAGAGGTCTGGAGGAAGTACAGTGGTACCTCTGGTTGCGAACAAAATCCGTTCCGGAGGCGCGTTCACAACATGAGCAGAACGCAACCAGCATCTGCATGTGCGCGGGTCGCGATTCGCCGCTTCTGAGAATGTGTGTGATGTCATTTTGTGCATCTGCACATGCGCGAGCAGTGAAACCCGGAAGTAACCCATTCCAGTACTTCTGGGTCGTTGCGGCACGCAACCTGAAAACGCTCAACCTGAAGCAAACATAACATGAGGTATGACTGTATAATAGGGTGGAGGGAAGCAAATGCTGCACAGCACGCTATTGGTTGTGCTGCATGCTGGACCCTCCCCTAACTGAGGGTACAGTGAGTGCTCTGTCATCCAGTCCTTGAACCTGCAGGTGCTGTTGGTTTGTTTCAAATAAAATCTCCTCCATCCACAATGACTGTGGATGAGGATGCTGATCTGACTTGTGTAAGTGAAACCTGGGCAGATGAGCAGCAAGGAGTTGGGTTTTCCCCAGCAGGGTATTTTTTGCCAACCTGGGTATTCAGGGCAGCATGAGGGTTTTTTTTTTGGGGGGGGGTCCTGTAATTCTTTCTAGGCCTACCACATGACCAAATTCAAGTAGAGGACACGTTAGGAGGCTGCTGGTATACTGCCCAGTTGTCTTCCTGCTTGAGCTGACATAGGCAGTCTCTATACCGTGAACCACTGAGATGTTGGTCATGGGGGACTTCAATATTCATGCTGGATCTGGGGCAGCTGAGTACTTCATGCCTATCATGACAAAGATGGGGCCTTCTGAACATGCATTGGTCCAATGCTTACAGCTGGACATGCTCTGGACAGACAGAAAGAGGGTTATCTGAGAGTGGAGGCTATTATCAACATTCCCTTTTCATGATCAAGTCACCCCCTGGTGAAATTCAGGCTGTCACTGTCCTTTTCTCTATGTGGAAGAAGGGTATCAGTTAGGATGGCCCACTCTGACAGAAAGATGCCAACAACTACTACTACTACTTCCAGAGGTTGAGTCAAACAGATTCCCAAACAGTTGGGGCTCCTACCTCCCCAGCTGATAGGACTGATGCTCCTGTCTAAGTCCCATGGAGTGGAGAGGTGACCAGGATCACTCCTACTTGATAAAGCCCAGATAGCTCTGTGGTACGCCAGGGAGTAGAGGGTGCTCAAGCAGGTTGGGAGATGGCTTGAATGTGTGGAGGAAAACTCCAGACAAATGCAACTGAACTAGTATTCATTTATTATTGAGTCTGCTTAGTAGCAGTGAAGGAGGCAAAGAGTGTTTCTTTGCTTCTTCCATTGCATCCTTTATATGCTGTCCAGCGGAGCTATTTTGTTGCATTTAACAAATTGGCCTAAATGAGTTTTTGGAACCCACAGCATCCTGCTATATCTTGTTTGCAAGACATTTTAAGGATAAAATTGTATCTGCCAGGACTTGGACTCCACTATTGTAGCAGGTCAGTCTCAAGAGGTACCCAGAGTACGGTCTGGGCCAGTTTTGTTGGACGAATTCTAGCTGACATGGCTTGAGGTTGTGGACAATGTGTTGGTGGATCAATTGACTTCTTGCTCTTGCCCCTCAAAGCTGGTAAAATCTATGGGGCTTGTTAGGCAGGGAGGGGAGGGATTAATGCCTCGTTGCAATATGGAGCATTCCCAGGCAACCTGAGATAGGTGGTCTGAAGAAGTGTGCATGCACACGAAAGCTCATACCAAGAACTAACTTAGTTGGTCTTTAAGGTGCTACTGGAAGGAATTTTTTTTTGTTTTGACTATGGCAGACCAACACGGCTACCTATCTGTAACTGAGATAGGTGGTGTTAAGGTCACTCCTGGTCAATATTCCCTGGACCCAAACGATATGGACAAAATAGAAGAGTCACTCCTGTCCCTTTCTTGGGCAAGGTTCTCAAGTGTGCAGTCAATAACCAGCAAAAGACAATCTTGGATGGGACTGATTTTCTGGACCATTCTTATTGGAGTTTGTTCCTGCTCTTGGAAGAAAAACTGCCAATATGATGACCTACGTTGGGAGAGATGGGAATGTCACCCTGTTGATTGTCCTCTCAGTGGCTTTTGATACCATCCATCTTGCTATCCTTTTAGAGTTAAAAATGGGTGGTGCTGCCTTGTTGTGGTACCAGTTGTAGCTGTATGGTTAGCTCCAGAAGGTGGTGTCTTTGGGGGGGGGCGGGAATTGTTTGGTCCCATGGAATCTCCAATGCAGGTTTCTGCAATGTTCAGTTTTATCCCCCATGCTATTCTACATCATGCTGCTGAGTGGAGACATTCAGAGTTTGGGAGTGTGTCATCAGTACTCCAATCCAGTTAAGGCAGAGACACTGTTAGTAGTCTGTACAGGGTGTGTGTGTAACCTGTTAGGATGGGATCACACCTCTCCTAAAGGAGTAGGTACTCAGCTTGGGGGTACTATTGGATCCATCAATGTCACTGCAGACACAAGTGGCTTGCATGGTGCAGAGCACCATCCCTCTGCCCTGTCAGGTGGCGCAGCTGCAACCCCATCTGGATTAGGATAGCCTGGCTTTGGTGGTCTATGATCTAATAACCTCTAGTTAGATTATTGCATTATATGTTGAGCGGCCTTTGAAGATAGTTTAGAAACTGATGCTTCTGCAAAATAATTGACTACGACCAGCTAGCCCAATGGGGAAGGGTGCTAACAAGCCAAGAGAGGAGGTTGGAAGAACCAGAAGATGACCCCTGACCTGTCACAGAGAACTTGGCACTGCCTCTGCCATTGCAGCAGACCCACACCCCTGAAAGAAACATGTTCCTTGAAGTGCACCAGTCTCTTAGAGAGTATTACGAGTGTGCTGTGTCTCGCCTTTAAGGGGGGGAGGGCACGACCAGTTGTAATGTCTTCTTCAAAGCTACTTTCTGTCTTGGACCCATGATGTCATTCTTTAACTCTTTAACTATACAATCTGTTAACGTAGCCTGACCTGTACCATTGCAAGCCTTGAATGAAGCTTATTTTTTTCCCCTCACACATAAGCATTTGAGTGGGAGCCTGGACCATCTTTCCACCTATGAGCCTACCTAGACCCTATGACAATAATCTCAGGTCCTTCTTAGGGTACCACCTCCAAAAGAGGTTTGCAGTGAGAGAACAGGCCTTTTCAGTGGTAGCTGGCCCCCAACCCTGTAATCTGCAGAATGCTTTCCTGTCACCAACACTGTTATTTTTATGGCACTAGGGGAAGACGTTCTTATTCTCCCATGTATTTAAGCACTGATACTGTGTTGGGTCTTTTTGTGTTTTTCTAGTAGAAATTGGTGCTTACCCTGCTGCTGAGTGGGGAAGAGTGGTTTTGTATTCTGACTTATTTTTGTGAGTGAATGCTTCAGTGTATTTTTTAAATACAGTATTTTCTATGGGTTTCTTCAGAACTTCTTTGCAGGAAGCAAAATGCAAATAAGTAAGTAAGTAAATGATAAAAAACATCTGCTTGGCACAGGGCTGGGAAAGACTTGTTTATCATGACATACAAATGCAGCCAGCAAGTGGTATAGGACAGGACACAGAATGGATGCAACCTTTTGTCCTAGAAACCAAAAATTGCCACGTCTGAGAACAGATAATTCAATTTATTCCACAAAAAGAGCAGCAGCTCAAGGCACACCAAAGCACCACCCTGCTACTTCCATTTATAACTTTGCTTGAACCAAACAAATTTTAAATGAAAATAGTCACATTAGCATTAACATAAAAACATTAGTAAACACTTTTTGTATGGCTGTGAGATTTTGTGTGATAGGGTTAAATTGGGGGAGGATAGTTGGGGATTTTTAATGGTAGTTTAGTCTGAAATTTATTCTGTTTTAACTCCTTGATTTTTAAATTCTTATTAAATGAATTTTAATTTTTTTATTAAAATGGTGCCAACTTTATTTTAGAAACGTACAAATACATGTCAAAAAAGTAGGGGGAATAAAAAAAGAATCAATAAAACTAACATGGGAAACTGCCAGGCTATCTGTCCACACAAGCCAGTATTGAGAGACTGACTGGAGCTCTCCAGGGTTTCAGTCAGAGAAGGATCTTTCTCCTTCACTTGCTATCTAATCCTTTTAACTGAATATGCTGGGGACTGAACCTGGGACCTTCTGCATGCAAAGGTATGCGCTCTACAAGTAAGGTATGGCCACTTCCTTGAGGACTGCTTCCTTCGAGCTGAAATCTAAATAAATACGTATAGTTATGTATTTCACTTCTCCAACTCTGCTCCCTTCTACATGGGAAGACAGCCATTCTACTTGAACAATAGCTTGTGAAAAGTCACCTGTGATGGAACTGATATGGCTCAGAAAGTCAAAGGTTATTGGGCACCCCACTGCTGGTGCAAATAACAGAATTCTGAATTACGCAGAGCTCTTCCAAAAGGTAGCGATTAAAAGCTCTTGCTCGCTGAAGAATTTTGTGCTGCGCAGAAGCTTGCTTCCCTCAAAGTAACATCATAATAATAAACATTGCCATAACTATTTTATCTCTCTAGAAATGGTAATGTTTGTGTTCAGAACCCTTGATTTCAGGCAACTATGCCCCCTTGATGGTTCAAGGCACAGACCATCTCTAAGCAGCTGCAGCAAGCTGAGCTAAATAGCTGGCATCTCTTGAGCTATTCTAGCATACATGCTGCATTTTTCTGTGCTGTAAAGTCTAAGCAGTGGAAAGACAAACTGGGCCTTGTTCAGACCACCACGTAGCTGAGCTTCAATACATTTCCACCAGCATTTTGTCTTCAAATTTCCCACAGGATATAAGGATGAAAAGCACTTCTATCATCTTTGAACAGGAGCACAATCAAATTTTAACTCATAAGCTAACTAACCCCACAACATGTAAGCTTATAAAAAATATTTCTACGCTCACTAGAAGGAAGGTGTGGTGGCGGGAAACTATAATAAAAATAATGGCATTAGGGTGACAAGTTTTGCAAGGATCTAATTTTAAAGCGACCACCTCTGCATACAGAGCACAATGTTAGAAATAATAATTTTGAGAGTTTGAGCAGGTTGCTTGAAATCAGGGGTGGGGAACCTGTGGGGCTCCAAGGCGTTTTTCCACTATAACTCCCACTGCTCACATTGGGTGGGACTAATGCAAGTTCAGGCCCAACGACACCAGGGCTGCAGATTCTCCATCCCTGATTTAAACTCTCATGAGGACAAGCAGACGAGGCGGCAAATGGTGGTGCCTTTTGCCTAGAATGAAAGGGCTGCTCCGAACACACCAGAATTCCCACATGAAAAACACTTCCATGTGTGAAACAGCATACAATGCACACATAGATCATCACATGTGACATAAACACAATACACATGTAGCCTGGGAAGCAGTGGCATGCGTTGTGTACTGTTTCTTTGATAAAAATTTCCCATGTACAGAAGTTATCATGTCTAAAGCAGTCCTTTAGGGCATTTAGCAACCTGGCTTAACTGTCGGCTTGTGTACATATACTTGACCTGAACATATTAACATGCTGGGCATGCAACCTCACACCGTTTAAAAATCTGAGCTCTGACTGTAGAATCCTGCAGATACATTTTGTGCAACCTGAAAGCTCATACCCAACATTTTAATCATCTGGGGGCAGGGGGTGCTCACATAGTTCTTCTCAAACTTCCCAATAACCAGGGAAAGTTGAAAGTGGAGGCAAAAGAAGATGACAGAACAGGGTTAGGGGATAGGAAGATAGCGCCTGTCCTACCATTAGGCAGACTAAGGCAGCCAACCTAGGCAACTGCTTCTAGGTATCAGGAAAGGGCAAAGAATTGCTAATTATTTTGTTTGTTGCAATTTCACTGCTAGAGGGAGAAACAATTTTGGGGATTTCTTCCTCGAGTGCTAAGGCAGCTACATCGTTCTTGAGTACTATGCATCAAGATCCAGTGTGGTTAGGGAGAAGAGACATCATCTGCTGCTCTGCCTTGGGCAGCAGAATAACTTAGGTTAGCCCTGGGAGGGTGAGATGAAACAAAGTGATGTGTTTCAACGGTGTACATACACGACCCCTCTTCTTTTGAGGGAGAAAGTTCCCCTTATTCCTCATACAAACTCTTGCCCCAAGAGAAGAGGGGGGATTAGTGTGTGTGAGGCACCCACCTAGGGCACCCCACCCCTGTGCAGCCCAGCTATCAATACTGAAGAGAAAAACAAAGGGTCCCTTGCCAAAGGCCCAACTAGTGCAGCTGCCTGTTCTCGCAGCAGCTAACCAGAAGGACTCCCCAATTTGCAAGCAGGACACAGGAGCACAGCAGCACTCGCCCAGCTCACCACCAGCAACCCATCAGCCCCCAGTGACCACGACCCGTAGGGCAGCCTTGTTCCCGAGAGGGACTGCTGGTGGGGAGCCCAGCCTGTGTGTGCATTGGGGGCGGGGGGCTTCTCTCTTTCTCCCGACCCCACGGACTACCAATACTTTTTTGAAGGGGGAGGGAGAGGGAAATGACATCAAAAACAATAACTCCCCGCGTGTCCCCCCCTCAAATAATCGACATTCACTTTTCTTCCCTTTGGGGTCTGAGTGGGGGGAGGGGTGATGACCCACACTGAATGGAAGCCCACTCCCCGCACAGCAGCCGGGGGGGGCGGCGGGAACAAACACTGCATGGGAGTGGGAAGTGGAGGGTCGCCCTTCTTCGCCGCCCCCCTCCCGCTGGGAACGGGCCACGCCCCCTCCCCCCAATTTCACCCCCTCGGCCCGCGGGGTGAGAGGGCAGAAGGGGGGCGGGGCCGCCTTCCGCCTCACAGCCGCCGCTGGGCCCCCGCCCTCCCGGGCCCCCTACCTGCAGGAGGGCCCGGGATCTCCTCACACCCCCTCAGGGGCGCACCCCGGAGCAGCCCAGCGGCGGCGGCGGCGACGGCGCCTCCTCATCGCGGTGACAGCCGGGAGCCCCGCCCAGATCGGGCCCGGCCCACCTCTCGCGAGCGTTCGCCTGGCAGCCGCGGCCCCGCCCACCTCCACTCAAAAGTCACGTGGACGGAGGCGCGCTTGCTGGGCACGGAGAGAGCGAGCGAGCATAGGAAGAAGCGTCAGAAGGGCATACCACAGAGATGAAGCGCCCAGATGGGACCGGTAGCGACGATAGATACCGCGCAGCGACGACCGCTCCCCGCTCCTCGTTCCAGCCCGCCAGCCGCTTTGCAACGCGCGTGCGCCCTGCGCAGAAGTGAGGCCGACTGGCGGAAGAGGCGACGTGCGCCGCGGCAGCGCTTCCTGTAATTCGGTCACGTTCGCACAGTCACAGAACGATAGAGCGTTAAAGGGACCCCCGAGGGTCATCTAGCCCACCCCTGCACTTCACCGCACTAGAAAAATTCGGTCGTGGCTGGTTTTACTTTTCTTTGCTACTCATTTTGTAACGATACAGTACAATCCTCGTAGGAGTCTTGTGGGGATTAAGCGAGGAAGAGGAGAACCATGTATTATTCTACCTTGAGTTCATCGGAGAATAGAAAGAAACGAATAAATTTAGTAATATTTATCATTTCTGTCATACAGCTTTGCTTTTCATCCGTTGTTACAATTGTTCTCCCTGTGTTACATAAAATAAAAAATGAAACGGGGGCAAAAGCTTTATGAAGAAAATAAGTATAATACTGTATTCCCTCGCCACCCTGTCGTTTTTAAAAGATAAAAGTATTGACAGGCGCCTCCTGCTCATCCTTCAGTGTTTCTCCCCATACATTTGGAGCTCGATTCTGTTCGGAGTGGCAATATAGAAATGAAGAGGGAGAAGATTTGGGGAACACCCGCATCATACATTTAAAGCACATGACCCCCCCCCAAAAAAATATAATAATCCTGGGGACAGTAGTATGCTAAGATGCCTGAAAACCGTAGCTTCTGTGAGGGTAAAACTACAGTTCCCAGGTTTAGGGAGGGAGGGAGTTGTGAGCTTTAAATGGTGCAGATCAGCCTCTGTATTTAAAGCAGGTGGGGAGGAGTGGGAGAAATAAAAGAGGGTAACCCCTGAGGCCCTGAAGTTGGAAGGGTTCATACAATAATAATAATAATAATAATTTTTATTTATACCCCGTCCTCCCCGGCTAACACCGGGCTTAGAGAAGCTAACATCAAATGTATAACACATTCATATATCACAATCAGATTGTCACACTGGATATTTAGTAAAAGCTTAAGATTTCTCTTCACGCTAGTGATTGATTTCTAGTAAGACAGCATACTGTTGAAAGGATATACAGTGGTACCTCTGGTTGCGAATAGGATCCGTTCCGGAGGCCTGTTCGCAACATGAAAGGAACGCAACCCGTGTGCGCACGTGCGGATTGCAATTCGCCGCTTCTGCGCATGCACGTGACGTTATTTTGCGTGTCTGCGCATGCGCGAGCGGCGAAACCCGGAGGTAACCCTTTCCGGTACTTCTGGGTCACTGCGGGACGCAACCTGAAAAAACATATCATGAAGCAAACGTAACGAGAGCTATGACTGTATATTGAGAGCTACTTGAGTGTTTTGTAGGATCAAGTCCCTACTTTCACTTTTGTTATTTTTGCTAGTAGTAGTCTCTTGGTTGTCAGATCCAGAACCTGTTACACCCCTGTGCACAATGGTCTTGGGGGAGTGCAACACTACGTCAGTCTCTTAAGTATTGAGGGAGCTATTTCTGGCCGCCAAAAGCACCAACTCAGCCAGGAGTGACGTTACCTTTTCTAGTCTGGTGTTAATTTCCTCCACTGTTGTTGCAGTCAGCAGACAGTGGTCCGCGAGTATTTCTGCATAGAGGGGTGCCCTCTCGGGTAGTAGTTCAAGAGATGGTTCATGGGCACTCATCTCAGCGTTCTTCCCTGGGTGGTCTCCACCCATTAAAGCGTCCCCACCTATCTAGGAATGACCTCTGGTGCTGGATTCTGGGCTCTGACAAAATCATCCAGTTAACTCTGCTGGCACTTCTGCTGTGGGCTCACTTGTGTAGATGAAGCCAATGGCTTCTTTTTCTTAGACATTTTCACAGAGATGCAGCTGCTGCTACTTTCAGCTGTAAATCAGGAAACTCGGAATCCTTCCAGGATTAGGGTGTTTGATCTCCCCTCCTGCTGATAAGTAGTTGGTAGATTGAGTTGAGCTGGAGCTAATTAAGGCTTTCTCTGGGATGTTGCCTAAAACTTTTAGCTTGAACTTTGTGATTAAAATAATTAAGAAAAAGATACCGAGCGATAAAATACTAGAATACTAGTAAAAGCTAATAAAAAGCTGATAAAACTAATAAAACCTCCTTTGGGGAGGTTCTCAGGCAGGGTGGAAGGAGAAAGAACTTGCCCATGCGAAGACCACCTGGTGAAAACCCTTACACATATCGTTCTCAAATGTAAACTATATGCTGATCTCCGTCAGCAATTTATAGATCAACTCTGTATCCCCAAATGGAAACCAGAGTCAGAGGCCATACATTTTCTTTTACTGGGGAATGATCAGGAGCTAGTGGCTAAATATCTCTATTTGGTTTTTTGTCTTCAAAATACACTGCAAACATCTGATCTCCCTGGAGACCAAGAGATGTGACGATAGACTGCTCTGCCTCCTTCCTTTTAGCGAATATTTTGTGCCACTGGGGAAGTGGTAAGTCTGTATTTATTTGTTTTGGATGTTTGTATGTGATGCCAATAAAAGGTTTGATAATGATGATGATGACATTAATATAAAAACAGACAATCAGTTTAAAATACATCCTAAAATCAGAACAGGATCAGAATAAAATCCAATCAGATGGCAACTCGCAGATTAGGGTTGGGGACCTTAAATGCTCACCAGGCCCAACTGTTTGTGCTGAACTTATATGAGCCTGTAATGGTCTGGAGGCAACAGCCTCGATCTGAAATACAGTGGGACCTTGGGATGTGAACAGGATTCGTTCCGGAGCCCCGTTCGTATCCTGAAAGGAACATAAGATGTGACGGTGCGTCTGCGCGTGCGCGGGTCGCATTTTGCCGCTTCCGCACATGTGTGTGATGTCATTTTGAGTGTCTGCGCATGCGTGAGCGGTGAAACCTGGAAGTAACGCGCTCCGTTACTTCCGGGTTGCCGCAGAGCGCAACCCAAAAGCGCTCAACCTGAAGCACATTCAACCTGAGGTATAACTGTACTGTGGTTTTTTTTTTAATTGTCTTCTTAGGGACCTGAATGGATTTGGATACAGCATTATGTGAATAGGAAGAAAAAATATAATTAAAAGGAGCATAACTGTTCACTAAGTGCTGTTGAAAATTAATTTATGGTGCTCATACATTTATGAGAAGCAAAATTTTAACACAACACTCATGGCGATTCTTCATATGTAAGTCAAACTGGGATTTGCTTCTTAGCAAGTGCATTTAGGGTTTCAGCTGTAAACTCCCAAGTCTTTTTTTTTTTCTTAAGGGATTGGTGGGTTGAAAGGTCAATATTTATTGAAATGTGAAGCTTATAGATCAGGAGGCACAACTTAAAAAAGCAACATCAAGGAACTTCTAACCAGTTAAGGAAACTGGTTTGATTTGTGCAAAAAGGCCTCTCTTCTCTGTGCAAAACTATGTGTTCCAGAAGAGTTCAGCATGGTTTGCAATCCTTTCAGTTCATTGGAGAGCATCAGAAATATGTCCTTCAGCTGTGGGAAAACTTTATTTTCACTACAAGTCATTTGGAGGGGGATTGCAAATGCAAGTCAGCTGGCAAGTCAGCCAAGAAAACAGGATATCAAAGCTGCCATTCCCATAATTATGCCCTGAAGACAAAGCAGGCAATGAGTGACAATTTGTAAAAATTAGCACTTAACACAACTCTTTTACAATGGGCTGGAGAGAGGAAGATTAGCCTTTAAACAGGCAGTAGGACACCACTCAAATACAGACTTTTCTGTTAAGCTAGAGCTTGTAGCTTATTATTAGCATACCAAAAAATTGACATCCAAATTTACAAAAAGCCAAAACCAGCAGATCATATAACACAGAAAGCCTAGGTCAGTTTAAGGCTGTGAACACACATTATGGGATGCAGGTGGCGCTGTGGGTTAAATCACAGAGCCCAGGGCTTGCTGATCAGAAGTTTTGGTGGTTAGAATCCCCATGTGCTTGGTCCCTGCTCCGTTGCTCAGTCCCTGCTCCTGCCAACCTAGCAGTTCGACGGCTCCCTCGGCAAATAAAGCGAGATGAGCACCGCAACCCCAGAGTCGGTCACGACTGGACCTAACGGTCAGGGGTCCCTTTACCTTTACACACATTTTATTTTGCATTTCCAGTGTGCTCCTACTGCTGGTTTGGGAAGCAGTGCATCGTTCTATTTCTTACAAAGTGCTGTGTTTTGATGCATTTCCCCACAAACCAGCTTCAACCCAAATTGAGAAAAAATAACAACTTGTATATGTTATAAGCTGGTAATGTGCACACAGCCTCTGTTACTATATAAACTGTGTGTATACTATATTTTGTCAGGATAGATGGAGCCGACTAGAAACAAAGGTTGTGGCAAACTTTTACAACAATAGGGGGGAAAGGACATGGCACTTAATGATGCCAAAATCGGCAAGGTGCTACACGACATGATCAAGGCCAGTGCCTCTGCAAGAACTTCCATCATTCAACTTGACCAGTAACAGCAGCCATTGCATCAGATTCCTGTTGGATAAAGCATCGAGGACCCCACAGCAAAGCTATGCACCATACCAAAGCAAAACCTGCCTCAAAATAGAACCAGGTTGGCTGGAAACTTGGGGCATTGTTAGATAATGTACCATAGCGCAAAAACGTGGTTTCAAACCGTGGATCCTCAGGGTTTTTGCATTGGCCCACCTCTAACTCACTGTCGAATCACACATCATGGCCATAGGCACAGCCTGCACACACAATAAACACGGATCCACAGCTTCCTGGCAACACTGTGGGCGAAAAACATGGTTTCGAAGCACGCATCCTCATGGATCCTCTGGGTTCTGGCATTGGGCCACCCCAAACTAACAATCAAATCACACATTGTGTCCATGGGCACATCCTGCACCAAAAAAAACACACGGTTCCACGGCTTCCTGGCAACTATACTGTACTGAAAAGACTCAGTGGCCAGACCTCTCACACCTCATATGAGGCCTCTCATAAAATTAAGATTGTGGGTGACTTGGGTCCCACCAGCACTATGTTTTGCAGCACACTCAAGCGCCCTGTAAGGAGGGCAAAAAAATTCTTATAGGAAGTCAGGCCATGGGTTCATCCATCTCAATACTGTCTACACTGACTGGCAGCAGCTGTAAAGGATTTCAGCTCTCCCTGGAGATACCATCGGGAATAGAACCTGGGACCTTCTGCATGCAAGTCAGAAGATCTACCCCTGATGTAGCCCACTGTACTTCCCCTAAAATGGGGGGGGGGGTGTTTCCCTCCACACCCAGAATCACTATTTAACAACATCCTCACTGGCTGCAAACACCAGGTGCTCCCAACATGCGATAGCCCACCAGGTCTAGGGGGAAGAGAGGGAACTTAAGCTGTAGATACTTTCGTTTTTATGACACAACATACAAAGGTAAGCCAGAGTAACAAATGGTCTAAAGAAACAACACTGCCATAAATTTCTAGTCTTTTTCACCACCATCCTTAAATACCAGATTTCTGAGGCCTATTTTCATCTAAGAATTAAAAAGCACTTAGGAAATCCACAAGAAAATGAATATATCATATAGAGATAACCTAACCTGTTCACTGAGCGGAACGTGCCGGCACCAACGCACACCAAACCAGCCCACATGTTTCAGCCAGAAGGAGGAGAGAAAAATCTTCAGCTGAAACTGATCTGGTTACAATCACACTCTGAAGCCCTGGGCATCTGATTGGTCCTCCTGACTGCCACTGGCCTCCCCAGTTAAAAGTTCTAGCTTCTAAGGCAAACATTAAGCTGTAACCTTCTTTTAAGAAACAACAAAAAATAAAGCGTGAAAGTGGTGTCTCTGCTCCATGCAAACACAAAATCCAACAGCATTAGTTGCAGCTGCACAGTTTTCCTGCCATGAGAGAAATCAGTAACAACCCATTAAATATTTAATTCACAGTTGCCTCCACTAAAACACCAGCGGTCCAAGACTTAATTTTTCTTTCAAGATTTAGGCTCAAGTCGTCTTGCAAAAAGTACAACTACTAGTAATAATAATAATAGCAATAGTAATTAATAATAATAATAACATCATAGCCACCAGCAGCAACCTAAAAAACTAAGTGCTGTGCAAAAGTAAAATAAGTCTCCTAAAGTTATTTTCTTCACCCCACACATCTGTTCATCTGTTGACAACTCACCCCCCCACCCCCGGAAAGGAATGGGGGGGAGATGAATTTTGTTCCATTTCCTATTTGTGTATAGGATGTTCTCATCTCGGATAGGCAACTGGTTCTCCAACAAGCCTCCATGAACATCACCAGCGGAAATGTTGTGCTACATCTAAACACCCATCTTGCAGGGTTGAGATCCAAAAGAGAGGTTGACCTCTATACTTGCAAAGGAGCTGACCTTACTGCACACTAGAGATGCAGTATTACAGTATTTTAATATATATTTTTTGGAAGCTTCCCAGAGTGGCTGGGGAAGCCCAGCCAGATGGGCAGGGTATAAATAATAAATTATTATTATTATAGAGATGGAGAACTCCTTTGGCTCAGTGGGCCAGATCTTTACCTCCCCCCGCTGTGCATTTTGATGGCTGCTGACAGATGGTTGGGTGGTCCCACTTTTGTCAACATTTGGGGTCTACTTTGCAAAGCAGGGACGCAGGTGGCGCTGTGGGTTAAAGCCTCAGCGCCTAGGACTTGCCGATCGAAAGGTCGGCGGTTCGAATCCCTGCGGCGGGGTGCGCTCCCGCTGCTCGGTCCCAGCGCCTCCCGCTGCTCGGTCCCAGCGCCTGCCAACCTAGCAGTTCGAAAGCACCTCTGGGTGCAAGTAGATAAATAGGGACCGCTTACCAGCGGGAAGGTAAACGGCGTTTCCGTGTGCGGCTCTGGCTCGCCAGAGCAGCGATGTCATACTGGCCATGTGACCCGGAAGTGTCTTCGGACAGCGCTGGCCCCTGGCCTCTTAAGTGAGATGGGCGCACAACCCCAGAGTCTGTCAAGACTGGCCTGTACGGGCAGGGGTACCCTTGCAAAGCAGCACCTAGCAGAATTGTACCAGGCGCTCCCACCCATCCACTGACGTCAACCAGTGACTTCGGCAGATGGGCAAGTGGGCGTGGTCTGTGGGAAACAGCCTCGCAGGGTGACGTGGAAAACCCCTCACCTGGTGGGCTGGGGGTTTCCCAAACCTGCTCTACAAACCCTCTCTCCCTCCCACTAGTCGTAGTCTATTCTGACTTCCGTAATGGAGTCAAAGGTGGCTTTGTCCATGCTGTTTCTCCCGTGTACAGACGTCAGGTGCTTCTTGAGGGCAGACTTGTGCTTGAAGTCCATGTCACAGCAGTGGCACTTGTAGGGCCGGTCCCCGCTGTGGATGTTCAGGTGGTCCTGGAGGGTGCTTTTGGCTGTAAACGTCTTCAGGCAGACCATGCACTGGAAGGGACGGATGCCCATGTGCCCACGGATGTGCCTGTTCAGGTTCTTCTTCTGTGTGAATGTCTTCCCGCACTGCAGGCACAGGAACAGCTTGTGCATCTTCAGGTGGCGGAGGTAGTTCTCCAGGTGGAGAAATCCCCTGGGGCACTTGGGGCACTGGTGCCGCCACGAGTAAGCAGAGTCCCCTGGGCTCTGGAACCCGCCTGTGGCCGTTCTATTGGCTCCTTCCGGATTCTCCCTGCCAAAGTCTTGGAACTGATCCCTGGGCACTTCTGTGACCCTGCTCTCCACCGTTGAATTGATCAAAGAGTGCTGAGTCTCGGGGAAGTACAAGTTTGATTTGGAGGAGGTGCACGGCTGTGGAAACTGCTCACCTTCCTCATTAGGAGCGCTGATGGAATCCATTCGGATAATGCAGATTTCGTTGTCCTTATACCCTATCTTGACAGTTGATATCTCAGGGCTTTTAACGTTCTTTGTTTCTGATAGCAAGCTCTGCATGGGCGGCTGCTGAAGGTCCCCCTTTTCCAGTTTTATATGATCCTCTGAATTCACAGGGCTGTCTTCAGAAATCTCAATGATTTCACAGTCTTTATCAGGGCAGCCACCGCTGCATTCCAGTTCTGTCTCGGAGGAGTGGCACTTCTCAGGGCTGGCCCGGCTGCCCTCCACGGCCGCGTCAATCTCCAGGTACCTGGACAGTGCCTCCGTGCACTTTTCCACAATGTGCACCATCTGCAGGTAACTTGCAGCCGTAAGGTACTTGAGAAGCTCCTTCTTCTTCACCTCCAGAGCCCCTGTGTAGCAGGAGAGGAGCAGCTTCCGTCCAACCTCGGCACTCTGCAAGATGGTGATTCGCACCTGCTTGGACTGGGTGAGCAGGAACTGGTCCCGCATGAACGTGGAGCAAGCGGCAAAGATGACTTTGTGCCCTTGGAACTCAGTGTCGTTGATGTAGATGGAGACATCGCAAAATAGGTTCTGCTGTCTCAGCAGGTTCATCTTCTGCAGCATGGCGCCCCCCTGCTGCTCAAACTGGAAGTGCAGCACATCCGAGTCGGCCGCCATAGTGGTGATTCTGTTTGGGGAAGTGGGGTGGTGGAAACAAAAGAGAAAAGAAAGGTGCATTGCATACAAAGCTCAGCAGGTTGTTAATAATAATAATGATGATGATGATGATGATTTATTTATACCCCGCCCATCTGGCTGGTCTTCCTCAGCCACTCTGGGCGGCTTCCAGCAAAATATTAAAATACCGTAATACATCAAACATTAAAAGCTTTCCTAAACAGGGCTGAATTCAAATGTCTTCTAAAAGTCTGGTAGTTGTTTTTCTCTTTGACATCTGGTGGTAGGGCGTTCCACAGGGCGGGTGCCACCACCGAGAAGGCCCTCTGCCTGGTTCCCTGCAACTTGGCTTCTCGCAGCGAGGGAATCGCCAGAAGGCCCATGGCGCTGGACCTCAGTGTCCGGGCAGAATGACGGGGGGTGGAGATGCTTATTTGAATATCCTCCATTGCACCCCAATGACAATGGCCTAGCTTAGTGGGTCCTACAATATTTGTGACCCGAGGCAGCTGCCTCACTACCCCATAGTGGAATCCTGCCAGGAAGCTGAAGGGTGAAAGATTCATGACAAACAAAGCAAGCAACATCTTCACACAATGCAGAGTTAAAATTATGGAATTCCCTGCTGCTAGATGTCCTGGCGAAGGATGTGGGTGGTGCTGAGAAACAACCTTGTCCCTCTGTCCACCCAGTAGATCACTGCAGACTGCAGGAGAGCTTTTCCTGTAAGGTCCGAAGACCTCAGAAGCTCACTCCATAGGAATTTGGAGCAGGGCTTTTAGCGCGGCTTCCCCTGTCCTGTGGAAGCGTATTCCTGTTGAGATACAATCAATAACCCACTATGTGCCCATTCCAGAAGCAGTCAAAGACATTTTTATTTAGACATGCTTTAGTGGCTGGATAAATGGGTCTTTATCCCAAGTGCCCAACGGTTCAGCGGTTCTCAACATGTGGGTCCCCACATGTTGTTGGACTACAACTCCCATCATCCCTGAGCTCTGGCCTTGCTGGCTAGGGTGGTGGGAGTTGTAGTTCAACAACATCTCGGGACCCACAGGTTGAGAAAGGCTGGTAGGGTTTTAATCTTGTTTTAAATATATTTGCTGCTTTTGTGTTTTTGACTTTTTAAAATTTGTGTGTGTGTGTGTAAAGATCTTTGGAACAGTAGTTTAGAATGTGGTTAATTAATTCTAATAGTATTTAGAAGGCTTTAAAAGAGTGGTGGCTGACTCTCATCCCAGGGGCTTAGTAAGGCCTCCAAGCGAACGTTTCTAGAAGCAAAAACTCGCCAATTTTGGGAGTGGCAGCAAAAAGAGAAATACAGTAGAAACAGTGCTGGTAGTGGAAAGAGGAAAGGGGGGGGGGGTGTGACAGACAGTGTAGAGTGTACACACCCACCACTGGCATAAGGTCTCACAGGGGTTGGCCAATGGTGGATGCAGCCTTCAAGCAAAAAAAAAAAAAGGCTCTCATTGGCTACTAGTCATGATGTGAGAAACGAGTGGCGCTGTGGTCTAAACCACTAAGCCTCTTGGGCTTGCCGATCAGAAGGTCGGCAGTTCAAATTCGCACGATGGGGTGAGCTAGCAGTTTGAAAGCATACCAGTGCAACTAGATAAATAGGTACTGCTGCGGTGGGAAGGTAAACGGCGTTTCCGTGCACTCTGGCTTCCGCCATGGTGTCCCATTACACCAGAAGCGGTTTAGTCCTGCTGGCCACATGACCTGGAAAGCTGTCTGTGGACAAACGCCGGCTCCCTTGGCCTGAAGCAAAATGAATGCCGCACCCCGTAGTCGCCTTTGACTGGACTTAACTGTTCAGGGGTCCTTTACCTTTATTTATTTTTTACTAGTCATGATGGCTATGCACTGCCTTTAGGATCAGAGGCAACGTACCCTGGGATACCAGTCACTGAGGGTGGTCAAGAGCAGGAGAGGTCTGTTGTGTTCATGCCCTGCTGTGGGTTCAGGAAATAGGATACAGAACTAGACAGAACCCAATTGGGGCTCTTCTTATTTTACTAAATGACAAGCAGTCCTGTGGCACCCTAAAGACTAACGCATTCATAAGCTTTCGTAGACTACAGTCCATTTCATCAGATACATGAAAAATCTGTGAGACGCATGGATTGCCTACTGCAAATAAGGCTAAACCCTTTGCAACTGTTTCCAGAGGGATATTCACAACTATCTTTTGCAGAAGAATGCACAAAAGAGTACTTTGCAAAATTGCAAAATTCTAGTGGTTTTGGCTACATGTCTCTTGATTGTAAAGAAAAGAACAGAAAACCCTCAATGCACTTTACACAGAGGACAAAGGAATAAGACATAAGGGAAAACTGTGAAACAGCTCTTTTAGACATTTAGACATTTAGTCTCGTCGAAAGACAAACTCAGCAGTTCCAGAGTGTAGGTGCTGTCACACTAAAATATTTCAAATCTGGAATGGGGAATGTACAGTATTGCACTTTTAACAGCACCAGTTCTGCAGATTTAAGTATTGTTGCGGATGTATAGCGTAATATATATCTAAGATATATATCCCTCGTACCTACAGGACCGCCTCTCCCGGTCTGCCCCACAGAGGACCTTAAGGTCCATAAACAGCAACACCCTAAGGTCCTGGGCCCTAAGGAAGTCAGATTAGCCTCAGCCAGATCCAGGGCCTTTTCAACACTGGCCCCGCCTGGTGGAATGCTCTGTCTCATGAGACCAGGGCCCTGCGGGATCTGATTTCTTTCCGCAGGGCCTGTAAGACAGAGTTGTTCCACCTGGCCTTTGGCTTGGAGTCAATTGGATTCCATCCCCCTCTTTCATTTTTCCTTTCTCCTCCTGTGATGAGACTGCATTTTAATGTTTTAATGTTGTATTTTAATCTTGTTTTTAAGTTGTATTCATTCAACTTGTTTTTATTATTGGTTGTTAGCCGCCCTGAGCCCGGCCTTGGCTGGGGAGGGTGGGGTATAAATAAAATTTATTATTCTTATTCTTATTAAAGTGATCTCACAGGTAAACTAGTCCCAAACTGTTAAGGGCATTATATACTAGCAGTATATTAGTATACATTGAACTTGGCCCTGCATTATATATTTAAAACATTCAAGAAAATAGGAATATCAGCCAATAGAGATGGAGTCCTTTGATGCTTTTCATCACTCCAGGTTGCCCCCCTTTGTGCCCCCCCGAACTGATCCATCCCAAGTGCTGGTCTTTGGGATTAGTCACCATGTTTTGATTTAACCAACATCAAAGGGAAGAGCAGTTCATTTACTCCCCCACTCCTCTAAGCGGGTGTGTGTGTGCGCGCGCGCGTGTGCACACGCATGCTGGAGGTGTAAATGACTATCAGACTTTGAAGGGCTGGTATAACTGGACCAAGTTCATCAATTTTGTCTATTTAATTAAACTACATAGTTTTAGTTGATATTCCAATAAATGCACAACTCATTGTGACTGTTTTGAACTTTGCTGTGCTACGATCTTCCTTAGTGGGTCATGCAAATAGCTTCCCATAGGGTTGGGTAGGGGGCAGTGGGGGTGAGTTCACGGAACGAGGGGTGGTGGAGAACCAAATGGGTTTGGGAACCACTGGCTTAGCAACGGTGCAGCAATATTTAGGGACGCTTTTAATGTTTGATGTATTACTGTATTTTAATATTTGGTTGGAAGCTGCCCAGGGTGGCTGGGGAAGCCCAGCCAGATGGGCGGGGTATAAATAATAAATCATCCTCATCATTATCATCATCCTCATCATTATATGTGCTTCAGCAGGTGCAGCTTATTTTGCCAGGATGGGGAAGAGGAAAACAAAGCAAATCAAAACAGCATCAGCAACTCTTTAAAAATTCCCTCTTCTGCACAACAGCCCTGCTCTCTGCCTCCTGCCTGAGAGGGGCCAGGCCAACATTTCCTTCAGCGATGGAGATGCAAGCTTATTCCAGGAACTCCTTCAGGTAGGACAGCTCCCTGCTTCCTTCCAGGCATCCCTTTAAAGCCCTGGGACCTGTCAGCTGAGGTGCCTTGCGCTCTCTGCCACCTCCCCTCCCCCACACGCAACACCCCCAATTCCCTGCTCCTTGCTCACCGGTTGCTGCAGTCAGGGGTGTGGAAGAGGTCCAGACTGGATGCTTCCCAGGCAAGGGTGCAGATGGCTCAGGCGAAGGAATAAACTTCCGGCAGTCCCTCGGAGCATCACCTCTTCTCTCTCTCTAACCCGGAAAAACATCAGCAGACCCACAGCCTCCCAAAATGCATGCACCTTGTTCCTGATTGGCTGCTCCTGCAACTTTTTCAACCAGCAGGGAGGGAAGAGGTAACAAAAGGCACACACAAACACACACACACACCATCCCAGAGGACATCTGCTGACTGCAGCTCTGGATATGTAATTTTTGGCAAGCAGCGCAGAGTCTCTTTCCAATAATATAGTTCCTTCCCACATTTTCTTATGAATTTCTATCCCTTTTCATGTATTTGTATCCCATTCCCTTGTGAATATATGGGACGCGGGTGGCGCTGTGGTCTCAACCACAGAGCCTAGGACTTGCCGATCAGAAGGTTGGCGGTTTGAATCCCCGCGACGGGGTGAGCTCCCGTTGCTCGGTCCCAGCTCCTGCCAACCTAGCAGTTCGAATGCATGTCAAAGTGCAAATAGATAAATAGGTACCGCTCCGGCGGGAAGGTAAAGTGTTTCTGTGCGCTGCTCATGTCAAAGTGCAAGTAGATAAATAGGTACCACTCTGGCAGGAAGGTAAACGGCGTTTCCGTGCACTGCTCTGGTTTGCCAGAAGCGGCTTAGTCCTGCTGGCCACAGGACCCGGAAGCTGTACGCCGGCTCCCTCGGCCAGTAAAGCGAGATGAGCGCCGCAACCCCAGAGTTGGTCACGACTGGACCTAATGGTCAGGGGCCCCTTTACCTTCTGTGAATGGAACTTAAATGCACCCCCTCACCCCAAATATATGCTTACCAGTATCCAGACAGCTGCCAGTGTATTCACTATCATTTTATTGTATGTGTTCGGTTCTGTATCATTTAATCTATCTGCCTCCATGGACAGAGGCAGCAATGCTTCAAAATACAGTTGTTTTGTGGGAACCGTGGGCAGGGAGAAGACCCTTCCAGGCTTCCCACTAGCATCTGGGTAGCCAGTTAAGAACAGGATGCTGGACTTGGTGGGTTCTCTTTGGCCTGACCCAGCAGGGGTCTTTTTATGTTCAATAGTATAACTGTGGGATTCATGCTTTATTTTATTTATCTATGCCATTAATAAACTACGTAACATTAAAAAAATATATCTCTAAGCAGCATACTCAGAATGGCTTGCAACAATTTAACTAATAATACCACAATATAAAAGCTGGAAAGCTCACTGTAAGGACAGATCCTGAAACTGAAGCTCCAGTACTTTGGCCACCTCATGAGAAGAGAAGACTCCCTGGAAAAGACCCCGATGTTGGGAAAGATGGAGGGCACAAGGAGAAGGGGGTGACAGAGGACTGATTGTAGTCCCAATCATCTTCCCCCAAAATACTGTTACAGGTTTGGGGGTCAATCTGGATGATACCTGGGGAGTCCCTTGTAGGCCTGTGATCCTGAATCCATGAGGTTTGCAATCTAGTAGTAGGCAAAGCAAGTTTCTTCGTATGATAAGGGCCTTGGTTGACCAACTAAGTCCTGTTATTCACCATATCCAAAGAGGTTGCTCTGCTGCCAAAGACCAATGGCTCTGCCATTTCCACCTCATTTGCCTGGATGCTTTGGGGTTGCACTTAATGATACCAAGACAACACGGCTTCTGTAATCAGCAGGCCAGAATGGAAAACGACCTGAAGTTAAAATGTATCCTTTTTTTTTTACTTTCCAACGATTCCAAGTACTGTACCAGTTTCTGGAAACCCTAAGAGGGGAGAGGACTCTTGTGCTGCTCATGTCCTGCTTGCAGGCTTGACCACTCTGGTGACAGGATGCTGGACTAAAGGGGCCCCCTTTGGCCGGATCCTGCAAGTTCTTCTTGACATCCCAGTGCCTTTGATGAGCTGTAAACTCTGGAGAGTCTTTCAGATCTCTCTCCTATAACCTACTGACCTTTTTCTTTATTTCTAAGACGGCATTATTTTACATTTTGGACAGATGACTGTGTTTGTGCATCTTTAGAGTCTGTCTAAGCTGCCTTGAACATCGATGTCTAAACAAAAGGCAAGGTATAACTTTCAGTGAATAAGTAAGATAGACAGATAGAAAGAAGATAAAAAGGATGTATGGATTGTCTCCTCCTCTCCCCCTGCACTAGTGGTTAGCTATATTAGATTGTGAGGCTTGCGCAATGGATAGAATGCACCCCCCAAGAATTGCACTAGTATGGCATTTGCTGACTGGGTCCCCTCCACTCATTTCAGACTACAACTCCCATCTGCCTCAGGCCACACAGCTTTGCCTACATTGCCTCACTCATTTTTAGAACAGCCCCTTATTGTAGTATTATCATTCCTGTGTAACAGGCTGGGATTAAGAGGGATTTGCCAAAATTCCATCTAGAGCGTGCAGCACATGGGGTTCCCAGTACTGTTTAGGGTGACTGGCTGCTTTGTGCATTAGTGCTGGCTGGAGGAGATACGTATTTTATAGCGGTAAATGGCTGTAGTGTTTGTGTGAATGGTAGGAGTGGTATTGTGAGTGGCTCCGGTAAGAGTGTGTTTTACGTTAACTTGTATCAGGCTGGCTGCCTAGTGTCCCCCCCACCCTTCATCTCTAAGTTATATAGATGCAGATAGTGTGCATATTCTGTATGTTTGCATTTGGAGTAATCTTAAGGTAAATCACCTAAGCTTGTGATTAGTGTAATTTATGTATTTTGATTTTCCAGGAAAGCGCTGATACTGGTGAATAACAAGCCATCTGTAAATGGACTGATTAAACAAATAAGGGTCACTTGGTGTGTTTGTGGCTAAGATGAGATTCAAGCAGGCAACCTAAAAGGTCATCCATTTAGCAGCTTAACTTGCAAAGGAGCAACCAGGCTCCTGATAGTTGCTTTGCAGCCACGTATTTTTCTGTCCCGTATCTCATGTCGCCTATGTCATCAGCTGTGGGGCTGTAGTTTGTGAATTGAGGTAGAACAGCATCACGGGCCAATTTAGGAGCCCAGCTGGGTTAACTTGGCCCATGGGCCAGAGGCTCCCCACTGCTGATTTAGCCACTCCCCCCCCCCCGCTCTCTTGTAATGAATAACATTCTGCTGGGAAACTCCCCCCCCCCCCCAACCTTGCAAAGCAGCTCACAATGATCACGGATCACATTTCACATTAGGAGGTGGTGCAGTTGTTTTATTTCGAAGCCACTGTGATGACTTGGAACACACAACATTGAGTGGTCTTTTGGTCCTGCGTACAAGAGCACATTCACAGATCAAAAGCAGCCTATGTTCTCTCCAATAGGGGTATTTGCAAAGCTTTTACCCTATGCTAATTCACAAGGGGCCCATCCCACTTACACTTGCTGACATGGAGAAAAGGAGGAGGGTTCGTGATGGTTGTGGCTCCACCCACATTTCATCAAGAGCCTCCCACCCCGCAGTGGAACTCCCATAAGCCCCCATCAACATTGCCAAAGATCATGGATGAGGGGAGCTGTAGCCCAGGAACATTTGGAGGGCTACAGACATGCTGCCCTTGTGCTGGACACTTTAAAGAGGATCCAACTGCTAGCTGAAATAGGAATCACCCCTTCCCCAAATTCATGCTTACAATTCCCTCCTGTCTCACAACAGGGGAAGCAGAAGAGATGAGGAAGTGAGACGAAGACCCTGGTTTGCATGTAAAGCTGAAGAAAACTATGGCTAAGTGTATGAATGGGTGAGTACTCACAGCCTCAAATGTCCCACCATCTTCCTGCTCTGCTGCATCCTGCCAGAGCTAAACTCTGGTGTGGATACGCTTGAAAAACTGTGATCAATAAACTACGAACAAACTTTGGCTACAGCTCCTGGCTTGCTTGAAATCAGACACAGCAAACAGCCAATACTAGACCAGAATGCTAAGCCAAACATGGCAAAGCAGCAGCAGGGTTGGTGAGAAGTGAAGCTTGCGAGCTTTTGCTGTGAATACCTAGACACTCTCTCATTCACTTTAAAGTCATAGCTTGGCTTAGTATTACAGTGGTACCTTGGGTTACATCCGCTTCAGGTTACAGGCTCCACTAACCCAGAAATAGTGCTTCAGGTTAAGAACTTTGCTTCAGGATAAGAACAGAAATTGTGCTCCGGCGGCGCGGCGGCAGCAGGAGGCCCCGTTAGCTAAAGTGGTGCTTCAGGTTAAGAACAGTTTCAGGTTAAGAACGGACCTCCAGAACGAATTAAGTACTTAACCCGAGGTACCACTGTATGTGTGAACTTAGCCAAAGAGGATGGGAGAACAAACAAGGTGTGTGGGGGTGGGGCGGGAGGGGGTCTCAGCTTGTGGCACTCTCCTGCTTTTCTTTTTACTTCTCATGGCACCAAGAATGAGTGGATGTGGCTCCTGTGGGCAGGTGCCAGCAGAGGCCCCAGGCGAGGAACAGCGCATGCACTCCAGGTGAGGCGCGGAGGGTGCTCTTCCCCCTCCACACCTCCTGCCCCTGCTGGGAGAGCGCTTGAGGGCAAAGTGGGGGCAGGAGGTGCAGAAGCACTGGCCCACCGTCTGGGGGCCTCTGGCCGTGGATGGGAGAGTGCTTGTGTGCTGGGTGGGGCATGTGGAAGGTCATCTTCACGCTTCCTGCTATGCAGCTCCCGCCACCAGCAGGCTGCAATGGGGATCTATGCGGGGAGGCGGCTGGTTTGTGCCCCCCAAACTGTGCGCCTGGGGGAACGCCCCCCTGGATGCCCCCTTAGCTTTATGCAAAATTGAATGCTATCCCTTCCAAGTCATGGCAGCATGTATCACCCTCCTTACAGTTCAGCCTCACAACAGCAGTGAGAGAGAGACTCTCTCAAGAGAATCCCTGTTCCATTTCCTGCTTCCAGCTCTCAGGCCACAGTAGTCTGCAAAGAAAATGCTGCAGAGGGACAGGTAGCCCAGGGTTGGGCTGAAAGAGACTCCTTTCCTGCTATACAGGCCTGACTGCAGGGTGACACTGATGGTATGCTATAAATCACAATAATAAATATTTAACCATTATTTGACTGCTCAAGCATTCTTCCCTCCTCAAAGGTGTAATCCCAAAAGTCAGCTTGGGAGGACTCAGGGTAACAATCTGCTAACCACCTTGAGTTCCTGCGCCTTTAAGAGCTCTGATGTCTTGGAGGTGTGGTAGGGGCCCAGTTATGCCAACTCCACCCACCTCACCACCTGTAACAGGATACCTGAATTATCTCACAAGTGCCTACAGGACTCCAAGCAGCATCCACAATGCAGGATGAGATACTGGCCCAGGCCCAAGAGCTTGCAGTCAGTGTCGTGGAAGGAAGGGCTCGAGGGTGAGGTCAAGGACTGAGGACTTAAAGGAAACAAAGAGACACTGCAGGTGAGGACAGGAACAGTCAGGTGTGGCAGAGGGAGGCTCCAGGAACAAGTCTGGAAGCCATACAAAGCAGAAGAGGGGGAGCATGGCTGGCTGCTGGACAGAAAAACGGATGCCACTTCAGATGAGAGGAACAACATGAGAGAAAGGCCCAGAAGAAAACAAAGACAACTGGGGCATGCAAGTTTAGCCTTTCTAGTCTAAGCACATACTTTCCACAAAGGGTGGGTTGGGTTGTTGGGGATAGGAACTCAGACTGGGTAGAGGCACAGAGGCGATTGCCATATTCTGTAGCAGCAGCCTTCACCCATTTTAAATCAGGAAAGCGACTTCACTCACAACAGTCAAACAAGTTTAGGGGTGAAAATGGTCAGCTAGAGGGTAAGAAGAACAGAAGGCAAGTATCAAATGTTAAACAATACAGTTTTAAAAAATCACAGATGGACTAACAAATATTAAGAGCTTATAATTATCCAGTGCTTTCTCCCCATAAGAACTCAAGATCCCCCCTCCCCCCCCCCCCCCGCTGAAAAACATATCTATCACAGGGTGTGTCTGTATTTACTCCTTCAGCCCACAAACTGGTAACTGCTTCTTGGAGGTACAATTCAAGTACCCTTCAGAAAAAGGGGACCACCCAGCGCTGCCTTACCTAAATATCAAAGGAGGTAGGCTTATGCCTCTGTTCTTTCCACCCTAAGGACAAAGACACTTGGAGTGACCAAACACATCAAACCACTCTAGGGCAGAAGACTTGCTACAATTTTCAGTCCAGCCCCCACAGCTCATCCAGCAGAGCCTCTTAGGCCGATTGTTGTTGTTGTTTAGTCGTTTAGTCGTGTCCGACTCTTCGTGACCAAAGCCCGAAGCAGCTCTTCACGGCTCTTCCTGCCCCAATGCTCATAGAGAGGTGCTCCATCACCCATTCCAATTCGCTCAGGCGCTTTCGCTCCGCAAACTGAGCACTGCCTGCGCCAGTTTCCCGGTGTCCAGCACCTGACTGGCCTCGGCCTGCTGGCAGCCTTTTGAGTCTGTGCCTGAGCTGCAGCTGAAGGAGTCAAAATCCACGGTAATGTCCTGGACATTCCTCTCGTTGGCATTGTCAAAGCTGTTCTTGCCATGGAGCTGCTTGAGGTGCTTCCTAAGGACGGGCTTGTGGGCGAAAACCATGTCACAGTAGTTGCATTTGTGGGGCTTGTCCCCACTGTGCAGGTTGAGATGGTCCTGTAAGGAGCACTTCTGCGAGAAGGTCTTCCCACAGATCTTGCACTGGAAGGGCTTGATGCCCGCATGCACCCGCATGTGCCGGTGCAAGTTACCCTTCTGTGTGAAGGTCTTGCCGCACAGCAGGCACATGAATAGCTTGTGCATCTTCAAGTGGTTGGCGTAGTTCTCCAGATGCCGGAAAACACGTGTGCACTTGGGGCACTGGTGGTGCCACTGAAGGCCTTTGTCCACCCCCCGGTTGCTGGTGCCAAACATGTCTTTGGAAGCCATGATGAGGCTGTCTCCCCCCATGTACGAGAGGGTGTAGTTGTGGAGTTGGCCTTGCTCCAGGTCACCAGCTCGGTTCTCCACCGTGGAATTGATGAGGGAGTGCTGAGGCTCTGATGAGTGGAGGCTGTTCTGCTGCTCTGAGGAAATAAACTGGTTCTGGTCCTTCTTGCTTCTGACCTCTGCAACCTCCCCAATGGACTCCACCTTCACAATTTGGATGTCGCTATCGTCCATGTCCAGGCTGTCTTCAGAGGGTTGGATGCATGGAGAGTCTGGAAGCAAGGAGTCATCTTCCTCCTCCTCCTCCTTACTCCCCATCCTTGGGCACTCGTTTGGCTCTGAAGAGTCAGTCTGCTGCGGCTGCTTCCCCTCCTCCTTGTTTTCAAGCTGATGTTTTGGCCGGATGAATTTCCACAGGGCCTGTGTGCAGCGCTCCACAATGTGGCTCATCTGAAGAAAACTAGCCGCCGTCAGGTAGTTCACCAACTCCATCTCGGGAAACTCCAGGACACCGGTGTAGCAGGACAGAAGCAGCTGCCTCCCAACCTCCGAACTCTGGAGGATGGAGATTTTCACTTCCCTGGAGTCATTCAGCAGGAACTGATCCCTTAGGAAAGGGGAGCCAGCAGCAAAGACTATTTTGTGGCCGTGAACCTCAAGGTTGTCTATGTGGACCGTGACATCACAAAACTTCTTTTCTTCCCTCAGCTTGTCCATTTTTTGCAGCATGGAGTCCCCATAGTTGTCGAACTGGAAGTGGAGGCTATCAGTTCTTTTGGTCATGTTGACAAACCTGAAAGGGGAAAGTGGATGAATACTGTGAATGCCACAGAAAGAAATAGTTTCAAGACTGTATTAGTTACTTCCCCTGTAGCTCTCGTAATGATCACATCATCACAATAATTACTGTTTTCTCAGTTTCCCTGCTTGTCCCAAACCCAATATTGCTGAAAGAAGCGACTGGACCATGGAAATCGCATTAGCTGTTGGAAAGTACCTTAGAAATTAGGTTATTTGCAGTGCAACCCCGAATGCATTTACTCAGGAATAAGTCTTACTAAGTTCAGTGGAGCTTACCCTCAGATAAGCATGCACAGGACTCCAGCCTTACAAACAAACAAAATGGAAAATAAACTTAATAACTGTGGGGTGGGGTGGGGAGGTGTTTCTGACCAATCAACGCAGCACAGATGCACCATCTCATCCTAAACCTACCAATGACATTAAGCACCGAGAAAGACAAAAGCATCAACCTCTTCACTGGAGGTTTTGAAAGGGAGGCTGGACGGCCACTTGTCAGGTATTCCTTAGCTGTGATTATTGCACAGCAGGGGGCTGGACTAAATGATCCTAGATGACACAGCTAGTGTGGGATGGTGCTGAGGCCACAGCTCAGAGATAGAGCACCTGCTGACGGCCCTCTCTTACCCAGAAAGATACCAGCTGAGCCCTCTCTTACCCAGAAAGATACACAGACGCCTTCTTGAAGGTCACCAGCCCCTGACGTGACTGTACTTTGGCTCTTTCAAATTCAACACTGAGAAGAGAGGATCACTACAGTACCTCACTCACAAACACAAAAGAGCCTGCTGGATAAGGCCAGTGGTCCATCTAGTCCAGCAACTTGTTCTCACAGTGGCCAACCAGATACCAGAACATGAGCACAAGAACACTCTCCTCAACCATGGTTTCCAGCAGCTAGTATTCAGAAGCATTATTGCCTCCAATCACGGAGGTGGAACATAGCTATCCTGCTCAGCAGCCATTGACAGTAGCTTATCTCCTCCATGAATTCAGCTAATTCTCTTTGAAAGCCATCCAAATTAGTGGCCATCATTGCCCAGGGGCAAAACACGAGCCTAGGAAGAGACTGCAAGATCAGGCTAGTGGCCAACTCAGTCCAGTGACCTCTCCTCACAGAAGGCAACCCCAAATGCCGAAAAAGGGAAACCCGCAAGCAGGATCTCAGCACAAGGGCTGCAGTCTTCCCTCCTGTGGTTCGAGCCCCTGGCATTCAGGAGTGTTTACTGTCCCAGACCATGACGAAGAACGCGGCCATTGTGGTTGACAGCATTATCTCCTCTGTGAATCCGTCCAGCCCCCTTTTAAAGCCACCGGAGGTGGGGCGAAGAATAGCCCTGCAGGTGAATCAGGCCCGGTGTGTGTGAGGAGGTTATCTAGCGCAGCCTCCGTCCTCGCGGCCACCAACCAGATGCCTATTCTAGGAAGCCCAGAAGCAGCGCTGCTGCAGCGGCACAAGAGCAGCTCTCCCGTCCAAATGAAGCGCGCTGTCAGAACAACCACCACCCTCAAGTCCCACTCCGCGACCCCCACGTCCCCACTCCCTCCTATTAGCCAAACCACGCCTCTCAACCTCCAGCTGCGTTTACAGAGCAGAAAAACGGCGGCAGCGGCGGACCGCTGTCATGAATGCTGAGGGCGATGGTCGGCTGGCCTCCGCCTCGTAACGCCCCCAGCCCCCCACCCGCAATCGGAGCACTCCTGAGGCGGGACAACCTCCGCCGGGTCTAGTGGCCGCGAGTTCTAACAGCCAACGGCTGGGAGGGGAGCAAGCGGGTAGGATCACCGGCCCCCCAGAGACCCCCAGCCTCACCCCACCTCCTCTCCGCCTCCCCCAGGCGGCGCAGCCACGGGGCTGGCCCGAGGGGCGCGGGAAGGACCGCGCGGCCAGCGGAGCTCCTCCGCCACCTCCTCCTCCTCCGCCACCGGAAGCTTGAATCCCCGCAACACCCCCCCCCCGCAGCCCCACTTCCGGCGCCGCTTCTTTCTTTTCTGAGAGGAGAGGGATAGACGGGTTGCTAAGGAAGAGGACGGGAAGGGGGGCGGGACCGGAAGCCCTGGGAGCCGGAAGTGGCCGGGCGCCCGTCTTCCGGCCGAGCCCCGGTCACGTGAGGGCGGAAGGCGGGGAAGGAGGCGGAGGCGGGGGGCGGGATCGAGGTTGCGAGGCGGCCCGACTGAGGCCCGGCGGTGGCGGCGGCGGCGGCTGCGCTGCTGCTGCTGCTCCTCCTCCTCTTCCCGCTGCCCGGGGAGGCAGACGGAGGCCTTCGAGAGGGTAAGCCGGGCGCCGCCCTGCCCGTACCTGAGCGGGGCTGTGGGGCGGGAGGGCGCTGGCCGCCCCTGAGAGGATCCGGGGCTGGGCCGGCCGGGGGGGCGGCGGCAGGGAGGGAGGGAGGGAGGGAGAAGCAGCCGCCGCCCTCGCCCTCGGGCGCCTCAGCCCCGGGAGGGTCGGCGCTCCCCTGTGTGGAAACAGCGGTTGGCCGGGCGCTTAGCCCTCCCTGGTCTCAGGGATCGAGGGGTGGGTGGGGCTGGGGGCCGGCTCTCCATTATTTATTATTATGGGTAGCTATGACATGTATGTACCGTCCTACACCCGTTAATCCCAGGGCGGTTCACAGCAGGAAAATGAAAGGTTAAAGCACAAAATGCGTAATGACAAGAACAAAACAGACCAGTAACCCCCCCCCCGCCCCAATTCCAACAAACGCCTTTCCAAGGATATATATAGGATGTCAGTAAGCTCAAGGCCTGGTTGAAGAAGGTTTGCCACCCCCTCCCTCCTAAACGTGTATAACGACGCTGCCAGGGAGTTTATGGGAGAGCATCCCATAAACGGGGAGCCACCACAGAAATGGACCGGTCTGGTGTTGCCACCACCCTCCGGACCTCTCACAGCAGAGGCACAAGAAGAAGGGCCTCAGGTGGCGATTGCAGGGTTTGGGTTGGTTCATTCGGCCCATGCATAACACTTACAAACGTTTGTCATGTCACCTCTTGGTCACTAAATGCTTTCAGGTTCTGCAATCCTTTCTTGCTTGGCTACAATCCCTATGTGGATTCCTGCTGCTGGAGTGTAACAAAATATTTCTTATATTACCTTTTTTAACAATAATTCCTCTTTGTACTGTTGCTTTTTTAATGGATCTTCTCAGTAGATAAATGTAGGCATTCATATTATTATTTTGCACCTTCCTATGCGGCGGAACTACCCGCACCTAAATCATGTGCTGGTAACTCCTATCATTCTTGACCACATTGCTGGGTGGGGCTGATGGGAGTTGGTGTACAGCAATTTGTGGAGGACACCAGGTTCTGCATTCCTGACATAAAAGCTACTGCTGTTGTCATGATAATGCTCTCTTGGAGCAGGCACACAAAGAAGGGCCTCATAATTTGGTATACAAATGATGTTAAAGAAATATAAATTATTTGCAATTGTGTTGGGGTGCTGCTGTTGCTCCTGCCAACACCTGGTGTTGCTTTGGTGTTGCATATCCTCTGTGCTGTCTCACCATTCCCAAAGACTCCAGTGTGATGGAGAGTATCGCATGAGAAGTGGTGAGGCCCAAGTTCAAATCCCCTTTCAGTCATAAAACACAGTGGGCAACCTTGGGCCAGTCGTTCTCTTTCTCAGCCTGACCTACTTCACAGGATTGTTGTGAGCATAAAAGCAGGGGGAGGGGAGTAGGCCCCTGTTTCCTGCCTTGAGCTCCATGGAGGAAAAGTGAAAGTTAAATTTACTGAATAAACTGGGTTGTTGTTTTTGTTGTTATTGATGATATTGAAAATAATCATCATGACACAGTATTATTAGCAGTGATAAGAATATAGTGGCTGTTTGTGTTGTGTTTCCACTAAAAAATAGCTGAGACAAGTGCAGTAAAATTTCCGTAGCTGCGTTTCTTTGTCTCAGGCAATATTTTGGTGTCCATGGTATGAGCCTTCACATGTTTTGGGTTAATAGTCCACAAAACAGCCCTGTAAGTTATTCTAGTTTGAGTAGCTCTGCAGTGTAAGTATGTGTATTGTGGGAAAGACTGAGAGAAAAGTAGCGTTCATAAAGGTAGCCAGTGATGCTGCAGCTGAGGTTTTAATTGGGGGCCTCTTTCAGTACAGTGGAACCTCGAGTTGCGGACATAATCTGTCCTGTTGGCACACCTGCAATTCGAAGCATTCGTATCCAGAAGTGCCACGTATGCACAAAGGGCGATTTAGTGCTTCTGCGCATGTGCAAAGCGCGATTTAGTGCTTCTGCACATGCACGAGCAGCAAAACCCGGAAGTAACCATTCTGGTACATCCGGATTGCAGTGGGACGCAACTTGAAAAGACGTAACCTGAAGCGGACGCAACATGAGGTATGACTGTACAGTAACATCTCTGTATGTGTCATGTGCATAAAAGCCCTGAGATGTAGGCTGGTACTGACTACTCATGTAATGGTGAGTTGATAGCTTGAGCTCTTAACTCGTGGATCTTCTCAGCTCAGCCCCTCATTCTGTACCTTGATTGAGGGGAACCATGGAAGTTAGAAGATTTGGGCTGCTGACCTAGTGTTGTCCCAAATGGAGGAGGATTGCAGAACTTTGCCAGATCCTTAGGAAAGACTGACTGAAAAAATATTTATCTTGGATTTTGTATTTATTTATGTAATAAAATTTACACACTGCTTTAAAAGCTTCAAAGTGGTTTACAAAAGATAAAACAGTACACTCGTACCTTGCTTCTCGAATGGCTTAGTTGCTGAACAAATTGGCTCCTGAATGCTGCAAACCCAGAAGTAAGTGTTCTGGTTGGCAGAAGTTTTTCAAAAGCCGAATGTCGTGATGCAGCTTCCGCTTGAGTGCAGGAAGCTCCTGCAGCCAATCGGAAGCCGTGCTTGGTTTTTGAATGGTTTCAGGAGTCAAATGGACCCCTGAAATCGATTAAGTTCGAAAACCAAGGTACCACTGTAAAATCAAGAAAAAATTACAACCCCACTTCAATACATACAAAAGTTAGAATACTAAAGCAAATTAAAATCACCTCAACTTTCTAGGCATCTGGGTGGGCTTTTCTAAACAGGAATGTTTTTAGTAGATGCCAGAAAGAGTACAGTGAAGATGTCTGCTTTATCTCAGTATGCAGGGAGTTTGTAGGGTGCCGTGTTTTTCCCTTGTAGGTGAAGACAGGTGAATAGGGAGGTTCTTGAGATGGTTTTCCTTCGTGGTGGTTTGATGTCAACATCTATGGTATTGTTTGCCAACCTGGTATCCTCCACATGTTTTGGATTGCAATTCCCATCACTCCCAGTCATTGTGGCCATGCTGGCTGGGACTGAAGCGAGTTACAGCCCAAAACATCTGGAGGGCAGCAGGTTGACAGCAGGCCTGTGTAGTCTGGTTTTATGCCCCACTCTCTCTGCTTCTTGGCCCTTCTGCTTTCAGCTACATGGGAGTCCATAAAATTTATCTGAAGGTGTTTTAGAGCTGATCTGCTTCAAATGAAACAACACCATGATGGTAGCCAGGTCTGTGGGATGAAGCACTCATGCTTGCTTCTATAGTTTCTGTAGGGTGTTTGTTTACAAAGCTAGGATGGGGTGGAGGTGTGTGTGTGTGTGTGTGTTGCTGGGCTGTTGACAATCTGATTGCTGTAGGAGGAAGAAGTGAAGCTGCAAGAGTCTGTGCACCCCAGAAGTGCCTGGGCTGTGTTAGGAATACAAGTGTTAGGAATACAAAGGCTTTATCCATGCAAGTGTGTGTGAGGGGATAAACTTAGTCAGCACAAGATTAGTACTGGTTTGGCAACAATATCGTGTGGTTGGGGAAAGAACGAGGTTTTTCTGACTTTTACAAGAGGGAGTGGTAAAAAACAGTAAACTTGTTGTCTTTTATTCCTGTATATATCTGATTTGGCATTTGGTGTTTGTTTTAGAAGAAGTTTTAAGAGAGGAACCGAACCGGAATTAGAACAGTGCACAGGCGTGGGGGAGGGAGGGAGAATGAAAATCAGTTGACACCACAGCCATCTGCTTGCCACTGCCCCACCCCCTGAGGCATTTGCTACGCTGGCTTAGTTGGATGAGCATGTTATGCTTAGAATTACCTGATTGCAGGCTGTAACTCCTTTGATAAAGGGCAGGGAGTGTTTGTGTAGCTTGAGCACCAGCTTCTTGGTCCCACAATACAGTGCACATAACTAAGAGTGCTACAGCATAATACTGGAAAGACATTGGTTGTGATGGCAGGGAGAGGCAGAACTCATGGACCACAATCCAGCCAAACCCAAGCATTTTAGACTTGCATTTTTTTCCAGTGGAGGAGTTAAGCACAATGACCAGTCTGTCCCCAGTGAGATCAAGGGGACATAAAAAGTGCTCAACTTTGGCCTTGTTATATGCCTGCCTGCCTGCCTGCTTGCTTGCTCACCCCCATTGCAAAATCCTTTAAAAAGGGTGTGTTTAATGTGGTTTTCAAAGGTTAACAAAAGAACAGGGAAATTCTAGAATATTTGACATTTCACAATGGTTCAAGAAATTGCAAAAAGCTAAAAACAGACTGTGCAACTAAAGAAGAATAAAAGGGAGGTTGGGCATTTGGTCTTGTTGGTAGATAAAGTATTATAGCATATGTGTATACACTGATGTGTCTCAGGAGCTCTATGTCTGTTGGTATGCATTGAAACGGATTGCTTTTTGAAGTTCATACAAAAGAAGGCTTTGACAATTTTCAGCATAGTCTGATGATCACTAATTCCTTAGACCACAGTTCCCCAAATTTGGGTTTCCAGCTGTTTTTGGACCACAACTCCCACCATCACCAGCTAGCAGGACCAACGGTCAGGGATGATGGGAACTGTAGTTCAAAAAGTCTGGGGACTGAAGTTTGGGAAGCCCTGCCTTAGATTATTGAAAGCTTCAACTGTGACCCAGAGTTTCTGAGAAGTAATTGGCATCCAGAGAATTACTATTTATTTATAATACTTGTATCCTGTTTTATAGCCTTGAGTGAAGGTTATAAAAAACAAATAAATGTAATGTAATGTTGCTTTCTCCTGATTTATGCCCCAGACAGTCTTCAGCAGTGTGTGTCAATGAAATTCTTGTATCACTGTTTTGAAGTGGCCTGCCCTGGGAAATACTTTTAGTTTGAAACACCAACCAGAGAGTCCAAAGAGTTGTCAATTTTTTTAGGTCCATATCTGGAGCAGAGCCTTTAGTTCATCATCATCAGTTTATTTGTATGCAGTTTTTCCACAGTGGACCTCAAAGTGGCTCACAACATACCAAATGAACAATAATTATCATAACTCAAAAAACCCCATTAAGAACAATTAGGGACAACTATAATATTAATGAATACAAAAAATCAAGCCATACAGAAGTGCTGTAAATAACCTAACCTAATTTAGCATCTTAAAACTAAACAAGAAAGAACTTCAAGCTTTTCCTGCCAGGTGTTGGGCTATAACTCCCACCTTCCCTGGTTAGCATACCTGTGGTGGTTGCTTTCCAAAATCATCTGGAGTCCTCCAGGTTTGGAAAGGGTTCCATATATAGTGTGCATATATAGTTATATATATTGCTATGTATTGAGTTATGTAGTGCTACAACCCTTTAGGACGTTGCGGTTTTCATCCCCTGCTGAAACCAAATGGAATCTTAGTAGTTGAACAGAATTGCAAGGTCTTCAGGACAGAGACCTATAATCTTTGTTACACACAAGCAGAGGTAGCCAGTTTGTTCCCTCCAGAAGTTGGTGGACTACATTTCTAATAATCCATGACTATTGGACATGCTGATAGGAGTTGTGGTCCACAAAATCTGGAAGGTACCACATTGGTTAGCCCTGCTATGCACGTATGTGGAACTGTATAAATAAATGGCAACTATGATGATCACACACGCCTCGCCCAGAAAACCTGCTCGTTTTATTGTCATATATGTAAGTTATATCCAAATATTGTATCCCACGTATTTTCTGCTTCTCAACATGAGGCTTAGAATACACATTAAGAAGAGAATATCAAATTCTCTGGGATCTTTGACTGCCGCCATATTTGTCACTGGCCACTATCTTCTGTTGCCCATGACACTGTTGTGGTCATGTAGTGACCCCCCCCCCAACAAAAAAAGTTGGAAGGGAGCCTAATAGTAGCACTTGGGCTACTTACTAATCCTCAAGATTTTAAGATTAAAGTCTAATTGGTCTGAATGCCCCTATTTGTGCTTAGTTTCCCATTGAGTCAACCTTGTACAGTATTTATATGCTCCCTTTGAGACAGCATAGAGCTTTATACAGGTGGGTAAGTGGACTATCAGAGGAAAGATGAGGTGTTAAGCCCCACTTTACATCTAGCATGGCAAGCAAGAAGGCGAGAAGCCCCCCCTCCTACCCTTCTCCACATCCAGCAGAGAAATGCAGGAGGGATGTTCTCCCTTCTTGGGCAGTCTCTAACCAGCTAGTAAATTAAATAAATACCTTGCCTATTATGAAGAGTATTTCAAGGAGGCTTACAGTAGAATCCATTGAAAATACAAATATAAAATAATAAATCTAGCAGCGTTTCAAGACTCCGTTTAACTAGAATAGTTCTGACAAGTGGCTGGTATATTTGATAGCAAAGGCCTCCATAAACAGGTAAGTTTTCAGCATGTGCCAGAAACTGCATGATCACTTTTTGTTGTTGTTTACTTACAAGACTGGATAGGGAAATCTGAATTTCTCTCCTGGGTGGCTGAAGCATGCCATTTCCTCTTTCAAAATGACTTGCAAATGTTTTGGGGAGCTGAATTCTTAGCACAGAATCTTTGTGTGTTTGTGGCTTCTCAGATTGAGTGGTGGATCCTCTTTCTTGTTCAGCAAGAAATGTCTATTCTCCAGCTGAAGGGTGATTGGGCAATGTGAAAAGCAAACTTTTATTTTTATTTTTTATTTAATAAAAAAAAGATGCTTTACTGCTTCTTTGGTGCGTCACTTTTCTCGGATAAAAATGAACGAAACTATTGTGCTGATTACTCACATAGAAGGATGGCTGCAACTGTGCTGGGTCAGACTTTACTGCTGGGTTGAAGAGGCATTATATTTCTATGGTATATGCAAAAAATGTTAGGCCTACTTTTGAAGCTGAAATTTATTGGTATTGGCACAGAAGATGACCTGTCCCAAAGATGGTGCAACTACTTGTGGAAACAATGACCTGTCTTGCCAGCTGTTGAGAAAATAAACTTGTTGAGAGAGCCTTGGTGGGCCAAATGCTGTCTGTCCTTTTGTATTCTCCCTTTAAAGGAGGACTCAGAAAAATCTTTGAATCAAGATCTCTGGCCTGGATTTTAATAGATGGAATGCTATTGTTGGATATTATGCCTTCTGACAGATTGCTGGTCCTGCCAATGTGGTACATCTCAAATTGTCAAGGAAGCAGTTTTTATTCCTCCTTTACCTAGCTGCTGAAATCAGAAAATCTGCCTGGGGAGAGGAATTAAAAACCTCAAAAGCAGGAACCTTTGGAGAAGGCAGCATTCCATAGTCTTATCTGGCTGGCTGCTTCTGGCTGCTTGCTTCTTTTGCGGTCTTCAAAGAGCTTGGGAGAAATTCCAAGCTTCAAGGAGTATAAAAATAATTTGGTATCACCAGCTTCTTCTTGCTGATGCAGTGCTATGAAATCTAGACCTCTGTGTTTGTTATTTATTGGAAGGGGCACAGGAAGGGTGTTTTTCTTGAGAAGCCCTCCTTTCTTTGGGGTGCAGCTTTCTGAGGGTGCAAGATCGTGTGGGTGGATGTTTGCCCTAGTTTTGAACTTGTGTCAGCCTCCAGAAATTATTCTAAGGAGCAACTGCTGTATTTGGTTCAGCTCTCTTGGTTTGGATTAGCTGCAAGTTTGTTATCAGTAAGGTAGCTGGAGTGTTGAGTACAATGGTACCTCGGGATGCAAACGGGATCCTTTCCAGAGTCCCGTTCGCATCCTGAAGCAAACGTAACAAGTGACGGTGCGTCTGTGCATGCGCAGGTTGCATTTTGCCGCTTCCACGCATGCACGTGACATCATTTTGAGCGTCTGCGCGAGCGGCGAAACCCGGAAGTAATGTGCTTTGTTACTTCCAGGTTGCCGCGGAGCGCAACTCGAATGTGCTCAACCTGAGGTATGACTGTACAGTAGTACCTCTGGTCACGTACTTAGTTTGTTCCGGAGGTCCGTTCTTAACTTGAAACTGTTCTTAACCTGAGGTACCACTTTAGCTAATGGGGCCTCCCGCTGCTGCTGCGCCACCTCATTATGAGGTAAAGTTCTTAACCCAAAGTACTATTTCTGGGTTAGCAGAGTCTGTAACCTAAAGCGTCTCTAACCCGAGGTACCACTGTACTCCTGGCCCCTCCCTGTCGCAGGCAGGAGCAAAATGAAAAGGCGGATACATTTAGCTTGATGAATTGGACTATTCTTGGGGCAAGGTTTGTATATGAATGTGTGCCTTATATATGTATGCACACACATGGAAATGAAGCTCTTATTCGGCCAGCGACGAGGCATGTCCCTGGCGACTTCTGGAGCCCACCCCCTCCTTTTCCCATTTGATTCATGTATGTGAATAAAGGACAAGCGGATTTTCTCTGTCCAAGGAGGAAAATGTAGTTAAATGTTAAAACATCTGAAAACTGGACTCCCTCCCAACCCTTAGCTCTCTGAGTGATCTGGAAATACCATAACTTGTTTAGATCTTCTTAGGAAGAGACATGGCAATTGTCTCTTGCAAGTTTTTTTTCCTTACGAAATTTGTCTTGGACTGCATCTGTGATTGTGCCAAACTCCACTTTTCTGGGAAGTCTGAAGTTATCTTAATTATTTGGCATATACTCTTGTAGTCTTACTTAAAATCTTATTTTCACATTCTTCTGGGAGTCAGAGTGCCTTGGACTACACGAGCAGCAGACCTCAGCTTTTTAAGTGTTGCAGAAATACTGTGATGATTTTTAATACATATGCATGGGATGCAAAGTGTCCTGAGCCGTGGAAGTTAGCTGCAGTGAAAAATCCTTCCCATTTCTCAGTTCCTAGATAGTGAAACCAGAGGTTTGTGAAGTGGATCCCAGGTGAGGCCACATGAGGAAGAAGTTCTTTGAAAAGAGAGAGCCTAGTGTCCCGGATCTGGGCCTTCCTACTTGAAGGGAGCAATGGAGACCCCCTCCCCCAAACCGAGGAAGCCTTTCCCCCTCCCCACATGCCAGCTTAGTTTGCCCAATTTTCTGTAATTACTCCCTTCCCTCCTTTTTTGAATTTTTGCCTAAATGTGGAAGACGGCCAAGTCTGAAAGAGGCAGGAAGGAGCCGGTTGTGCCAGCTCAATTTTGTATTGGTTTTTTGAAGCTTTGGCTGCCTTATAATGTGTCTGCCAATTGATGCATCAATACACAGTGTATTGTCTGCATTGAACTGCAGCAGCAATTTCAAGCAGTGGATATTCCAAACTCTACCTGGAGGTGCTGGGTGTGTGGTTAGGCCATTTGGCCTGTGGTGAAGGTGGAATGCTCAGGAGAGCTTTCCACAACTCATTTCTTCCCTAGCTGCTGCAGAGTGACCCTGCAGTGCTGCCAGCTGGACCTTGCGACCCAGTGGTTGCTGTCACCACCAACCCCAAAAGCAAAGGAGGGAAACTGGGAACTGCCAATTAATTGTTAAATCCTGGGATGCTGGACCAGTGCAATTTACACAGAGCACAAGGGCCATTCTCCAGCCCTCTGCTTCTCCCTGAGAATAGGGTAAATTCCACTCTAGTCTTAGACTTCCAATAGTGTGGAACCCAATGCAGTCTAGGTGCGTTTTGGATTCCCAAACCCTGAGGGCGGCAATCACTCATCCAATTGTGAAATTTTATTAGAAATATCTCTTATTAGAAATAACAGATAACGGAAAAGCAGGCAACAGGTCAAGCAGAATAATACACAATAAACTGTAGCCTATTTACTGCAACATGGTATTGCTAGTCCATTTAGCTGAGGATGGTGAAGCTTCCTGTTGGAAGACCTGGACTGGATTCCCAGCAGCGAGATTAGGAACAAAATGCAATGGCAGCTCAGCCTTTAAAGGCTCCCCTGCAGCTGGAGGCCATGTCTTCTGGCTCATTTGATCAGTGAAAGCCAGAGTTAATCAGGTAGATCACATCTCCCAAGCAGCCCTTCTGAGCACCCTTCTGCTTTTGATAAAGCTGGAGGGAGACACATGATAACTCGGGCTGGGCGATGTAGCAATACATTGTCCAAAATTGGTTTGAGGTCCACATTGTGATAACAGTTTCATAATACCTCGTGTTGCGTTTGCTTCAGGTTGAGCGTTTTCTGGTTGCGTCCCGTGGTGACCCGGAAGTACCGGAAAGGGTTACTTCTGGGTTTCACCATTTGCGCATGCACAGACACGCAAAATGACATCACATGCATGCGCAGAAGCAGCAAATCGCCAGACACGCAGATGCAGGTTGCGTTCTGCTTATGTTGTGAACGGGCCTCCGGAACGGATCCTGTTCGCAACCAGAGGTACCACTGTATTCAACTTGGAGATATATCCCAAAAAAGAGTAAAAAATTGTGATGTGGGATAAAGGGTGAAGCTGGTCATAACTCCTCTCATTATTCCTGCCACCCCTGTTGCTCTGTACTATAACAAAACAGTTGTAAAAACATGTTAAAGGTAAGTAAAAATGTATTGATTTTACACCCCTATGTAGTAGCAGTTGTCAGGACATTACCCTGTTTGCTTCTACCTAGTTCCATCCTTATTTCAGACTGCTTAGCTGGTGATGTATCACAGTGTTGACCACCAAGCATCACTCAGCCCTAGTGATAGCCAAGCTTAGAGAAGTGGTGGGGCAGGGGACCAGGTCCTGCATCACATGGCCCATCTAGCTCAGTGTTGTTTACTTTCCAGGGCCTTGGGCGAAGTGCCATTCCAGTGCCATGTTATTGGGTCATTCAGCTTGGGGGTGGGAAGCATTTTTCAGCTTGAGGACCTTATTTCCTCATTGGAGAAACTTCTGAACAAGCCACGCCAGTGGTGGCCAGTGGCCAGAGGCAAATATTTGGTGTATCAATAGATGCGAATCCTAACCTTGTATTATTATCATTATTAAAATTTGTATACTGCCCAATATCCATAGATCTCAGGGTGGTTCAGAACATAAAATTACAATATAAAAAACACAAAAGACAGAAATCATCATCATCATCATCATCATCATCATCATACCCTGCCCATCTGGCTGGGTTTTCCAAGCCACTCTGGGCGGCTTGGAGCAAAATACAGTGGTACCTTGATTTTAGAACAGCTTAGTTTATGAACAACTTGGAAATAGAACACTGCAAACCCGGAAGTAGATGTTCCGGTTTGTGAACTTCGCCTTGGAAGCTGAACATGTACGGCTTCGTGTTGAGTGTGTTCCATTTGTAAATTGAGTCTCCTGCTGCTAACCAGAGGCTTCTTGTTGAGTCTGTTGGCTGTTGAGTCCTGAACCCCCCTTTTAACACAGAGGTGATATTTGGAGCCTTTGTTTTTGCTATTTTTTGCGTTTTTGTTTGTGTGGCTCTTTCATTTTTGGGGCTGTGACTTGTTCTTCGTTTTATGGGACTGACTTGTGACTGTGACTTGTGGCTTTGTTTTTGTGACTTGTTTTTGTGACTGTGCGGAAACCCAGTTCAGCTACTGATTGATTGATTGTGTGACTGCAGAAATGGATAAAAGCCCCTGTCTTATTTATTTTATAGTACAGTACTTTATTGCTTTCATTTTATGGATCAATGGTTTTGTTAGATGGTAAAATTGATGTTAAATTGCTGTTTTAGGGGTTGTTTTTAAAAGTCTGGAATGGATTAATCCATTTTGCATTACTTTCTATGGGAAAGCATGCCTTGGTTTTAGAGCACTTTGGTTTTGAAACAGAATTCTGGAACGGATTAAGTTTGGGAACCAAGGTACCACTGTATAAAAACATAATAAAACATCAAACATTCAAAACTTCCTGATACAAGGCTGCCTTCAAATGTCTTGTAAAATTTTGTTGTTGTTTATCTGTTTCAGATCTGAAGGGAGGGTGTTCCGCAGGGAGGGGTCCACTGCCGAGAAGGCCCTCTGCCTGGTTCCCTGTAGCTCTCGCAGTAAGGGATAAATAAATAAAAATAAGAACAAAAACAAACCAAAAATCCTCCCTCCCACAACACATTTAAAAGGGCATCGAATGTCAATCAGCCAAAGGTCTTATTGAAGAGGAATGTTTTTGTCTGGTGCCTAAAGGTGTATAATGAATCCTCCAGCCAATCCTCCCTGGGGAGAGCATTCCATAAATGGGGGGCCACTGCAGAAAAGGCCCATTCTTGTGTTGCTTGCCCAGCCAGCCCCTGGCCTTGTGGCTATGTTTTCAATCAAACAAAAGCCAGCAGTTTCTGCACACGCCCTTAACGCGTCTTCTCACCCACCATCCATGCAAGGAAGAGGTTGCATTCTAGCCAAGGAAAGGGAGGAGGGCATGGAGGTGGGCCAGTGAGGGGTGTGGCCTGCAGCAAGTCCCAAGGGCTACTTTGGGCTTATTGGTCTGAAGTTCCTCTGATATAGATGAAGATGCCAGTAATCTAACCTGGGACTTTTTGCATGGAGTGCGTTATTCCAGGGAGCTGCATTCCATCTCGAGCATGAGGATGAATGGTGCCGTTTCTCTTTTAGCCACCAGAATGGCGGGGGCAACTTGGGAATGTGCTTTATTAAAAACCCATGTGGAGGTTGGGACAGTGAATTGGGTGACATCAGCTCTGTCTTGGTTTCAGCACTGTAACTGAAGATAAGGAAAGGCCTTGTGGGTTGCATTGCTCTCCCCTATCTGCTCCCTTGGAAAATCTGTGTCAGTGCCTTGTGCTGAAATGATGAGGCCTGCCAACCTCTGCCCCAGTTCCTGCTTCAGTGGCCATTTCTTAAGGTTTAGGGCAGTAGTGGGGAAGTTGCGGGCCCTTCAGATGTTCACCAGCCCCACTCAGCATGCTCCAGTGGGAAAGGATGGTGGGAGTGGTAAGCCAACAACATCTGGAGGTTCATCGGTTTTCCACCCCGGTTTGTGGCATTTTGCTGTATTTTTAAACCACATAAAATAATAGAAAATATCTGAGCAGCTTACAGTAAAAATACGCCAACAATAAAAAGGAAATAGTATTTAATGTAATTATTTTAACTTGGATAAAAAACATGCTGTTTGCTGCTTTGGGGGCCTTTTTGGCTGAAAAGTGGTGTATAAATAAACGGTAGCGATAAGTGGTAACTTGGCTCAACAGCAGCTTTAGCTGTGCTGGTTCTTAACACTGTGCAGCTGTGTAGCTGTGAATTTAAGAACATCTCGAGGCATGACTTTCTAGGAGCAGCTTAGTAATAAACAAACTTATTTTATTTGTTTTTCAGGTACTTGTAATACAAGCCCATCCATGAGTCAAGCTTCCTTTTTTTAAAGTCATGGATGACAAGGCCTCTGTTGGAAAAATCAGTGTGTCTTCAGACTCGGTATCCACTCTTAACAGCGAAGATTTTGTCTTGATTTCCAGGCAAGGGGATGAAACACCATCCACCAATAATGGTAGTGATGATGAAAAGACAGGCCTGAAGGTAAGAGCCTGTAGTTCAAGTCTGATCAGGCAGAGATGGGAGTTCAGTATTGGGGGAATGGGGGAGGAAGGGAAGGTATATCTGCACAGCACGGTCACTCTATTCCTTTTGTCAGCAGTTACTTGCTGGAACTGGCTTCTGCAATCCCAAATTAAATTGTTTTTTAATCTGAAGCATTTTTACACCGCTCTTCAAGGGCTCCCAGGGTGGCTTGCAGAGATCAGTGATAAGACAAGTCTTTGCCTTCAGACTTGCTATATAGAAGGCATGATACAAAATGAAAAACATTTGGGAAGGAGGAGGAGGAAAGCAAACCTGGGCATTAGGTGGGTGCTAAGTACTTTATGGGATGCGGGTGGCGCTGTGGGTAAAAGCCTCAGCGCCTAGGACTTGCTGATTGCATGGTCGGCAGTTCGAATCCCCGTGGCGGGGTGCGCTCCCGTCGTTCGGTCCCAGCGCCTGCCAACCTAGCAGTTCGAAAGCACCCCCGGGTGCAAGTGGATAAATAGGGACCGCTTACCAGCGGGAAGGTAAACGGCGTTCCGTGTGCTGCACTGGCTCGCCAGAGCAGCTTCGTCACGCTGGCCACGTAACCCGGAAGTGTCTGCGGACAGCGCTGGCTCCCGGCCTATAGAGTGAGATGAGCGCACAACCCTAGAGTCTGTACCTTTACCTTTACCTTTTAAGTACTTTGTAACTAAGATCTATTGCCAGGCTGGATAACTTTTCAGTCAAAGTGCTGCATTCCCTTGTGGGCACGGTGGTGATGGGCAGAACAAAAACCAGACACTGCCAGAGGTCAGTATGTTATATTCCATCCATTCAGAAACCAGAGGTTTGTTTGTGCGCACGTGCCCTCTCACACCATATCACTCCATCTAGACAAGCAAGGGAGATTATCGCAGCCGAAGCACACATTCCAGCCAGATGAAAGCATTGGAGGAAGGCCAGTGAGGAGTGCAGCCTGGGAATGAAGTATGGCCTGCTCACATGAATCAGTTCCTCTTTTAGGTATAGGTACCTGCAGTGGCTCTCTCTAGAGCACTGCTTCTGCCCTCACCCCAGTTTAAATTGCATGGCTTGGCTGCTGCTTCTGACCATATTCTTTAACTGTGCACTGAACCATACCAGGGAAGGGGTGCTGAGTGGTTGGGGAGTGTTGTCCCAGTGCCACAGATCATGAGTGTCCAGAATTCTTCTGTGTTGTTGTTCCAGTATTTGAACTGTGATTATTAAATGTTTGGTTGATTACGTGGTGTGGCTGATAAATCCAAGCTTGCAGCCCATCTGATTTAGTGCAGACTGTTTCAATGTGATGTGGTTTGTTGGGAACCCTGGCAACATTGAGCTTGTTGCAAGACACTGAATGATTTCCTCCAGCCCAGTGCCTGGATGCTTCCTGTTTCTCCAATTAGTTTACATCTGCTCCAGAGTCTAAAGAATAGGCTTCTTCCCAAAGGTATTGTGTTCCCTGTTTAAAAAGTAGGGGCCTGGCCCAGCTCTGCTCTTGAGCAGGCTTTTGAAAAACAATTCGAGGTCACAGTAATTACCAAACGGAATTATCTAATCTGGAACTCCACACTGTGTTACTTTAGAGTGTTTATCACAGGCCAAGGTTAGATACAGTGCTTAATGACTTGGATGGCTTTGAACCTTATCTTGCTTCTTGTCTTGGCTGTGGTATTTGAGTGAGTTTGTTGTGTTTGAGTGATTGCTGTCTGGATGCTTAAGGGAAGCAGGGCAGCCTCAGATGAGTCCTGGGGGGAGCCCAAGCCACGTGGAGTCTGTTAGGTTTTCTCTCATAGTTTTGGCCTCTTTTACTTCACTGAAGAAGTGCGTAACTGTGCATGGAAAGAAGGCTCTCCATGCTGGGCAGAGAGAAAACATGCCCTGGAATACAGAGTGTGAGTGTTGAAAAATAGTGATGTGGGTTTTCTGGGGCGGGGGTTGGATTGTATGCAGGGGGAGGGGGAATCTGTGCAAATTAGGTTAATTTGCATTGGAAAATTGTCAACTTGCCTTGGAAGACTTTCTGATGCCCTACAGTGATGTAGTTTAGCATATTTATTTCACTTGTATTTAGCAAATGAGTATCCTGTGGTATTTTTTGTCCCAATACACCATAAATATTTGACCTGAAATGCTTTGAAACTTCTAAGCATGCCTAATACGGTGGTACCACGGGTTAAGTACTTAATTCTTTCCGGAGGTCCGTACTTAACCTGAAACTGTTCTTAACCCGAAGCACCACTTTAGCTAATGGGGCCTCCTGCTGCTGCTGTGCTGCAGGAGCACTATTTCTCTTCTCATCCTAAAGCAAAGTTCTTAACCTGAAGCACTATTTCTGGGTTAGCGGAGTCTGTAACCTGAATCGTATGTAACCTGAAGTGTATGTAACCTGAGATACCACAGTATTGGGTTTTCAGTTGGCATCCATTCATTCTTCTCAATGAACTTATGAAATATAAAATTTACCAGTGGCTTTTTGGGTGTATGTGTAAACACATTTACTGCCGTATCACCATTGGGAATGCTGTTGAGCAAGGCTTGAGCTCTGATCATAAATGCTAGCACTGCCTTGAATGCCGCTCTTGACACTCACTTCCTATTGCCATGCCTCTTCCAAGGGAGTAATTATTACAGGGTGAGATTGGGTTTTCTTTTTTACGTTCTTAATGTTGTAGAGCCTGGAAGGAGCTTGCAATGTTCAAGCACAGCTAGAAATCCTAGGGCACATCCATGGCATGAGCTTACACGGTTCCACGGTTGTGGCTTCTCACTGGGAGGATGGGGAAGTTGCATTGCTGGAATGGGAGAAGTGATGGGCTACCACAGAGGAAGGATGAGGCCTGTGGTAAACAGTGGTCAAAACTGTGAATATTAATTATTGACCACTATTGCAGGGGCTGAGCCCCATTTATGTTTGTGGTGCCCAGTTAAGAATTGCTATTAAAAATGTGTTATTAACAAGGTGTCACTGATGTGAACTATGTATTAGTTCATGTGTTTCGAAAATATAAATGGAAAGGGTGGCTGAATTATGTTGTGGCGTCTGTAACCTAGGTTTCAGGAGCCATCTGGTGAATATCTTATGTACTGTACCTGAGTTTCTAACACTGACACTTGTGATTCCTGGCAGCCAGTATTCAGAATCACACGGCCTCCTCCCTTAATTTACTTGAGTGTGTGTTTGCACATGTTGGGGGCTGGGGGACCATTGCCCAGTCCCTGACAGCATCTCTGGTTAGAAGGGTTAGGATCTGCCTCGGACCCTTGAGAGACCCTGCCTCTTACAATACTTTCCTAGATGGTCAAGTAGTTGGTTTCTGTATAATGCAGCTTCCTCTATTATGTGAGCAGTGATCGGGCTGGGAGGTGTCTGATTGAGCGCGCACATCTTTTAACACGCACTGTTCTGGGAGAGTCACTTCTGTGCTTGCTTTTGCCCCTTATTTGCCTACACATTTGGAGAGGGGGTGCTAATCAGAGTTGAAAGACTTGACAGCACCCGGCAAAATAAGGGCCTCTTGCCAACATGCTTTGATCCTGGCACCAGTTGCTAGAAACCACAGGAGGGAAGAGTGCTCTTGTGCTTGAATCTTGCTTGTGGGTTTCCCACAAGCATCTGGTTGGCTACTGTGAGAACAGGATGCTGGACTAAAGGGGCCATAGACCTGTTCCAGCAGGGCTCTTCTTATGCTCTTGCCTTACCAGCAATCCAGCTATTCATACCAAAGTGGGTTGCAAGAGTACTTCAACCCTGAACCCACAGGCTGCACACAGCCAGGCATCATGTGAGTTTGCAACTGGAGCAGGTCCAGTAGCAACCACATGGAGATCTTTGGATGCCAGGTTGGCAGCTGATATCTCCACCTGGCTAGCCTCCCCAGCTTTCTTAAGCAGGTAGGCAGAAGAGCTTATTTATTGCATTTATATCCCACCATATTCTGCAAGGAGTACATGGTTCACCCCCTTGTCAGTTACCGTATTTTTTGCTCTATAAGACTCACCTTTTCCCTCCTAAAAAGTAAGGGGAAATGTGTGTGCGTCTTATGGAGCAAATGCAGGCTGCGCAGCTATCCCAGAAGCCAGAACAGCAAGAGGGATTGCTGCTTTCGCTGCACAGCGATCCCTCTTGCTGTTCTGGCTTCTGGGATTCAGAATTTTTTTTTCTTGTTTTCCTCCTCCAAAAACTAGGTGCGTCTTGTGGTCTGGTGCGTCTTATAGAGTGAAAAATACGGTAATTTGTACAACAACCCTGTGAGGTGGGTTTAGAGGTGTGACTAGCCCAAGATCATGACTTGAGTGGGGATTTGATCTCCCAGGTCCTGGTCCAACACTCGATAACCACTACACCATGATGGCTTCCTAGAGTACCTCTGCTAAGGGGCAGCTATATAGATTAAGTAGGTAAATAACTATAGAGAAAACAAAATGTCACTTAGAGAAGGATCCAGGGTGGATAAAAATCAATGATTTTTTAAAAGAAAAATAAATCAGATTTTTTTATTTAAATCGGATTTTTAAAATAAAATGCTTTTGGAGGAAAAATATTTTTAAAGATAGTTTTCTATTTAAGTTAATTACAGTCCAAAGGCTATTCATCAAGAAATAAGGATTTATTTAAGTTTCTCATGTGTACTCAAACTAAGTTTTTTTAATTTAAAAAAATTGTTTAACCACATCAGTTAACAAAGATGGGTATGTATGCTTTAATGTTACAGTATTGTCTTAGTTAAATAAATGCTTTAAATTGTTATTAAGGAAGTGATTATTTTTCTCATTCCAATAATAATAATAATAATAATTTATTATTTATACCCCGCCCATCTGGCTGAGTTTCCCCAGCCACTCTGGGCAGCTCCCAATCAGTGTTAAAAACAGTACAGCATTACATATTAAAAACTTCCCTGAACAGTACATCGGAAAGGATGTCCAAATGTAAACAGTTAACTTATTAAACCTCACTATAATTTCATAATTATTGGTCTATGTATTTCTAATAGTATAACCAAATCAGTAATTTTTTATATAACTGTAAAAACTACTCTGAACATTTTTTATTCCAAAAATGAAACCGTCATCTGGTTGTAAATATTAAGATTATACTAGCAAGAATGAGCCTTTCTGTAAAAAAATGATTTAAAACAAGTCTTACTGACTAGTGATTTAAATCATGATTTAAATAAATTTAATTTAAATCTAATCCACCCTGGAAGGATCCAAAATATTTTCCTTGAAGCTTGAATTTGTTTTATACTGGATTGTTTTATTTGATGTTTTAATGTTGTAAACCACTTTGAGATTATTTCTTTAAAATATAAAGTGGTATATAAATGAAATGAATAATAACAATAACAATAACAATAAATTTCACAGTTTAAAAAAGGTACCTAGACATTCTGCTGTGGTGACCGTAACTTAGGTTCAAGGTGCCATTTGGCAATTAGCTTATATATCTGAGTTTCTAACTCTGGCTGCATATTGCCTTGTTGCATGTGGGGCTGGGGCAGAGGAAGCGAAGCCACCCCACCAACCCTTGTGCTGCCTTCCTAAAGCTGGATAAGCAAGGCTTTGGGCTTTGGGAAAGATGTATTAGGCTCTGGCAGGGTCCTAGAGCTCTTCCATCTTCTTCCCAAAGCTGGGAAAGCACTAACTTTGCTTTGGAAAGAAGACGAGAGGACTTTAAGACCCTGCCAGAGGTCTTCTCTCACACCTCACACCTTCTTAAAGCCCAGTGATGTGATGTGAGGGTCACATGTTGCTTAGGGCCACCCAAAAGGTCCTGAGTTAGAGGGAAGCAAGTTTGTTACCTATGGTGGGCCAAATTCCGCTTCATCATTGGCAGCCAAAGACCCAAGATCGGGGCTGCAGTCACCTACAGTGTACATAGCAATGACTAACAACCTGGTAATGTTAATGGGTGATGATGAACCCACTGGCTGGCATGCTGGCACACTCCTTGATGCCCAATGTCTACTTGTATCCTTTCATATATTATGCTGGGATGGGGAACCTCCAGCCTTCCAGCTGTTGCTGGACAGAACGCCCAACATCCTTGACTATTTGCCATGCTGGCTGGGGTTGAAGGCCCAATAATATCTGGGCAGCCCCAGGTTTCTTACACCTGTATTATAACATATGATGGATCAATTAAGTCCTACTATATTTGTTTCTCTTGTTCTGGAAACCAGCAAGTCTCTCCAGCTGAAATGCCCCCTTTGCATATTGTCTTTTACGCAGTTAAATATCCTCAAATATCTCCTCTCCCTCCTTTTGGATTTAGACTTTTTAAGGTCAGATTATTTGTGGATGCCTCTTCATTCTGTCTGCTGGAGTTTTCTCTGTACACAGAAACCTAGGCAATAGCCTTCTACTACACTTAAAATAAATACCAAATTGCTTCAGACTGAGTCAGACCATAGGCATTGGTCAGCATTGTCTACTCAAGGGGTGGGGAACCTTAGCCCCAGGGCAGAATCCAGTCCTGCGTTTCCAGCTGCCAGGACCGTCTTCACAGTTTCCACAGACCATGCCCCTTACTAGCCTTGCTCTGTATCCTCCTTGGGCTCTTTTGCCTGGCTGGAATTGGCCTTTGAACTGTGATGAAGCCTCTAGCTTGCCTGGATGGAGAGGTGTGTGCAAATCCCTAGCTGCTGCTGCATGGTTGCAATGCAGCCTACATTTCAAAGGCCAGAGTCACATGCATTGCTCTGCCTATGTTTGATTCTGGCTCCCAGAAGGTTCCCTATACATGAAATGCAGCCCTTGGGCTGAAAAAGATTCTGTACCCCTCATCTCCCCTGTCCACAGTTTCCAGGATCTTGGTCAAAGGTCTGTCCTCTCCACCTGCTTTCTGATTATCTTAACTGGTGATGCCAGGGACTCACAATGGCACCCTCTTTGGTACACAAAGCGACTGCTCTGCCTCTGAGCCTACAGCTTTTCTCCAAAGGCTTGTTCTCTTCTGATGCAAATTACAGGGCAAAGCTACCTGCTGTCTAATTTAGCTCAACAGGCTTAACCAGATTTCAGGCCATCTTGGTCTGTCCTTGTACCGATATGAGAAAGACTTCCTTCCAAGTGGAGACGGTAATGTTCCATGTGGCTATGGTCTCGGTCGCATTGAATCTGTGAGCCAGGATTGGCCAGCTTTGTGGCTCTGGAGGTTGCCTCCTGTCCTGGAGATGGAAGTGAATGTGACTAGGTGGCATCTCCACACCTACCATTTCAGTAGTTTACTCCCACGTTGACAGGGCAGGAAAACTCCTGTTTTGTGTACTGTTTGCACTTCCACTTCACTGGAGGCTTAAGTGACTGGTGTTCTTTGTTGGAAGGAAGCAGCCATCAGGTAAGTGAGGTAGAGAGTAGATGGAGCGGGATGCTTTTAAAAGGTGGCTGTACCCAGTTATTTCTCCTGGGGAGGATGGGAGTGCTTGCATTCTGTATCATTTCCTTCAACTTCTCATTTGAACATCTTGGAGGAAGCAGCCATAAGATGTGTCTGGCCACAAACTTACCTCTGGCCAAGTGTCAGCTCTATGACTCTCCCCTTTCAGTTTTCAGTGGGAGCCAGCTGGCTGGAAAGTGGCCAAGGGACGCAGGGGGAGAGGGGTGTTTGTGGCCAGGCAGTGGTGGAGAACTGTGGCACAGGATGGGAGGGAGAAGTGGGGGCTCAGATGGGCTCAGAGGCAGGCTGGTTTTGGCAGGGTAGTGTAGTAGCTAGGGTGTCAGACTAGAACATTGGAGACCAGATTTGAATCCCAAGTCAGTCATGAAGCTCACTGGGTGACCTTGGGCCTGTCAGTGCTTCTTAGCCTAAGCTATTTCACTGTGAGCAATAAATGAGGAGAGGGAGAACCGTGTGAGCCACCTTGAGCTCCATGGGGAAAATGCTGGGGTTATAAATGCAGTCAGTAGTGCCAAGGGAGCTACATGGTCCCTGTCTGTGAGGGAGAAGCAGGAGCAAGGAGCCGCATACCATACAGCTTTGGCTTTAGTGCTTAATAGTAATCAACATTTTCATCCCAGTCTTCCTCCAATGGAATCAGTGACATGGTGCCTCTTTTTACCCTCACAACTACCCTGTGAAGCAAGTCAGACTTGAGAGGCATTGACTAGCTGAAGGTCACCCAGCACGTTTGACCAGAGGCTTGGGCCCTGCCTCTAGGTCTGAAAGGCTAAACACTAGCAGTGCTGCCTTATGCAGCAGGCTGTGGGAAGACTTCTGAGTGGGCGCCTCTTTGCATTCTTTCTCCTTAGTAGATACTATATTATTCCATTGTTTTGACACAAATGCGTTTGGGATGGTCAGATGTTACTTGATCTAGGTGTAACTTCACAGGCTGGGACTTGTCAGCAGGCAGGCATTTTAGTTAAATTGGTAAATGTGGAAGGATTAGGTGGGGAATAGAAAGCCATGGTAGAAATAGGTATGGTGCTGACCACAAGGGCAGCCCTGGCAGCTTGGGTGCCTGGAAGAAGTTGCCTTCATCTATGAGTTTTGAAGGTGCTGCAGCCTCTTTCCAGTCTGCTTTAACCACTGTGTAATGCTCAGCCACGCTGTTCCCAGCTCCTTGCTGTCATTAATGCCCATCGGAATCCCACTACTGTTGTTGCTCTTGATTCTGTGTCTCTACTGTGCAGTTTACACATTCAGAAGTCTGTAGGGCTGCTCCTGTGCTTTTGTGCTGGAGAGAGCAGTGCAGCATTTTCTTGACCAAACCTGTTGCATCTCCAGAAGGCCGAGATCTTAGTAGGCTTATGTATTGTTTTCATGAACACTGCAGGTACCCAATGAAACCTTCAAGCAATATCTGTGTCTCTTGAGAGAGTTGAGAAAATGCAAAGTTATTTGAACTGCTTTTAACCTCTCTTTATCCTCCTGTAGTGAATGTGTGTCTGGTCTCAGTCAAGCCCCCATCTCTCCTCTTTTGGCTGACCCTTTGCCACTTGCTTTCACAGATTATAGGGAATGGGAGTGAGCAGCAACTGCAGAAAGAGCTTGAAGACGTCCTAATGGATCCCCCCATGGAAGACCAATCAAATGACCGAGAACACGAGGAGGAGGACAGCCATCACGATGGAGGAGAGGGAGATGAGCCAGTCCTCCTTGAGGCTTCCGCCTCCTCCACAATTAACCCTGTGTCTGTGGCGGGACCCCAGAAACCTGATATGAGCTTGCCAGTGAAGCCAGCGCAGGGAGGTGAGAGAAATTTGGGGCAGGTGGGTGGGAAATGAGAGGGCGCAACCGGGTCATGAGAAGCCTCTGAAAGAAAGAGAAGGAAGCACAGATGCAGAGTAAATCTGGGGTGAGTTTCTGAAAGTCATTTCTTAAAATACTCATATTGTGCCTTCCTGTCAAAATGACACTGAAGGCAGCTAATGAACAATTAGCTTGGGCAATAATGGAGAAAGCCAGCAGAAACACTCAAGGCAGCTGACAAATGTCAAGGGACAGCAGCTGGTCAACTAACTTCATGCAAAGGCCTTCTCTTTTGTATCTACCCTCTGAGGTTCAGATGGTGAAGGCAAGGGACACGGGGGACTTTTCAGTGGCATCCACAATATGGAATTCCCTGCTCTGTAAGAGACCTGACCACTTCATAGGGAGTGTTTTACAAGGCAGGTCAAAATGGCCTTGCTCAAGCCTGTCTTTTATGAAACTGGGACCGGTGACTCTTCCTGGTCCTCCCTGGTGTTGTTCGTTACTTGGTTCTGGTATTTTGGTTAGATATTTTGGTTGGGAGCTGCCCTAGGGGGTAGGCTTAAAGGATGGAAAGTGCAGAACATAAATGTGTTACTAAGTCTTAACCTGCACAGCAGTGATGCCTAGGAACCTGACGATCTTGTTGAGGTTGAACCCTGCCAGATACAGCCTTTTGTACTTCTATGGTGCTTTCTTGGAGAGGAGCAGAATACACACAGCCTTTGTGTATCCTGAGCAGAGACAGGCCAGGGGGCTTCATTGTCCTTCCTAGCCGTTCTCTTCAGAACTGGTTTTTCCAATCATGGCTGGTCTTTCACAACCATTCCCTAAAGGGTGGGTTGCTTTTTAAGGGGGAAGGGGCCAATTTCAATCATTGATATCACTAAAGTTTCCCATTGGCACCCCTGCTTAATGGTGCAGATCCAAACTCTGCAAATCAGATAGGGTGCAAATAGTCATATCTGAGAGTCAGATTGGTTACACAGGAGAGACTCATTTTAACTTAATGTGAGTGGTAGAGGATACTGATCCAATTTAGCAATTCGATACACAGATTAACGGACTCCGCTTTTCTGCTGTTTTGTAGATTCCGAGGAGTCGAGTCCTTTTACTCCAGTTGCTGATGAGGACAGCGTTGTCTTCAGCAAGCTCACTTACTTGGGCTGTGCCTCGGTCAATGCTCCCAGGAGCGAGGTGGAGGCCCTGAGGATGATGTCCATCTTGCGAAGCCAGTGTGAGATTTCCGTGGACGTGACTCTTTCGGTTCCTAATGTCTCGGAGGGAACTGTGAGGTACTTTCCCACCTGTGGTGTGGCATTGTGGGAGGCTCTGTAGGTCCACCTGTCGTTGGCAGTGGTGTTTTTTAGGACCTGCTTTGTAAACTGTGGCAATAGTTTCTAAGTTGCCTCATGGTTACTATGGGGCAACACCAAGACAATCTTCTGAAAAGTGTCTTCTTTGATAAACTGGTTGTAAATTGTGGCTGCTTATTTTCTTTTTTAAAAGTTTCATTTATTTCTATGCTGTTTGTCCACAGTGCTAAAGCAGTTTATCAAAGTACAAAACTTGGGGGGGGGGGGGAGACACACACAACTTGCTATGGAACATGTCAGAGCATTCAAATAAGACAAAAAACATTTCAGGAAGTGTAGGATAAATGCCAGTACAGCAATCCCACAACTTACGCAGGGGTTACATTCTTGAGATTGTGCCCAAAGCCAAGATTACATATAGTCAAAACACTTCAAGGTGAAATGGTGGATGGGATTGCAAACATCTTTTCCCCCAGTACCCAGCCCCTTTTTAATTTTTATAAATTATTTTTTGAAGCTTGTAAAGCTGAATGTACACAAGTTAAATGTGCGAACGTTGCGGGCTTACTGTATTGCAAAGAAATGAATCTAGATACAAGTACAGTGCAAAATCTTAAGTTAATGAGCAAAATAAATAATAAAGCCAACCCATACTGTAAGTAAGTGTGCGGTCTTGCTTCACTCCACGGTGACCGCAGCAGCCTAACTTAGATGCAGTTCAGTTGGGCTAGGGATCTTCTCACCAGGCTAGATGGTTCACTGCCAACTCTCTGGTCTCATTGACATTTGCCAGCAGCAAAAAGGCAGGTGGGTCAGTGAAGGGAAGTTCGCTCCTTCAGCCTCCCAGGTGTTCTGGTGGCCAGTGCTGACTTTTCTGTGCTAGCACTGATTTTATTATTTTTCAGATAACAGGCGTTAAACTCAAACACGAAATCTATAAAAGGGAGAATGGAGGCATAATTATTGTCTAGTCTGCTCCTGCAACTTCTGATTTATGTGGATGGAAGATTTTAATGTCAGCAAAAGAATAGAACTCTTTTAAAATTATCTGTAATGTCCAGTGGAAGGAATTCAGTGTAGCACTATGGCAGTTATTCCAACAGAGCAAGCAATTCAGCTTACCCCATGCTGTTCTGAGGGTTCTTCTACCCCCGAAGCCAACTGGGTGTGGGAGGAAAGATAGGGAAAGTCATGTTGTCTTAGTGGAAGTCTTTGCTAGTGGGAGTGAGGGCCTAATGATGTCCTCTCTGCCCTCCAATCAGTGAACCTGGCATTTACAAATATAATAGTCTTGGGATGGTACAGAGTGATTCAAGAGAGTCGGGAATAAATTCATATTTTCAAAGCCATCCCATAGATCATGATGGGCGTCAAGCATGAACAGTCCTCCATCAGGGAAACATGTTTCTTTGAAAACCACCTTTGCTTCCTTTAAGGAGAGCTGTAAAAGCATTCAGTAAGAAAGAAAGAAAGCAGAAACACAGAAGGTGCACTTCTGAATATGAGCTAAGTTGCTCAATTTAGATCCTTTTTTAGCCTATTAGAAAATATTTTGCTCACTTAAATTGACCAGTTAATTAGATAAAGATTGGATCTATCATTAAACTACTTGCAGCTTGTCTGTCTTCAAGGTGAAGCATTTGCAGCTCACACCTTCATTTCCCCCTTTTGCTCTGCAGGCTGCTAGAACCCCCAACGAACACCGAAATAGCCAACTATCCCATTTACAAGATCCTGTTCTGTGTGCGGGGACACGACGGGACTCCAGAAAGCGACTGCTTCGCTTTCACTGAAAGCCATTACAACTCGGAGCTCTTCAGAATTCATGTCTTCCGGTGTGAAATCCAAGAAGCAGTAAGTTCAGCATCTGCTTTGCCTTTGTTGATGCTCCTGCCTTGCATGTGGAAGATCACAGGCTTTGTCCCTGGCATCTCCAGAGAGATCCTGTACTAGAAACCCTGGAGAGTCGCTGCCAATCAGTGTGGACAATACTGAGCTGGAAGGATCAGTGGTCTGACTCAGTATTAAGGCAGCTAGGTATATTTCATTTATTAATTAAATTTATGTCCTCCTCCTCCTGCCAAAGAAGGAATCTCCTTCGTATAATGTCAGTACCTTCTTAGTGATACTTGGTAACCCTGATGATGCAGATCTTCTGCTTCCAGCCATTTATTTGTGCTGACAGTTTGGCATCATACTATGCTAGTTATTCTGTGCTGGGCTCATTAAACTCTGACTGTGATCAGGTCTTTATTTTCTGCGTTGATAACGAGCAGTGTTGCTGAGAAGGATTTCAAGATATACACTTGCAAGATGGAACTGAATTGCACTGTTAAAGGAAGCCATGGCAGAGGTGTTCCATTCAGGCACCAAATTCAAAGAGTGAGGCTGAGCAACTGAAGGGAGTTTGGAGAATCCTAATGAAAGCGGAAAAGCATATCCTATCAAAACAAACAGAGTGGGTGTAATGTAGCAGTTATAAGAGCCGCCTTCAACCGGGTGTGCTCCAGAGGTTCTGGACTACAATTTCTGCCATGCCTGGCCATTAACCTCTGCTAGGTGGAGCTGCTGGAGTTGTAGTCCAAAGCCTCTGGAAGGCACCAGGTTGGGGAAAACTACATTAGAGTGTCTCACCAGCCCTGTGTTGAAACCCTCATTAACTTCAAAAGCGCACTGGATAGCTGCTAAGCCAGCCACGAACTCACTCCACCCTCAGAAATAACAAAAGAGCCGTTTCCCTAACTCTGCTCCCCACTAGAAATCCCAGCTGCTGACTTTCTCTCTCTCTGGCTCTTCGTGTCCACAGGTGAGTCGGATCCTGTACAGTTTTGCCACCGCCTTCCGCCGCTCTGCCAAACAAACCCCGCTTGCTGCTCCCTCTGCTCCGCAGACACCAGAGAGTGACATATTTACCTTCTCCGTTTCTCTGGAAATAAAAGAAGATGATGGGAAAGGATATTTCAGGTGTGGTTTCCCCACTTCCTCTCCAGAACCCTTTTTAACATGAAATATGGTCCAAGTTATTTTTAGCTGGATTTTGAAATGCTTTTTAAAGAATTGTTTTATGTTGCTTGAAATGGTCTTTATGTGGCTAGAGTCTGATTGTATTGTGTTAACCTTTTAAAAATGGTATATTTTATTTTTTATGAATGATGCAGGGGGTGTGGTTAACGAGGGGTCAGTAAATGGGAAGCTAAAATGGGTGATAGCTGACTAAGTCATTCCCAGAGTAGACCCATTGAAATAAATATGGACTCCGTTGGCTACCACCCAATAAAAATGGAGTAAATGTGAAGTACCTTGTCTGAAATCAGGTATGGGAATTTTATATGCTGTTTTCTTCTGGTGTGGACTTTGTTCAGTAGTGGCCTTTTTGTTAAGAAGGGAAGAGCCACCATGCAGCTGGATCGGGGGGGGGGGGGGCTGGATCCTGGCCCTGACAAGGCAACACTCAGAAGTTCAGGACCCCTCCCAGGAGAAGGAGCAGGACTGGCCAACCATATTTTTAAAGTGAAGTAATATACCTTACTGCCTAAAGAGGAGGGCCTCCTAAGACCACAACGGGGAACTGTGCCCCTCCAGGTCTCCCTTGAGACCATAAGAAGAGCCTTGTTGGAAGGGGAAATATAAAAATAAGAGAGAAGGTAAAATAGTGCTTATAGAAATGCTAAGATTAAAGTAAATATATATGGAAGTCAGGAAGAGGGGCGGGAGGAGGTCGATGCTCTGGTAAGAGCGAGGTTTGAGTTTATTGATGTTTCGTATGGATATTGTGATTACAAAAATTGAAAATGTAATAAAAATTATTTTAAATTTTTTTTTTTAAAAAAGCAGAAGAGCCTTGTTGTATCAGGCCAGTGGCCCAGCTTGTCCAGCCTCCTTCCCTCAAAGCGGGTTTTTTTGTGTGTGCGTAAGGGGTTTTTTCCCATTGGATACATGCTGGAGATTTTGGTCTCTTGACTTTGTTGCATTTGAGCGCCCATTGCCAAGCCCAGAAAACTGAAGACCTGTAGTATCCTTAGCATGCTTTTTTATCTAGTGACCACCCTTTTTTCCTTCTGATATGCACTGCCTTTGGAGTCATAGAGCTTTGAGGCCACCTGCTGTCCGTTCTTGCCATAGCAGCTCTACATGTGTCAAACAGACTGGTGGCTGAGTAAAAAAAATTGCCTTTTTAAAATCTTGGTGCCTCTTTTAAAAGAGAGTGCTGTGCGTATTGTTGATAGGAACGTACATTCTAGTACATCTTAGGTGTTTTTTTTTAAAAAAACCCCAGTCTTCAGTTATCACCTCAGCTAAATCTTAGATCTTCTCACCCCGTTCTCGGGCTTCCAGTTCCTTATGTTTTCATTCCTCTACACTCTACTGTTTGTTCTCCAATATTGGCTGGAACACTTATTTCCTACCATCCTTCCATACCCTGCCACAATCAGACTCTAAAAAGCCTTTTCAAGCCTAATTGTTGTTGTGGTATGTGTGTGTGTGTCCTGGAGATTAATTCTTGCCTCCCAAGCTGCAGTTTTCCATTAAGACTACCCACCACCCTCAATATGCTTGAAAGAAACTATAAGCATTGATTCCCCCCTCCCCCCGCCTTATTTCAGGTGTGGGATGGGGAGCAAGAGAGAGGTGTGTGAGATTGCAGATGTTGGTGATTCCTGTTTTAGGGCGTGCTGTTGTCCTTGTCGAATCACCAACTCTCTTAGATTTCTGGACTCACCAGGCTGTGAAAACTGTCACTTGCCTACTGATTCTGTTCTCAAATTTGTGACTACAAATAAAAGGACCGTGTGAACCCTTTTTGACTACAGTGCTGTCCCCAAAGACAAGGACCGGCAGTGCTTTAAACTGCGCCAAGGCATCGACAAGAAGATCGTCATTTACGTACAACAGACAACCAACAAAGAACTGGCAATTGAAAGGTACCTTTGTGTCTGTTTCCTCTGAAGAGCTTTGGTGGGCATGCAGGAAGGGGCATCTTTGGTGGTGGCCCCACACCCATGGAATTCTCCCCCAAGTAAGATCAGACAGGCCCCCTCCCTGCTGCCCCCACCATTCAGCCTACACACTGAGGTTCCCTTACTGCAAGAAGTTACAGGGAACCAGGCAGAAGGCCTTCTTGGTAGTGGTGCCCTCCCTGTGAAATGCCCTCCCATCTGATGTCAAGGACATATAGAACTACACAACTTTTAGAAGACATCTGAAGGCAGCTCTGTATAAGGAAGTTTTTTAATGTTTGATGTTTTATTGCCTTCTTATGTCTGTTGGAAGCCACCCAGGGTGGTTGGGGCAACCCAGTCAGATAGGTGGGGTACAAATAATAAAGTTGTTGTTATGTGGAATGCTGAAATGCTGCTAATGTTTATTCTTACTGTGCTTAGTGGGTTGTAGCGGGTTTTGTGTGTGCTGGCATTTTTAAGGTTTGGAGTTGTGTTAAGTTTTGAATGGTCTCTTTTGTATTGTGTTCACCACTTTGTGATGAGACTCCCTTGAAAAGCATGATAAAATCTATAAAATAAGTACTTGTAAAGTACTATTGAGCTGAAAATCTCCTCTAACCCTGCTGCCCATTTCCTCATTTCAGTTCTTCTCTAAGAGCTGATGGGGCAGTTGTTAAACAGTTTAGTACATACTGTGATTTTTCTCCACCAAAGTACCCCATAAAATCTGACTACCTTTTTCAGAACTACAGTTCCGCATGGAAATGGTTGCTAGAGGTTGGCTTTTTTTGTTTTTAAATCACAGGTGTTTTGGGCTCCTCCTCAGCCCTGGGAAGGATGTGCAGAGTGGCAATATGCACCTGTTGGATCTGGTAAGGTGCCCTTCAGTTTCCAGAGATTTCCCCCTCAAATAGCTCCACTAAATGACATGATGCTTGTGTGTTTCCAGTGATTTCAAGTGTATTTTGTGATCTGATCTAGCAGAGCCTATGGGCTTTGTTTTAACTCACCCTGTTCTGTGGTTTTAGGAGTCTATGGGCAAAAGCTCTGATGGGAAGTCCTATGTCATCACTGGGAGCTGGAACACAAAGTCTCCACACTTCCATAAACTGAATGAAGAAACACCGAAAGGTTTGTGATCAGTGACTTTTCTGTTTGGGTCAGATTGCTTGAGATGTGTAAGTTGTTTCCTGTATATTTTTCTAGATATGTGTGCAATAATCAGTGGCCAATCCCAGATAGTTGAATGTAGGGAATTTTTTTCCTATCGAGGACCTCATTCCGTCTGGGGTCATCTGTTCAGAGCCACATACTGACAGTGGGTGGAGCCGGAGACTTAAGTTTTCTGGATAAACTAACCTTGAAATAAGACTGCCTTTTATCAGTTTTCACCATGGCTGTTTCACATTAGAATTGCTAGTCCCCTGCAGGTCTAGGTGCGTGTAAGCTCCACCGAGTTGGATTGGAGTACACTCAAAGAAGCATACAGAGGATTTCTTGTCAGTACTATAGTGCAGTGTTTCCCAACCTTGTGCCTCCAGCTGTTTTTGGACTACAATTCCCATCATCCCTGACCACTGGTCTTGCTAGTCAGGGATGATGGGAGTTGTAGTTCAAAAACAGCTGGAGGCACAAGGTTGGGAAACACTGCTATAGTGGACCGATACAATTACTGTTCTGCGAAGCAAGTGAAATTAATTCCTTTCTGACTTTAGTTAAAGCCTACTTGTTTGTTGTCATGCTTTTATAAAATCAGGAAGAATAGGAAGGAAGGAACTTGGATGGGATGGAAGAATGGGGTAACTTCAGAAGCGTTTGAGGGCCACAAAAAAGTGAAATCAAGGAGTGCACCTGGTCCCAAGTCAGCAAGTTGCCAACCTGTTTTGTCAAGAATGTTTTGTCAAGCTGAGATGGCGTTGAGTCAGGGTGTGTGTGTGTGTGTGTGTGTGGCATGGAGACGTAATTGATGTCTCTGTGTTCTAACCCTTCAAGCCAGATTCTGGAAGACAGTTCAGGTGGGAGCAATGGCAGGAGGATAGCACCAAAACGATAGGACAGCCCACATAAGATGTGAAGCAGATGCTGGGAAATGTAATTCCCCTTGCCAGGAGATCACTTTGTTTCTGGACTCCATTCAAAATACTGGCTGTCAGCTACAACATTGCCTGGTTTATGGAGTGCTCTTTTGGGAGGAAATGTACCAGGTTCTCTGTCATGGGCTAGTTAAGGTGGGGGTGAGGAACCTCCAGGCCGCAAGGCAATCTTGGCCCACCAAGATGAGGTTTGGCCTGCAAGACCTTTTCCTTCAAACCACACTTACCTGTCCCTCAGCTGAAGTGACTCATGATGGACAGGAAGGTGGGGTTCAATTCTGCTTTGGCTGTGCAGATGGCGACTTGTAGCCCGAAGTAGGATCTAGCCGTCCACTTGTCAGCTGAAGAGGAGGGGCTAAATCCTGCTCAGTTTTGGCTGTTCATGCTGGTTCTTTGCTGGGAACAGGCACACACAGTCAAGGCACTTTGATATTTTTTAATGAATATCAATTTTTTATTATTATCAATAGATAAATAAGGCAAGCAAAAAGAAGCAGAAACAGTGCTGGAAAAATCCCCTCCATTGCCTTTGCTTCCCAAATGCTTTGCAAACTTCACTCCCCACCCAACTTTCAGGATTGAAGTGAGATAGGGGAGAGGCCTGAGAAAGCCTTTGCAATTTGTCTCCCTCTTCCCTTTTAAATTCCCAATCTCAGGGACTTTAAAGGGAAGAGAGAGGATGCTTACAAAAACCTTTAAAAGTCTCTTTCTATCCACTCCCCTTTCCTTGCAATCTCTGTCTGATCTTAAATGGGATGGGGAGACGTGCAAATGTTTTCAGATCACAGTAAAAGGGATTTTAACAGGTGGGGAAAATGTGAGGTATTTTATATGTAATAATAATAATAATAATAATAATTTACTACTACAACAACTTTTAGCTACAGTGCTGTTCACCCTTAACCTGGGAATAACCCCGCTTAGTCGCCACTGTATGGATGTACCTGGGGTTTGGCTACCTGTGTCTTGGACACACTGGCATGGTCGATTTGGGCCACAGGCACAGGGCAAGGGCTGTGTTGAATGGCCAAAGGGGAAACACCAGCTTCCCTGCTTCCTCTCCTTAGACAAAGTGCTGTTCCTGACCACGGCTGTCGACTTGGTGATCACTGAGGTGCAGGAGCCTGTGCGGTTCCTCCTGGAGACCAAAGTCCGTGTGTGCCCTGCCAGCGAGAGGCTCTTCTGGCCTTTCAGCAAGCGGAGCTCCACAGAGAACTTCTTCCTGAAGCTGAAGCAGGTAACGCTTGTGGGTCCCATCCTTAGTGGTGTGGATATTGTGGGGCGGGCCCTTTCGTTCCTTCCCTAACTCTGCCGTCCTTTGAGTTATGTTCGTCTGGGACTCTGGTCTCGCATGGAGGAGAAAGCTAAAATTTTGGACCTGGTGCCATTTGAGGGCTTGAGCCCAGCCCTTGTGCAGGCAGTACTTCCTACCTATCGCTGGGAGGGTTGGGAGAGGCTGGGTTTATGCATCTTTTCCCTTCTCACACAGCCCAGGGATGGGCAGAGTTGCTTCCTGCCTTGGAATGCTAAGTGGGGCTGCAGCCTTCTCTGGGCTGCTTGGTTTGGTGGGTGTTGTGGTGTGTCACTTAAAAGTTCAAAGTTCAAGTGATGGAAAATGACTTTCTGGAGATACTTGGCTAGCCAGTGTGTAGTGTCCATTGGAGCCTCAGTCCCTTTCTGCCCCCCTCTTCCCTCCCTCATAAACCCTAAGGATGACAGTGACCCTAGACAATAACCTACCTACCTACGTCACAGGATTGTTTTGAGGATGAAATGGGGAGAAAGAGCACCATGTACGCCACCTTGAGCTCATTGGGGGGGAAAGGGGGGGATGTGAATCAAATAAATAGTACGGGTGGCATCTGAGTGACATGCAACCCCTGACACACACATCCTTTTCGGTGCGGAATGGGCTTACACACGACTGTTGACGTGCATAGTGACCCAGAATACAACCCCACACAAATGGGGAGTTGCTTGTAAATCAAAGGAAGATGATTGCAGCACATTTGAGGTTCCTCTGGAGAAGTGGCACTTCATGCCTTGGCACGTTGGGCAGGGGCGTGTGGGAAGTCTTTGAGGTTATGTTCTCCTCTCTTGAAGGTGAAATGTGGAGAAGTTTGAACACTTGCTTCTCTTGGCTATAAATATTTCTCGGCCCTAAAAGCATAAGCCTTGTTAATTTAAGGAAGTTTATCTTACTGAGCTAATTCTGTTGGCTCTTGTCTCGCTCCACCCACTCTCATTGTGAGGCTTGTTATCTCATTTGGTCTTGGCTTGTTCTCAGCCCCAATCTGACTCTTTACAAGGACCAGGCTCATCTTGGGTGTTGTGGGCGGAGGGGCACTGCTTTGTTTTGGGGTATTTCTTTTGAAGAGGTGCTAAAGAGATTTTGCCTGATAAACCTCCAAAGAGAACCTGATTCTTACAGACATCTGAGCAGCCATGCTGCAAGTGGTTAAGGGTGTATGCTTATCTTTATTTACCAGTGATGTTGGAGTTTTACCAGAGGCGGCAGCCTGGTGAAAAGAATAACTCACTTTTTCCAGAAAAAAATGAAGCCTGAGCTTAATTTTTGGAAATGGTTTCTGTTGTGGGGGGGACGACCATCTTGGACCTGGTTGTAAGGCAGGAACTCTGAACAGTGAATCAGAAGTTGAAATGAAAACATTTTAATTTTATTCATTTATTATTACCTTTTTATCCCACCAAGGAGTTCAAAGGGGCATATATGTTTCTCTGCCTCCTCATTTATCCTCACATCCAACCCTATAAGGTAGGTTAGGCTGAGAGACCTGGCTAGCTGGAGGTCACTCGCTGAGCTCTGTAGCTGAGTGAGGACTTGCACCCTCATCTCCCAGGTCCTGGTTCCAACACTTAAACGACAATAAGCATCTCAGCCTCCCCCAGAAGATCCATAGGTCTTGTCTTGCTGCCTTATAGAAGGCAGTTGGAATCCCCCTTCCCCAAGCATTAAGGAGCTAGAACATAGCGGAACCTGTATCCGGGGCAGTTGTCTGAATTCCACATACCTCCCTCTTCTCCCTCTCCCCCATTCCTGCCCTCTTGCTCCTATGCATTAAGGCCTTCTGAGAGGAAGAGCAAAGCTCTTAACATAAAGTTTTGCCATTTTGGCCACAGAGCAAAGGACCTTTAGCAGATGTCTCTCTGGAATCCGGAAAGACTAACCAAAATTATTTTCTTTCTCCCTCCTCTGTGGTTGTTGAATAGGAATAATTTCTTCCTCCTGTGCCTTCTCACAGATATATACAGAAAGTTGCTTGTGAGTCTCTCTAGGCATTTCTTGTCAAGCTCTTCCACAGCGCTGAAACCTAATCTGCCCTGTATCCTTCAGATAAAGCAGAAGGACCGGAAGAACAGCACAGACACACTCTATGAAGTCATATGCCTGGAGAGTGAGTCAGAAAGGGAGAGGAGAAAAACCACCGCGAGCCCAGTGCTCCGCCTGCCACAGTCCGGATCTCAGGGCTCCATGATCCCATCCCCACCAGAGGATGATGAAGAGGAAGGTAAGAAGGGACGAGCTGTGTCCCTCCGAAGCAGAGCAAGGAGATGGCTTTGTCAAGACTGCCTCTTGCTGTGAACCAGCTAAAGGTTTGCTGCAGAGAAGGTTACAAACGCGTTATGTGTTTGGGCTTGGACGATGTATTGATATATCACCCAGGACTGATTTGAGGGCCAGATCACAATGGCATCTTCACCTGGCAGTACATCATGGGTGGGGCTTGCTGGCTGGCACCTAACCTTCATTCTCCAGCTGCCTCCGTCCTCCCTGCGCCAGGTGCTAGCGGCAGCTGTTTCATCCCAGCACCTTGCAGGTCTGGGGTCGATGCTCCTTCCTATCAACATGGTGATGTATCACTATATCACAATGTTTAGCTGGTGATACATTGTGATGTTGAAAACCTGATATTGCACAGCCCTATACAGTCATACCTCGGGTTGAATGTGCTTCAGGATGAGCACTTTTGGATTGCGCTTCGCGGCGACCCAGAAGTAACGGAGTGCGTTACTTCCGGGTTTTGCCGCTCGCGCATGCGCAGATGCTCAAAATGACGTCACACGCATGCACGGAAGCGGCAAAACGTGACCCGCGCATGCGCTGACGCGCCGCCGCATCTTACGTTCCATTCAGGATGTGAACGGGGCTCTGGAACGGATCCCGTTCGCATCCCGAGGTACCGCTGTATGTGTTTTTACTGAAGGCTTCAAAGCTGAAGGTAACTGCAGATACTACTACTACTGTTCTTCTACAGCAGCTTAGCACAACCTGGGTGCCTTCCCTAGGCTTGGGGCTTCTGCAACTTCAGTCTAAAACATCTGGAGGGCACCAGGTTGGGCAAGGCTGCATTCGGTTGACTTAATCTGCTTTTCCTTTTCCTCTACCATATTAGCATTCCCAATGCTTTCATGAAGCCAAAAGTCGTATTTGGCAGATACCTATCTAGCTGTGATCCCTTCACTGCAGGGGGTTGGACTAGAGGACCTTTGAGGACCTTTCCAACTCTATACGTAATTCTATGATTTTATGCCGCATTTAGCTGTTGGCCATGGTGGAGGATGAAGTACCAGGCCCTTGCTCACCATCCTAAGTGATCTGCTAAGAACTCTTACTGGTGCTTTCAGTGCAGGCCTTTGTTCTGGGCTGGCAAGTGCTGGTGGGGCTAGGAGGGGCATAGGCAGTGTGTGCATGCACGTGTATGGTCAGGGTGGTGGTCAGATCATATTTATGGACTTTCAGTTTCTGCTCTCTACAGTGGTGCCCCGCAAGACGAACGCCTCGCAAGACGAAAAACCCGCTAGACGAAAGGGTTTTCCGTTTTGGAGGCGCTTCGTAAAACGAATTCCCCTATGGGGTTGCTTCGCAAGACGAAAAAAATCTTGCATCCCCCCCGCGGGTTTTTTCCGCTTTTTCCGCCCTTTTCTTAAGCCGCTAAGCCGCTTATCAGCTGTTCCGCTGATAAGCCGCTTAACAGCTGATCGCTGGAAGCCGCTTGACAGCTGTAGCGCTAATCCGCTAAGCTGTCAATGGGCTTGCTTCGCAAGACGAAAAAACCGCTATACGAAGAGCCTCACGGAACGGATTAATTTCGTCTTGCGAGGCACCACTGTAGTTTGTGTGGTTAATTGACCACGACTGTAGAGCATGAGTGGGGAACCTCAGGCCTGGTGGCTGAATTGAACCCTCCAGGTCTCTGTCCAGCCCTCAGGGCTCCCCACAGGCTGCGTCCTGCTCTGGTGCTTTTCCCACTTGCTTCCAGGGATAGAGGTTTGTGTGAGCCTGTTGAGTGTGTAGAAACCTCTGACTTTTGCATGGCTGGAATGCAGCATACAGTACAAAAGAAGAGCCAAATATGTTGCTGCACCCACTCTGTTTCTGGCTCACAGACCTAGAAGGCTACGCATGAGAGAAAGAGAGCCGCCTTCCGCCTGGAAAGGGCTCCCCATGCCCAGCATCTTTTCCTGCTCCGCGGCATAAAATAGGGATGTGTTGTTTCCCCCCCCTCTCTTCTGGCTTGGGCTGAGCCACCTTGCTGTCTGTGCCATGTTTGCACTGGTTAAGCCTGATCCAACAGGTGCAGCGCATCCTAGTATTTCCTTCTAAATGGAGGTCAGAAACGGTGCTTCTTGCTCTCATGTCCCCTTCCTCTGCGTGGGTTTTGTGTCTTACAGATAACGACGAGCCTCTCCTGAGTGGTTCCGGAGACGTTTCCAAAGAGTGTGCAGAGAAAATCCTTGAGACATGGGGAGACCTCTTGTCCAAATGGTAAGCAGGCTCACCCCTCTATTGTGAACCAATCTGTTTGAAGAAGCTTATGGTTGGGAGTAAGGCAGGCAAGACAATGACAAAGAGGCAGGCAGGTAAGGGCACTGGAGGCTGCCATACGCTGGATCCATTCTGTCCTAGCCAGCTTGTGCTTTTTGCTACCTGATATGCTCCTTGAAGGCTGCTGGGCAAGAGAGGTCAACATCCACCCACTGCCACTTCCCACATGTGATAGACAAGCCAGCTAAGAGTGGAAGGCTTACCTGGGCTGCTGCAGACTCCTCCTGCCAGCATCCTTGCCTGGATGTCCCCTGCTGCCATGAGCCCTGCCAGCCAGTCCTCATTCATCAGCCTCTGTTGAATGGATGTTCTGTGCCTGTTTACATGCCTTGGAACTGCTCCCCTCAATTTATGAGCATGGGGCACTTGGATGTTGATGCCTCCCAAACTGCCTCAGAAGGTGGTGGACTCTCCTTCATTCGAAGTTTTTAAGGGGAGGTTGCATGGCTGTGTGTCATGGAGGCTTTAGCTGAAATTCAGAGGGTTGCAATAGATGATCCTCAGGGTCCCTTCCAACTCTTCAGATCTGTGATTCTACTTACATGCACACCATTTTTTCCTGTGAACCTACCTGCCAAATATGTTCCAATGTGGGCCTGGTCCCCCCCCCCCACTTTCTGAATACCGTCTTTTTCAGCCGTGTTGGTCTGACGCAGTCGAAATATATAAAAAAATTGTCCAGTAGCACCTTAGAGACCAACTTAAGTTTGTTCTTGGTATGAGCTTTCGTGTGCATGCACACTTCTTCAGATACTGAGACAGGCCCATGGTTGCATCATGGACCTGAGGCATCATCAATGTGGATGTTGTGGATGTTGGAGTCACACAAAACCATTCAGTCCATGGTCTGTATCCTGCACACCCTTCCTGGTTTGATGTCTGGTCTCCTTCCTCTCTTCCAGGCACTTGAATCTGAGTGTGCGACCAAAAACCTTGTCCACGCTGGTGAGAAGCGGAGTCCCTGAAGCTCTCCGGGGGGAGGTTTGGCAGCTGCTTGCGGGATGTCACAACAATGACCACCTGGTGGAGAAGTACCGGATCCTCATCACAAAGGTAGGTCAATGGAACTGTCTGTGCATGGGGGATTGGGAGAGAATGGGTTAGTCCGATAGCAACTTCAGGAGATTTCTCTGCCTGACACGTTCATCTTTTTGGCACTGATGGCTTTCAGTCTGTTTCTGTGGAATCCTGGAGCCATCTCTGAAGGTTATTGGAGGCTCCTCAGTAAGATCACCAGGAACGGCGGATGCTTCCTTGAGAGGGCACTGACTCACTGCTGCTGCTCCCCTGTTAATGTGCACCTGTGGCAGAGCTGTGAATGCATTCTAAGGCAGCGGTGGGGTTTGTTTATGTCATAACATTTATAGACTGCTTGACTGTAAAGAAAAAATGTTAAAGCGGCCCACAAAAAGAATAAAACAGTTATCAGTAAAAAACAGTTTAAAACAGCTATTTAAATCTTTCAAATAATAACTGAAATAACAAGTTAAAGGACTTGTCAGCATTCTGTGTATCTGGATAGGCTTGCCTCAACAGAAATGTTTTCAGCAGGCCTAAAAAGTGTATAAGCGGTGCCACCTGGCTGACGTTAATAGTCAGGGAGTTTCAAGTGTGGAAACTGCCTTACCAAAAGACTCTCATAAGTGCAGAACAAGTATTATGTGGCACATGTAACAGTTCCGGTTCCACAGATTGAAGAGGGGTTGGGACCAGGGGCACTGTTATGCAGTTGGTCCACTCCTTCCTCCTGGCTTGTGTCTAGAAAGTGGTGTTGAGGCAGGAGTGTTCAGACCCCTGGGCACTCAATTGGGCTCTGTCCTCTCCCCCAAGCTTTTTAACATCTATATGAAGCTGCTGGGCAAGATCATCAGGGGGGCTGCGCTGGGTGTTCATCAGTATGTGGGTGATACCTAGCTCTACCTCTCTTTTAAATCAGAACCAGTGAAGGTGGTGAATGTCCTGTGTGAATGTCTGGAGGTGGGTGGAGGGTGGCTAATGGATTGAGGTTGAATCCTGACAAGACAGAAGTACTATTTTGGGCGGACGGGGGAGGACAGGTGTGGGGGACTCCCTGGTGCTGAATGGCATAACTGAGCCCATAGAAGACCAGGTGCACAGCCTAGGAGTCATTTTGGACTCACAGCTGGTGCAGGTCAATTCTATGTCCAGGGCTGGCTGAGACCCTTCCTACCTGTGCACTGTCTCGCCATAGTGGTACATGCTCTGGTTATCTCCTTGTTGGACTACTGCAACATGCTCTACATGGGGCTACCTTTGACGGTGACTTGGAAACTACAACTAATCCAGAATGCAGCAGCTAGACTGGTGACTGGGAGTGGCTGCCAGGCGCATATAACACCACTCCTGAAAGACCTACATTGGCTCCCACAATGTTTCCAAGCACAATTCAAAGTGTTAGTGATGACCTTTAAAGCCCTAATTGACCTTGGCCCTGTATCCCTGAAGAAGCATCTCCACCCTCATCATTCAGCCCAGACACTCAGGTCCAGACAGCTCCTAGGGTCTTCTGGCGGTTCCCTCACTGCAAGAAGTGAAGTTACAGGGAAGTTACAGTTGGCTGTGGTGCCCTCCCTGTGGAATGCCCTTCCATCAGCTGTCAAGGAGATAAAGAACTATACCACTTTTAGGGTATAGGTGGGGTTTTTAGGGATAGTTTTTTTAGGGAGGTGGGTGGCCATCTTAGTCTAAACCACTGAGCCTCTTGCTCTTGTGCTTGTCGATCAGAAGGTCAGCCGTTCGAATCCCCACAACGGGGTGAGCTCCCATTGCTCTGTCCAGCTTCTGCCAACCTAGCAGTTCGAAAGCATGTCAGTACAAGTAGATAAATAGGTACTGCTGTGGCAGGAAGGTAAACACATTTCCGTGTGCTCTGGCTTCCCTCACGATATCCCATTGCACCAGAAGCGGTTTACTCATGCTGGCTACATGACCCAGAAAGCTGTCTGCAGACAAACGCCAGCTCCCTTGGCTTGAAGTGAAATGAGCGCTGCACCCCATGGTTGCCTTTGACATGACTTAACTGTCCAGGGTTCCTTTACCACTTTTAGAAGACATCTGAAGGCAGCCCTGTATTGGGAGGTTTTTAATGTTTGACGTTTTATTATGTTTTTATACGTGCTGGGAGCTGCCCAGAGTGGCTGGGGCAACCTAGTTGGATGGGTGGGGTGTAAATAATATAATAAATCAATTAAGTGGTTGAGTAGGCATATATGTGGCAAAGTGAACTACAACCCTCATCAATCCCAGCCAGCATGTACCAGGGTTGGCAAAGGTTGGCCTGTATTCAGACACATTTGTGGAAAATGGCTTTATTGAAAGTTGAGTGGAGCCTGCATTTTCAGAGGCAGAATATGCATGGAGTAGCAGATGCTGTGGGCAAAAGGCTGTTGCTTGTAAGTATCCCTGAAGCTTCCAGCAGCCCACCACAGGAAGAAGGATGTTGACTAGGTGCACCATTTGGTCTGCTGCGTCCTATGCTTTGTTCATGCCTAGCAGCCTTCTCCGACCTGGGCGATGCTAGTTGAGACTGAGGGGAGTTGTAGTTCAAAACATCTGGTTGGGGAAGGCTGCTGCCTAAGGTCATAATCTTGTGGTGAAGGGCTTGGGCGCATGGAAAAACTGTAGGTCACCACTCATTATGGTGCCAACCTTTGTAGAAACACAAATACGCCTTTACCATTTAAAAAAATTGTTTCCTCCTTTCTTTTGTTGTTTAAACAACAGCCTCTGTTGCTTCTTTTTTACTGCCACTGGCTTGGATGTGCTCACTGAAAGTGTCAGTCAGCAAAATTAGCTCAGTGGGTTTTTTAAATGCAGCTTGTTTGTATTTATTTATAATGCATTGCATATATTATATTGCGTCAACTTCTGGCAGTGCTCTTTTCATCTTCATTGTTCCTTATGAAAACATTTAGCCAAAGCCAATAAAAGTACAGTTGAATTGGGTCCTACGTCTGCGACTTAGTACTTGGGGAAGAGTATTTGGGCAGATAGATGGTGGCCTGGTTTTGTGGAGGGCATCAAATTAGTATAATGAATGATGGATGCTATTATCTACCAGGTTGGGAACTGGGTGGGCAGAAATCTGGGATTGCTCAGCCGAAGTAATGAAATCTGTTTGAAAAACTGCCGATAAGATGGTGGTGATCTCACTGTTCTTTCCGTATTAAAACTGGTGCTAATCCATTTTCTTTATGTCTTACTACAGCCTTGCATTTAACAACTAACCTGGTAGCCTTAGATGACCAGGACTTTCATGCAGGCGAGTGAGTGGGCTGGCAGAAGAGGAACAGACTCTTCCATCCCTCACCCACCAGCCTACTTGGTGTCCATGCTGGGAGTGTAAAAGCTGTGATGCATTTGTCAGCGCAGCACTGTGGCAATGAGTTTTAATGTCAACAGACATTTGCAAGATGTCTTCTGAGTCTAAATTTGTGGCAGTTGTGTGCCTTAAAGCCACCCACATTTCACGCTGGGGCTCTTGCCAGCTGTGCAGCACAGAAACCTGTCAAATGAATGTGGTATTTGAGGTGGAATGAAAGAAGGAGACAGGTGCATGCAACCCCCCCCCCCTTTGTGGTAACTGGCATGGTAAAGGGTACTGAAGAAGCAGGAAATATAGGAAAGCCCTCCAGTTGGTGGCATTAGCAGCTTATTCTGTTGGGTTGCTTGGGAGAAGGTTGTGATGCAGCTTTGAAAGAAGAGCATGATTATTTGGAACGGGAAACAGTAATTGCATACGGGTTCCAGGGAATCTGCCTGGCCTGCTCAGAACCAGACGGAGACAGTGCTACTCACCCACGTGCTTGCATCATGGTATTAATGTGTGGGGTCTGCATAGGAGATTCACTTAATATTCCTGTACCTGTTGATCCTACCTGTAAATCATGCTCTCCCCACCCCACAAGCACACATACCAGTGGAATGCCACAAACATAGAGTTTCGAACACCTAGTTTTCTTTGCAAGGCATTGCTCCTTGCTTGCTGCTGGAGTTTATATGTGCTGTGCCAGACCTGCATCTTCTTCCAGTTTCCTCAGGCCAAGTCCTGCCGTTGCTGTCTGTCTTTTGAGACTGGTGCAGTGGGACTTGCTGTCTGAATTGGCTCACAGTATTGATTTAGCTGCCTCCTAGAGCAGCCATAGGCAAACTCCAGTTGTTTTTGGCCTACAACTCCCATGATACCTAGCTAGCAGGACCTAGTGGTCAGGGATGATGGGAATTGTAGTCCCAAAACATCTGGAGGGCTGAGTTTGCCTATGCCTGTCCTAGATCTTCTTGATTGGTCCACCTGTTACACTACCACCAGCCACTCTTCCACTCTTCCCCTTTCTCCATCAGTTTTCCAGATAATGTCATCTCCCAGGCAGGTGCTGGCCTCCAATCAGAATCCTGTCAAAAATGCCAGTTTTGGTGGATTACGAGTTTGCTAGGCAGACAAGCAAGCAAGAAGTCTGGTTTCTGTGGTTCTGTTCTCTCCTGCCCAAAAGTAGATGATACTCTCACATGCCTACTTTTTTTGCTATCCTAAAACAGCACCTCTCCACTCTTCTCCAACATCCTAACTGTGCTTGATTTGCAGGAGATTTCTCTCTCTCTCCATGCTGTTGCTCTCCTGGTCTGGGGTGGTGGTGGCTGCGACATCAGGAGGAGAACTGACTCATTTGCATTTTGAATAACAATGCTTTCTAAATTTTGGGTGAGCTTGGTGTAGAATTTGCATTCACTTGGGAAACAGTGAATGCAGCCTGGGAAGGAAAAGAAATGTCACCGGCTTTCTGGATGCCAGCTTCCAATTCTCAGGAAGTTAAATAGCAACTTAAACAGCCCCTTTCAAAATCTTCAGGTTCCTGTCCCTTCAAATTTCGTGACTTCAAAAACATAGGACGAAGCTTCCTTTATAGTGTGTCAGACCAGGTTCTGCCTCCACAGGAGGCAGCGATGCTTCAGTTGCTGGAAACCACAGGAGGAGAGAGGGTTCTTGGGCTCAAATCTTGCTTGCAGGATGTTCTTCCAGCCATCTGGCTGGCCACTGTGAGAACAGGATGCTGAACTAGATGAGCCATTGGCCTGATCCACCAGGTTGTTCTTATGTTCTTTATTTCAATCTATCTCCCTATTGTTTATGCTGTGACTGGCAGTGAGTCTCCAGGGTTCCAGACACGGTTCTTTCCCAACTCTACCTGGTGATGCCTGGAATTGAACCTGCGACCATCTGCTTGCAAGCCAGGTGCTCTTGCCCCTGCTTTTAAAGGCTATATGCCAAGAAACCCAGAAGGATGTTGTAGAAGGCAGGATATGCACTTTCTAGCCTAGCTTGGTCCTCTGGGTCTCTCCCTTCTTTGAGAGGGTGGGGGCAAAGGACCAGGGTCTGATTTTTCTCCCTGGGAATTTTGATCTCTTGCTTTACTTTGATAGCCAGACCAGCACCCATCCTTCTGTCACTGTACATTTTTATTTTTAAACAGGCTGAATTTTGTGTGTTGTTTCTTTTTAGAGGCTGCACTGAGCCACAAATTGCTGTTTGGCTTCTCCTTCCGCATGAGTAGCTGCTCCACTGACCCAGCAAGCTGCTGCTTCAGCTTGTGCTGGCTCAGCAAAAGGGGAGCAACAAATGCGGAGATCCATAATGCAACCCTGATGGGCTCGCCTAGTTTCCCTGGCAGGTTAATGAACTGCTGTCAGGCTTGGAGTTGAGAGGAGTCCTTTGGGCACATAAGAGGAGCCTGCAAAAGCAGACCAGTGGCCCATCCAGGACAGCCTCCTGTTTTCACAGTGGCCAGCCAGGTGTCTCTGGGAAACCAACAAGCAGGATTTGAGCACAGGAGCAATCCCTCATCCTGTAGCTTCCGGTTGAGCTCTGCAGAACAAAACAGAAACACTGAATGCGTCACATGTGGGAAGCCTCTTTCTGTTTTCACTGTGACATCCAGGAGATGCTGAGCAAATGCAACTGCAAAAGGAGCTGGTGGAGTGTCTGAAAGGCCTGTCAGTTGGGATATAATAATAATAATAATAATAATAATAATAATAATAATAATAATAATAATAATAATAATAATAATAATATAATATTAATATCTTTATTGTCATTGCCCCCTCTCAGGGACAACGAAATTACTTGGCTGCTCCATCCACCCAGATAGGGCACTCCACTCAAAATCAGAACAACTATAAAAACACTAATTAAAACAATATAATATAATACAGCAAGGAAGATTAGATGACTTTCAAAGTCCAGGTTTCCCATTCAGGGCCGAGATCGCTCTGGAGAAGAAGCTGTTCTTGAGACGGCTCGTTCTTGTCATCATCGTCCTGTATCTCCGTCCCGACGGCAGGAGCTCAAAGAGACAGTGACCAGGATGCGATGGGTCTTTTACTATGTCCAGTGCCTTCCTATGGCACCTTGTGGCATAAATCTGCTCTAAGGTGGAGAGTGGGCAGCCAACAATGCTCTCTGCTGCCTTAACAACTCTGCACAACGCCATCCTGTCCTGGGTAGTACAGCTTCCGTACCACACACATAAGCCATAAGTGAGCACGCTCTCAATGGCACAGTGATAGAAGGCAAGCAGCAGTTTCTGTGGAAGATGGTTTTTCCTTAGCAGTCTCTGCTGTGCCTTCTTCACAAGCCCCCTTGTGTTGACACTCCAGGACAGATCCTCTTGTAATTCAATACCCAAAAATCTGAACGTTGTTACCCTCTCCACATATCTCTGAAAACCAACTCCCTTTCTCAGCTAGGACTCAAAACCTTTCTTTCAGAAGTTTGCCCTTGATGACTTTTGCTCCTCTGTCCTCACTGGTGGGTCCATGCCCCACATGGCAGAATGTCCTTACATTAACACACCCATCTGTGTTGGCAGCAGCAGCAGCAGCTGCTCTGGAGCCATTTCCCCAACAGATGTCTCTGGAGCGAATAGCACTGGATGAAGTGAGAGCTGCTGCAGTAAATCTTCTGGCCCTTTTGCCTTTCCATTCAACTAGTTAGAAGGTTTTCAGGAGAATACATATCCAGGCATGTGTCAAATAATTCTGGCTGTCATCTCACAACAGCAAAGATTGGGATTGGCACTTCATCCCCCAACAGGCAGGTGGGTATTGTCCCAATAGCAGTGCTGACACCTATTTACAGAACTCTTTGTGGATTAAATCAGTTGAGTTCTGTCTTCCATTCCTCTCCCAGTACAGTTCAAACCACTGGTTATAGAATACAGTCGTACATCGGACGTTGAATGCCTTGCAAGTTGAACGTTTTGGTTCCTGAACGCCGCAGACTCAGAAGTGATTGTTCCGGTTTGCGAACATTCTTTGGAACCCAAACATCCGACACAGGTTTCACGGCTTCCGATTGACTGCAGGAGTTTCCGAATGTTTTAGAAGTCGAAACGGATTTCTGAAACGGATTCCATTTGACTTCCGAGGTATGACTGTAGTAGAATTGTAGAGTTGGAAGGGACCCTGATGGTCACCTAGCCCAAGCCCCTGGAATGCAGTAATCGCAACTAAAGAATCCCTGACAAGTGGCCATCCAGCCTCCCTTTTAAAACCTCCAGGGGAGGAAAGTCCACAGCCTTCCAAGACAGTCTGTTTCAGTGTTGAACCATCAAAAAGTTCTTCCTAATGTTTAGTCACAATATGCTTTCCTGTCATTTGAATCCATTGGTTTGGGTCCTGTCCTCTGGAGCAGAAGAAAACAGGCTTGCTCCATCTTTGGTGACTCCTTTGGATATTTGAAGATGGCTATCATATTTCCTCTCGGTCTCCTGTTTTCCTAAACACACCCCACTCCCCCAAACATTCCTCATAAGCGGGGCTGTCTTTACCCAGGGGTGCAGGGCACCCAGGCACTGAATTCTGGGGGGGGGGGGCTACCACTGAAGCTGCCTAAGCTATCTATCTGTTACGAAAAAATAAGTTAATTTTGATCAAGCTGACATTCAAAGCTGGCCTCCCCCGGCCGCTTTCTCCTCCCCAGAGTCCTGCCCTGAGTTGCTCTCTCGCCCACCATCAGCCTGGCTGCTGTGTCCCTCTTCTTCTCCTTCCTCCTCCTGGGGAGCTTTTAAAAGTGCCTGGAGGTGAAGCTGGGTGCCTTTGCGGAGATTGGGCGCCCGGTTCTTGAGGGGCGACAGCAGCATGACTCGGAGGGTCAGGCTGCCGCCATGGCCTTGCCTGCAACCACGGAGAAGTATATCTTGGGTGTAGACGTGGGCAGTCTAAATTTGGGGGCACTGGGCGGATCTTTGCACCCCGGCGGCGCATATGCTAAAGACTTGCATATGCTCATAAGGCTTGTTTTCCAGGACCTTTATTACCTACAAAGCGTTTGTGTGTGAACCTGCTAGCCTCAATTTTGGCTGTTGTCTGTGTCACTGAAGCAAGGTTGTGGCTTCTATGTTTAAATGTTTAAAGTTGTCTTTGTGTCCTGGCCTGTTCGGGATCCACAAGCCATAGTTTCCCCATTTGGACATAACAGGAAACTACCGCTTAACTGTGGCTTCCTGGCTGGTTTATTCATTCACACAGAGGAGCGAGTGAAGTGCCTAAATGCAGGTTTTTGAAGCTTCTTTATATGGTGGCTTATTAAGCTAAGATTTGATCAAGGGATTGCAACCTTTGTGTTTGCTTCTATAGAGGCGTTAATGCTATCCTCTGAGGGAAGCTCTTGCACAGGTCCTGCTTATTGTAAGACAGATACTTTTTAGTTGTGTCTGCCCCATAATGTCCAGGTCACTATCATTTAGTGGCGATTTTGTATAGGACCTGTTAAGAGCATGGCAGAGCATAATTGCCAAGCTTAAACATCTCAGTGGGCATGGGAGTGTGCCAGCTGGGTTGGGTTCAGATGGTTTAAACCACGTGGAGAGTGTGTCTTGGGAGAGAGCGCGTGCACTTTGGGATGTGTGAAGCATGCCGTCTGCCCCGCCCCCTCGCAGCCCACTCCCATGCGTCTAACTCGGAAGGGCATATTAGGATTTTTGCTGCACATCTTAGATGAAGAAGGACAGCTTTGGAAAAAACAACTTAATGCCTTGGTGATCAGCCAAGGAAAGACGCGTTGCAAACCTGTAAGGGAACTGGACCTCTGAGCACACGATTACTCTTCGCACCTCCTAGAGCCCCTTCAGAAGAACGAAGCGGGCGGGCTTGGCTCCTTGTAGACTCAGCCGCGGCCCCTCTTTGCTAAAGGGCGGGGCGCTCCTCTTTGGAGATGAGGGGGCGCACCGGCGATCGAGCCGGGAAACGAGGACGCGCGCGCCTTTGCTGCGGCTATCCGGGCGCGGAAGGGAGGCTCTTGGCTGCGCCCCCACCCCTCCTGTCGCCGCCGCCGCCGCCTGGATCGTCTTCCTTTGTCCGCCCCCTCCCTCGCACCTGGGTTCCTCCCCCTGCGCCGCGCAGGCTCTTCTACGGCCGGCAGCTGCTCTGCCTGGCTGGGCGCATCAAAAGCAGCCGCTGCCGCGTCCCTCTGCGTCTGCTCCCGGCGCTCGCTTCGCCTTTGTCCCTCTCGGCTGCAGGTAGGCAGGAGGGCAGCTCAGCCTAGCCCAGCCGTGGGGGACGGGGAGGGACCCGCAGGCCGGACCCTCTCTTCTTCCTCCTCTTTCCTCACTCCTGCATCGACGGAGAGGTGCGGGATCCGGCGCGGCGGCGGCGGCGCCCATTCTCCAGCCGGCTGCGGAGAGGCTAGCCGAAGTCCTGCAGCGTTGTGGGTGAGGAGGCCGGCTTGTACGCGTCCTGAAGCTATGGGAGGGGGGATGCTGTAAAGGCACCCCTCCCTCCTCTCCTTTTCATCTAGCACCCGCCCTCGCGTGGCTATTGCTGGATCTCCTCCCCCCCCCCCCAATTGCACAAGCAAACTGCTTCCCTCCATCCCTTTTCTCTATCGCCCCCCTTCCACGCATCTGTGCGTGGTGTGTTGCTGAGCTGCCAGCAGAGAGAGAGAGAGGAGGAGGAGGAGGAGGGGGCGGTGGCTGTGGAGGCTGCAGCCCAAAGAACTGGTGTTTCCAGGAGGAAGCCACTGCGGACAATGCCCAGCAGCTCCAGGGAGCCTCTGCATCCCTCTCCATCTCCTGTTTGGGCTTTGACAGGGTGGCACGTGTGGCAGCCGCAATGACAGCAGAAGCAGCCAGGCAGCATCCACCATCAGTGGCAGCAGAGTGAGGGGTTTCTGCCACCGACGCAAGATGAATGCCTCCCTGGATGGTAGCAACCACAGCAGCAGCAGGCCCTTCTGCCTCCTGGCTGCCGGCTATCCGGAGGCCTTGGACATCTGCCTGCTGGAGCTGATCGTCATTGTCTTCCTCACCGTCCTCATAATCTCGGGCAACATTGTGGTCATCTTCGTCTTCCACTGCGCGCCACTGCTGAACCACCACACGACAAGCTACTTCATCCAGACCATGGCCTACGCTGACCTCCTGGTGGGTGTGAGCTGCCTGGTGCCTTCACTCTCTCTGCTGCACTACCGGGTCACCTTCTTGCCGGAGTCTGTGATCTGCAGAGCCTTTGGCTACGTGGTCTCCGTGCTCAAGAGCGTCTCCATGACCTCCCTGGCCTGCATCAGTGTGGACAGGTACATCGCCATCACCAAGCCTCTGTCCTACAACACCCTGGTCACCCCCTGCCGCCTCCGGGTTTGCATCCTGTTCATCTGGCTGTACTCGGGCGCCGTGTTCCTCCCGGCTTTCTTTGACTGGGGAAAGCCCGGCTATCACGGGGATGTTTTTCAGTGGTGTGCTGACTCCTGGGACACCTGGGCCATCTTCACCCTCTTCATCATCATCATGCTGTACGCACCGGCAGCCTTCGTGGTCTGCTTCACCTATTTCAGCATCTTCCGCATTTGCCAGCAGCACACAAAAGAGATCAATGAGAGGCGCGTGCGGTTCAGCTCCCAAGAAGGGGAAGCGGCTGATGCCCAGCCATGCCCAGACAAGCGCTATGCCATGGTTCTCCTGCGCATCACCAGCGTCTTCTACATCCTCTGGCTCCCCTACATAATCTACTTCCTCTTGGAGAGCTCTTCTGTCTACCACAGCCGAGCAGCCTCCTTCCTGACCACCTGGCTTGCCATCAGCAACAGCTTCTGCAACTGTGTCATCTACAGCCTGTCCAACAGCGTCTTTCAGAAAGGCTTGAAGCGCCTCTCTGGCGCTGTTTGTGTCTCTTGCGCCAGGCACCGGGCGCCAAAGGAGTCCTCCGCCTCGAGGAGCAAAAGACCTTCAAATGGGTGTCATGCGTAAGATACAGATTGCTCCGACAAAAAAACAACAACAACAACAACAGAAAAAAGATTAAAGATATTGCCAGGTTTGCAAAAATAACTAAAAAACTGACAAGAACACACAATTTTTCTCTGAGAAATGCTGTTGAAGAACTGGAGATTTCCACAAGCATGTCTGTTTTAGTGTTTCACTTTACAAACGTCCTTGTGTGAAGCGGGTTTGGTGACCTGGCACCTGTGTTTCCAAAACTGAGCACTCCTCCTCCTCCTCCCCTTTCTCTCCTGTCTGGAGTGCCTGCCAGTGCTGGGCATGCAAGACCTCTGGCAAAAGAGACATTTGTGTTCTTCCTTTAAAGCTTGGGCATTTTCGGAGAGCTTTGATCTTGCGTGTCAATGTGGGAATGTGTAAATGGTCTGATGGTATACTCCCTGATTATTTGCTTTTGTTTTTCTGTGCAAATGCCAAAGTATATTTCAGAATTCTTAATATAAGGGGCCAAAGTATAGTCTCCCTGACTTCCCCCCAACCCCATTTCCCCCATAGTCCTATAAACAAATAATGTAAACACTTGAACATTTGATTTTGTCGTGTGATACAGCCACACCACATGTGATTAATCAGTATTCTGACCTCCCCACCTCCCCCGATGCTTTTTCCAAAAACTTCTCATCCTGAGTGCCCTGTTAGAATGCTCATATGTGATTTACAGTACAGTGTTTGCATTTTTATTTTTTAAAAAATGTTTGTGTAGTAGTTGGGATGACTTTGAAGCAGACAAAATTTAGCAGTTGAATAAAGTATTTTCTTTTTCTAAGTAAGTGGAGAAAATATTTTGACCATCCTTATTGCTCTGGATATGTAGGTGGCAGCTTGAGAATGGAACAAAAGCATTCTCATTAGAAACCAGCGTGTGCTCAATTTTTGTTGTTGTTTTGAGGAAATTTCTTTTTTAAAAAACTTTCCTTTTAAACATTGAATTCCTCTAATACTTTACATACAGCTTAAGTAGCAAAACAAGAGTGAAGCATTAGACTCCTAAATAACTTGTATGTTCATGAAAGGTGCAATATTTTGGATTTCTAATTGGGAAACTGGGGACTCCTTCCTCCTGTTAGGGTAGGTGGGCTTGATATCTGTTCAAAAACCCCAGGAGCCAATTGCATTTCTGGTTTACCAAATGGGAAGAGGAGTTGGGCTCAGTGAACCTTCCTGGGGTGTCCTGTATGCCCCCATTTGAGGAAAGCAGAGCAATCTCTAAGCAGATCAGTGTTCTGGGTACAACACTCTCTGTTGTCCCTATCACACCCCTGGCACTGCCTTGGCACGATAACTTTCTTTTGTGGGAGAAATATACAGAAAGCAGACTGCTAGTCATGATGGCTATAAAGTACATTTCTGATCACAATTCAAAGTTGGTGCTGACTTTTAAAGCCCTAAACGGCCTCAAAGGCCCAGTATACCTGAAGGAGCGTCTCCATTCCCATTGTTCAGCCTGGACACTCAGGTCCAGCTCTGAGTTCCTTCTGGCGGTTCCCTCCCTGCGAGAAGTGAGGTTACAGGGAACCAGGCAGAGGGCCTTCTCGGTGCTGGCACCTGCCCTGTGGAATGCCCTCCCATCAGATGTCAAGGAAATAAACAACTACCGTGGTACCTCTCGTTATGAACTTAATTTGTTCCGGAGGTCCATTAAGCTGAAACCATTCTTAACCTGAGGTACCACTTTTGCTAATGGGGCCTCCCTTTGCCGCCGCTGCCGCGTGATTTCTGTTCTCATCCTGAGCTAAAGTTATTAACTTCTGGGTTAGCGGAGTCTGTAACCCGTAGTGTTTGTAACCTGAGGTACCACTGTATCTGACTTTTATAAGACATCTGAAGGCAGCCCTGTTTTTAATGTTTTATTGTTTATCGTGTTTTTAATATTCTGTTGGGAGCCACCCAGAGTGGCTGGGGAAACCCAGCCAGATGGGCAGGGTATGATGATGATGATGATGATGATGATTAATAATAATAATAATAATAATAATAATAATAGTTACTGTTATTGTTATGAATCTCCCAGTTCAAAGCCAGTTGACCTTTGAATACCAGTTATCAGAGGGGAGCAACAGAGCAGGAGGACTGTTTTCATGCCTGCCTTGTGGGCTTCCTAAGAGGGCATTCCTTTGTCCACTGTTCGAAATGGTAATGTGGTGCTTTGGGTTGATTAATCAAGGCTCTCCTATTAATTTCTTTTCCTTGTCTAGTGGAGGGACAAGTAGGCGTGCAGAACCTGAACTCTCACTCTCTGGCTGCAGGTGACCTGCTCTCTTCCCCTCACTGGGATTACTGGTTACGCTCCCCACTTTTTCAAGCTTATCTTCCCCGGTCATATTTTGGTGAGTTTTAAAACAGAGACAGTGAACCTGTGGCCCCGAGAAGCTGTTGGACTCCCATCAGCCCCACCCAGAGTGACCAGTGGTCAGGGTGAGAGGAGTTTGTAGTCCAGCAGGATCTGAAAGGCCCCTTAAAAAAACCAGCTTCTGAGAGAGCTGCCACTGGGACTTAGCCCAGCTCCTATTGTCTGGAGCTATTGGCTTTTTTGTTTGCGTGCCTGATAGAGAACTTGTTTTTGTAGGTGCCTCCGCCGCAGCTGGGTCCTGACCAGTATTCCATATATTTTAGCCAGTGTGCTGTTTTTTTAGAGCTAGATGTAAATGCTGAAGCTGCTGCATAATGATATCTTCTGAAGAAGACGAGGACAGCTGTCTCGAAGTGAGCGTTCATCATGTTTGTGGGCTCTTTGCAGTCTGCTTCTTGATACAGCTTTTCAATGAAGGCCTGCTTTTCCAGATGCCTCAGAGCAAGCTGCGGGAGGTGCGGGAGGCGGTGGAGGACAGGGGTGCCTGGCGTGCTCTGGTCCATGGGGTCACGAAGAGTCGGACACAGCTAAACGGCTAAACAGCAACAACAAGAGCAGCAGCGGCCAGCCTGCACACTCCAGACACTCCCATCATCCCTGACCATGGGCAGTGCTGTGTGGGGCTGGTTGGGAGCTGTAGTCCAAACCCTGGTGAGTCTCACATTTGCTACCCCTGTTCTAAAGAGTGATCTTTGGATCAACTTTTTGGCTTCTTGGAGACACACCTTTCTCTTGTATGCTGTGCGCACCCATCCACCCATTCTGTAGCTCTCTTTAACTCAGGAATGTGGGGAGGCTTTAAAGAACAGCAGGGGGTGGGGAGCAATTTCCATTAAAGAGAAACCGCTTTTTCCTCCTCAAGCTAAGGCTACTGGTATTGCCCATCAGCTGATGGGTGACTGGGGGTGTGCCCTTCTCCAGCAGTGGAACCACTGGGAGCCCTCTGTAAGCTCCTGCTCCATCCTTTAAAGCCCTACCTTTACCTGCCCAATACCTTATGTCAGGGATGATGGCAGATGTATTTGTGCGTTCACCAGAATGACCTGGCTAGCCAAATGGGAAGGCTCTGGCAGCTCCGTTTCATCTGTGGGCCAGAAGTTCCTCTTGTTGGATTAAGCTGTGGCCAGACATAAGATCCTGTGTCTCTGACCTTCTGTCCCCAAATGAACTCACCCATCTTTAAAGGTAAAGGTACCCCTGACCATCAGGTCCAGTCGTGACCGACTCTGGGGTTGCGCGCTCATCTCGCTCTATAGGCTGGGAGCCGGCACTTGTCCACAGACAGCTTCCGGGTCACGCGGCCAGCGTGACTAAGCCACTTCTGGCGGACCAGAGCAGCGCACGGAAATGCCGTTTACCTTCCCGCCAGAGAGTGGTCCCTATTTATCTACTTGCACTTCGTGCTTTCGAACTGCTAGGTTGGCAGGAGCAGGGACCGAACAACGGGAGCTCACCCTGTTGCGGGGATTCAAACCGCCGACCTTCCAATTGGCAGGTCCTAGGCTCTGTGGTTTAACCCACAGCGCCACCCACAGTCCCCACCCATCTTTACTGTACTATAATACTGTGGGTTATGATAAATAGAAACTGTTGTAGGCTATATCATAACTCTTTTGCCACTGATCTAAGCTCCTGTGATGCCACAGAATGTTCACGAGTGTTTTGCAGTTTATTAAAGAGAAGGCCAGTTCATAAAAAGTGCCTTATTGATGTGAGGTAGACTTCAGCCAAACTGAAGAGGGGGCGGGGAGCCTTAAATAGCGTATTTAAGAAAGGCAGGAAGGCAGATCAGGAAGTGGCTGGAATGAGTAGTCTTGAGATGTGAGGTCACCCTAGGTAGCATAGAAGTACTTTGGACAACCTCATGACTGGTCCATTGGGCAAGACTGGATCTAGACACATCAGAGAAGCGTTTCAGTTAAACTCATTGTAAACTTTGTATGGCAAATCAGGTTGGCAAAAACCAAACTTCACAGTGCCATCTGGTGTCACAGTGTTATAATGCATATACAATACCTATAAAGCGCTTTTTCTTTGCTAATGTAGCTGAGTCCCCAAAGGTTGACCTGCTTCTGTGGGATCTTCAACATGTTACTCTTGTTTTGTCCACTGCTGCTGCTGCTGCTCCTACTACTACACATACTCTTCTTTTAGTTTGACCACACACATACACCCCTTGGAAAGTCTGCTTTGCTTTTCTGCATTTGCTGTTTGATAGATTACACATCTCGAGCATCACTTCTCTTACTTTATTATTTATTTATTTATTTATTTATTTATTTCCTGGAATAATAATTATGATTATTAGCAACATTTATTTATATAGCATCACCAATGCATATGGCTCCATACACAATTATAGTGAGAAATTCTGCTCTGAAGTGTGTACAGTGGTACCTCGGGTTAAGTACTTAATTCGTTCCGGAGGTCCGTTCTTAACCTGAAACTGAAGCACCACTTTAGCTAATGAGGTCTCCTGCTGCCACCGCACCGCCGGAGCACTATTTCTGGGTTAGCGGAGTCTGTAACCTGAAGCATATGTAACCTGAGGTGTATGTAACCCGAGTTACCACTGTGCAATCTAAAATCTTACATGCTGTTTGATTGAGCGAGGATGAGGGAAACAATCCTCAAAGTACACTTGGCAGCGTTTTATATCAGCCTCCCCCAACCTGGTGTCTTCCTGATGTTTCAAACTACAACTCCCATCAGCTCCAACCAGTTTTTGTTCAGGTTACTCTGTTTTCAAAGCAACAAAATCCCTCCAACCTCTTCTGAATGACTTGAAAACTGTGAGCATGTTCCTTTCAGCTTTCGTCAGTGCCAAGGGCCTCCCTGTAGAACATGAGGTCTGTTTTTTATTATCCTGTTCTGAAACCCTTTTTTTTCAGGGCTGCTTGAACTCTACAATAAAATAACTTTAAAATCCTCTGCTCCAGGTGACCCAGATTCTGCACCAAGGAAAGCCAGATATTTTTGCTTGTGCAGAGTTGCTTGTTTTTATTTTGTGTAACTGATTCTGCAATATTTGCTGTTTTGAATAACTCTGGGGCAGGAAGAAGGAGCCATGTAGGGTGTACAGTACTCAGGTCCCCTCATCTTACTTAGCCCTCCCCCCAAAAAACTATTGCCCAAACACTCTCGTCTGCCTTAGCAGTTAGGAAGGAGGGCAGTTCTTTCTCTCTGACCCAGTTTGCATGTAGCACTAAACATAGGCATGTTTCAGTGCAGACAAGCACACATGAGAGTTCCCAGAGAGAATATGACAGTCCTCAAGCTGTTGCTTGACTGAAGAAATCTTACAGTTTTTAAAATGTGTGCATACTTGCACACCCTTGAAATAACTGAGGACATGGCTACATTCAGGGCTGCCTCCTCCCATCCTATCCTGCCTTTCTGCTTTGTTCAGTTAGGATGGTCCTTTTTTGAGGTGTGATTGGCAGGAATGTGTGAAAAGACTTTTTCTCTTTCAGTGATTAAGCTGTGGAAATCCTTGCCCTGAGATGGGCATCCACCTGGCTTCCTCTCTGATGGCGTCCTGATGCCTTTGCCTGTCCATTTGCTGAAAGGTCTTACACCTTCTCTCCTCTCCTCTCTCTCTTGTTGTTGAACTGTTTTACTTTCAAGTGTCTTTTGAGAATTGTTTTATAAGTTAGTGGGGTTTAAAACTTTTTGTTGTTGTTGTTAGTCACCTTGGGTGCTCCAGCTTGAAAGGCAAAGGTGAGATATAAATGGATTTTAATGAATAAATCATGTGGAGGAAAAACCTAGTTCTGGAGAGCATCCCTTAGCTTTTGATGGTGCTCACCTGTATTGTCAGAGGCATTTTCAAAGAAGAACCCCATAGAAGTGGGGTTATTATTCTATGATGGCGCTTGCCATCTTGCCATTTTCACAAGCTGAAAGTATTTTAAAATATTTAAAAGAGATGCTCCTGACTAGTTCGAATTGGTGGTGGGGCACCTTTTTAGTTGGCAAAATGGTTTCTTTAATTGACAAAATATGACAGAACTTGAGTAGGGTTGTCTTGTGGTACATGCAGGATAAATTACATGCAGAATGAATGTTGATGGAAAAGGTAAACAGCATTTCCATGTGCTCTGGTTTCTGTCACGGGATTCCCTTGCACCAGAAGTGGCTTAGTCCTGCTGGCCACATGACCCGGAAAGCTGTCTGTGGACAAACGCCGTCTCCCTCGGCCTGAAAGCGAGATGAACGTCGCAACCCCATAGTGGCCTTGACTGGACTTAACTGTCCAGGGGTTCTTTACCTTTTTACTTTTACCTAGATGGAAAATCCATGGGGTCACAAAGAGTCGGACACGACGAAACGACTAAACAACAAGATGGAAAATGAAAATCCTTCAGTTGCTCTCACTTGCTATGTCTTTTTAAGTGGAAGAGGTCAGTTGGCTTGGGGGAGGCCACTCCCTTCATGACTGTTGGACTCTTCTGGAGGGAGGTGTTTTTGCAGAATCGACCAATTGGCAGGAAGTGGTCTGGGGACCTCTTATTTGGGGGGGGGGGAGGCCCCACCTCTCTCCGGAAGAGCCCAATAGACGTACTTACTGCCCCGGAGGGTGGGGCCTCTCCCAGGCTATCTGGCCAACTCCCCCTTGAGAGAAGGGGAGCCTTCCTGTTCTGGCTTGGATTGCTTTTGCCTCCTCAGGGCTGGGTCTGGTGAATGACACAACCTTAATATGGCATTGGCCTTTTGTGCCATATCTAATTTAATTGCTTTGTTTTGGACATGTGGCTTTTGCAGACATATAAATGTGTTCTCAGATTGCTCTGCAGCCTGGGGGCTCGCATTCCGCAGTGGGAGGCTTTTTAATATGCCAGTTATTAACTGTTCCTTGGCAGGCCTTCGTGAAGGAACATGCAGTGGCTGTGAAGGGTTCAGATGCAGTGAACTAGGACTCCCTAGAATGATTTTGATTCTGTCTGCTGACACTGAAGGAGTGAGCCAGACGTGAGTTCAGATTCCCCACTTCGCCATAGAGCTCAGTGCAGACGCTGGGTCTCTCTATATGACTCCAACCAGGGCTGGGGAACCTGCTACCTTCTATTGTTGCTGGACTCTGGTTCCCATCAGCCCCATCCAGCCCCATTCTCAGGGATGATGGATGTTGTAGTCCAGCAACACTTGGAGAGCTGCAGCTTCTCCACCCTCCACCCAAGTCAAATGGTCTGTGGGTGGGGAGTGTTTATACCACACCACTAGCGCACATGGCACTTTGGAGGCACTATATGTAGGCAAGATTCCTGCTCTAATGAAAGAACCTGAGTCTATAGGAAATTTCCTCATGCTGAGTCATTCGGCCATTGATTCATTTTGTCTTCACTGGCTGGCAACAGCTCTCCTGGGTTTCAGACTAGAGTCTTTTCCCAATCTGAAGATACCAGGAGTTGCACCTGGGACCTCTTCATGCAGGCCATGTGCTCTGCCACTGAACAACGGCCCCTTCTCATACTCCCATAAGCTCTTTGAAAGAAATATGTGATGCAAATAAAACAAATGCTTAAAAGTTAAGGCTGCAGCAGTGAGTTTAATCAGTGGTTCCAGATTTTCTGATCTAGGTCAGTTCCCATATTTTCCTTTTGTGGACCACTTGTAATTCACTGTGGGTCTCAGCAAACCTCCCCTCACACCAGCACCTTTGTGAAAACCAGTTTTAGTATGTTATGAAAATCACAAGCCTTAGGCTAGGCCATTGACAAAAGAGTTGTTTTAGCTTGTCAATTCCTAGAGCAAAAATAGGACACAGCACCATTGCCATTTTACTAAAATCTCAGGTCTTACACCAAGGCCTCCTTGGTCCATTTAGCAAATTGTTTTCATCTGTGTTGTCAGGGGCACAGAATCAATTATTGACTCTTCTGCAGCTGTTCCTTGGGCTGCCTGAATGGAGGTTGTGAACCGCAGTATGAGAACCCCTGACCTAGATTAACTTAAAATCCATTTTTTAAAAAAGATCTCTTTGTTAATCTGGCAGCAGATAAACATACAATGCAAGTATTTTTTTTAAGTTGCAAAGGTCACCACCAGAGGTTCTCCACACGCCCAATTTGCCCTTTCATTCCAAGGTGTTACTGCTTCCTGGAACCTGTGGCCTTCCAGAAATTGCTATAGATCCAGTCTCCCACCATCTCTGCCCATTGAACATGCCAGCTTCAGCTGATGGCAGGTGGGATTCTAGCAACACCTGGGAGTGGGCACGGGTTCCCCACCCCTGCCCTGCGTCATGTGCAGGCACCACACTTTTGGTGGCCAGGAGCTGCTTTGTAAAGGAGAACTGTGGAGGCTTGTAAGATTCTGCAGCGAGTGGTGGGATTGTGTTGCTGGAAAACTGGTTGGCTCAGGAATGGAGGCACCCTCAGGTTTGGTGCTTGAGAGATCTGCTGGGGATCAGTGGGTTGTTTCTGAAGGAGCATCCGTAAACCAGGGGACCTCTTCCATAAGGTGAGCCTGGGAGAGGAGCCAAGGCATGGATTCTTTGTTCCTCTTGGACCACATCAGGGATTCTGCAGATCTGAGTGCTGAACGTCACAGCTTTGAGCCTCCATGTTGATGCCTTGTGCTGTAAGCAGAGTCAGTCCCCTCAAAACGTCGGGGGAGAATCAGAACTGCAGCCTAGTTAAATAAAACGAGGGTTTAGTCATGTAAAGGAATGACAAATGCGAGCAGATAATGTATTTCTCTTTGTTCTCAGTTTTGTACATGTCATAAGTAATGACAGCTTGACAGAAACCAGCATTTTCATTTATGAGCTTATTTATTTTAGGGAAAATGGAAAGTGGAGGAGGGGTAGTGGAGAGGAGAATCAGGAGGTCCGGAATAAACCCTGGAACTAAGGAAGGCCAAAATTTCCAAAAGGAAGAGCTGCCTCAGTGTGTTGGCAGGAGCATTAAGGCAGTAAAAATAAACTTCTTTCGGTAGATTTATAGTGCCAGTAGTTTTTCTGTGCTTAATCTTTTAGTGTTTGACAATAATTGTATGCCTTTGATCTTTCACTGTCCCTCAGTGCCCAGTTACTAAAAAGCAGGTGAGCACTTCAACATTTCTGAACAATTTTTTAAAAAATTTGTTGTTGTTCTTGTCTTGAGCAGGAAACAACCTGACATGCAAGGAGGCTTGTTTTACAATGGGACCTGTACTGATTGGCTGGAAAGCAACAGGTACTTTGCCTACAAAAATGCCTGTGTGCTCTATCTAGCATAAAGGTAAAGGTAAAGGGACCCCTGACCATTAGGTCCAGTCATGACCGACTCTGGGGTTGCAGTGCTCATCTCGCTCTACAGGCCGAGGGAGCCGGCGTACAGCTTCCGGGTCATGTGGCCAGCATAACTAAGCCGCTTCTGGCAAACCAGAGCAGCGCACGAAAACACGGTTTACCTTCCCGCCGGAGTGGTATCTATTTATCTACTTGCACTTTGACGTGCTTTTAAACTGCTAGGTTGGCAGGAGCAGGGACCGACCAACGGGAGCTCAGCCCGTCATGGGAATTCGAACCACCAACCTTCTGCTCGGCAAGTCCTAGGCTCTGTGGTTTAACCCACAGCGCCACCCGCGTCCCCTCTTTCTAGCATTGGCATTGGCAAACTCGGCCCTCCAGATGTTTTGGGACTACAACTCCCATGAATCCCCTGACCACTGGTCCTATTAGCTAGGGATGATGGGAGTTGTAGTCCCAAAACATCTGGAGGGCCGAGTTTGCCTATGCCTGATCTAGCAGGCTGCTTTGTGGGATTGGCAGTTATGAACCCAAGAAGAGCTTGCTGCATCGGGCCAAAGGGGCCCCATCTAAATCCCACATCCTGTTCTGACAGTGGCCAACCACTATTAGGAAACCCACCTGAGCACAAGAGCAATATTCTCCCCTCCTGTGGTTTTCAGAAACTGGTACTAAGGAGCATCTGTGCCCCTAACTCTGGAGGCGGAACGCAGACGTCCTAGCTAGCAGCCATTGGTAGCCCCCTCCTCCATGAATTGTCTAACTGCCTGCACGGCACTTCTGCACCCTTTTTAAAAGCTTCAAGAAGGAAAACTGTGCTCTCCACAAATACATGCTCCTTCTCACCAGGTGCAGTGGGGGATAGTTTTTGCTCAGAATGAAGTACAGTGGATGCTCGGGTTGCGAATGTGATCCATGCGGGAGGCACGTTCACAACCCGCAGCGTTCGCAACCCACAGCACCGCGTCTGCACAGCGCGGGTTGCAATTCAGCACTTCTGCGCATGTGCGAGCGCCGAAACCCGAAAGTAACCTGTACCAGTACTTCCTGGTTCAGCATGGTGCGCAACCCGAAAACATGCAACCTGAAGCGTCTGTAACCCGAGGTATGACTGTAGGGAGTTTGTTGAGTCTAAGTAGGCCAGAGAAGATTATGCCTTAACTCTGGGGTCAGCAAACTTTTTCAGCAGGGGGCCGGTCCACTGTCCCTCAGACGTTGTGGGGGGCCGGACTATATTTTGAAAAATATATATGAATGAATTCCTATGCCCCACAAATAACCCAGAGATGCATTTTAAATAAAAGCACACATTCTCCTCATGTAAGAACACCAGGCAGGCCGCACAAAGAACCCAGAGATGCATTTTAAATAAAAGGACACATTCTACTCATGTAACACATTCTACACATTCTACTCACGCTGATTCCTGGACCATCCGTGGGCCGGGTTTAGAAGGTGATTGGGCCGGATCTGGCCCCTTGGCCTTAATTTGCCTACCCATGCCCTAACTGTTGGTGGTTCTTAAGGTGCCACAAGATTCTTGTTTATTTTAGCTACAACAGGCTAACATGGCTACCTCCCTGGCAACTGCTCATCTCAAAGTGGGAGTGACTTGTCTTGCAGGAACATTGTACATGTTCTCTCTAACCACAAACAAGCCATGTTTTTCTCCAGTGACTCAAGAAGGTATACGCTGTCAAGTTGCATAACGGCTGAATTCTTTTATATGCTAATAGTGACATGCTTGTTCAATCCGCCTCTCAACATATGCTGATGCATTTTTGCATCATTCAGGTGTACTTTATTTCAGATGACAGATTTCTAACATTTAGAAAATAATATTCTCAACCAGCTCTAGCAAAACTGCTGCTGTCGCTTCAGGTTTGGAATTAGGAATAAGTTAGTGCTTGTGAGTTAGATTTCAGGGCCACAGTATGCAAACATTTGGGACAGGGAAGGGCCCTTGCTCGGTGGGTAGAGAACTTGCTCTGCATGCAGAAGACCTCAGGTTCAATCTCCAGCATCTCCAGGTAGGGCTAGGAATGTCACCTGCTTGAAACTCTGCCTGACGGTGTAGCCAATACTGAGGTAAGTGGACCAAGGGTGTGATTCCGTGTAAAGCTGTGTACTTAGGTGTATATGAGCTGCCTTGGCAGCAGGGAAACTTTGAAGCCAAATTGCATGCAGATGGGTGCAAGTCCCCATAGGAAATATTTGGACAGTCTGGGGATTTTTGGCTTCTCACTCAGAGGTGATGCTGCTGTAGTATCTTAAGATGACCTCTGAAAAATGTGGCTGAAACAATATATTTTGGGGCCAAGTGTGAAACAGCCATTAATAAACAGCCAGGAGTAATATGAAGACTTATTGACAGGACTAGGGCAGAATGGAAGCAGTGTAGCCAAAGCAACAAATTAATATTTGTGTAGCCAAAGCAACAAATTAATAGTACAGACGTGCATACAGCACATGTAAAGGTAAAGGGACCCCTGACCATTAGGTCCAGTCGCGGACAACTCTGGGCTTGCGGCACTCATCTCGCTTTACTGGCCGAGGGAGCCAGCATACAGCTTCGGGGTCATGTGGCCAGCAGGACTAAGCCGCTTCTGGCAAACCAGAGCAGCACACGGAAACGCCGTTTACTAGCACTGTTGTCTAGCACTGAATTGTACAAAGCACTTTATGTGCCTCTTGTTTTTCCTTTTTACAACCACCCAAATGAGGTGGGCTAGCCCGGTGATGGGCAGACATCATACGTGTGGGTCTACTAAGAAATCCACCAACCAGAGCCTGGTTCAAAATGCATTTACCTGGAATCAAATAATAGCAAGCCAGAGATTTCTTTTCAATATCAGAGCATAATTGAGCTCACAGTGCTTTCTCACAAAAGTCCAGTCCTGACTGGCTTCATGTCAGAAGCCTAGTCATTTTGCTGCTATTGTTTAACAGGCAAGAGCCAGGAATTCTTGTTGATCTATTGCAAGTCATCAGGATCTACAGTACTAATAGATTCAGACCTACATTCTGCCCACCCTTGGACAAGGCTTAGCGAGGGTGACTTGGCTTTGATCCTCCTGTGCTGAACCCAGGTTTTCTATTTGCACACACCTGATGAGTTGAGTGACAGTTTCGCCAAAATTTTGTTTACCTGTCCTCTTGGCATCTTGTCCATGCAGCATTTTGAAAGCATTCCCATATTAATGGCAAGACATCCAGGGCACAGCCTGTTATGATCCATTGTTTGTTTTGGAGGCATACCACCGCTTCAAAGAAGTGTGGCTAGATGTATTTGTGGAGTCTGAGCAAGTGATGGCTTTGGGAAAAGGGTTCTCAGCATACAGTATATTCATCCTAGAGGCATGCCGTTCTAGGAAATGGTTGCGATGAATTTTTGTGTCAGCTTTCATTTTTGCATACAAAGATGGAGTGTCCCTTTCCCTGTACATACCCTTGATTTGAAAATGCTGGTTCTCATTTAAAATAAACACACCCTCGTATTTCCCTCCTGTTTGTGGGGTGCTGACTTTGTGCCTGTTTGCATTGCGGGATAAGCTATTTGGGTGTGTGGGTGTGTATTCATTCTTTTCCCTCACCCCCACCCATTTTCTTTCTCGTATGTTCAGAGAGAAGTTTTTGCCTGCCACGTTTTTGCCTCAGGCACGAAAACAGTGTCTGGGCATTTCTGTCAAAGCTGCACTAGATCCGCATGTGATTGTAGCATACAGCTTTTTAAATATATATATATATATATATATATTTACCAAGTGCCTATTTATGATTTTCCTGTGGGAAACTTGATCCCTAAAAGGAAATGAGTGCAGCTGGGGATCACTTGGGGGATTCACTCTTATTTTTAGAATCAGATTTATTGCCATATTTGGCCTGAAACGATGTCACACTGGAGGCTTATTGTAGTGCGGCCGGTCAGTCATTCTCACCTGATCTCAATTGGACTTGGGCTCAAGGTAATCAGTGGAACCTGGACAAAAGGATGAGTAATAACAAATGTTTGTTGGCTCAGGAATCCTGAATTTCCCATAAACAATTTCTGGTGATGAGGGAGATTGAGCTTTGCAGGATGAAAACCTTTAAAAATAAAAAAAATAAAAAATCCCAGGTGTAGTTCTCAGTGCAGCTGCTCACTCCAAGACAGAATGAAGAGATAGATATTTGATGGATTCAGTTTCCCCTCCCCTCCCCAAGGGGATAACAGCAATTCAGAAGGAGAAATATACAGTGATGCCCCAACACATCCCACAACCAAAGCCCTCTCCATTTAGTCCTTGACATGGAAGCCAGCAGAATTTTAATTCCCCCCCCCATTAATTTGTTTTTATTAGAGATTTTCTTGGGTTACAAAAGTACATACCTTGTCTCTATTTTCAAATCATAAAGTCCTTTTTACATATCAGTTATGTTTGATGTGAGACTTCAATGTTGTATACAGCACAAATTTTTGAAGCCTTCCAACACCAGCAGAGGAGAGAAGGTTCTCTTGAGCATGCTCCATTCGTGGTAGTGCTTTTGAGCCATGCTCATTTTCACGAGGGTTGTGTGCAGGACGAGTTCCCAGGAAGCGTTTCCCCCACCACAAACCCAGTCTGTCTTTAAGACTCTCCATTGAATTTAGTTTTAAGGTCGGAGCAGCCATAATAAATCCCCGCCCCCTCCATTGGCACGCGGATGGTCAACCCAGTCATTAAGCATTGGCATGACTACAGTATCAGGGTTGGGGCACCTGTGGTGGCCCCTCCAGGTCTTGCTGGACTCCATCTCCCATCATCTTCATCTTCCTTCATCCTTGACCATTGGCCGTGCTGGCTTCTGCCAGCAGGACAACATAACCTGAAGGGCCACAGGTTCCTCTGCTGCTGGGCAAAAAACAAAATTGGATTACTTAGTGGATCCGACCAAGGCCTCTCTAATCCCCTCTAATGGCAAAGAATAGATGGAGGTAGCCCTTCTCTGTTGTTTATTCCTCTGCTCAGGCATATGGTAGCCAGTGATATGCTACCACTTTAACATGGAGGTTCCATTTAGCCATCATTGCTTAGATATTAGCAAGCCCACCTGCATTCTCCATGGATTTATTTTAAATAGATTTATCAGATGTCAAGGAAATAAACAACTATCTGACTTTTAGAAGGCAGCTGAAGGCAGCCCTGTTTAGGGAAGTTTTTAATGTTTGGTGTTTTATTGTATTTTTAATATTTTGTTGGAAGCCGCCCAGTGTGGCTGGGGAAACCCAGCCAGATGGGCGGGGTATAAATAAATTATTATTATTATTATTATTATTATTATTATTATTATTATTATTATTCCTTTCCAAAATTAAAAAGCAGTTTAAGACAGGGGTATGCGATGTGGTGCCCTCCAAAGGATGCGGCTCAGTTATCATCTGGAAAATTCCACGTTGGCTGCTTATGATCTAAGCCAATACCCATGACCACCACAGTGTTGCAGTGACTTCTGTAAGTTGGCTTTGGGTGAATGCACATTCTCCTCTGTCAAGCCATTCTTGCTCTGAGATCTGGGTGGCTGCTGTTCCAAGAAGGAATGGGGATCCTTACAAAGCTGTCCTCCTCAAAGGTTTAAGGGGCCCAAGTATTCTCCTGTGTAGTGAAGAACCCAGTTCTGCTCTGTGCTGCTTCCCACCCGTTAATCCCACGAACTTTCCTTGCCCTCCCTCCTCCCCATAAGACATATTTAAGACTTCATTAACCATTCATTTATTTGATTTATACCCTGCCTCTCCTCTGAGTGCAGGGTGGCACCCCACTCCACATGTTATTAATCCTCACAACAACCCTGTGAGGTGGGCTAGACTGAGAGTGCATGACTAGCCCAGGGTCACACCTTCATGCCTGCGTGTGGGGATTTGAACTCTGGTTGCCCAGATCACAGTCTGGCGCTCTAGCCACAGCGCCACACAGGCTCTCAACAGTTTAGGCCCACAGTTTCTGTTACGAAGCCCACAGAGTGATTGCAAGCTAGTCAGGCTCTCTCAGTTTTGCCTTCCATACAGGTGGCCTGTTCTGAGGGTGAGTCGTATTCCCACTAAGGTGATGGGGTTACTGTCAGCGTGCCCTCAGCCAGCACTGGGGGGCCAGCACTGGGGGGCCTGCCTACCTGCCTTCTTACAAGCAGCCCAGGTGGGTACAGCCAGCTGTGTGGGACTCAGCAGGGGAGAGGGTGGGCATAAAACTGGAATTAGTTGGCCATTGGTTTTGGCTCCAGCTACTTACTTTTGCCCTCCCTTTTCTGCATTCTTGTTATCCCACTCTCTGCTCTTAAAGTCCCAAGGCTACAATGGTTGAAACACAATATTAAAAAGTCCTTTAAGAGATCCTAAAACCACAGAAATAAGGTGGGGCCTAAAAAATATGCCAGGCTGAATGGGCACCAGCACCAATGGGATCTGGGGACCAGGGGGTGGGATGCAATCTAGCCTACCTGCAATTTTGAGCCCCTTGGAAGAAACACATCATCATTTACTTTGCCATAGCCCAGGAGTCGGCAAACTTTTTCAGCAGGGAGTTGGTCCACAGTCTCTCTGACCTTGTGGGGGGGGGGGCTGGACTATATTTTGAAAAAAATATATGAATGAATTCCTATGCCCCACAAATAACCCAGAGATTCATTTTAAATAAAAGGACACATTCTACTCATGTAAAAACACCAGGCAGGCCCCAGAAATAACCCAGAGATGCATTTTAAATAAAGGCACACATTCTACTCATGTAAAAACACGCTGATTGCCGGACCGTCCGCGGGCCGGATCCTGGCCCCTGGGCCTTAGGTTGCCTACCCATGCCATAGCCAAAGAACAGGAACTGTTGGAGAAAACATGTGTTGAGAATGGTTTTTGTTTAAAGATTTTCCTCTTTTATTTGAATGCACGTGCAGTCAGTTTCAGATAATTTGGCACTATAACATAGCATCTTACTTAGGCCCTCCCTCTTCTTTTAGCCTCTAGTCCCCCCCCCCCAAAAAAAAATATACAGTACCTTTCTGAGCCTGGCTGTGCCTGGAAAACTGCTGAGATGGCTCCGGTGCCAGCCGCCCTCCATTCTCACAGCGGAGAATGCTCTGCTCTCCCACCTATGCCATTCCTGCCCTCTTCCTGCCATTATTGCCATCTGTTTTCAATCCCAGGGTGTGCGCGCACACTTCCAAGCGCTTCCCTTTGCCTTGCCCCCACTCCCACACCAGAAGCCTGAGAAATGACCCAGACATCCATTCTTCACAGAAAGGTATAAAAATAGGAGCTGGAGAAGGGGCTCACACAATAGCTGTGACTGCATTCTGTTTGTACCACCAAAACACACATTTGAAAATGTTATCATTTCCGTACATTTCCCACCTCCCCTTCCTTTCACTCCCTAAACAGAATGTTCCAGTAACAGGGAAGTGGTTCCAAAATCCTTCAGCCAAGTCTTGGTGCCACTACACATTTAGGAGAGAGAAGCATGTTGTTCTTGCATCTAACACCCACGGCCCAATGATGCGTAGTGGTTGCAGGGGCAGACTAGGACCTGGGAGACCAGGGTTGAAGCCCCACACTCAGCCATGAAGCTGACTGGGTGACCTTGGGGCTGGGCACTGCCTCTTTCAGCCTAACCTATCTCACAGGGTTGGGGGAAGAACTGTGTACGCCACTTTGTGCTCCATGGAGGAAAAAATGGGAGGTAAATGCAATAAATAAATGAATCACAGCAACCCAGTCATCTCAAACTCACCCCCCTGAACAGGTTGGTGTCTCACTTAATAGTATCGTGCCCTTTTTTCTAGACGGGCTTTCCGTGCCCCCTCCCGCCAGTACCATTTGAAAGCTACCACAATTCGCTTCTGCCTAAAGTAACACATTGGGGATAGTTACAGATAGGTAGCCGTGTTGGTCTGCCATAGTCAAAACAAAACAAAAATCCTTCCAGTAGCACCTTAAAGACCAACTAAGTTAGTTCTTGGTATGAGCTTTCGTGTGCATGAAATGGAAGTCCATGAAGAAGTGTGCATGCACATGAAAGCTCATACCAAAAACTAACTTAGTTGGTCTTTAAGGTGCTACTGGAAGGATTTTGTTTTGTTTTGACTATGGCAGACCAACACGGCTACCTATCTGTAACTGGAACTATGGAAGGCACCACATTGAGCCGCATGAAATGGAAGTCCATGAAGAAGTGTGCATGCACACGAAAGCTCATACCAAGAACTGACTTAGTTGGTCTTTAAGGTGCTACTGGAAGGATTTTGTTTTGTTTTGACTATGGCAGACCAACACGGCTACCTATCTGTAACTGGAACTATGGAAGGCACCACATTGGGCCGCATGAAATGGAAGTCCATGAAGAAGTGTGCATGCACACGAAAGCTCATACCAAGAACTGACTTAGTTGGTCTTTAAGGTGCTACTGGAAGGATTTTGTTTTGTTTTGACTATGGCAGACCAACACGGCTACCTATCTGTAACTGGAACTATGGAAGGCACCACATTGAGCCGCATGAAATGGAAGTCCATGAAGAAGTGTGCATGCACACGAAAGCTCATACCAAAAACTAACTTAGTTGGTCTTTAAGGTGCTACTGGAAGGATTTTGTTTTGTTTTGACATTGGGGATAGGAGATTGTTGACAATAATTGTGGTTGTGCTTTTGCAAGCTTTGCTTACCTGGTTCTGTGCTTCAAGCAAACTCCACCTTAAAGACACACAGATACACAGTAATTGCATTGTTAGGGTGCTAATTGAGAGCAGGGCATCGGAAAGTCCACAAATATTGTTTGGTTTTTAATTTGGCAAGGCTAGGGAGGCATAATGCTTGGGGGGGCATGTTTCCACCATGTTCAAATTTCCCATCAAGCAGGACACTTGTAAGCACACTTAAATAAGTTCAGGAACAGATTGGCAGGTCTGCACAGAATTTTTTGCAGAATTCATTTTTCTTCTTATAGTGGGGAGTGGTTTTTTTTTTTTGGGGGGGGAGTTCTGAAGAGCAGTTCAAGTGCAAACATCCCTGGTTCAGCTGCCTGCATTTCCAGCTAAAGGTGTCAGGTAATAAGTGATGAGGAATTATCTTGCTACCTGGAGAGCTACTGCCAGTCAGATTAAACAGCACTAGTCTAGAGGGGCAAACAGTTTAGCCAGGTATAAGCTTCCTATGCTAACACAACCCATCAGCAGAAATCCTGCTTGCCTCCCTACTGGTCTGTTCTTTTACCAAACGTTGCCTATGTTGTTTCTGCAACTTTGAAGAACTAGAAGCTTCATTTGAACAAAAAGTAAGTAGGGAGTTTTTCTGGTGAGAATTCTGCAATGCATTGTGGCTCTTGTAGCTATGGCCAGTGCAGTTTTGAGTTCAATGAAATGGCCACGACTCTGCCTGCAAGTGCCAGCTGAGCCCATTGGAGAAGGAGGACAGGCAGCTTGTGCAAAGTAGTCACCCCCCATCACCTGTCAGGCTCAGAACTTGGAGAATAATGCTGTGCTTTGGGCTTCGAGAGTCTGTAGTGAAACTAGAGCCTCTGTGTGAATCCGCGCAGAGCTGATGATGGAAGCTGCTCACCGTGCAAACATAACAGGTTGCTGGATGGTATAAAATGTACAAGGTGTGTGAACCACTCGTGAGATCTACAAATGAAGGGTGGTATACAAATATAATAAACAGTGATAATAATTACTGGTGGGATGCTCTCTGGGGAGTGGGAGGGAGGTGAGAGAAGAAGCTCAGTGGTAGAGCATCTCCGTTGCAATTCCTGACTGAGGGAAATCCCTGCATAAGACTTTGCAGAGCCATTGCTGCCAGTCAGTGTTGACAGTACTGAGCCAGATGGATCTATGATCTGACTCAGTGTACGGCACCCTCCTATGTTGCTACAACCTCCTGCGTGAAAGAGGTAAGAAACTTGGTTAACCTTCCATAAACTATGCACAGGAAGTGGGAGTCTGTTTTCTTTTATCGATTTAAATGTGGCACTCAGACTCTGCAAGGGAAGGTGATTCTTTTCTCCCCTTCTCCCACAAGTGATTCCACTGAGTAGTCTGCATAAATCTTGATACTAAGCGGGACCGGGAAACCTCAGTAGCTGGTGCCTGAGTAGCCTGTGTTTAGAGCTGGAATAGTACCCAGAAAGGGGTGGGTGGGGGGAATATGGCACCTTGAGCTTTTATTTTCTCCCCCTTGACTCCTACTAATGCTAAGGTCACCCTTTGCCTCCTGTAGATTCCTCCTCTGCACTGGATTTTCATGTAGAATTGAAGAATCTTAATGAGCGTGTGAATTGACAGTGCCTTTCTCTTACATGTGCCCTCTCACTTTAAAATTGGAAAATGCTATCTCTGATTCACGCTCCTGCCCTCGTCCCCAGCGTCTTATTGTAGCTGCAACCACACCCATAATTCTGGGGCTTAACAGTCTCCCCCAATTTCTCTCTCCTTGGCTTTGCAGGAGTCTCCCCAGGACAGTGCCATCACACGCGACATCAACCGGACGTTCCCTGCCCATGACTACTTCAAGGACACTGGGGGCGATGGCCAGGACTCCCTGTACAAAATATGCAAGGTACCCTGACTGGGATGCTATCTTGGCTCACGTGTGGACCAGGATGGTGGAGCTGCCTTGTGGGAATAAATGTGCTAGGCCAGGTTAGCCCAGGGTTCTTCGTCGTGAAAACACCTCCAAGCATGAGATGGTAGTGTTGATAATAGAATTATGGGGTTGGGACCCCCAGAGGTCCTCTAACCCAGCCTCCTGCATTACACATATCACAGCTAAATACCAGGAGGTGACCTTCCAATCTCTGGTTATAAACCTCCATCGAGGGAGAATCTGTCACCTTCTGAGGTAATCTATTCCATTGTCAAACACCTCTTACCATCAGAAAGTTCTTCCTATCATTTGGTTGGGATTTCATTTCTTGTCATTAGAATTCATTGTCTTGGGTCCCACCCTCTGGAGCAGCAGAAAACAAGCTTATTCTGTCTTCCAATTGGCAGCCCTTCAGATATTTGAAGATGGCTATCCTATTCCCTCTCAGTCTTCTCTTCTCCAGGCTAAACACCCCCAGCAAAAAGGTTGTTGAAACATATTGCCTGTTGTGCCTGCTAATTTATCCTTACTGGGATTGTAGTCCAGAATTATCCAGAGGGCACAAGGTGGGTCAGTTTGTGCTCGTGGATGCCTGGGCAAATCGGCCTTTTGCCTCAAAGGGCATTCCCAGATCTTCTGGGCTCCTTGCATCAACTGGAGCGGCTGCTGTATTTCTTTTCGTGTGGCAGAGAGCAAAGGAAGTCTGAGCAAAAGGATCTTTGCTTCTCTCTAACACTCTGGAAAATTAATCAGCTCCTCATTTGCATTATAAGGCAAACCACAAACACATTCAAGCCACTCATTAAAATGCGGGAGGCAATTAGCAGGTTAAAATAAAAAATGTCCGCACTCTGGTTTGATCCCTTTACCTTGCTTGACCGGAGGATCCAGCTCTTTGAACCTGGCATTTAGAAAGCTGCCATTGCTGCCTGCTCCTCCTCCAGAGACTGTTTGGCCTGGGAAAGCAGCTTGGCTTCCTGGCCACCTCCTAAGCTCTCTGACAAAGCACACCATTAAAAAGGATGAGCTCTGCGTGGGACGCGGACCAAGGACTGGAGCAAGCAGCTTCCTATCCGCTCCCTGTGTATAATTGATATTCAAATCAAAGACTTAGCGGCACAGCTTGAAAGATTTGTTTTTGTGTTATTATCCCTGCATAAAATACTTCGGGTCTCAAACATGCTCTGGCTTATTTTGGGAGAGTTGGATGTGCACGCTAGATCCCCACGGTGTGCATTTATGCTTCAGCCCCACTCCCACCCCCATCCTTGCAGCTCAGTGAACCAAGATCCTAGCCCAGGACTTAGCTTTCTACTCTCTCTCTCTAAAATGCCATCGAGGTGAAATTATGCCCCTTTTGCTAGGTGTGCTGGGCTCCCTGCCTGCAAAAGGCCAGGGAGCCCAAGGCTTTGGTGGGCAGATCCCCTGCAGACCTTTCGCTTTTCTTGTGACTCTTGTGAAATCCTGGTCAGGATAAGCGCCCCCTTGCCCCAAATTGCCTCCTTAACAGCCTTCACTGACTTGCTCCAAGTTCCCTTTGTCAGCCCTTTCTGTGCTGAGGGACAAAGCAGGCTATTCCACGTGCAGACAGATTGTGTGATTGGCACAAGGTTGGTTCTCTGGATGGCTGAGACGGAGGCAACCCTTGTTTTCAGCCAGAAGGTGGTGACCTTCATAACCTGCCCCCCTGCCACAGCAACACTCTTGCTGTGCAACAAATATGCATTATGCGTGCCATAATATACAGATGCACACTGAAGCTGGGAAGCTGTTTTGAATGGAGTAGGGGTGGTTGTGGCCAAGCCAGTGGTGGTGGTGTAGTGGTTTTAGTGTCACACTAGGACCTGGGAGACCAGGGTTCAAATCCCCCCACTCGGCCATGAAGCACACTAGGTTCCCTTGGGCCAATCACTTCCTCTCAACCTAACCTACCTCACAGGTTGTTGTGGGGATAAAGTGGGGAGGAGAACTGTGAGCTCCTTGGAGGGAATGCAGGCCATAAATGCAAGCAAGCAATCATTCAGGTGGGGCATCTTGTGTTGTTGAAGTCTTGACCGTTTCCTGATTCTTCTTCCAGGCCTATTCTGTCTACGATGAAGAGATTGGCTACTGCCAGGGCCAGTCATTCCTTGCTGCTGTGCTGCTTCTACACGTGAGTTCCTCTTTGCTACCTGAGAGAGGGTGCTGTGCAAGAACGTTCCAAAGCGTGGGGTGGGAGCTCCTCTGCGGCACTCAGGCACAATCCAGTCTCCCTTTGCTCTGCCTCCCCCGCCTCCCTCCCTGCCCAAGACCTGTTTAATTAATCAGAATCTGTGAGCACTTTGAACCTGGCAGGAGGATGGGCAAATGTGCCCGAGAGTTTAGGAGACCCTGGTATGTGACCCATCCATGTATCTTCTGTGTCTTGTATTGGTTTCCTTGAATGTAATGTCACTCTTCGTTCCTTTTCCCCCTTTAAAATTTCTAAATCGCCTTTGATGCTGTTTGCTGAAACATACATTAAAGCCTGCTTACATGCCCACAAACCAAAGATTGCAGCAGTTACCTAACCAACAACTAGCAATGAATCACTGCAGGTTTAGTGATTTTTATATAATCAAAACCAGGACAATTATCCTATAGTTTATATGGATATGTAATTAATTGTACGTATAATTTATATGTAAGAACAGACAGAAGAGTCAGGTTGTTAACAAATCCAAACTCCATCCAGGCTGCCTGTTGGTTTCTTGTTCTTCTTTATGTTGTTGAGCAGCAATGCAGGTAGATCCATTGTGAAGATCCCAAAACTTCCCCACATCCAGAAACAGTTGCTCCATACATGGATGCCGTCTCTTCTAGAGATGTTACAGAACTGAAATTTTTCATTCTTCAAACATGCTAATAGTGAACATGGGTGCAGAGCTAGGGCAGTTTTACAGCCCAAATTGAAATAGGGAGAATGCCTGCTGCTGGGGAGGAGCAGCCCAAGGTTTGTAAACAGCGGGGGGAAAAGAAACTTTTAAAATAGTCCAATAAGGACTGAGCATGCTTGTTGGCTGCAGAATCCGGGTGGTAGGCGTCAGGTTCCAGGGAATCCGATTCCCCCTACGGTAGGCTGCCAGGGATGGATATAAAGGAGAGTTCTTACCAAGTCTTTTATTCAATATTCACAGAGAGAGTCTTAGAAAAGCTGCTCCCAGTGAAACCCCATCCCCTCCATCTCTCCCATTATAGGCCATCCCTACGTTGGCTGATCTGTGCTTTCTGCCTCTGGGATTTCTGTTCTCCTACTTTCAATGCCCACCGGGTTCGGGTGTGTGTGTCTGGAATGCTTTCTAAATACACCGAGTCTGTCGGCTGCCTCTCTCCTGGTGCTGCTGCTTCTTCCTGTTCCTCTCCCAATATTTCCCAGCTTCTCCCTTCTGCAGCCTCTGAGCTGTGACCTCCCTCAACCCACTGTTGTAAATCTCTGCTGTCTTCCTCTTCTCTGGAAGGTTCAGGCTGAGGAGGCGGTGTCCACTATTCCTCCTCCTCTTCTGCCCAGCCCCTGACAGTAGGATGGGCAGTCAGGAAATCTGTTGGTGTTTGAATGGAGTATTCTGGCAAAGGGCATGGCTGGCTGGTTGGCACCCTGAGCACAAGCACTCCACAGTGCAGCATTTTGGTACAGGTCCAAGTGTCATAAATCCTGTGCATTTACCAGGAAGACGGGTGGCATGTTCTTTTCCTGCTTTTGTCAGTCGAGGAGTCAAGTCAGGTTACCAGGCTGCTCAGTTCGAAGTCCACCTGGGACCAGCTTGGGCTCTGGGCCACAGGTTTCTTCTGGTGCCTGGCTGGACTGATTTCCACATCTCACCAGTGGCCTCTGACTAAATGAGCTTTGTAGAAAGGCTTAAAGGGAGGCTACAGTCTCTTGCAGGTGTCAGATAAAAGCTGGGGGGAGGGCGGGCTTTGTAGTTTAAGATGACCATCCACTCCCAAGGCTGAATATCTTTTATTTCCCTCTCTTAACACATCAGAGGTTATGTGGGCCTTTGAGGGGCTAACCAGTTTGTGCGGAGTCCACCACGGGGAAATCTTGGGCAATCTATTCAAAAGGAGTTGTCTGGATGACCCCTTCGGGTACTGGTTGCAAGTTTTCTCTTGTTCCTTGGAAACAGCCAGCTCAGAATACCACCAGGGATGCCTGCCCTGTCTTGCTTCATTTCCCTGGCTGTCCACCCCACTCCAGCAGTTGCATATGCAGAAGTGCTGAGCATTTTTTGCAGTTACTTCTCTCTGACACCCTTAATTCCCTTTCTGCTGCTAGAAGTTATTTTTAAACCACATTCATGTTGTTGGTTCTCTTTCTCTGCTCTCTCCCCGCTTCCTCAAACTAGCTATCTCTGCTGTCAGTTACTGAATGACACTCTGCAGAGCTTCCAGGCCCATTTGTTGTTCTGATCCACAGCAGGCTCCTTTCCCTTTTTTAAAAATATCCCCTCCCCCAGCAACCCTTCAGCTTATTTGAATGATGGCTGTACCACCATCTCACACTAAACATAAAGAGACTTGGTGTGTCTCTGAAAACCAGACTTCCTGTCAGTTTGAGAGGACACAAGAAAGTTGTAGAAAGATATTCTGAACACCAGTCATAAGGGTGGTTTTGTTGTAATTGAACAGCAGCTCCCATTATTCACCGTGAAAACTTGAGGCCTCGCAGAATAATGAATTTAGCGGTTCTTCACCTCGCCACAGGCAATGCAGGCATTAGCTGTGCAATTCATAAGAAATGAAGATGAAATTGTGCTTAAATTGGATCTTAGAATTGCTTCTGAGGTTGCTTTTGGAAGATTGTGATGGGTTTTTAAGAGCTTAAATCCCAGTCCGGAGATGTAAGCCTTTGAATTGTGGTACCTGCTTGTCTTTAGGAGAGGGAAGCCTGCAGAGCAGCAGAAGCTGAAAATATCATTCAAAATGGGTGGCTTTCCTGGGCCCTTGGCTAGAGGTCTTGGACTTCTGTGAGTGCACCTCTCAAATGTTCATGAGGTGTGCATGAGCCTTCCTGGTGCATTCTTCAAAAGCACCACAAACTCCCTCTTTGCAACAGTTTTATTTCCCCCTCAGTAGGGACGCAATTGGCACTGTGATCTAAACCACTGAGCCTTTGGGCTTGCTGATTGGAAAGTCGGCAGTTCAGATCCACGTCACCGGGCTTTGTCCCAGTTTCTGCCAACCTAGCAGTTTGAAAGCATGCCAGTGCAAGTAGATAAAATAGGTATCGCTGTGGCAGGAAGGTAAACGGTGTTTCCATGTGCTCTCGCTTCCATCACAGTGTTCCATTGTGCCAGAAGCTGTTTAGTCCTGCCGGCCATATGACCTGGAAAGCTGTCTGTGGACAAATACTGGCTCCCTTGGCTTGAAAGCGAGATGAGTGCCACAACCCCATGGTCACCTTTGACTGGACTTAACTGTCCAGAGATCCTTTACCTTTTTTAAAAAGCTGTTCTCCCCTCAACTTGTAAAAGGCCCAGTTGACGTGGCCCAGAACGTGAACCTTCATTACTGTGGGAAAACAGGGTGAGTTTTTGAGCAAGGGAAGATGACAGACTTTTCCAGAACACCCTGGGTAAGAATACCCACTTAAGACTGGCATGGTGTGGATAAGGCTACCAGTGGGTTCTAGCCATGATTGCTGTGCTCCACCTTCACTGCTGGAGGCAGGATGCCTCTGAATACCAGGTGCAAGGCTCTTACGTTCCCATGAGTAGATATGACACCATCAGTTTACCCCTCACTTTCTGCTGAACTGCTGCTAAACCTTCCCTTGCTGTCATATTCTCACACAACCTGTGGTGGTTTACGGTTCATTGGTGGCAGAAAGAATGAGCAATAATCTCCTGCCTTTTCCTTGTGGGAGTAGAGTAGGGCCACATTCACACCATACATTTAAAGCACACCTTTACCACTTTTAAACAGTCATGGCTTCCTCAAAGTAATTACGGAAGCTGTGGTTTGCTAAAGGTGGTGAGAGTTGTTAGGAGACCCTGCAGTCCAGAGCTACAATTCTCAGAGTTCCCTGGGAAGAGGGCTTGATTGTTAAACTATTCTGGGAGCCTTAGCCCTGTGAGAAAAATGGGGGTCTTCTAATAGCTCTTGACATCTCTAACAAACTGCAGCTCCCAGAATGGATGTTTAAAGTGGTATAGTTAGGACTGCTGTGCGTCCAAAATTTCCCAGCAGTGTCTGGGTGGGATAGCTTAAATGTCCAGGAAAAGCCAGACTTGCATGTTGGAAGTGTAGATTTTGGAAATTTTCCTTAAAAGTAGCTCAAAAACTTTCTTTTCTTTCCTTTTTTGTGATCTGGCAAAAAAAGTTTAGCAACTTTGAAGAAAAAAACAACAACTCAGCAACTTTTGTGTCTGGATTTTCACTTTTTGTAATATGGCAACCCCTAGGTATAGTGCTTTAAAAATAGAGTGTGCATGTGGCCCACGTTTGGCTGCCAAGAAAGTAAGGTGGTTCTCTCAACATACTGGTAGGAAAAACTGAAGGAAGAAGTTAGATTATCATGCTTAGCTCCCCACCCCACACCCCTTTAAAAATGACAGCTGGTTTTGTTCTTTGTCTTTGACAGATGCCTGAAGAACAGGCGTTTAGTGTTCTGGTCAAAATCATGTTTGACTACGGACTCAGGGAGCTTTTCAAACAGAATTTTGAAGATTTGCACTGCAAGTTTTATCAGTTGGAGCGACTCATGCAGGTAAGGGGTGCTGTCTGTCCCCAGAGACCGAGATTTGACAGGGGGTGGGGTTTCATCCGAGAGAGTGATGCTCTTTGCAAGGTGAAGTCCAGAGGTGATGCTAACAGTGGTGGCCTGGCTGAGGGGTGGCCACATGGCCTTTAATCATGTGACAAGCTGTGCCCCATTCTTCCCCTGGCCATTTTCTTCTTCCCACGACTATCACAACAGCGTGTGTAGCACAGTGGCAGGGAGAGTGGGCTGGCTCCTGTGATCCTCATTGCTGGACTCCAGCTCCCATCATCCCTGCCTACTGACCATGCTGGGAGTTGGAGTCTAGCAGCATCTGGAGTGCAGCACAGCTTCCCCCAGCCCTGGAATAGCATGCCTTTATTCTCTCCCCTTCAATTTCTTTCTTTTTTTAAAATTGTTGTTCTTCTACCAAGTGTACTTGAAGCATCTTGTGAATTGTTCAGAAGAGCCACACTCTATATATTTAGTGTAATATTGAATGAATGAATGAATAACAATAGAAGAGAATCAGTGGAATTTAATAATAATAATAATAATAATAATAATAATAATAATAATAATAATAATAATAATAATTGATACGACAACCCAATAATTCATTAAGTGAAAATGCTTAGTCAAATTTCTGTTGTCTGTTAGGCAAAGACCATTGCAATACTAGTCACCAAAAACAGTAATAAGAATTTAAGAATAAATTAAAACATATTGTCAAAATTTAAGATTGCAAAGTTCCTCAATTCATTTAGGTTTAGGTTTTGTAAAAAAAGATCCCCTTGGCAGTTGTTTTTGTTAAAAAAAAGGGGGGCCTGTAATTTTATTTTTTACTAAGGTTACCCTGTAGGTAACAGACTTGTCTACATTTTGCCAGCAGCCATCCCATTGACTCCTTAGAAAAAGAATTTATTTGCTCCACATCTGAAAGCTGCTGGAGATGCAGCTGGGGTGGGGAAGCACACGCGGGAGGCCGTTCCACAGTTTGGGTGGCACAGTGGAGTAGGGGCCCCCTACTCCATCATCTCCAGTGATGAAGGAATTCGTGGCAGGGCCTCTGATTAGCACTTTACAGTTTGAGCAGGCTCACATGCCTGAATCCCCGTGTTTCTAGAATGCCAGACAAGTGAAAAGTTCCTTGCCAGGTCAATTGCAGTAGCTTTCAGCAGCTGGCTGCCCTTAGGCCTGTTGGCACTTCAGCAGGCCATTGGGGTCATTGGGGGGGGATGGGACACCGGGGCTTGCCCCTCCCCTGCTGCCACCATTAATGCACCTGAATGGGTGTTTTTTGAAGCTAGTTGCTGCCTAGGGGCATTGATGTCCAGGAGACCTAAATGTTCTAAATTACGTTAATGGGAAACCTAAACATTCTGTGGTACATTATGAGTCCGTTGTGTGCTTCCATCTTAAACAGCATCTTGCAGATGAGAAGATGGTTGTGTTATTTATTTATTGCTATTTGGGACAAACTTTTGTCTTTTTCTTCTCTTTTAGGAGTACATTCCTGACCTCTACAACCACTTTCTTGACATCAGCCTTGAAGCACACATGTATGCATCCCAATGGTTCCTCACGCTGTTCACAGCAAAATTCCCCCTTTATATGGTCTTCCACATCATTGACCTGCTGCTGTGTGAGGTAAGGGCGATCGCCTTTGACAAATTCCAGTAATCCTGGCCCTTCACATGGGTATATTTAGTTATAAACTAAACACACGAGAGTTTGTAAACAAGCAAAAATAAAAGGGTGGAGAGAAGGAAGGTATATATAAACAGTTTCACAATCATGTTCATTTTCATGGATGTTTTTCCAGCCTTCTGTAGACATGGCATCATGGCAGCTTCCAGCCAGCGCATTAGATATTAATCTCCCATTTCTTTGAATCCACCTATTGTGTGCCTGTGTGTGATCTGGACATTGAGTCACTGGCAAAGGAGGTCAGCTTTGTCCCCCTTAATCTCTGAATGGCTGTGTGCAAGAAGCTGGTGCTGGAGGAAGGAAATGATTCAGCAGCTCCAAGAAAGTTCTGGGCAGAATGTGGTGCCAAGAAGAGCTTGCTAAAAGCTTGCTTTTATTGTTGCTTATAGTCCTCAGGTGGCGCAGTGGGTCAGTCATTCTCGCTGTTAACCGGAAGGTTGGTGGTTCGAGCCCACCCTGGGACAGCTGTGGGCAAGACTCCTACATTGCAGGGGGTTGGACTAGATGACCCTCAGGGGTCCCTTCCATCTCTATGATTCTATTACCATCATGGTTGTGTCAGCTGCAGAAAAGAATATACATGCTAATACAATATTTAAAGAAACTACATCAACCCAAAAAAATTGTTACATTAAAATATATAGTTAAAATAAACGAGGTAAAAATAAAGAAATACAAAAGGTTAAAAGGAACTAATGCATTAAAATCACCTCCATTTCTAAATGCTGCAACACAACAATAAGAGTGCTGAGGACTGCTATGCTGTTGACAAACATGCTTGATGGTAGAAGTCTTTTTATTTTGAGGCTATTTTTTACCTTGCTCTTTAGCCATAATTCATATAAAAAAACAGAGCCCTCCCTGCCATTAGGCTTACATTATAAAAGGACACGATACACAAGGAAGATGCACTGCGAGGGAGGAGGAAATAAGCAAGCTTAGGTTAGATGTCTTAGTTACTTGGGAGAAGAGACCCACAGGTGGTGAGGTGTGTTTTCCCTGTGGGACCCATGGCCAATTGCTTGGGTAAGGTCTTTCCATGCCACTTTCTAGTACGTGCTGTTCTTGTTTGAGTTCATTGTTGTCATAAATATCCATAAAGCTGGGGGGAGATTGCAGCTCAGTTGCATCTCCCGTTACAGCGATGGGAGAGATCTTTGCTTGAGAGCCACTGCCAGCCTGGGTAGACGATGCCAGTCTATATGTCACGGGAGAGGGTGCCTCTGTGGACTGTTTGCCCCCTGCCTGCTGGCCTACAGAGAGAGCAAACCGCTATCCCTGGCTTTGTGCTACTACAGCCAACCCAGGGACTTTTGCTCATTCCACCCCCAACAAACCACAGTCTGTAAGCCAAGAGCAAACCTTGCCTGCAGATTGTGGTTCCTTAGCAGTGAAACAACACCTAGCCCATGGTTTGGACATAGCGCTGAAGCCAGAGATCATGGTTTGTTTCTTCCTGGTGCTCTTGGGAAGGAGCAGAGTGAGCAAGAGAAACAAAGCCGTTCTGTGGGAAACGCTTAACTGGGGTGTGTCACAGTGTGTGAACGAGGGACATAGTCTGACCAGGTCTTAAGGCAACTGGGTATTAATCACCGTTCTGCGTTTGGCAGAAACACTGTTGGCATTGGGACTTCTGATTGTTTTGGGATTCTGATGGTGTGGAACTCTGGTGAGGAATTGTTTCCCCTCCTTTTCTGATTTAAATATTTGAAAGTCATTGTCGATTCATGCTGCCCCCTGCCCAGTTCCATTTGGGGCACCTTCTTAGGGACCAGCCTGCCGTAGGAGGAGAAGGGATTGTGCTTGACTCCAGCTCCTGCCAGGCCCAGCCTGCAAGGCTTCTGGCCGGGGAAGAAGGGAACTGCAGTGCAGCAACATCTGGAGGGCATCGTAAGGGTGGGCCCTGCTCTAGAGTATTTGACCATGTTCGGAGGGTTCCCCTGGATTCCCTTCCCTAAACAACCACTGGATTGCGCAAGGGGCTTCTGTGGGGGCTGAAGGCTCAGACCTGGAAGGAGAACTTAAAAGTGGAATTCAGTGCAGTGCAGTGTTCTTGTTTGAGAGATTTAGAGGGTTCCTCCAAACCTTGCAGCAAAATTGACGAAACATGTCTGAATCACACTTGTGAGGGAGCAGTGAACAGAGCACATTTTAGCCAGGCAGCAGCAGCAGTGGTGGTGGCAGTGGCTTCCTGGGAGGCAGTTTTAATAATTTGTTTACTCGCTTCCTAATTAGCAACATTCATTAATTCTCAGTGGACTTTCCCCCTCGGAAAATGGCACAGTTCTGCTGTGCCCCCTTTTACTGAGAGATCGTTCTGTTCCTTTCCCAGCTGGGGTCTGTGCTCCTCAGGGTGTGTGTGTGTGTGTGTGTGATGGGGCGGAGAGTGGTGCACCCTGCTGAAAATAGCAGCTATCAGCTTTGCTCTGGCCTGTCTCTTCTGAGCTGCCAGAGGAACTGTCTGCCCATTTTCAGCTTTTCGTTTTCAACCATGAAGGATAGGAACCCTTTCCTGAAATCAAAGCAGCTCAGGTGGAGCTGCATCCCACGATCTAGTTGTTCAAATGTCTAGGCACTCTTCTTTCTCTCTTCTCTGCCCACAATTACAAGAAAAATATATGCAAACTTGTTGGTGGAGCTTGTGTTCTAGGAACCTGTACAGCAGCAACGAGCTGTTGAGTCTTCTGGGTACATTTAGCTTACATCCTCACCCCCTGCAGTAAGATGACGCTTAGTAGAGGATATCGAGGCTTTGGAGCAGAGAGAAAGACCTGTCTGTTTAACAGACCATAAATCAGAATGGGTTATGGGGCTGATAGTTCTCGTCCAGAACAGACTTGGCAGGGACTGCTCCGAATGTTGGTTTTGTCTCTCACTACTTGCTTTTCTTTCTTGTTTTTTTTCCTGCAGGGCATCAGTGTTATATTCAATGTTGCCCTTGGGTTGTTAAAAGTGAGTATCCAGCCCCTCTGTTCCGCTTCACATGATTTGTGCCGAAAGCCCTGCAGTGAACGCCTGCACTGTAGAAATCCTAAAGTTGTCCTGCAGATTTATCTTACAATTTTTAAAAGCAGGGTCTAAAAGAAAGAACTTGGCAAGAGAATGACTAGTGGGTGCTGGCTCCAGTGGAGTGAGTTTTACAATGGGGCTCTTGCTGAACACCTTGGGGCTCTTGAACATCTCTCTCCCCACCCATGGGGCCATGTTTGCAATGTAGAAAAAAGAGCTGGGGTAAATAGACATTATTATTTTTTAAAAAGAAAAAAGGAAGGAAGGAAGGAGCCAGGATCCAACAACTCCTCACTGGTAGTCGGGACAGACTGTGAGCAACCTTCCCTCCTGCCCACCTTGGACGGGAGTGTCTGCCTCTCTTTGTCTTCCCTGGGGTGGGGAAGGATGAACCGTACTTTGCTAGGAAGGACCTAGCAGAATGAGGCTTTCCTCCCACTCAGTGCCTGCATTTTGCCACCAGCGTGGGTGGATAAGGAGAGCAGGGAGGCTGCTCTTGCTTCAGAACTTCCTGCCATTGTCAAAACTTTCAGTTTTAAACTGTCTGCGACAATCCAGATATCCTGTCCCTTAACCTTCCTAGCCTTCCCTCCATCCTGTCTTCCATCACAAAGGACTCCTGCACCAAGGTGCTGCCCTCAGGGTGCATGGGACCGCAAACTTCACTGGCCCCAGCCAGCAGGGGGGTTGTGATCTGGCACTGGGCTGCAGGCAGCCACACAGGAAAACAGGAATGTGTTGTGTTGTGTTGTGTTGTGTTGTGAGGGCTTTGTGTTTTGTTTTCAATAAAGTGGAGTTAAATATCATTTCCAAGTTCTTCCCTAAGGAAGAAATGAAGCTACTTTTGCCACCACTTTTCTTAGTTACAGGTTGTGGGTGCCATACAATTTCATTTTCCAGAAAGCCTTTTTCTCTGCACTTTCTCAGACAACTAGGGACGACTTGCTGCTGACTGACTTCGAGGGTGCTCTGAAGTTTTTCCGCGTGCAGCTGCCCAAGCGATATCGCTCTGAGGAGAATGCCAAGAGGCTGATGGAGTTGGCTTGCAGCATGAAGGTATGTGAGTGGAACCACCGGCCCTTGCGGGGTTGCATTTAAGTGGAGCCTTGCTATGAAATACTCAGGGGGGTGGGAGGGTGAATATGCCCCTCATGCACTGCCAGCAGCGATGCCTCCTGTTCTGGCTGTGACTGGAGGCTTTCCAGACAGTTAAATAGCTGCTGTAAAGTGGAGGGAGGAAGACTTGCGCTGCCAGAGGGAGCCTTGGTGGAGCTTCTGCATCAGTGCCAGTAGAGGGAGCAAGAGGACAGGTTTTATGCCGCTCCAACATCCCTTAACAAAACTGTTGGCATCCTTCCTGGGCAGCCTCTGGCACCAGCCTGGGCCCTCCAGATGTTCTGGACTGGGGCTGATGGGAGCTGTAGTCCAGAACATCTAGAGAAGAGCCCCAGGCTGGTCTGGAGAATGATGATGTGGGGGAGAAGGTGGTGGTTTTGCAAATCGTGCTCCCCATCCCCTGCTGATTGGCAGTCTTGGCTGTTGTTGTTCTTTCCATTCATCTCTCACAGTGATAATTGCCTTTTTGTAGGGCAAGCTGGTTGGCCTTTCAGCCAGCCTCAAAATAAAGCTTACTGCATTGGGATGGGGGAATAGGTGGGAGCCCCAGGTTTGCTAGCTGGCTTGCCCAATCACAGGGATAAGAGGCTGGAGTGTGTTTGCTTCGCTTTTCCCTTTCCCTTCCTGCATTTACTTCCCACCTTTTCTCCACGAAGCTCAAGGTGGCATATGTGGCTCCTCCCCATCTCATTTAATCCCCAAAACAACATTCCTGTGAGGTAGGTTAGGCTGAGAGGCAGTGACGGGCCCAGGGCCATGGCCGAGTGGGGTTTGAACCCTGGTTAGACACTCTGCTACACCACACTGTTTGTTTTGCGGAGCAAATATACTGCTTAATCCAAGTCAAAAAAATAAATCCAAGGCTTTAGATTTGTGTGATAACATTTCAGCAGTTAGAAAAGCAGGGCACTGGGTAGTGTGTTTTCTTAAGTGTCAGGGAATGTTTAAAAACTGCCAGATTGCATAAAAGAGGGGGTCCCCAGAAAGTCCGTGCCACTATAGATATGGACTGAGCACAAGTTAAAAAGTACAGGTTAATAAATGCTACCTGAGCCCCACTCCCAGCCTGAAGCCCCCTCCTTATTGAGAAGCCAACCATGATATGTTCCAGCTCTCGCTTGAGGTGAAAACAGGAAAGATTGTTCTGGCGGAAATGTCTGTGTTTGTGATGCAATGGCGAGGGAAGAGGAGACCTTCTCCATGGAGCTTGGATCAGTGTGTGTGTGTGTGTGTGTGTGTGTGTGTGTGTGTGTGACATTTGCTGAAGATGCTTTGAGGCACTCTAAGGGTTATGTGACCGGGGCACTGTCCTTCTGAAGTCACAGTCTCTGTCCCGACATGCACAACTCCTCCGCACATGTACTGATAAGAATTCATTTATCCTCCCTACTGTGTCCAGTGACAAACTCTGTAAGTTGGAAGGGTGCCTAAGTGTAAGCTTCCTAAGCAAGAGACTCCCAGCCAAATCAATCATCGGAGTTCCGTTTTGTTTTTATAGAAAGGCTCCAGCGGATATCTTGAGTTAAAAGAAGCAAAAGCACAGCTTCTCCACATGTCTTGACTGAGACGCTCTTGATTCTCTCTCCCACCCCTAGATTAGCCAAAAGAAGCTGAAGAAATATGAACGGGAGTACCATGCCATGAGAGAGCAGCAGGCTCAGCAGGAAGACCCCATAGAAAGATTTGAGGTAATTTATGTTATTCTGTCATGTTGGGGGCCAGCCTTGGACCAGATAACCACACATGTCTCAGTGTTGTTTTGTGTAGGGACCACAGAGCAGGGATGGTCTCGGGCAGTCCTTTCTGAGAAGGCAAATCCATAACCAGGGGCACTACCACTGAAAAAGTCCTGCCTCTGCTGGCTATATGCAGCATTTAATTCCAGCCTTGTAATTCAGTCTGCAAAAGTCAGTCTCCTTTCTGCTTACCCACCCCATGTCTTTGTTGGTGGGCAAGCTGTTGGTGGCCTCCATGAGTAAGACATAAATAAGCTCCTTAGCCTCCTACTTGCAATGCCAAGATCCAGGCAGCTACAATGAATGTTTAATTGCAGGGTTTAGGGTGGAGGAGACCCTCTGGGGTGACCACTCTGGGGGCAGTTGCTTTGGGGGCACCTAGAGGCTGGGGCTACTGCCTTGAAAGTAAGGAAGCATCTTGGGGAGCAAGGCCCCTCAACCCTTGGGTGAAGCATTGGTAGCCTTCTGGGAACTTAATCCAGTGTCTTCTGAGGTGGGGTCACTTAACGAGTCATTGATTCAGGAAGTTGCTATCATTTGACTCTTTTTTGCCTCGATCCAGCGAGACAACCGGCGCTTGCAGGAAGCGAACATGAGGCTGGAGCAGGAGAATGATGACCTGGCCCACGAGCTGGTGACAAGCAAGATCGCCCTGAGGAAGGACTTGGATAATGTAAGGGGCAGAGGCCTTGCCTGGCCATTCACTGCCCTTCAGTCTATTTGGCCGCCATTCTCTCTTGGTGCCCGAGCCCAGAGCCTGTCTTTTGTGAAGGCCTGTAGCTCTGCAGTGGCAGAGCATCTGCTTTCCATGCAGAAGGTCCTGGGTTCAACTCCTGGTGTCACCCAGATAGGGATTTGGCTTATGGCAGCTTCCTGGGTTCTGCCCTTTGAGAATCCATTCCCTACCTCCAACCTTCTCAGCCCAGTTGACTTGAGAGCAGAGCCCCATGACCAACATAAACTGGCTTTATCCCTAGTCACTTGTGCCTGAGTGTCCTGGGATGGGTTGCTGTGTGACAAAACAGTTGTGGGAGCTGGGTACGTTTAGCCTGTAGAAGACAGAGATGTGATAGGTAAAGGTAAAAGTGACAGGATAACATGGAAGATGGAGGAGGCTTGTTTTCTCCTGCTCTGGAGGTGGGACCCGGACCAGTGGATTGAAATGACAAGAAAGGAGATTCTGACCACGTTGTGTTAGCATAGGCAATACGGCCATGTTTGCTGCGGCTGATGGGAATCATAGCAGCGGAAGACTTCTGGGCACCTGGTTGGGGAAGCCTGCTCTGATGAGGCAAAGCATTTCCTTTTTTGCAACTATCCAGGCTTCCTTCTTTTCTTTTTACTTTCTACCAGTTTGGCAGCAGGTCTTTGAATCCTGCCCAGCCTTTCCTGTGCCTTATCACAAATAGCCATACACTCTCTATTGGGTCATGTAAAATGGCGCCAGTCGACTTGGTTTAGCCAGGTTCTCATGTTAGGACAAGGCAGGAACGTTCCCAAAACAGTGACGGTGGATAAGTCTGCCATCTTTTCAGAGAGCAGTTGACTCAGGAAGAAACGGGGAAGATTTGTTCTGTGCAGCTCCTCCTAGCCAGCCTTTTTCTTCTGGCACTTACTGATTTTAAAAGACCTCTGAACCTCTCTGTATTCACATAATCCCAGAACGTTGTGTGGGAGGAGGAAACAAATGAAGGTTACCTGGCAGGTGAAAACACTGGGGGGGGGGGATGTGCACGATGGATCCCTTCTCAGTGTCACTACCCTGTCCCTGGGAGGTCCTCATCTTGGAAAATAGCAGGAGAGGCAGATGCTGGAAATGACACTCGCTGTGTTTGTAAAGCAAGCAAGCTCTTCTTCTCCTTTTGTCTGGATTCCTGGTTGAAAAGGCAGTGCCTTCAGCACAAACCCTTGTTTCAGTATCGGTGGGGTGTCAGCGTACATGCCCCCCACCCTGGCCTCTCTCCCCCTTCTGTATATGGAGTGGGTTTGCTGCTTTCTGAATGGTCTCAGATATTACCAAGTCTTTATTCTAAATTTAATGTGCAAGACCCAGCCTCAAATCTCAAGTGCCTGCCCATGTATACACCCACTTCTTCACAACTGTTTGTTTGCTATTTGCAGAATTGCTGCTTTCTGCTAGGAATGTTTTTTTTAAAATAAAAATAAAAATAAATAAAACATGACCAGAGATGGACTCTGTGACATTTTGGCTCTCCCACGTTTTGTGTTCCAGGCAGAGGAGAAGGCGGATGCCTTGAACAAGGAACTGCTGATGACCAAGCAGAAGCTGATAGATGCTGAAGATGAAAAGAGGCGGCTGGAGGAGGAGTCGGCTCAGGTTTGGGCCATGGGGCAAGGAGGTGGGGACGCCAGTGGGAGGGAGACCAGGCACGGCAAGGGCAGAATCGCTGGTTCTAAAGTCCGGCAGCCTCTCTGGGTGGCTTTTCTGTGGTTCTGCCCTTGCCAAACCCAGCTGGATTCCTGATACCTGGGGGGAGAGGAAGGTCTTGTGCCAAAAAGACATTTAGAGTAGGCACTGTGCAAGTCTCTTTCAGGAAAGGGTTCTGGAGTTTTTCAGGGCAGCACCACCAAAAAGGCCTGTCCCTCGGTGCTACCATCCCCTCCCCAAACATATTTCAGAAGGAGGGCCCATGTGGAAGGCCTCCAGCTTGAGGGTGGGTGGGGAAGGTACATACAACTCAGATGTGAAAAGTTGCTATGCATCTTTGCTTGGAAGCAGAATGAGAGCTGTTTGCTTTTTAGCCCAGCCCTGATCCCTCCTGGTCTTTCTTTTGCAGCTGAAGGAGATGTGTCGCCGGGAACTGGACAAGGCGGAGTCAGAGATCAAGAAGAACAGTTCCATCATTGGAGACTACAAGCAGGTGAATGCAGGGGTCTTCCAGGTTGCTGGCTGCAAGGGGAAGTCTTCTGCTTGCTGCAGATGGATGCAACTCTCAAGAAGGCCTCATGAAGGCTGCTCTACCCTGATGCCCTCCAGGGGGTGATGGACTTCAGCTGAGGCTGATGGGAGTTGTATTCCATCTAGATCCGGGGGTTGGAACATCCTTGCGCATGAGCAGAAGAGTTGAGGCCACAATGGGTAAATGGAATCTCTCTCTGCAAAGGCTGCGCATATCGCTTCATATCTGTCTTTTGGCCAAATCCTAACCACGGCTTCCTCAAGGCCCCTAGCTGGCCATTTGGGAAGCCAGGACCAAGGACTTGAATGGGCTCAGCTGAAGTTCTTTCTCTGTTTTGGTAGATCTGCTCCCAACTGAGCGAGAGACTGGAGAAGCAGCAGACAGCAAATAAAGCTGAGATTGAGAAGATTCGGGTAAGGAGTGCCTCTGCTAGGGCATTGGTTGGGTTTAGCACTAGGCTGAAGGCAGCTTGAATCCCTTGGAGGACATGTGAGCTGAGGGCTGTGGTGCTCAGGTCCTGCTTTCAGGCTTCGCATTTGGGCATCTGGTTGCTGAGCCATATGGGGTCCTTGGCCTGATCCATGCTGCTACAGGCTCTTTTGGCGTCCTCTGGAAACAACCCCTGTGCCATTTTAGGATTGGGCCATTTCTGGGATTCCTCCTTAAAAGCATATAATAATGTGTTGGAGGTTAGCCCTGTTGCTTTTCAATGGTGCTCATCCTGATATGAAAAGGGTGACTCTGAAGCCTCTCATCTCCCTGGGGACCTTCTGACTCTGGGTGCCTACCCCTCTTTGAATGTGTGAGCAATTTGGAGCTTGAATTACGTATTGCAATTGCATCCTGCCTTTTCTCCCACGAGCTCAAGGCAGCATACACTGTTCTCTCTCCCACACCCTGAACTTGTATCCTCACAACATCCCTTTGAGGTGGTTTCAGCTGAGAGGCAGTGACTACTAACCCATGGTAACCTCAGTTAGCTTCATGGGTGCACGGCGATTTAGACTAGGGTCTAGCCTGACACTCTAACCCCCACAACCGTACCAGCCATATGGGAATCAAGGTGTGTTTGTGTGTGTGATGGAATAGTTCTTGGACTGGGGAAACTGCACTGGCATCTGGAGTGGCTTTCCTCTCCCACAGGCAGAAATTTACCCCTTCCCAATTGAGTCATTCCAGAAGCAGAAAAGTTAGAAAGTCACATGATCATTAAGTTAAGTTTAAAGCTGCATCAGTTTGGTGTCCATATCAGCTGTCAGCTACTAAAGGTTGCCTCTGGGCAAAACTACTGCTTTGGACCCATAATTTGGGGGGCAAATTATGGGCGTGCCAGGGGCAGGTTGGCACACAGACGCAGGCTGCAGTGGGAACCCTGCCCCTGTGGGTGGGGAATCTCATGGCCTGATCTCCTTGGCTTCAGCAAAAGGTTGACGACTGTGAGCGCTGCCGGGAGTTCTTCAACAAGGAGGGGCGGGTGAAGGTGGCCAGCGTTGCCCGGGAGGGCTCCGAGGAGGACACGGATGAGGAGAAGGAGGCGCTGAAGAACCAGCTGCGGGAGATGGAGCTGGAGCTCGCCCAGACCAAGCTGCAGCTGGTGGAGGCAGAGTGTAAAATCCAGGTAGGTCACATTGGGGGCAGTGGGAATGGGGTGCTGCACCAAGCCAGTGCCCCCGCCTTCCTACAAGGGTGAGTGGCCGTGTCCAAAATGAAATCCCCATTCTTAAGCTGGAAACTCCCAAGTTCTTCTCTTAAAAAATGGTTTCTGGAAACAAGACAACGTAGAGTTGGAATGAATTTTGTACCTCCTGCTTAGGTTTGTTCAAGTGAGGTTGGGGAGGGGGTGGGGGTGGTTGTGTGCACGGAAATTGGGAGTTATGTGACTCTCCTTTCCTGTTGCCTTCCAGGATCTGGAGCATGACTTGGGGCAGGCGCTGAATGAGGTGCAGGCCTCCCGGAAGACCTGGTTCAACCGAACACTGAGCTCCATAAAGACAGTGACAGGCGTTCAAGGGAAAGAGACGTGCTGAAGGGGCGGCCTCCTCCCGCGGCCCACGTTCCCCCTTGGGACACCTTCTGCCTTCCGTTGCTGCCTCGGCCAGTTGCCGATGCTGCTGCCATGTGGGAGAGAGAGGACCAGAATGTACATAGACTCTAGAAACACACAGCGCATGTTGGGGCTTTCCGCAGGTTAGTGGCCCAAGCTCTCTGCGAGGCTACCGCTGCGAGGCTCAGCGCAGGATCTTCATACTACTGATTATTTAACCAGGGGGTGTAGCTGTAGACTGGAAGCTCTTTTCAGAGGGGCAGAGAGGGGGACACACACAAAAAAACACTCCATTCTACAGTCTGGCTGGAGGCATTTCGCAGGCCCAGGTACGAGAATTTACCAAAACCTCGGACTTACTAAGTTTACAGATACAAGAACTTCTTTTTTTTTACAGTTATAACTCTTTAAAAGAACAAAAGGGAAAAAATACTATTTCCAAGAAGTTACTCCAGTGCCAGAGACCAGATCCTCCCCCGCCCCCGCCTGAGTTAGTGGGGGAAGAAGCATTTGCATGGTTACCTTTTGGAGCAGGTTCGCCCCCTCCCCGCAAGTGTGTGAACACACCTCCCTGTGTCTCTCCTTTGTCCACCATTTAGTTATTGTGTCACTAATCAATTCTATGCAAGTGGGTTGGAGGAGGGGGAGTGTCATCATTGTCTTTTCAAAGTACCTGTTGCTATTGGAGTCCTCCTTGTCTCCGAGCTATTTAACTTCTACTGTGGTCCGTTCCACACGTGGTTCATCTTCCAGAGCCATATATAACACATACCTGTATCATTTCAGTGGGCAGGACCTCTGGACTGAGTTAAGCTAAACTTGGGCCTAATGAAGTCTGCGAGGCTTTTAACTCGCTCCTAACTTTGTCTGGTTGACTTGGGTGGAATCTTCAGATACTACTTAGCTTAGTTTGGATCCAGCCCATTTGTGAACCAGAAGCTTCGTACTTTTAACTTAAAAAGCATTAAGACTGTCTGTCTGGTTAGCCAGCCTCCCTTGCACTTTCTGGAGAGCTGCTCTGCCTCTGCGGGAGCTATTATCCTTTATCCTTTATGGTTTTGCACATGGATGGGAAGAGGGCAACACAAAATAAAGGGGTGGGGAGGGAAGGAGGGATCACTGCACTGGCTGCGCTGTTGTTGTGTGCCATCTTTTCGCCATCTTTGCCTGGGCCTCTCCCAGGCAGAGGTGATTCGTGGCTCCAATGGCCGGCTGGGTTTTCCTTGTTCGTGTGCACCATTCCCGCTTCCACCATCCCTTCCCTTTCCCTCCACGCTTCCTGTAACTACACCGGTAGGTCCTAGGTCTGCTTGGATTTCTGAGCGCTTAGACTACCCCAAAACGTCTCACCAGAAAAGCTGTAGAATGGAGGTTTTGCACCTTTGTAATTTCTTCTTTTTTAATTTATACTGGTTTGTGCTACGCTGAAATGAAATAGCTATTGTATCAGCGGATAAACTTTTCTTGTGTGCAGCGTGTTTTGAGTATAAGCTGGTTACAATAAGAGGCACTGGTTTGTATATAAAGATAATTTGTATTTCTACGTTATTATTTTTTTTGTTGTTGACCAGACTAATGCTAGCTAATGCAGCCTGAGACTACCAGAGGCAAAAAGACCTTGCGGTGCCCAGGAGTTCATAATTTCTCTTCCCCTTAAAACTGTGTACATGAATATCTCGTATTGTTTTAATAATACCAAAAAATAACTGTAACTCCATCATTAATAGATGTGTGGACATTGTAGTAGAAGAGTAGTTTGCAGAGTATAGATCTTTGAATTGATATATAAACTAGTAAAATTGTATTACTATTTTCTTGTTGTCTTTCACTTTTAATGGAAATGTCATCTGCTCCATTTGTCTCTGCTGGGGCAGTAAGAAAGTTAAGAAAAGGTTGGGGCATTAGGAAGCAGCCTTCTACGCTCAGAGCAGCAGCACTCCAGCGTTTCAGACAAGAGCACCTTCCTGTGCTTTACGTGTAGGGATTGAGCCTTCTGCACACAAAGCAGGCGCTCTGCTGCTGAGCTTTGGCCTTCTTGATTCCTGGAACCCACCCTCTCCAGAGTCCCAGCTGTGTTCTGATGGGGGAAGAACATCACGCACAGGAAACACATCCATTAAAAGCCCCCCTGCACTGACCCACAGCACTTCGCTTGCACGGAAGCTCCCTCCTTGTTTCACATAGGAAGCCCTGCTGGATGGGGCCATGGGCTGTGTGTGTGTGTGTGTGTGTGTGTGTGTGAGAGAGAGAGAGAGAGAGAGAGAGAGAGAGAGTGTCTGTGTGCCTAAGCCTAAAATGGCCCCAGGCTCTTGGCATGGGCAGCACCTTTGAGCACCTGTGCTAAAAGTTCCCACTTTCCTTAGCCCTGGGAAACACACTTTTGGATACATGGCCTGCTGTGTCTGGAAGCCTTGGGGTGGGGCAGGCACGTGTTTTCCATTTAGTTATTGACTTAAAGAACATTGGTTAAAATGTTCTCCAGCGCTGCTTGGCCTACAGGAAACAGCACTGTTCTCCTCTCCCTTCATCCTCACCTAGACAGTGGCTCTGCTGAAGGTCTGGTGACTGCATCAGAATTTAGCTGCTGAGCTTTGTAGCTGAGCGAGCACTTGAAACTCTGCACTTTAATCCTTGGTTACAATTTGAACCCATTTCAGAGAGGAGGACCGCTAAGAGAGTCACTTGGGAAGTTCAACTGCTGAATATTTACCCTGATAAGTGGGGAACTTCACAAGACATCTCTGAGCGCCATTGTGGATATATTACAGGAAATTGATATTGTCATCTGTTGACTTGTTGGTCTATAGCAGGAGTGGCCAACTCCCAAGAGCTGCGATCTACTTACAGAATTGAAAACTGGGGTTCAGTTTTCAGTTGTTGATCTTTTTTTGGGAAAGGAAAGCCGCCTTTTTGGGGAGTACTGGGCAATGTTATTGAGCTTTTTTAGGGAGGAGGAAAGCCCCCATTGGGGAGGGGCAGTCACTCAACAACAGTTCACTGGGGAAACAAACAGCCTCACTGAGTAAACTACTCCGTCTTCCGTTCTGCATATCAACAGTGGTAGGCAGGGTGAGGGGGCAGGGCCAGATTCTGTTTTTCAAACGCTAAGGGAAGGGACCCAGCGATCGACCACGATCTACCAAAACCTCCCAGTGGATTGCGATCAACCTGTTGGGCATTCCTGGTCTATAGGACTGCAGGAAGATGCCTTACCCTGAGTATGACTATGGGGCCATCCAGCTCAGCAAACCAGCAATGGCTTTCCAGGGCATCAGGACAGGAGTCTTTGCCCCCCCCCCACACACCTGGAAATGCTGCCAGGGACTGGGACCTTCTACATGCCAGGCAAGTGCTTTACCACTGAGCTGCACCCCGTCCTTTAGCAGGTGCTGAATTGTGCCCATGGATGAAGGAGTGTTTTCTGAGTTGCTTCCAAGGTCCACTTTTCTGCCTGCTTGCAGTACCTTGGCTAGCAGTTAAGACAATTGGCTGCAAAGGATGGATATCATCTGGTTCCATGGTCAATCTGTGCACGTTTGAAGATTCAGGTTCAACGTGGAATCGAGCCGCTCCTGCCCTGTGTGTGGCTCGTGGGCTGTACATTTATTGATGGGCCTCAGAAGGTGGTGGACTCGCCTTCACTGGAGGCTTTTAAGCAGAAGTCGGACGGCCACCTGCCAGGGATTCTCCAGCTGTGATTCCTGCACTGCAAGTTGTGCTAGGTGACCCTCGGGGTCCCATCCACCTCTGCAGTTCTAAGCTGTGGACAAACACCGGCTCCCTCGGCCTGAAAAGTGAGGCGAGCACCACACCCCATAGTCGCCTTTGACTGGACTTCACCATACAGGGGTCCTTTACCTTTCACACTTCTATTATTACCCTGAAACACAAGCTGACGTTCGCTCACTAGATGCAGCAGCTTCCAAAGCACACACAGGTGTTGCCAGGCTGCCTAGCAAGGGAGATGTGCTGCAGCATTCTGCTTTGTTGCTAATTGCTTAGGAGCCTGTCTCTCCTTCCTCCCCTTTTGAATTTAACAAAGCTAAGAATAGCTTGGAGGCCACCTTGGGGCAGGCAAGGCGGCTGCTTTGTGCAGGAAGAAAGGGTGCCTGCCTGACCAGAGCATTTCAAGGGGCAATGTTGCTGTCAGGAAGCAGAAGGCGTGTGATGCTAGGAGCCCCCAGGGATCCTGCCATAGTGGGCAGGGAGGGGACAGCCTGCTTAGAGGCTCTGTCTCTGGAGCCCACAGACATAGCAGGCACACGGTGGGGGGAGGGGGTCTCAGCTGCTGTTCCAGAATCATTTTTGCTGTGCAAAGGCTGGGAGCCCAAAGGTTCTCCACCATTATTTTCCTCTGGGTTCCACTTTTCTGGGGGAGTGGGGTTTCATGATGTATATTGCATGTTGTCCCTACAAATTGCTTGCTGACTTCTTTAGTGTGAAACAATACATTTCATGTAATCAATTTTCAGGAAGTATGGCTCATTCAGTGCAGCAGGGTTGTCTCCCCCCCCCAAAAAAACTCTTACAAATGCTTTATTCAGTTTGTCTCAAGTTCCTTTAGCGCAGAGAGGTGACTGTATGGAGAGCCAGCTGCCTTTCTGGCACCTGTTGTACCTTGCACCTTAATGCACTGAAACCTCTGGCCACAGAGCTGCCTCCTTCCTCTGGGAACCCTTCTTATTGCAAGGATGCAGTGGCAGGTAGGGCTAAAGGTGAAAGTAAGTGGAGCAACAAATCTGAATTTTAACTTTGCATAGTGGGGTAGTTTCTGCACACACCCCTCTCTGTCCTTCACTCACACAAGAGGGAGGCATCACAGTTCAAGAATAGGCAAAACCACTCTGGGTGTGAAGTGGGCTAGGGAAAGGTGTGGCTTGGGCTGAGATCCAAAGTCCAGACGAGAAGGATTGGAGAGATGCATTCTGCCCCTCAACTCAAGGACCCCAACCCCTGATTTAGGCAATGCACTCTGCAGTGACCGCCTTGACCTTCTGGCCTGCTCTGTGCATGTGAGGCAGTTGCCCTGGGCCACAGGAATATAAGAGCCCAGGGAGAGGAGGCAGGGAGCTGGCAGGCTCATTGGTCAGGCTTGGTGGCCCTGATGTGGCCACGATCACTTTCTTCAGCCACAGGACTCTACTGTGTCCCACCAGTTGCTCTTGACTGGCCTTCTGAATTGATGTTACCAGTCAGCACAGCCAAAGAAACATGTTCTGAAAGTGAGCCAGGGTGGCAGGGATTGAGCAGGACACCCAACGGAACATTGAAGATCATTGGCATAAATCAAAAGGTAAAGGGACCTCTGGCCATTAGGTCCAGTCGTGGCCGACTCTGGGGTTGCGGCGCTCATCTCTCTTTAATGGCCGAGGGAGCCGGCATACAGCTTCCGGGTCATGTGGCCAGCAGGACTAAGCCGCTTCTGGCGAACCAGAGAAGCGCACGGAAATGCCGTTTACCTTCCCGCTGGAGCGGTACCTATTTATGTACTTGCACTTTGACGTGCTTTTGAACTGCTAGGTTGGCAGCAGCTGGGACCGAGCAACGGGAGCTCACCCCATCGCAGGGATTTGAACCGTCGACCTTCTGCTCGGCAAGCCCTAGGCTCTGTGGTTTAACCCACAGCACCACCTGCGTCCCTCCAATCAAAAGATAAGTGTGATTAATTCTATCCTTGAATAATTTAGCCAATAAGTACTAGGAGCATAATAGAAAGATGCATCCGTGGAGCTTTTAAACTTTTTTTCATTTGGTTCCCCTTGGCTTGCAAAACACCTGTTTTGATTTGGGTCACAATCTGGAGTTACCTGCAGGGCGTGTTTTTAGCACTGGAATCCGGCGGAAGGAGAAGTTGAAGTAAAGTATGACTTCGCCACGCAGAAAAAAGGAGAAAAAGCTGTGAAAATTGGCCCTTGCTTAATAAGCAGCTTTGGAATAAGATGGTGGTGTGCAGAACAGGTAGCTGCTTAACAGAATTTTCCCAGCACATATTTCAAGGGTCCATAAGTGTGGGGCAGAACATGCACCTGCTTTGAGATCATGGCTAAGGCTGCCGGTGACCCAGGAAGTCTTCCTGACTGCATCGCTGAAAGAAAGTGACTTCTTTGAACCCATTTTCTCTCTTTACCTGTTGTAGGCAGTGATGCTAAATGTTTGCTCCAGGCCACGCAGGTAGCTATCATAAAAGACCTGTATATAAAAAAACAATGTGGCACGTACTTTTATGGAGATACCATTCTGTCGTGACCATTAGCTTTCATTTTCTTTTGGTGTGCTGAGAAAGGGGAGGAAAGCGATTCTGAACTACTCAGAAATCCTTTCCCGCAATGCCAGCTTGCTGTGAAGTGGGACCGGTGAGGGATATGGCTTGGAGAGAGAGCCAGGAGACCAGATTAAGAGAGTAGGTGAGATGGATTAGGCCAATGAGCCAGTGACTCCCCTTGTCTTGGGTGCCTTTTCCCCTTGGAATAGTCTTAGTGAAATACCTAATATCAAATGGAATTGGTAAACATTGTAAAACTAGAGTTTGTTTTTCCAGCTGTGTCCTGAGGCCATGGCTTAAGTACACCCTGTCTGTGGTACAGAAATGGCAAAGTCATAAACCGCCTCTACTGGCTCTTAATTTATTGCCATAATGGTTGGGTTTTTCACGCTTCATGTCCCATTAATTCGATACCTGCACCTGGTTTTGAAGATCAGTCTGGGACAGAGCTTCTGCTGATCTCCATAGCTATCTGGCTTCACCTGCAGCTGCTTCCCTCCTCCTCAACTGAGACCTAATTGGCCCACCATACAAACACATCTCTTGGGCGGGTTGTACTTCCTCATCCTCCCTCCTGTGCTTAGTGATCTGTACAGTCCAGGTTTATTTACCCACTGGCCAGTGCAATGTGAATGTTAAGCACTCCTAACTTTTCAGTAGGCAAAATCTATAGTGGTTATATGCCTGTCTTTTTGCCATGGAGGACACTTTTCAGATCCAAGCATGTGCACAAAGCAGACTGACCAGTAGACCATGGTATGGACAGCAAAGGCTTCAGACTCCCAACTAATTAACAATAAGCACAGCAATGCAACTTTCCCCACTTAAATTTGTTGTTTAGTCGTGTCTGCCTCTTCGTGACCCCATGGACCAGAGCACGCCAGGCACTCCTGTCTTCCACTGCCTCTGCTGAAATGAAAAAAGCTAACCAGGACTGGATTTTCGTGTTGAAAGGACTGTGGGCCTCAGTTCAGTTCTTTCATGCTATTCTTTAAGTCTAACTTTGTATCTTTTGCAACCAGCTCTTGTTTTCAGGTCATGGAAGGGAGCCCAGGGTAATCTAGTCCAATTCACTGCAGTGTAGGATTCGCAGCAAAAAAACCCTGACATAGGGCGATCCAACCACTGCTTAAACACCTCCCATGAGAGCCCATCACCATCTAGGGGCATCATTTTCTCTGTTGAACAGTGCTTAACCTCAGGAAGTTCTTCCTAATTTTTAGTAGGAATGTCCTTTCTTGCCATTTAAATCCATTGGTTTGGGTCATACCCTCTGGAGCAGAGTCCTTCAGCCCTTCAGATATTCAAAGGAGGCTTTCATATCACTTCTCAGTCTCTTTTCCAGGCTGAACATACCCAACTCTCTCAACTGACCCTTGATCATCTTGGTTGCCTTCCTCTGCACCTGTTCCAGCTTATCAGTATCCTTCCTAATTTGTGGTGCCCAGAACTGGACACAGGACTCCAGATGGGGTCTGCTTTTTCTAGAAAAAGCAAAGTAGGGTTGACCAGCTGCCAGTCCCTGCTCTTATACAACTACAGAACAAGGGCAGGCGGACTCCACTGCTTCTTTCACTTGCAAGGGGGCTCTGGCCTGCTAGAGAAGGGCGTGTGCTGCTTGCCTGCCCTGCATTGCCCAATAAAGCAAGGACAGCCTCTGCCACCAATAGGGTTGTGCGCCTTATTGCTCTTGCATAGTCATAATAGTTTCAAATTGAGTTTTTTTAAAAGTAAAGTAGGGACACGGATGCTTGAAGGAGAGAACGAGAAGCAGGCTTTCTTTTATAAAAGAAAAAAAAGAACACACAGAGAAGTCATTGGAGGAAATGAATAACTTAATGGTTTCCCAGCCTGGGCTGACTTTCAAGCAGAAGCTGGCCGGCCAAGGTTACAGCATGGATGCTGACAGCACGGGGGCTCATTTGCTCTCAAAGTGGCAGGGCAGAGCAACGCCAGGAAGGCAGCCAAGCTGTGTGTGGTCCCCTAAACACCAAAGAAGCATTGCTGCAGTTTTTGAACTCCTGGCCTTTAGGAGGTTTGTGTTGTGCTTCCTATCACACACACACACACACACACCAAGTTCACTTGCCAAACTCACCACTGGTTATAGCTCCTTGTGATAGCAATATGGATTTATTTATTTTTGCTGCTGCTGCTGTTGGGGTTTGTTTTTGTGTTTGTTTTGTAACTTGTCCACAACTGAATGTTCCAGCCTAGACTGCATCTCTTCAAGCTGCAGGAATGAATTAGAATCAGCGTTGGGAGGGGTATCAGATGGTTATCTAGTCCAGCCCCCACTGTTACCATGTCCTGGACAGGCAGGTGTTCAACCCTTGCTTGAAAATCTCCAGCTACGGAGAGCAGCCTTCTGAGGCACAGTCTGTTCCAGTGCCAAACATTTAGTCTAAAGTCTGTTTTTCCCTTGCAGTTTGAAGGTGGGTCCCATTCCCTCTGGAGCAACAGAGAATAGACTCTGGTGCAGCACCTATAGAGCATCTCTGCACATGGCTTGCATCTCACCTCTGGAAGGTCTCTTCCCCAGCCAAACCTGTTCCTACCTCAAGTAGGAACTGTTGCAGGCCCTTCCCCGTGGTGCTGCCTTGAATTATGAATGTTGTAGCTGGAGAACATGGATTGAGGTGCAGAAGGTAAACTTCCTGTGATGGGGGAGGGGTAGAACATGACACATCACTGCGTGACCCACGTGCTTGTGGCATGATTCTTGTATGAAGGCTGTAGAGGTAGATTTTGCTAAGTAACTGGTGTTGGGCACTAGGGGCAAAGGAGTATTTGTGTTGGGGGTGTGGCATTGGAAGCCCGTGCAAAAGGAGACCTACACCCCACAGCTGACTCCACTTCCCATAAGCAAATGGGGGAGGGAGGCAACGGCTGTGTGTCTCTAGGGCTGAGGTGGGCAGGCTTCAGCCTTGCCAGGCTGGTTTGGGGTTTTTCCTCTCTATCTTATGGGGGAGGTCAGTGGCATTAGATGTGAAGCGACAGTTCCAGAAATTCAAAGTTGCAGACGTAAAGAGGTAATTCTCCTTATAGCACAGGCTCTTCTTCCCACTTCACTTTTCTAGATTCTGCTGCCACAGTATGCAACATTTTAAAAATTTAACCCAAGAGCAGCTTCAGAGCCCTCCTGCGACATTTGGACAGTTTATTAAAGGTTCCCATCCAGCACCAACCTTATTAACCTATGAGTTAAACACTCATTCTCCACGCCACCCTTTCACCCCCACACAGGAATTAATCTGCTCTATTTATAAACATGTTCTCTGCTGACTAATGTTTCTTTTTAAATAGTAATAATAAAAACATCAGAGCATCAGTTAAGTGATCAGATTTAATTATTGATAAGAAAACATTCATTTCTTATTCATGACAGTTATTATGGGACATCCTCTTCTGTTCTTCAGAAGCCAGCAATGAAGGTGGTGGTTTCAGCACAAGCCCAGAAAAGGGGGTGTGGGTTATGGCCTGTGGAAGCACCAGCCCCCCACCTCAAGGACTGCAACGTCTAAAATGGGTGGGGATTCAGTGCCAGAAAAAGTTTGGCAGCTTCAGCACAGGCTGCTTTGAAAGGGGGGAATCAGGCAGACTCACAGACTGAAGGCTTTTTCATCATTATAACTGCAGATGCCCAAAACAGAACCGTCTAGAGGTCACCCAGTGCTAAATTACTGGGTGCCGGGGACCAGGGCTGCCACCAGCACAGGCCACTGTCAAGGAGGGCTCTGGACTAAGAGAGTGTTGGGGAAACTGGGGACTCCAGCTGTCTTCAGCCCCCAACCACAGGTTCCCCACCCAGACACAAACCAGGCTACTCTCTAGTCCAGCTGCGCTGCTTTTAGGTCATTCAGATGGAACACAAGAGAGACAGAGAGGGCTCTAAATTGAGGGCTGATCAGGATTTTTCAGTGAGGACAGCAGTAATTGAACCATCTGCTCAGAAGTGTGTTAGGAACCAGGTCACCCTATTGGGGTCCACCCAGCTCCTACGCTGATTGACAGGGGCTCTCCAGGGTTCCCATGTGGAGATGCCATGGGGATTCAGCTGGGACGTTCTGCATGCAAAGCAGGCACACTTCCACTAAGCAGTCCTCTGAACGTGCCCGCCTCAGTGCTAATGGTGTCTTAAGACAAAACACAAATAATATTTTCCTTACAGTCAATTCCTTGAGCCGGACACTAAAACACAACTTAAATTGGTATTTAACCAAAGAAATAAATATGTAAAAAAAGAAAAGAGAAAACCCTCCCTGGATATTTACATTCCATTTCACAAGTGAAAAAAACTACAAAGCCTATTAACAGTAAGGTGCAGTGAAACAGCAGCATGGTTGAAAAGGAAGTAACAGAAACATTCTCTAGGCCAATAAACAGAAGTGCTATTCCTCTTCCAGCCACAGTTCAAGCCTAACTTTATAAACAGAAGTCCAGAATGGCTGGAAGCGTGATTTCTGTTAAACCTCCTGAGAAGCAGGTATAGCAAGGACTCACTTGCTAAGGAGATATACCCCCCAGGACACAGCCTGCAGAGCTCATCCCTCACAAGCTCTGCTGGAATAAGAGGGCTGCTCTTGCCCCCGACCCCCCCAAAAAAAATTCCAACAGGCCTTGAGGATTGGCTGCATTGATAATATAAGTGATACACCTGTCCTTGCAAGGGGGGGGGGGTTGCAAGGTAGGCTTATTGCTCCCATTTAATAGGAAAGGACTGGCTCTTAACCAAAGCCACACAGAAGATCCACCGCTGAGCTATAATCTGAAGCCAAAGCTTCTGCACTCTCTTGCTAGCAATTTGGCTGGATTCCTCCCTAAGGAATTTGTTTGTTCCCCATGGACCCAGCGCCCTCCAATGGCATCCTTCAGGCCATGAGGTTTATAGGGCAAATGCTAATGGAGAGGGGGGCAGCAGCAGCAGTGGGGGCACATTTATTTGCAGGTGAAAGAGCCTATAAGTTTCACAAAGTTGTGCATTAGGAATGAAGCTTTCTTAACTCCCCCTCACCCCCCAAAAAAATTCATCTAGAAACCAGGAAACTTCCCACCCCATTGCTGCAATCCAGGGGGCGGGCAGGTGGGGGGGGGAATGGAGAGAGAGAGAGAGAAAAAGTGTTCCCTCCCATTGCTCAAAAGCCCAAACTGGAGTGCCAACAATTTGACCTGAGCAGCTAGGCCAGTGCTCAGAATGCAAAAAAAAACCCCAACCCTCTTTTCGACAGGCTGGTTCCTTTCTTGGTGAAATGCAGAAGTAGCCAAATGACATTCTTTTTGTACATCTATTGCTGTGGTTTTAAGAGCCGGGGTGGGTTGTATTGCTTTTTGGGGGTTCAGGAAAGTTGAGAATTAAAAAAAATATAAACGAGCTTTTTTCCTTTTCTTTTCCCTGAAAGAGAAAACTAGAGAGTCCCAAATCTGATTGCTGAAGGCTGCCCCCCACTCCCTCCTTCCAAGTCTTGCTTTTAAAAACCGTTTGTTGGAGGGGAAAAAAGCACCTTTTTCCGAACCGCATAACCTGTTTGCTCTAGAAGTCAGAGAAGAAATCTTGAGGGCCCAAGTGAATGATAAAAGGAGCCATGTCGAGAGGTTGGCAATAAGGGCCGTCAATGAAAAAGCCACCTACAGCAGAGAGAAGAGCAGAGAAGCAAGGGGAAGAGAAATCGCAGGTTAATTAAAGAAAAGGGAAAAGTAGCGAGCGCCGCTTAAATTTCTCTGCTCTTTCAAGCTGTAAGTGGGATTTTCATTGCAAAATGGGCACATTTTTTGGATACCTTTTTGAGGTAGGCGGGCTTTTGTTTTTAGGTAAATAAAAAAATATATGGAACCATCCTATATTAGCAACCTCAAAAAAAAAAAGTTAACAGTTACCTGCTCCCCCCCCCTTTCATATATTTGTCAGAATATAAAAAATAAGGAACCAATAGCTTATTAGGATTTTCAAGTAAAGCAGAGAAATGTAAAATACGCAGCAAAAGGGCAGGTTTACAGACGTGGTTAGTAACTCCCGACATGACAAAAAAATAAATGGAGAGGAGAGGTCAGGGGGAATGACTTCATATCAATTATTGGAAATGATTTTGCCATCAAGTTGGAAAAGAGCATAGCACCCACAGAGAGCTGTCACAACTGACCAGGGAGAGGATCTCTCTGGAAAGCGAATCCTCAATAAAGTCAGCAAGATTTGTGCTTGAAAGGTTTTTAGTGTGGGGGTTGGGAGAATTTCATGGCATTAACCAAAACAAAAACACACACCAAAAAACACCCCCAACCCTCGAAATTTATCAAGCTGCCAATTTGCACGGAAACAAATCTCTTTGTTTGGTAAGTCTTATCTGCCATGCTTTTCCAAGCTCAGTGATGGTCTTCCTTTCATCCATAGGCCAGCAAGACAGTCAATGGTTTTATCAATACTGTTCTCGATCTGAAGGCACCCCAAGCCTCAGTCCCATTCCCAACCTCCCCCCCCCTCCCCGCATTAAAAATAGCAATCCCTGTACACAGATGCAAGGGAAGACGAACAGCAGACTTGATGCTGCCCATCTAAGACGGCCTTTAAAGCACCACCGCCACTGAACCAAAAAGCCAGAGGACAAAGTGGAAACAGCTGTGGAGGACGGAGAAATCACATTCCAAAGAAGCACAAATACTTAGGTGCTCACTTTCCACTGCCACCTTTTCCCAAAACCACAACTGTGGTTAACCCCGAAGAAAGCTGCTTGTTTATATACTCTGCCCCTGAAGAAGGCATCTTAAGGATAGAGCTCTTCCTCCATGGAGGTTTAGAGACCCCACAACTCAACCTCCTTTCCACACACACACACACACACACACACACACACACACCCCACCACACATTGACCAAGACCCACCTTGCCCCTGTCCAAGTACACCTGGAGGAGAGCAGAGTATATAAAGGCCTCCTCTGGGCAGCACAAAACCATCATAAAAAAGGTGAGCCACAAATGGGTGACGTTTGAAAAGAAGAGAGCAAGAGGAACACTTACGTTTTTTGTGGGGGTGATGCCTTAATAGCAGTTCCCTTAGCTAAGTCCCCTAGTGCGAAAGAGTGAAGAGCCCCCACATAACCACACATAAGTCTTTCTCGAGAACAGTCTCCTGGATCTCAAAGCGAAGCAGGTATGTGCACAGGCAAACCCATGGCACATGACCCAGCAAATCGCCGCTTTTGCTTTCAATGCTCGAATGTTAAAAGAAAAGGGCAGATACTGGCCTATGGCTGAAACGGCTAACTTTCCACAGCAGCACTGGACGAGACCAGGACAATTAAGGTAGCAAGTTTTCATGGGGACCGTGTTGCTGCTTCAGATTCTTAGAATTGTACAAGGTTGTGGGTGGGAGGGATGGGGAAAAGGATAGGCCTTAGTTTTAGCTCTGAAAAAGGGGGCAAAAAAATTCGCACCAATGAGCTACAAGATCCCAGACTGAGCGAAGGAGGCCACAAGAACATCCGTGAGTTGGGCTCATTTATTTGAGGTTGGTTTCTTTTTTTTAAAGGTGGGGGGTGATTGGGGGAGCCGACTTTGGAATTAAAGGATCTAACTATTGGAGCATTTAACTCCCAGTAGATCTAACTATTGGACTTTTATTACATTCCAACGCTCTCATTTATGGTCTGAGAACTTTCTCAATTTGGATTATCTGATATGCCTGACTCATTTGAAATTTGAGGGGCAGGGGAAGAGGACATTCGAAACTTCTCTATAGCCACCATCTCTGGTTCCCAAAGTAGCAAAATGAATCCTAAGAGAGCATATTCTGGATCTGAAGTGTCCAGGTAACCCCCCTAAATTAACAGCAGATTGCAGCAGAGTATGAGCAATCTGCCGTACGTAGACATAGCCCGCATTATCGCTGTAAGTGCTAAAGAGATAGGAGGTCCTTCCAAGACCTGGCGTGGCATATCCTAGGAAGGACCTCACAAAACCTTCACATGGAATTCATTCAAAGCTTTCTCTTTGAAGCAGTAATTGAGCCCATATTCTACTGGATTACATGACATGGTATTTACAAAGCTAAACAGGTTTTTCAGGGGGTGGGACTTCTTCTATTTTATTTTTAGTGCAGAGAGTATGTTTTTTAGAGAAGCAGCTACACCACATATCCCAAGGCCTAAAGGTGACAGGCACACGGAGGCCATGGCCCTGTGTTAGAAAACAGGCGAAAACTCTCCATTACAACAAGAACTGGTTTTATTATTCTTTTGTGATCAGCGTCTTATACTCTATACATCCTTCACAAGTTTTTTTTTTAAGTTTTACATAATTTGGGTACTTCACTTAAAAACAATGATTTTAAGCATCTAAGTTTATTCCCTATAACAGAAGGCTAGTATAAGTTATTTTGGAAAAAAAATGAGGTAACCATTTTCACAGACCATTGTTTGCTTGCTTCAAGTTTTTAGAGAACTAAATTTGCATTTTCTTAAAATAAAAAAGTAGGAAAAGATGCTTCTTTACAAATGGTTTTTGCTCAAGTATGCGTTCAAAGAAAACCAGGATTAAAAGCAGGCAGGACGTCCTGTCAATCTGCCTGTATCACTTTTACTTCTAGCATTCTGTACTGTACTGCAGTGGTCAGTCAGCCAGAGGGGACTGGTTTCTGCCATTTGCTAAAAGAAGGAATAATGGGGCATTGGGTAGGTGGGAAGTTTCATAACTGGCAACAGAAGCATTCTCTTGGGCAAACCTAAAAAGAGAAGAAACCAAGAGGACTCCAGGTAAGTCTAACCATTGGAAAACGGCAAGTTGTCTGTTTGCTTGTTTAATTGAGACAAGAGGAAGCTTCCTAATTTGGCCTCCTGGTGGCTACCCAAGGTCAAAGCAGCCAGTATATTGGGGGGAAAAGGTCACCCTCCCCTGAAGCCAACTCCCTCCCAAAGCAGACCAGAGCAGACAAGGAACAGGAAGTGGTTCATTAGGGGACTGAAACTAGTTTTGTTGTTGTTTTTTTAAAGGAGAGATTCAGCTAGAACTTTGGCACATATGCCAGGGCAGGCTGGAGTTTGTTTCACAAGCCTGCTATGGTGGCAAATACAGCATCAACACCCTGCTACGTGTGTGGAAGGGAAGCGCATCCGAAAGCTGTCCCACTGGGGCACTCGCACCCCTCCCTCTGCAGAAGGCCTCAAAGCAGACAGGAGAAATGCAGCTCAGACAAATAATTTGTGGGAGTTTGTCCTCTTAGGCGGGGGAAAGGGGCTGGAAAAATACAACCAGGTCTCTCTCTGCCTAATTTAACATTCTTGTGGCCTCACTAAGAGTCTGTTGCAGATGCTTGTTTTGTTTTGTTGGGGGAGGGAAAAAAGAGAGTAAAACAACAAGTGTTTCCTGTTTGAAGGGCCCTGGGTCTTTTCACCTACATGTTTCTTTTCAGAAATCAGAAAGCAGCAACAGCAGTTATTCCAAGAAGATCGAGATGATCAGGGAAACTTTCCCAACATGCAAACAGCTTCACAGAGGCAGAGAGAGAGAGAGAGAGAAAGATAAAGAGAAGAAAAAATGGGGGAAGGTGGGTGGGTGGGTGGGAACCTTACAGCCAGGAGCAGCGCTTCTGTCCCCAGACTCAGCACCACAACCAAGCAGTCAGACATTTCCAAAAAAGAGTGGTGAGGATCCTTTATGCAGAGAATGAGGGCAGCATTTCTCCACGCAAGATGCTGGGAGTCAGCGATGGGCCGTGTAAGGTGGGAGGGAGAGGGAAAGGGGCAGAGAACGACACAATTTTAGGTGGCCAATTACCTCAGCCGCCCCCCCCTCCTGAATTCCTGCCCAACTTTCCAGAACTATGATGAGAGAGAGAGGCACCGGCACTGTGGCGCTCTCAGCCTTTTCTCCAAAACTCCACTAAGGCAGCTCCCATTTCTCCACTCTGAGGTGAGAGCCCAGTGTCTTAAGGGAAGGGACTAAAAAGCCCTAAAAGATCAAGACATTAAAATCAGCTGCAGAAGCTCTCCTTTGCCTCTCACCCAACCTCTGAGCTGAGGATGTGGGGAAAGGCTTTCTCTGTGGCTGCCCCTTTTGTGCTCTGGAACAGCTCTTGCCGCTAGGAATATAGAACTACAGAACTGCCAAATTGGGAGGGGACCCCCCAACGGTCTTCTAGCCCAAAGCAGGAATCACAGCTAAAGCATCCCTGACAGATAGCTAGATTAGATGGTTAGGATTCTCCCCTAATGCTGAACTGAAGTTTTGGTTTTGATCGCACATTCCGTCAAACGCCTCTTATTCTGGCTGCTTTTAAATGTACAAAGAATGGTTGGAAGAGCTGGCTGTGACTTGAGTTTCCAAAACCCCTAACTGGCTGCGCCCCTCCACTTTGCCAAAAGCAGTCTTAAGAATGAAGCGTTCAGACCTGCAGGAACCTGAGTTGCGGGAAATGGTGCAGGCAAACAGCCATGTTCTCTGGGAAGGATGTATCCTCAAAACAACAAAGGCTTCTGACTCCTTCAATGGAGGAATGTGTCGCAGCAAATGATTCAGGGAAGGGGGGCAGTTGGGATGCCACAGGATCCGGACCGTATCGCTGACTCCAATGGGCTTTGCTCTCATTGCTGCATAAAACTACATTCAAAGTAATCCAAAGAGCCAGGGTTTTTCCCCCCCAATTAAACAAGACAAGGTCGTTGTTGTTGGATGGGGGGCAGCATTGGGGCAGGGGGGAACTACACACTTTCAGAGGAAGGAGTGTTGAGGTTCTTTTGCTCAGCACACCAAGTGGCACTGCCTAGTTTTTTGTTTGTTTGTGGGCAGAGGAGTAAGCAGAGCCAATTGGACTTGCTCACACAATCCTGTAGGAGGAAGAGTTCACACATTTCCCTGCTCGTGTAACAGCCACTGCAGCTATTGTTGCTCATTATGAGATCTGCCACTGTGGACCACTGCCTCTCGCCAAGCCCAGTTGAGGAGGAGAAGGGGTGCACAGCCTCAGGTGTGTGAACTTAACCACCACAACAACTATGACTCTGTTAACATGAAAGGACCCAGGACTGTGTGGCTTCAACACTGTGTCTGTGTGTTCCCAAAAATAGAGCAGTGACAAAGAGCTGGTTCGCTGCAGATTGCAAAGAGGACCCAGGAAAGCTGTACAGCTACCAATAAGCCTGCCGTTTTGGGGGAGAGTTGGGCAATTCAAGTCAATCGAGCATTGGCCCTTCGGGTTCCTTTGAATGGAGTACGAGATGGCTGTAAGAAGGTAGGAGAGCTACTCAGGCAGGGGAAAGAGAGGTTCAAGTTCTGGTATGAAAGGGGAACAGGCAGTTAGAACAAGCAACCCTTCCACAGTCAGGCAGAAGCAGGAGGAGGAAGGAGGAAGCTACTCCAACCAGAACAAGAGCCACGGCAGGGGCCAACAGCCTTCCAGAGAGACAAAATGAGGTGCTGCGGTTTATCAACGTCGCTGGGGAGTCAATGATTCCTCCCAGGCCGCTCCCAGAAGCCTTTGGCTCACGCCCCATGAGATAATAAATACTGTACATACATACAACATGGCCTGTGGGGTCACGTAAGGAAGAGGCTGTACATACCGTAAGCTGGTGTGGCAGTAGCTGTGCTGTATCCATATGGTGCCCCATAGCCTGCAACAGAAACACATGGAGGGGGCAAAACTGATTTGTCATGGCAGAGTGTTGAGAAGAAGCAGATCCTTGAAGGGGACCTCAGAAGAAGCCTTCAGGCATTTACACACTCAAGGAAACTCGGGTATCTAAAGGAAAAGCATCCCCTGCCCCTGACTGGGGCAGTTTAGACTATTGACACCCTACCTTAAACTGAGCCCCAAGGCAGCTAAAACAATTCCAAAAACTTATGGCAGAGAATCTGGGTGGGAAACCCTTCTGTTTTTAAACATTTGACAAAAATGCAAATGTGCAGACTCATAACCAGTGCTTTTTCTCTAGAAAAATAGGTACTGGTCCTCACCATGAAATTGTTACAGTAAGTGCCACCCCTTTTTAACAAAAAAAGAGATGCTGTACTGTGTACCCTTGATTGCCCCTTGGGAAAAAAGCACTGCTCATAATCCCCAGGTTTGCTTGGTTTTTTGGCGGAGGGTGGAGAGAGCTTCAAAAATGTAGGAAGTCTCCAAAGGTTTGCATTCAGTGAAGATGGAAGCATCAATTTAATCCAAAACAGATGCCTATTTTGTTATTCCAAAGTAGAGTGCTGGCTGCAGCTCTGCCTAGTCACCACAAAGTGCCATGGCACATTTGGGGGGGGGGGAGAGATATGGGAGTAGGTGGAACATTCATTAAGAGCAGAGAAACATGGCCAGTGTTACCTGCTGGGTGCTGGTGAGCTTAAAAACCAAAATGGGGAATTGGACCCTGTTCTCTCCCAAGTCCTAGTCAAGACACCTTAACAACAAGACCACACTGGCACTGCTCAGAATCCTCTCAGCCAGGGTTGGGTACTTGTGACATTCTAAAATCTTGCTGGCCTCCACCCCCCATCACCCTTAACTGTTGGGACATTCTGGCTGCTGGGATCTGGAGTGCAGCAACTCCTGGAGGGTGGGGGACGAGTCGGTCCCCATTCCTGCCCCATGCAAAGCTTGACCCAGTGCTCCCGAGATGTGGGGTGGACCTCTGCAGCTGGGCTTGGCTCTCCGTTGCCACAACTGGGGGACAGGCCTGGCTTGGTCATACCTGGTGCTAGGTAGCCAGTGGCAGCTGTTGCCCCAACAAATGCACCCCGTGTGAGGGCACCTCTCCCTCTTCCTCGAGCCACCTGGACCGCTGCAGACATGGCTGTGTTTACGATCCCTTTTGTCTGCATAGAGAGAAAAATGCAGGTGAGGCACAACCAAGGAAAGATGGATCCCAGGTAGCTGGACACCTGGGCTCTTCAGGACACCCAGAGACTGTTCTCAGTGGTGCTCAAAATCTGATGCTGCCTCCTCATTCAAGAGAGCAAGAAGCTCCTTGAACAAAAGAGAATAATAAAAGTCTGCTGGATGAGGGAAGTGGGTCATTAGTCCAGCATCCCATTAGTCTAGGGAAGCCTGCAAGCAGAACCTGAGCACAAGAGCAACTCTCCCCTCTTGTGGCTTCCAAAAACTGGTATTCAGAAGCAGAACAGAGCCATCATGGCCAGTGGGTTAATGAGAGCCCTCTCATCCATGTATCTGTCCAATCCCCTTTAACGTCATCCAAGATGGTGGTCATCCCCGCCTCCTGTGGCAGGGAGTTCCACTGTTTAACTATGCATGAAGAAGTACTTTCTTTTCTCCGTCCTGAATCTTTCAACATTCAGCTTCATTGGATGTCCCCAAGTTCACATGTTACGAGGGAGAAAAACTTCTCTACCGACTTTCTCCACACCATGAATAATTTTTATATATTTTTAATAATATTATCGTGCCACCTCTCATTTGCCTTTTCTCTAAACTCAAAAGTCCAAAACGCTGCACCTGCCCCCTTGATCACCTGGGCTGCCCTTTTCTGACCCTCAATGCTTAGGGTCAAAATAAAGATCTTCCCCTCGTTTTGTAGCACTGGGGACAAAATGTGTTGTGCTCTGGAGCTGCAAAGCATCGCTAGAGTTCTTGGCTCCTTCAGATGGTCTCTTCCTCTCCAGTATGTTTGCATGAAGAGCCTGAATCCAATACCCTTTTCACTTTTCACGTTATAACCATCTTATTCCTTAATTACCTTCTGGCTCCATCTGCTCTGCTCTTCCTCCACAGTGGAAAGTAAATATGCTCTGTTCTGGGGCCTGGTTTTAGAAACCACATACACACAGGGGAGCAGGCCCAGCCAGGGGCAACTTATCTGCAAACCCTCTCCATGATTCAGGCACTCTGCCAGCCTACCCAAGGCTCAAATCGCCAGTTCAGCTCATGGCAAGTGCCGAGCTGAAGCTGGAAAGCAGGACAGACGCCCTCCAGTGACCTCATGGTGTCCTGTTCATTGGGGGAGATAGGAAGCCCAGCGCACTTGTTCTTTAGATGTCCCTTTTATGAAGAGGCACGTAGTAAGACCACTGATCCCCTGCTGGTGAGGCTCCCTGACCTCCCGGAAAAGCAAAAATTTGACCTTTTCCTGTTAGGCAAAGATCGTAAGACGAACTGGATGGTCACCAGATTCTGTTTACAGATCTGCAGGTGCAGACCATCCCCTGACCCACACTAGTGTGTTAAGAAAACCCCCAAACTCTGTTCCATGGGTGACTCTGGGTCATCTCTCTGCGGTAGCTTATCTTAAAGTTTTAAGTGTCTACATACTTATTGCATTTATAAATTTTAAATTTATTGTTGTACATTGTTTTAAATGTTTGTTTTCCTTCTGGGATTGTACCCCCAAGTGTGTTTTATAAGCTGGTCTCCGACCCTAATAAATTATCTTGCTTGCTTGACTTTATGGTGTGTGTGTGTGTCTCTCTCTCCCCCCGCCCCCCCGGCAGAGCTTTCTTGACTGTGCTCTCACGGTGAAGGGAGCAGCCTCAAAGGAACCTGGAAGAGTCAGGTCCCTGGTACCTGGTGGCAGTTCCCAAGATATAAAAGGCTGCTAGATCAGTCCAGCATCTAGTCCAGCACTCTGTTCTCACAGAGGCCAACTAGATGCCTGTGGAAGACCAGGAAGCAAGACCCAAGCGCAAGAGTCCCCTCGCCTCCCGTGGTTCCCAGAAACTGCTATTCAGAAGCACTGCTGCCTCCTGGCAGAACTGAAGGAGGAGGCAGCATTTTCTCTGCTTTCACTGAAACAGAAGGCTCAGGCTGAGAACCTCTGCTGCCACAAACTGGTTGCTGAATCTGACCATCCCCACCAGGAGAAGTAGCTACCTGGGCAGCTCCAGAGCATCCTCACCCAGTGGACCCAAACCATTTAAGTCAAGCTGGCATCCTCCAGAAGATTTGGACTGCAAGTTCCTGTCAGTGCCGATTTGTGCTGGCTGGGGCTGATGGGACTTGCAGTCTCGAACCACCAGAGAGCACCACGCTGACAAAGACTGTTTTAATTAAGGCTTTGAAACAGGTGGCTGACCTGCAGCCCATCAGCTGGTGCTTGGTCCAACTCCTATCAGCCAGCATGGCCAATGGGCAGGGATGATGGGAGCTGCACTCCCTCCAAGAGGAGAGCTAAAGGTTCCCCGTCCCCCGAAAGTTCCAAAATCAGCTATCGGGTGTCAGCAACCTCATTTCTGCTGCACTGGCCAAAAGGAAGCGGCTCACCCAGACAACCCTCACCTGGGGCAGAATCTTCTTCTTTTTGTTGGCAGCTGCGTTGGGGCCGGAGAAGAGCTTCTCGAGAGCTGCCAAAGCTGCGCTTGCCTTGGCCACCTTCTTGTTGGGACCAGCCCCTCGGAACTTCTGCCCATCTACTTCTACCTGGAAACAAGACGCCTGGTTTTACACCTGCTGCTCTGCGTCCTCCACTGGGAGCCACCCAGCCTCCACTGGGGGCTCTCAAGTCCATAACTCTTTCCCATCTGGCACAGCAAAGGTGGGGAGAATCTGGAGCCCTCCAGAAGTTGCCGTACTCCAACTCCCACTTTATGGGAGCTGCTGATGGGAGCTGCAATTCCACCACATCTGAAAGGCCAGAAGATTTCCTCTCCTGCCTCACTCAGGTCTGGTTACCAACATTTGTTACCAAGTCTACGCTCAACACAGCAATACTTCCGGGGGCCTATATATGATGATGCACATGATATCTGCTGTACCCACACATTTCAAGGTGCAGATTTAACACATTTTAGGTGTTCAGCAGCCACCCTTTGGAACTCCCTGCCAAATGACACCAGGCAGGTGCCTCCACTGTTCTCTTTTTTGCACCTGCTAAAAACATTTTTGTCTAGGCAAGCCTGTACAGCCATGTAGAATGTCTTTTGATCTCTGTTTTAGCTTGCTGTTGATTTTTTTAAACATGTGAAATCACAGTTTTTAACTGGTCTTACTCATAATTTCATTGTTAAAAACAAAACAATCTCCTCCTCAAAGTGCTTTACAACCAAGCAGTACATGATTCCTATGAAGTAAATAAATCAATCTGTTGACTGACACACTCTCTCTCTGGCCCAGGACTTTGTACCCCATCAAAAGGTGCAGTAAAGCAAAACTGAGGCCAGGAGGCCACCATATGCTTCCCCCCTCCTCACCTCCATCACGAAGCGCTTGTCATGGCTGCCGCCTGTCTCGGAAATGAGCTCATACTTGAGACCTCGCCGCTTCTCATTGAGCTCCATCACCGGATTCTTGCCACTAGCTGTGAGGATGGGACCCTGAGTTCTCACCTGAGCGAAGTAAAATACGTCAAAGTCAAGCATATCAAACTGAACTGGCCCAAGATACAGGCACACATACTTCTAAGGCAGGGACAGGCAGACTTCAAAGGCTTATTCCCCACCCCGCAGACCTCAGGGGCAGGAGGAGGAGTGAACACACACTCAGGATTAAGGAACAGGAGTCTGAGTATTCCTCAGCTGAAGAACTTGGGGGGAGTGGGGGGGAAGGAGTCAGAAATCCTTGGTGATCTATTGCTGGTAACCCACAGATCTTCCAGGAGGTCCTGACCTCTGAGTAAGGCATGGTTAGCCAACTGACAAAGACACAAACGCACACACATGAAATGCAGCAACGAAGACAGGTGTGCTAGCAGTGCCTGTGGACCACATTAATCACTGAGCTAGCACATCCTTGTTTCAAGTTTCGCATGTTGCCATAAACATGTATTTGTAAGCCAAAATTCATACGGTGGCCTTCTTGCTTATAAAACTGTGTGGCAGCTGGAAAACAAAGCCTTATGAGGGTCTAACCACTGTATTCCAGGCATTTGGTAATGTCAAGGCTGCACTGCTGCACTGCGCTCTGCGTGGGGCTGCCCTTGGGTCTGGTTCTGAAGCTCCAGCAACTGCAGAGTGAGGTGGCCAGATTGCTGGTGGGGTCACCTGGCCGACATTGTGGCACCCTTGTTGAGGCATCTGCACTGGCTGCCCATCTGCTTCTGGGTCAGGGTCAAGGCCCTTCTATTAATTCACAAAGCCCTGGACAACTTGGATCCAGAAGCTAAAACACTCAGATCATCTGCAGGCGTGTCATTAGTTGTTCCTCATGTTGACGAGAGTCCTTCTGAGAGTAACAAGAAGCTGAGCCTCTAGTCCTATCGGCCCAGTCCTGTGGAACGCTCTGCCACTAGAGACTCAGCTTTTAAATACATGCTGAAAACTTTGCTATGCCATCTGACTTATGCGGGCAATTAAGAATATGTTGTTCCTGCACTGTCCTCTTTTGGCACCTGCTGAAAACATTCTTGTTAAGACAAGCCTTTCCACATACTTAAGTAAGTTAATGTGAATTTTAACGTTATGGTATTTTGACTTTATGTATGTTTTAAAATACTGTAATTTTTCCCTTGATTTCCTTGTTTCATATTTTCTGTAAGCTGATTTGAGGTATTTTTTGAAGCAGTGCATAAATTTTACGAAATAATGAGTAATAGCTGATGTCTCATTTTAACTTTTCAAATGTATGGTTTTTAGGTACAATTGTTGCACATCGCTCTGATACCTTCCTGCTCATTCCAGGTGGCCATCTGCTGTAACAAGCCACTTGCCCTCTCTCTTGAAAGACCCCCTCAACCTTCCGCTCTGCCTGAAATGGGAATCCCTGGGCTCAGAAGGCCAGCTCAAGCACAGCCAGAGCAGCCAGCGCTTCCTGTTACCATCCAGCACCTGCTCAGATGCTATAGATCACCTTACCTGCTTCATGCTCCTGCCCCACACAGAAACCTGTGTTTGCTAACAGTAGATCTGTACCCATCTCAAAAGTCAGAGAGAGGCAGATCAAATGAGCCACTGAACAGCTACAGACTGTTCAAGCAGGCTTCCTTTTAAAAGAAGGGCAGGGACTCATGATTTAGGAGCAAGGACCTGTGACAGCTGGAAAAAAACAATTTTCAGATTTTTGGAAGAGTTTGCAATGGCTGGGGAAGCTGCATGATATAGCTGGACTTCCCGCTCCCACCATAGCTGACCAACAGTCACACTGGCTGGGACTGAGTCGAGCTCCATCCAGGAGGCCACAGGATCTCCATCATTGCTATGCAGATGTGTGAAACATCCTTGCTGTCACCTTGTTCAGGTGTCCAAGAGACACGGTGTCGCAGCACGATGTGGTCTGTGTGGAGGACTGCCACAAAAGAGCAGAAAAGCAATACAACTTTGTAGTTGTATAATGAGTTTAAGGGCTTAGAAGTATTTGTAGACTTTTTCCTGTTACCCCCAAACAGGAGGCCTGCTCCCTGGCATTTTCAATTCTAAAAAAGTATCTCGGGTTGAAGGCCCGGAAAGACTTGGGTCAACTGCTGCTGCCAGTCAGAGAAAACAATATTGAGTTAGATGGACCTGTGTGTGGCCTCATGCCTTGGGCTATAGGATTTCCCCCACATTAGTGTAGGGAGGAGGGGCAGTGTCTGAGGCTGAAAGAGAACAAGGCCTTCGGTTGTGGTTGCAGCCTGCAGCTCTAGTGTTGAGCACTAGATTCTCTAATGTTCAGTTTTCCCATTTTGAGATGAAATTCTAGATATCATTCAGAAAAATGAGTGGACACAGATGCAAGTTTCTAAAGGAGGTTCAAGCTAGGGAGGGAGCTGGATAGAACATGCAGCAGCTAAAGAGATCGGGGAAATCTCTTTACTGCCAGAAAGATTAATGCACAGAGGGAGGAGGAAGATCCCAGAATCACAGAATTCTAAGAGACCACAGGGTCATCTAGTCCCTGTTATTTAGTCTCAACTAAAGCATCCATGACAGATGACCATCCAATCTCTGTTTAAAAACCTCCAAGAAAGGAGACTCCACCACCTTCCCAGGGAGTCCATTCCACTGTTGAAAGGCCCTTATCCTCAGAAGGTTCTTCCTAATGTTTAATCAGAATCTCCTTTCTTGTCATTTGGATCCATTGGTTCAGGTCCTACCCTATGGAGCAGCAGAAAACAAGCTTGCTCCATCTTCCAAGTGACAAACCAAGAGCCCTCCAGACTAGGTTGATGGAATCCCAATTCCCATCAGCTCAAGCCAACATGGCCGATGATTAGGGATGATGGGATTTAGTTGTCCAGCAATATCTGGAAGGTGCCCTGTTAGGGAGCCTGAGACACAGAAGCAAGAAGCATTTGCACCCTGTTCTCTTGGCCTCTCCACCTATTTACTATCTCCCACTTCCTCACTGGATGACGACTGAACAACCACCTCCAAGGTAGCAGAGGTGTCAATTGTAGAGTTTCCAGTATTATTGCTTGAGTTTGAAGAGACTGTCTCGTTTTTGCCTTCAGTGTCTGACTTCTCATCAGAGCTCGTACATTCCATGTCCGCGTCGAAACCAGTGGGGTAGCCCATTGCTTGCAAAACCTGCATGTAAATAAAGAAAGGAAAGAAAAATCACTAGGTGACTAGGTAGGATATTGAACCTGCCCCTCTCTCCCCTTTTAAGAACAGACCATGCGTTTAGGGTGACCTGAATTGAATTCCATTGCTTGACCTGTTGAGAAGGAGGAAGGAGCAGCCTTACCCCAACCTAGTGCCAACTCATTAGGCCTGGTGGGAGTTGTAGTCCAAAGCACCTGGAGGGCACCAGGCTGGGAAAGGCTGAACTAGAATACTTCCTGTGCCCAATAGCAGCTTCCCAGCGCTGCTGACCCTGTGGATATCATGAAGCAGGGCTGTGAATACTCCCAGGTTTTTGTAAAAACGAATCCAAACTAAATTTAAATATCTGCTCCTAGAAAACATTGACTTCTGAATCCTGTATAAATTATGCAAATACCCAGAACTTTTCCTATTTTGTTTTGCATTTTATTATGTTATTGTCTTCCTTAGTGGGCTGTGCAAACCACTATTCTGAATAGTACTTTTTATAAGATCAGGTGAGGGACATTGGGGACAGGTTTATGGAACCCGTTTGGGGGTGGGGTGGCCTGAAGAAGTTTGGGAACCACGGATCTGAATCCTTCTCCATGGTCAGTATGCTACATTCATGAAATTATCTGTGGCAAGCATGCTGCATCCCTGCATCTATAGGAAATTGAAAACTGTATGATTGAAACGTCCCAGAGTCTAAATGTCACTGCTTTACATGGGGCTTAAACCTGTTTTGCCTTTCCATGGATTGTGTGCAATAAGCAGCAAGGAGAGACAGTATGGTGTAGTGGCTAGAGTCTTGCACTTGGACTTGGGAAACCAGGGTTCAAATCCCCACTCAGTGGAACAGACTTCCAGGAGAGTTTTCAAGCAGATGATGGATGGCCGTCTGTCCTGTATGATCTAGTTGAGATTCCTTCATTGCAGGGGGTTGGACTAGATGACCGTCAGGGTCCCTTCCAACTCCACAATTCCTTGGTTCTATGAAGCACACAGAGTGTGACGTTGGGCCAGTTACTTTCCCTCTCTCTCTCTCTCTCTCTCTCTCTCTCTCTCTCTCTCTCTCTCTCAGCCTAACCTACCCTCACAGGGTTGTTGTGGTAATTAACTGGAGAGGGGGATGAGCCATGCACATAAACTTGCACTCCTTGGAAAAAATGCAATCAATCAATAAAATATATAACGTGTCATAGCATGACCTTTCCCCCTGAAATTAGTGTTTTTCGCATTATTTTCAGAACTGGGGCTCTTTCATTAAGAATACCAACGCTGACAGTTTGATGAGAATTCATTCATTCTCTATCCCAATTAGAGAGATAGAGAGATAGATGCTCTAAAATGCACAGCAGGGGGTTGGGGAGGGAAAGAAGGAATATTCAGCAACTGGATGGGAATGGACAGTGCCCTAGGAAAAAACAGAAAGAGCTTCTCTCAAATACTTTGGAGGGGCTTTCATGTTCAAAGTGAGCAATGCATAAAGGAAAAGTTTCTCTGGGCTCTGAAACGAAGAAGAGGAATCAAACCGCTGCCAGATGAACTCTGAAGAACGGAGGCCTCATTCGGAACACATGAAAGGAACCACTTTTTCATTTATTTTTTGAAGACAGGTGGAACCACTGCAGGGCCTCTCATGACTGAGAATATGCCAGCTTGGGGGGGGGGGAGGATTCCTCCTCCCCGCTCCTCCTCCAAGTCCTCCTTCTCAACCTGGCTGGAGGTGACCTTCCCCTATCAGCTATCACCAGGGCCTTGTCTTAAGGCTGCCACCTTGCTGAGCTTAAGAATAGGAGAAGGGCGCTGCTGGAGCAAGCCAGGGGCCCATCTGTTAAGCACCCCATTCTCACAGGGTTACCAGCCAGTAACCCACAAGCGAAACCTGAGAACAAGAACTCTCCCTCCTGAAGCATATTTGCTGCTATGTTCTTCAGTGGTATAACATTTAAGAATTTAAGAGGTGCCTGCTGGATGAGGCCAATGGCCCATCTAGCCCAACATCCTGTTCTGCAAAACATGCAAGCAGGATTCAAATACAAGAGCCACACTCTCCCCTCCTGCCGTTTCTAGAAACTGGCATTCAAAAGCATTGCTGCCTCCAATTGTGGAGAGCAGAGCAAAGTCATCCAAAGCCCTCCCCTCCAGGAATTTGTCTAATCCACTTTTAAAACCAGCTGGATCAGTGGCCATCACTGCCTCTTGTGACAGTGAGTTCCACAGTTTAACTCTGCACTGCATGAAAGGTCTTTTATTTCCCCTGCCCTGAAGCTTCCAACATCAGCTTCTTTGGGTGCCCACAAATTCTAGTGTTAGGAGAGGGGGGGGGGAGTTTTCTCAATTCACTTACCCCATACTACTCATAATTTTATAAACTTCTATCACATGTTGGACTATTTTGATTGTTGTTAGCCGCTCTGAGCCCAGCTTCGGCTGGGGAGGGCGGGATATAAATAAAATTTATTATTATTATTATTATTATTATTATTATTATTATTATTATCATCATCATCATCACCACCTCTTACCTGCCTTTTCTCTAAACTAAGCTAAGCCAGGTCTGGGTCTTGTAACAGTCCAAATGGTTTACCACTTGGCAACCACATCTGTACAATGCCTTGGGTTCCAAAATAGAAGTAGCAAATAAATAGAAGAAAATAAATAAAAGCAAATCATTGCTGGTAGGCTATGGAGTCCTTCTAACCTGCCTCTATGTTTAGTCTTAGCTATGGTTTGCTGAACACATCAACTTCAAACTAGAGTTCATAAGGCTTGCTTGTTTTAATAAACCCTAGTCAAGATTAGTCTTACAACTTAACCATGTGCTTTTCAGGGTTAATTACGGTACTTAAACAGCGGTTAACTGAAATCAAATGCTTTCACTTGCGCTAGAGGAGGGACAGGAAAAGCCCAAGGTTCAAGCATGTGAAACTAATGCACTGCTTATTGTTACGTTCATGCTTTGCCTCTGTGACCTGAGAAGACAAAGCTGGCTACTGCGTTTGAACATGTTTTAACCACAGTTTGTTCAATGGATCACAAGCAGCCTCACAGAGAAGCAAACAAGTCACAGGTTTCCTTCAAAGCTTTGTTTGTTTCCCAGCTGCTCTTGCCCCCTGCCAAACATCTGGGCTACAGTGGCCAAACAAACCATGGTTAAGAAAGGCTGTTGTGGCACATAGCTTGGTCTCAATGCCAAAGCATAATTAAAGCTTCAACCAGAGCCAGGGCCTTCTCAACACTGGCTCCGACCTGGTGGAACACTCTGTCTCATGAGACCAGGGCGCTGCGGGATCTGATTTCTCTCCGCAGGGCCTGTAAGACAGAGTTGTTCCACCTGGCCTTTGGCTTGGGATCAACTTGATCCCCTCCCCTCTTTCCTTTTTCCTTTCTCCTTCTGTCGCGGAACTCCTATTTGGGGACTTCCCTGGCTTTTTTCTGGCCCACGTAGGACCAGTCTGGATAGTTGGCCTTGGTGAAGATTTGACGTTTTCATCCCCGAAAAGGTTTTTGATTTGAGTTTCTACTGAAATGAGGCTGCATTTTAATGTTGTACTTAATCTTGTTTTTAAGTTGTATTTTAATCAATTGTTTTATACCTGGTGTTAGTTGCCATGAGCGCAGTCTTGGCTGGGGAGGGCGGGGTATAAATAATAATAATAATAATAATAATAGCAAGCCAGAGTTACAAGGCAACAACCCATGGCTTCACATTGTGGCGTGTTGAGGGGTACAAACCACGGTTAGCCTGCGAACTGAGTTTGGATGTTCAAACAAACCACCTTTTTGGCTCAGCCACACAACTTTACCTTCACTGCAACATGAAGCTTGGCGGTTTTCTTGGAAGGCCCTGAAGCTTCATACGTGGTGCCATCCACATCAACTGACATGGTGAAGACCGGGGCATGGACAGGGCCGGACTGAGAAAGGAGCTTGTACTGCAATCCAGGCCGTATCTGATTGAGACGCATCAAAGCATTCATGAGATCTATTGCTTTGCTGTCAAGGACTGGAATGGGAGGAGAGAGAGAGAGAATTGGCAGTTGGAACAGAGCAGGCCACATAGTGACGTGGGGTGAAAAACTTTCCGCAGTCAATTTCCCACTGAAATGCTGTTTCATAAAATTAATTAGTAGCAATGAATGAATGAACACAAGGCATTTTGCCACTGTCTCCAGATGTTGGGCTACCATCATCCCTGGTCCGTTGGCCATGCTGGATGGGGCACCACACTGGCCACCCATGCTTAAAGGATTCAGTAATGCTCAAGGCACACATTACAGTGCAACTTTCAAATCAGCTCCCTATACAGCACTTTGGCTCCTCCCTGGAGCAAAACAGAGGGAGGTGGAGATATGACAACTTACTTTTCCTCAAGTTACGCTTCATCTTTTTATTTGGGTCTTTCTCATCTCCCAACCCATCTTCAAAAGGCCTCTTCAAAGCGGAAGAGCCTGCACCTACAAAAGATAAAACTCTCATTAGGTGGGTTTTGGAGATGGACCAAAGTGAGCTTTCAAACAGTGGGAGTAAACAAAAAACACAACATACCCCCCAAACATTTGTTAAGTTAAAATTCTGATTGCAAGTAAAGCAAGTAAAGTCTCCCCTAATAATTCTGCACTGCCCTCATTTTGTATTCTAGTCTTGCCAATTCCCCAACTCCCACTGAATCAGCGTTGCCAAAGCAGTTGTTGAGAGCCTGGAGATCTGGTTCAATCCATTCCCATCCGGCTTCAGAATTTTCAGTGGGCATTGCACACGCATTTCCAATAATATCTTCAAGGTCTAAAAACTTGGTCTTTTTGGTTTGTTTCTTCAAAGAAGGAAACTCTGTTTCTCGGAAATGTGAATTCTGTGCAGCCCTGCTTACTGTTTCCAAACATTGCCATTCACCTGGAGCCTCAGCGGAGAGAGCAAATTAAACGTATCAAATGATTAAGGCTTGTACTTTGATGTATCTGGCCCAAATCCAGCTCCCTCTCACCCAGCCACCCACTGCTCTTCCCATCAAGACCACCCAGCAGATCACTCCCTTCTGCAGCTGAGGGGATGCTTCCCACAAAACTTGCAGCAGCAGCTTATGCAGCTATGTGTGGAGAAACAAGAGGCTGGGGCACAGACTTGTCCTGCCTCAGAGGGCAGAATTAAACCTAAGGTGCTTAAGTCACATGGATGGATGCCTATTGGGAAAACTTCTCAATAGCAAGAGGAGCTGGGCAATGGAACCCTTGACCTAGAGGGTGGTGTGTGTGTGTGTGTGTGTGTGTGTGTGTGTGTGTGTGTGTGCCTGGAGGAGTCTTTGAGCAGAGGCAAGGCAGTCACCTGTCCCCAGCTCTGTGCTACAGAGACAGCTTTACACAGAACTCAGCAAGCTAAAGAGCATTAAAGAAAACCCTTAACGCTCCAAAAATGCAAGGAAACAAGAAACCAACAAGAAGGCGATGTGGAAAGTGAAGAAAGATAGATATGAAGCTTTCTAAAGGAAGAACAAGATGGCTTGTGGAGGAGGTGAGGACCACAGCAGAGCTGGGCCAAAGGCCTAGAACAGCCTCAGAGAGCTGCCACTCGATTACAAAGAAAGCAGAATCTTTTTCAACCCAAGGGCCACATTCCTTTCTGGCAACCTTCAGAGGGCTACACACTGGTGGTGGGAAGGGGAAGAGGCACCAGTAGGTAGAGCACAGATATGTTTACCTTTGTACAGAGGGCTGGTTTCTACACACGCTCTCTCACACACCTCTCCATCCTCCATCCAGGCACGCAAAAAGGCATTTTCAGAGCTCACAGTCACACTCACAGTCAGGAAACACACACAGGGAGGGTATTATTCTGTACTAGTGAAACGTAGCCTGGAGAGAGTGCCAAGGGCCATGCAGACGGGTCTGGAGGACTGCATTGGGCTATAGGTGGATTGATGGTGTGTGACGTAGGGCCAGGCAGCTTAGTAATTTTAAACAAATAATGAATAAGGGCAGCAGATTGCTGCAAGGATAAAGTTGCTTTGTAAGCTGCCTAGTTTTCTGCCAGGGAAAGCCAGCACCCTCATTGGAAAGGAGGTGACTTTCTCCTAGGTAAACCTGCAAAATGCAGTTCAATTACGAGGGACTCAGGGATAAACTAATTCAACGAGGCAATAACTTTGCTGGAGGAAAAGTAGGAAAGCGTGTCCAGGGATGCCATCTGGATATGGGTCGCTGGTGCCATCAGCTGTTGCCTAGACAAAACTTCCTACCAGCTGTATTCTAATGGTCAGTTACTAGTTTTACCGGATTACAAATTTAGGTGTCTCTTACCTAACTCAGGGTCCTAGATGGGAAGAGGAGGCAGAAAACATTTACTTTGTTTTGTAACTTAAAAAAAATCGTGTTCATGGGGTTCTTACTGTTAAGAGAGATGGATCTTATTACCGGTGGGAATTTAACTGATTTACTGCCAGAACATTGGAACTGTCTTGACATGGATTTGTTCTGTGTTTTAATATGTATTCCGGGGTTTTTTTTGCTTACTGAATACTGAATACTGCATTCTGATACTGTGTGTTAATTCACAGAATCAGTGAATTGTAGAGCTGGAAGGGACCCCAAGGGTCATCTAGTCCAACCCCCTGCAATGCAGGAATCTCAGCTACAGCATCCAGGACAGAGGGCCACCCAACCTTTGCTTAAAGACCTCCTAGGAAGGAGAGTCCACCACCTTTGAGGGAGTCCGTTCCGCTGTCAAACAGTGGGGTTCCACTGCATTTTGTTGTCAGGTGCTTTTGGCTCCCCTTCCCGCAAGAAAGGAACAAGGCATTAAGAAACACAAACAGCTGGAAGAATGTTAGCACTGGAAAGGTCCCTAGAGACCAACTACAGGTGAAACTCGAAAAATTAGAGTATCGTGGAAAAGTTCCTTGATTTCAGTAACTCAACTTAAAAGGTGAAACTAATATATGAGATCGACTCATGACATGCAAAGCGAGATGTGCTTCTACTTCTCAGAGGTCCAATCTTGCTCGATTTGCAATCCTTGTTTTGCTGATTTCCTTGAATATTCTAATTTTCTGAGATGGTTAATTTGGGGTTTTCATCAGCTGTATGCCGTGATCATCACAATTATAACAAATCAAGGCTTGACATATCTCGCTGTGCATGTCACGAGTTGATCTCATATATGAGTTTCTCCTTTTAAGTTGAATTACTGAAATAAATGAACTTTCCCACGATATTCTAATTTTTCGAGTTTCACCTGTATTGTGCTTGATTCAGGATATAGAGTGCAGAATGCATCCCTGAAAGATGCCTCCCAGTCTCCCTGGACTGTTTCCATGCAGAAGCCTTGCTGACAGATCAGTCATGGTCCAAGTTGTTGTTGTTGTTTAGTCGTTTAGTCGTGTCCGACTCTTCGTGACCCCATGGACCAGAGAACGCCAGGCACCTCTGTCCTCTACTGCCTCCCGCAGTTTGGTCCAAGAGGAGATGGCAAAGTACAATGCCATATATAGGACCAACAAACTGCAACAGAATGAACAGGGCTGGGGCAGGGATGCTAAAGAGACAGCACATTTGCCCTAGGCCAAATATTAATGAGGCTCACTGGCACATCCTGCGTGGGTATAAATGAGCACTGGATATCCACAGCCACAAGTCACCTGGGAACAGAGCGTCTTGCTCCCTCCCTCTCTCCTTACCCTGAAGGGACTGATAAGCCACCTCCAGTCTGAGAGTCTCTCCTGCAAGTCTATCTTGGATGCTGCAGGCTAATGACTCTGCTATAAGCATCCCAGCTTCAGCATCCATCAGGTTGGCTGGAAGGGGAGGGAACGGAGAACAAGGGGCCTATCTATCGGCATCAATCATTTGCCTTAATAGCAATAAACTCGCCCGTAATAGAGGGTGTCACAGGATCAATGTTCTCACTTTAAAAATAAATGGCTGGGGCTGCCTAGGCCATCACTAAAGTGCCAAGAAGCCATTATGCTTTTGACAGCAGCGGGTACCAAAAGAGGCAACAGTTTAATTGCTTGGAAGTCCCACATGCAGCGAGGGACTCTGTGGAGAGTTGCAGCTGGCAACTGAAGCCCAGGGACAGGCTACCCAGCTCCTGCAGCAAGGATCCCCCACAAGACACCTGTATCTAAACAGCCCCCTGGAGCATGGCTGGCTCTGCCAAGGCATCAATTAGATTTATGCCAGCTGGGTGTGAGAACCTTAATAAATGAACAAACAGACCAGTGTGTGTGGTTGTCTGGTAAACCACCCAAGCGTTGCCTGCTATTCCCAAATTGCAAACGGGAGGAAATGGGGAAGGCTAACAAATCAAAGGTCCGTATAGTTCAAGCTATGGTTTTCCCACTAGTGATGTATGGATTGAGAGCTGGACCATCAAGAAGGCTGATCGCCAAAGAATGGATGCTTTTGAATTCTGGTGCTGGAGGAGACTCCTGAGAGTCCCATGGACTGCAAGAAGATCAAACCTCTCCATTCTTAAGGAAATCAGCCCTGAGTGCTCACTGGAAGGACAGATCCTGAAGCTGAGACTGCAATACTTTGGCCACCTCATGAGAAGAGAAGACTCCCTGGAAAAGACCCTGATGCTGGGAAAGATGGAGGGCACAAGGAGAAGGGGACGACAGAGGACAAGATGGTGGGACAGTGTTCTCGAAGCTACCAGCATGAGTTTGACCAAGCTGCGGGAGGCAGCGGAAGACAGGAGTGCCTGGAGTGCTCTGGTCCATGGGGTCACGAAGAGGCGGACACGACTAAATGACTAAACAACAACAAATCTGCACCTTGCAAGGAGTTTGAATTCTGAGTTGCACAACTAGGATGTCTATTAAGAGAGAAAGCCTGAGCAGCTGAGAAGAACCTGAGCAGCAGGTTAGGAGGGAAACTCAGGATTCCTTGCAATTATTAATCTTTATTCTGCTTCATCCCCCTTTCAAAGCAGGTTATGAATCACACAGTGTTATTCATAGAGAAAGACAGGTATTTATCTTACAAGCACCTCATGGTGGTTCCCCTCCTACACACTTTTAACTTCACAACCGCCCTCTGAGGTAGGCAAGGCGGAAAGTAATGACTGCTCTGACACCAATTAGCAAGCTTGGTGGCTTTCGTGGACTCCCAGTCCAATATTCTAGCCACTGGTTCTCAGAAGGGTAGTGGTCTCCCACTTCCCTGGAGATCAGAACCTAGATTTCCTGCATCAAGTGGGGGTGGGAATGTAAGTTTAGCTGGCCTACAAGGAATCCTCTAACTATAGGATTCTATGAAAACACAAAACACATTACTTTTCCAAATTTGGAACAGACTAAAATGGAGCCGTTATGTATTTGGTCCCCCAAATGCATTCAGAAATATTCATATTCTCTCTCTCCCCCCCTCCACCCCACTGGAAAACTGTTTGCTCACTATGCATTTGAACACTGCATAACATAGCCGAACCAAATTTTGAATGATGAGTTTTAAGGTGGAGGTTTTGGTAAACAGCATCTGTCATGGATGCTTTAGCTGAGATTCCTGCATCACAGGGGATTAGAATAGATCATGGGCCAGCAAACTTTTTCAGCAGGGGGCCGGTCCACTGTCCCACAGACCTTGTGGGGGGCCGGACTGTATTTTCGAAAAATAATAATGAATGAATTCCTATGCCCCACAAATAACCCAGAGATGCATTTTAAATAAAAGCACACATTATACTCATGTAAAAACAGGCTGGTTGCCGGACCGTCTGCGGGCCAGATTTAGAAGGCGATTGGGCCGGATCCGGCCCCCGGGCCTTAGTTTGCCTACCCATGGACTAGATGATCCTTGAGGGTCCCTTTCAACTCTACCATTCTATGATTCTGTGATTCGGATGCTGTTTCGAATTGAGGGGGAAGGATGAACCTTTCACAACTGCACCAATTTTAGCAACTGGTTTCAAAACTGCCCTGGTGGTAGTTCTCCCCCACCCCCAAATTCTTAGAATTCCTGAGCAATGCTGGGTAAAAGGCTGCTAATCATTTGCATTTGTTAGCTGCCCCATAAACACAAATTCTCAGGGTGGAAGATAAGACATACTTCATGCTGTTTCTGAAAGTTAAAGGGGGAAATGCTGCTCAGGGATGCTTGAGCCAAAGACTCGGGGCTACCACCCTCTTAGTTCCCACCCTCCTAAAAAAAAAAGACAGCAAAACCAGATATTAAGCCTCCTCAACTGACAGGGAGATTCCCTCTCCAGCTACCTTCTTTGTCGGATCCTGACCAGGAATATTTCTGGAACGACTTATTGGAAGGGAGAGGATCCATTTCCAGCACCTTGTAGATCTGCCCAAAAGCTGACTGTCTCAAGGCATGCTGCAAGAAAGAAAGGTTATTTTCAAGCCCCATTGCTCCACAAGCTTCTCCTAAACAAAAAAAATTCCTTCCAGTAGCACCTTAAAGACCAACTAAGTTAGTTCTTGGTATGAGCTTTCGTGTGCATGCACACTTCTTCTCCTAAACAGGCTACGCTCTGCCCCGCAGGCTGATGCCAACCACCCAGGTAACGGAGGCCTGAGTAAAGAACATGAGGAGAGAGAAAGCCCCACCCCCATCAGCAAGGAACACCTGCGCTGCAGGTAAGACAGGTGCCAACCCAGTTTTTTCTTATGGGAGAAGACTCTTGAGCTCCGAAGGAAAAAGCAATCTGCTCTTCCTCCCCATTCCCTGACTCCTGCAAGGAAGCCAGTTTTATGACACTTGAGAGCTACATATTTTAGAACTCTATTTTTTGTGCCTGCAATTATTTTTAAGCTGATTTTAATGTTGTATTTTAAATTGCTGGAATCTGCCCTAGGACCTAATGGTGAAGGATGTAGGAAATCGAAAAATGCCAGTTCCAATTTATAGGAAGGCATTCAGGTTTAGTATTAAAACTCCACAGACGGAAAAGCCCACTAATTTCACACCCAAACCACTCCACCATCAGTCAATTTGCACCCCACTCCAAACCAGTTCATTTTTAATTAATCCAGTTGACTTCCCAACAGATCCAGCTCTGAATAAATGAAATTCACCTTCAAGTACTCACACAGTCATCTCAAGATACAGTCATCATAAACTAATCCACCTGCCCAACAGATAATCTGCCTAATAACACAGATTTCCCCCCAGTTCAGTTTTCCCAAAATCCATTAAACACCCAGAAACTCTCAGAGAAAGATTCAAGGTTCACAGCCCACAAGGCCATGTTTATCAACTTATCTGGAAGAGGGAGCCATCTGTGCTCACTTCCTGCTTCCAAAGCCCAGAGGGAGGGAGAGGAAGGAAGAGTCCAGCTTGAATACATATATTACCCATACATAAAACATACAACTTAAAATGCTGGCTTTCTAAAACAAGTACAGTCATACCTCATGTTACGTTTGCTTCATGTTATGTTCTTTCAGATTATCTCCCATAGCAACCCGGAAGTACAAGAAAGGGTTACTTCCGGGTTTTGCTGCTTGCGCATGCGAAGAAGTGCAAAACGACATCACACGCATGTGCAGAAGTGGTGAACTGCAACTCGTGCATGCACAGACGTGCCGTTGCGGGCTGCGCTCTTTTCATGCTGCGAACGGGCCTCCAGAACGGATCCCATTCGCAACCAGAGGTACCACTGTATTGCAGCCACAGTAGCCAATTGGTACTACATCTCCTCACTCAAGGTGGTATTACTCAGTTAGGATGCAATTACCATATACAATGTGCAGGATGCAGATGTTTTCCATAGCCAACGTTAATGTCACAGGCTACCTTGGTTGTTGTTTTTCGTATTCATAGAACGTTGGTCAGGAAGCTTATGTACTTATTTTGTTTTTGACCCAAATGAAAGCTCTGCACTAAGGGTTTTCCTAAGCTTGCCATACGTCAGGAAAATTCCTGACATGTCCTGGTTTTGGGATGTAAAGATGGCACCGGGGTGAATTTTGCTGAATTGGCAAAATGTCAGGGGAAACCCAGATGTATGGTAACGCGATGGGAAAAGCAGCAGAAACAGCTCAAAATATGGCGAGACTAGTTTTCCAGACACTTGTGGCGACAGGAGATGAACAAAAGGTGGTCCAGGATGCTCTCCCACCCAGGCGTCTGGCACATTTTACCTGGGCACTGTGGGTAATGGCTTCTCTCTGTTGAACAGTCAGATTGGACAAGGCATCCGTTGGCTCCCGCTCACATGGATCATGCACACCGGGCCCACCTGTGGGGCAAGAAAGCAGGACAGCTCAGATCAGCACCAAGGACTTTAGGACCAGGGATTGGGGATGCTTGGCCCCTTCCAGGTGCTGTTGTGGCTGCAACTCTCCGCAGCCTCAGCCAGCAGGGCCAGTGGTCAGGGATGGGCCCTGTAGTCCAGCAACCCTGGCGACCCATCGTAGCCCTGTGCTTCCTTCTTTTCTGAACTGCTGCGAGGACAAAATTATTAAGGAAAGCAGGTAGTTTCAGCAGAATAGGGGCAGGGCGAATGACCACCCAAAAGCACCTGGGTGGAGGTGGGGTTTCTCCAAATGAAAATTATAAGGGCCTAATTTCTCTATTATTCTTTGACTGTTCATTCTGCCATGTCTTTAAGCTGATGCTTTTAAGCCAGCTTCTGCTGTCTTTTGTGGGATTTGACCATGATTACCGTATTTTTTGCTCTATTGGACGCACCGGACCATAGGAGGGGGGAAACAGGGGGGGAAAATTCCCCCCCTCTCTGCTCAGCGCCCCTTCAGTGAAGTGGCAGGAGAAACGGAGCCCCTTCCATTTCTCCTCCTGCTTCGCTGAAGGGGAACTGTGCAGTTCTCCCTCTCTGCTGAAGCCAGGAGAGTCTTGCTCTCCTGGCTTCAGCAAAAGGAACCCGAAGCCTTTGGAGCGCAGCGCGAGTTCCCACTGCACTCCAAAGGCTTCAGGCGGCTATCCCTGAAGCCAAGGAGCCTGCATTCGCTTCATAAGACGCACACACATTTCCCCTTAATTTTTGGAGAGGAAAAAGTGCATCCTATACAGCGAAAAATACGGTACTTGAAGAATGTGAGTCCTTGTGACTGCTTAGTGGGGCAGGAAACAGGGATACCAATGGGAAGGATGGATGGAAAGCAAGGAAAGTCTACACCGAAGCCTTTACCCAAGTATCTTTTCTCACAGTGAGAGATCAGGAACAGACCTTGGGGGAGAGGGAGGACTCTAGGTCAGTGGTAAGAGAATCTGCTTCCACTGCAGAAGGGCTTAGGTGCAATTCCTAGCAGATCCAGTTCCAAAGACCAGGCACCAGACCATGGGGAAGATTTTCCTTTCTGCTGCCAGCCAGAGCGGACACTACTGGACACTACAGACAAAGAGTCTGACCAGATATAAGGAAGCTCCCTTAGTTCCACTACACTCTTCTCAATGTAGAGCAAAGGGAAGAAGCAAGCCTAAAGCCGGCTCTCCCCAGAAGGAGAAAATAATGTCCAAATAAACCAAGGCATTTCAAAACCTATCGTAATGTAAGCGAAAGAGCCCCTCTGTGTTCAAGCACCACCTATTTCAAAACACAACAAAGACTGCAAAATGGTACAGATTGCCCAATAAAACCACTGCATTATTAAGAGACTTTCAGTGGTGCATGTTTGTTCCTTCCAAGGGTGTTAAAACAACACTCAATTGATTCACTTGCTTGGGGAAATTCTACTTTAAAAACTCACAGGACTAGGATTGAGGCTGGCTCACAAGTAACAAACAGGACAAGTTGAAGAGATGTGTGCCCAGGCATGTACCACCCAGCACCTCAGGGAGTGCCTGTGGCAGCTCTTACCAGGTAGCAGGATCCCTGATGCCAAACACTCCATCACTCGCCGCAGAGCTTCACCGGCACCCAAGGGTCTATTGCACGTGCCTATGGCTTTCTCACAAATGAGCTCCAGTGGCTAGAAGACATTTAGACCTCTGTCAGTATGAATACCACCCATGGGGAAGAGGCAACATTTGTTTGACACTTGGGTGCTAGGTTTTCTACTTTCATTCTGCATCAAGGGGTGGGGATTGTAAGTGTGTGTAAGGGAAGGTGGTGTCCGCTTTAAAATGTTTGCATACCAGGAAATGGTGGCATGAACTGTGCATTAATGAACTGTGGGGTTGAATGTTTAAGGAAGGAGATGTGTGCAATGCCTGGGCAGACAAAGGGGACAAGGGGGATCATTCACAGCAAGGATGGGGAATGTGTGGCCCTCCAGATGGGTGTAAGACTACAACTTCCAGCAGCCCTAGCCAGCATGGCCAAGAGTCAGGGATGATGGGAGCTGTAGTTTAGCAACATCTGGAGAGGGACAGGTTCCTCATTCCTGAGACACAGACTGCTCTTCATGCCCAAGCCCTGGTTAAATGAACGGGAGCTACATCAATTACTATCCATTCCAATGGGCTTTTTCATAGGAGAAATCCCCAAATGGAATGTGTCTGTGGCAAAAGTAATTCAATCCACTTCCCACAGGGGTATCAGAAGATCCATGTTGAACTGTGCAAACAGTTATAGCTCTGTTTACTAAGGCAAGTGGCCCAAGTGAAGGGCACTTTCTTCTGACATGCAGTTAGATTACTGCAATGTGCAGAGCTGCTTTTGAAGATGGTTCGGAAGCTTCAGCTGGCGCAGAATCCAGCAGCCAAGCTGCTCACCAGGGCAAGATGGCTTGCGCTCATAACGCCAATCCTGGCCCAACTGCACTGACTGCCAATTAGTTCCCAAGCCCCATTCCAAAGTGCTGGTCTTGACCTATAAAGCCTTTTGCAACTCGGAACCACAATAACCCAAGGACTGTCTCTCCTTATATGAACCAACTCAGATCCCATAATCATCATCTGAGGTCCTTCTTCAAGTTACCCCTCCATGGGAGGTCTGGAGAGCAGCAACACAAGAATGGACCTTCTCAGCAGTGGCTCCCTGTTTGTCGAATGTTCTCCCTCAGAAGGCTTGCCTGGTGTCTTCCTTACATATCTTTAGATGCCAACCAAAATCATTCCCCTATAACCAGACCTTTCTTTGGCCTTCAACTATCTGTGACCTTTTACAAGTTATGTTTTTAATAAATAATGATTTTATTTTATTATTTTTAAATCCTCAATACTCTTTGGAATGAAGGAAATGATGAGCTTGTAATCTCTCTTTCCCCCGCCATGCAATTTAACAACCCTTTTCCAACTGGTGGGGCTCAATTTCATTCCAGTACTCACCCATCCCTTCAGCGGCGCCCAAGTGTGGACTCTGTTGCACAAATCCCGCAGAATACGCAGCACAATCACACAGGACTTTAGTCCATTTGCCCTTGCCTAAAACAAACAGAATTGTTCCAATCCACTTGAAAAATGTCCAGCATAAGCAGGTTTTTTTTAAAAAAAGTAAGCCTCTGTGTTTTGTTTTTAATGTACAGGGATATAAGGAACACCCTTTTACATACAAACATGCATAACAAGAATGTGACAGTAAAAAAAGTTACCCAAAACAAGGGGTGGGGGTAGAATTGCTTTTTTCTTTTTTAAACAGGAGGCAGGATAAGAAAAGGAAGAAAGATTTTTTTAAAAAAAGCAGCATTATGACATCGCTTTGTAACCATTCCAGACCATCACATGTGAGAAGCAAGTGGCTCTCAGATCTGCAATATCTCAGCTGTAGAGTAGAGAAGGGTACCGAAAACACTAAAATATAAAAATAAAAATAACAGAGGCGGCATTTCTGATGTGTTTCAGAACAGAAAGAAAGAAAGACAAAAGGGAAAACGGGGAAAGCAGCAACTTCTACAATAAGGTAAGAACGAAAAGCCCAACCTGGAACCATTTGGCGTGCCGCAGAGACGCCAAAGCATCAAGGCATTTTTGCCTGTCGAGTAAGTCCGGAGGGTCTTTCATCGGAACACTGTCTACTGGGAAAAGGGGAATATAAAGAAAAACAGAGACAGACACCATTTGACCGAGGGGGTTTCTGTCACAAAAACACAGAAGACTTGGCAGCATGAAGAGGGGGGTGGGGGACTTAATAAGGCTCCCAGAAGTCCTTTTGATTCCCCCCCAAATTTTATTCTCTTTTCCCAACACTGCAAAATGACATTTCATAAAATAAACGAAGCCAATTTTTGAAATAGTAAATATGTGTCCGTGTAAAAGAAGGCATTTTTTTTTCCCAATTGGCCACAGTGAATCTGGGATCTTATTAATTTTTTTAATTTAAAAATGTAACACATCGGGGGCAGACCATAAAAAGTGTGACGCTTTGCACCATCCCTGCTACTCTTAAAGACTTTTGGAGTCGGATGGAAAATGAAACCAGAAGAGATTTACAAAATATTCAGCACATCCTGGCGCCTGGGAAGGACTTTGGCAGTTCCCCTCTCTCTGAATGTAAGTGATCAATTCTTTATTATTCTCACCCCAGGGCCCCCCTTCCAATTTACAGGGAGCAAGGTCTGGGATGTTTAACAATGATCAGATATTGCCATTAAAACCCCAGGAGCCAAGAAACTCTGTGCATTTGGCAACTGCACAAATGTCTCAGCCAGAGCTGCAACCCAGATGCAGTCACAACTTGGCAAGACAGCAACACCACTATTGACGTTTATGCTCTTTTCACTCTCTTTTTTTGCAAAAAACAACATACTTTTTTGCAGCAATTAAACATGTTTTAGCCAATTGCAACTGGACAATCTACAGCATCTTTATTTTTTCAGCACAGAGAAATTCACATCCACAAGGATTCACTTCTCTTTTTAAAGCCACACCACCTTAAAGATCAGATGGCTTTAAAGGGGGATTAGAGAATTTCGCTGGAGGAAGAAGGCAAGGTTATTAGTGAAAACCAGTCCCAATGGCTGCATGGAAGTTTTGGATTCGGAGGCAGTATTCCTCTGAATAAGAACCACTTGGGACCATGAGAACGAGGGGGTTATTGCAATCACACCCATGCGTAGGGACACCCCAGAGGCATCCACTTGGCCACTATGGGAAGCAGAACACTGGCCTCGGTCCTGTATACCTGAAGGAGCGTCTCCACCCCCATCGTTCTGCCCGGACACTGAGGTCCAGCGTCGAGGGCCTTCTGGCGATTCCCTCCCTGTGAGAAGCAAAGCTACAGGGAACCAGGCAGAGGGCCTTCTCGGTGGTCTTGTAGGACTACAAGAAGTTCTGTGAGGAGTAATTTAATAAATATTGTAAAAATGGAAAAGGAGAAATTATTTGTTAGAAAAGGTAAAGGCAAGAATTGTAGGGGAAATAATCAAGACAGAAGGCTATCAGAGATGCTGAAGGAAGTCCAAACAAGGACATATGTATAATAATTTGTGTGGTATGTCTTAAAAAATTTTGTACGCTAAAAATTAATGAAAAATATTATTAAAATAGAGGGCCTTCTCGGTGGTGGCGCCCACCCTATGGAACGCCCTCCTTTCATATGCGAAGGAAATAAGCAGCAATCCTATCTTTAAAAGACATTTGAAGGCAGCCCTGTTTAGGGAAGCTTTTAATGTTTAACAGACCACTGTATTTTAATACTTTGTTGGAAGCCACCCAGAGTGGCTGGGGAAACCCAGCCAGATGGGTGGGGTATAAATAATAGATGGTTATTATTATTATTATTATTATTATGACTTTGATCTGATCAAGCAGAAATTTTCTTACATTCACAGGAGATATATGAGATGACTGTGTGGGTCTCAAATATTAGTTAATTTGTGGTGTTAGAAATCTCCCAGGCGCAAGGTGCATTCTGCACCTGGCATGCGTCCAGCTGCGACCATGTGAGTATCTCTGGATGCCAGATTAGCGACTGACATCGCCATCTGGCTGGCCACTCCAGCTTTCTTAAGCAGGTAAGCAGAATAGCTTGCCTCCAAGGAGTACATAGTTAAACCCCCTCCTCAGTTTTAATCACTACAGTGACCTTGTAAGATAGGTTAAGAGGCTGTAACTGACCCAAGGTCAGCCACTGAGCTTCATGTTTATGGATACTGTTTTACGTATTTTCTTATGTGTATCATTTGCCATGTTTTTGCTGTGCTTACTGTGCACATATGCTTATATATTAACCTACTGTAAGCTGCTCTGAGATTTTTCAAATGTTAAATGGTCTATAAACAGAAATGATGATGGTGGTGGTATCTCATCAGGGCTCCACTGATCTCTCTGAGCAACCTGCAAGAGAAACACCTGTGTCTGATGACAAAGGCTCTTCAGGACTGTGGGGAGGAGATGTGGACTCTGGTTCCTACAGACCAAGGCATGGCTCTATCTCCTTGGGGCTGCTGTCATCAGAGGACTGTATCTCTGAGGAACCCTGCTCTGGAGCCATAAAGAGAGTGACCTAAAAGCTTAAAATTGTTCTCTCTCATTGATGGTATGGACATGGCTTACTGGAACATTAGATATTCAAGAAATTTCATTTCCTGAAATAAAATTATTTAGGCATCCTCTCTTATTGCTGAAAGAGGATCCAAGTTTAGTTTATAAAAAGTAGCTGGGTTTATCATTTTATCTACTGCGGTCTGGAAAGCCTGAAGGTTCAGCGTGTCACAGCCCTATGCAACCCGTAATCTAGCAGAAGAAATTAACAAGTGTAGAAGAGCATAAACCTCAAAGAAAATCCAAAGCCGTCTTGATTTGCAGCTTTCAGCTCTGGCTGTGACCAAAAAGGAGCTACAAAGCGCCACACAGTTATGGTTCAACCCATATTAACTTTGCAGCAGATATTTGCATTGTTCTTTGCATTACGCACATCAACAGGATTGCAACACTCCCAATAAAAGCTGCAAAGTCGTAAATGGGATTAGCTGCTGGATGTTTTTACAAGCACAATAAAGGACAGTTTGGAGATTTTTTTTAAAAAAGTTGCTGTTTTGTTTCTCCCCTCCAACCCCAACTCTTGCCAGCATCTTTTAGTTCGGTGAGTGGAAAGGGCCTTGCCATTTCCTTTCTCCAATGGTTGAAACTAGGATATTTTCTGATGCAGAACAAAAACATTGTGCATGCATCTGGTGGGGGGAGTTGGGGGAGACAATAGAAACATCTGCTTCAAGATCATGCTTTGGACAATACAGCAACCAGTGGGTGAGTAAGAATCTCTTTTAATAAATTGCGGGGGTGGGGGAAAACAACAAGAGAGACTGACCGGCTGCAAGGCCGCTCCACCAACCATGCAGAGACCACCTGGGCCCACCTTGCAGGGAAATCGTGCAACCAGGTAACCATTAAAGCAGCTGGCAAAGCAAGCACAACCTTAAGAGCGGCACAAATGAGGAACTTTGCTCAAGTAAGACAGATTCTGTCTGCCTTAATAAGTTACCCGGAAGAAGATAACTATCACCCAAAAACCCAACACCCACAGGGGCTGGGCTTCCACAGTGCTCGTTTATTGAAGAGGCCATGGTGAATGTGTTAGGAAGCCTTGGAAAGCAGCGAGGCTCTGAGAAGCTCAGTTTATCCTCTCTGTTTCCGCAAGGCCGAGTCCCCCACGTCGCAGGCAGCCAATGCGTGAGAGTTAAGTGTTGCAGACGAACAGAGAGATGGAGAGAAAAGTGGAATCTTCAAGGGGGTGGCTCACAGCGTCAGGACTGGTTTTGGCGACCCTCACTAGAATAGGTGTGCCAGCTCATGCTCTGACCGTCAGGGAGGCAAAACATCTGCAAAAAAGACATTCGGGTGGACAGGACTGGGTGACTTTAACCACTTCATTACACGGGTGGAGGGGGGAGAGGAATGTAAGCAAGGAAGAAAGGACTGTGGGGCAGTGCCGCAAACACATCTGGGGTGAAATGCAGCCATGGGGAACTGCCCTCCAGAGTGAAAAGCTCCGTTCTGCCTTGGGCTGGGCCACCTGTGCTCCTGCTAACCTCCACCTGGCCCATTAAAACTGCAACCCTTCAGTTATTTGTATGCTCCCTTAACCCAAGAGATTGATTAGTTTTTAAAGGAAGCTGGGTCAAAAAGCTGCAGGCTTTCCTTGGGGAGGTCTTCGCCCTTCTGCTCACCCACCCTCCAAATTCAGCCCAGAGACTGAGCTGGGTGTCAGGTCTGTTGGTGCAGGATAACTACAGGCAGCTCATTTGCAGAGTTGGGCCAGTGGGACAGGGCAGGGCAGGCCAGAGAGATCTGAAGGGACCAAGAAATGAGAATGAAACATATTTCCACCTACTGGGAAAGGAGAAACTTATATACACACAACAGAATAATAATTGATTCCTTCATTGCAGAGGGTAGATGAATTCTATAATTCAAAAGAAGGATTTGCAGAGGAGGGGTGGAATCAGCACATTTTTTAAAAAAAGGGCAAAAGAGAATTTAAAAAGTTTTTAAAGGGCCCACTGAGCAAAGTGGCAGCATATGCATTTATTAGGGATGGGGGGGGGGAGAGACCTGTGGCCCTTTCTCTCCACATGCTGATGGGGAACAAACCCCCCAGCCAATATGGCCAGTGGTCAGGGATGATGGGAGCTGTAGCCTAGCAACATCTGGAGAGCCCCCAGGTCTGTGCCTCTGGTATAAATATATAAAAACTCCAAATTATTACAGCGAAAAAAGAAATGGTCAGCGACCAACAAAACTATAGGAACGCAGGGCCGGGCGGCAAGCGCAAGGAACGTCGCCTAGCTGTCACAGCTGCAGCAGCAGCAGCCCTGGCGCTGGGTCCCTCCGCCGCCACCAGGAAGGCCAGGTCAGATGACATTCCTTGCGCTTGCCACCCAGGTCCAATCTTCACAGCTGCAGCAGCGGCTCCAGCACTGGGTCCCTTTGACAATGGGGGGGGGGGGAAGGTGGGGGGAAAGAAGGGAGGGCAGGCGCTATCAAGATCCACGTCAGTTGCACGGCTCCCTTTGATGGGGGTGGGGGGGGAGAGAAAGGGCTGGAAGGGGAGAGAAAGAACTTTTGCCTCCCTTTCCTCCCCCCCATAAACTCCCCCCTCCCGTGTCCAGTTAGCCACCTCCTTCCACACAGCAACCTGCACACACTCTTTGTCCCTCCAACAACAATGGGTAGATCACTGCCGGTTTTTTATACTGGTAGGAGATCACAAGCTTTCGGAAGCTGGATGTGCCTGCTGTATATCAAGGGTCATGATTTATCTAGCATACGATCCCTCTAGTTCTCCTTCTCATTCCTTCTACTAACCACAAGCCTTGCCCACTCTCAACCCTGCTGACTTCTCTTTTCTTCCACTCTTTTCACAAATATGAACAGCTAAGAAAAGGTGGGTGGGAGGCTGATTTTTTGCCTCTGGGAAAAATCAAGGTAGTAACTGCGTAAAATGATTTTAAGAAACCAAACCCACCCCAAGGTAAGATTTTAAGAAACCAAACCCACTACAGGTAAAATGTGGCCATCATGACTAGTAGCTATTGATTGACAAATTTGTGACAGATGAGGCTAATCCACTTTTAAGGCCGATGCTGCGTCTTGTGGCAAATTTCAGAGTCTAACCATACGCTTTGGGAAGAAGTACTTCCTTTTGTCTCTTTCAAATCAAATCCATTGGATGTCTCCCACTGGCTTGTAGTTTAGAAGAGAGGAAGGTTCCTATCCACTTCTCTACACCACACAGAATTTCATTTTTCAAATGAGCAGAATTGGATTGCTTTGGTACATCAGTGAAGTACATTGTCCTTGAGAAGAAAGTGTTATCTTCAAAAATATATTGGGATTTAAAAGAGAGTATCTGTTTCTCTACCACTGTTTCCATGCCTCCTTAACAACTCAGTGATGCTTCACATATCTTCTATTAATTCCCAATTCTTTCAATCCATGCCTAGAGGCAAAGTCTGGATTCTAATAAAATGCTTACAATTACGATTGCTAAGCCAGGGACTAGCATTTACCCCTGCTAAGAGCTGTTTGACAGTGGAATTTGCTGCCAAGGAGTGTGGTGGAGTCTCCTTCTTTGGAGGTCTTTAAGCAGAGGCTTGACAACCATATGTCAGGAGTGCTCTGATGGTCTTTCCTGCTTGGCAGGGGGTTGGACTCGATGGCCCTTGTGGTCTCTTCCAACTCTATGATTCTATGATAAATTAATGCAGTTTATTAGTTGCAGGGGCCCAGGCTTGGTAGTCATCCATTGCCTCCTTGCTGCCTGCCTCACAAAGGTGAAAGCAAGAAAAATCCTTCTGAATTCACTGCCTACAGAGAGTTTTTATAGGGGAGAAAAAGCAAGGATTTCTGCTCCTCACTGAATCCCTGCAAAGGCGAGGGCTTGGTCTGAGGCATTCAGCCTATGACCTTCCCAATTCCCACTTCCACACATCTACATCTACATCTCCAACCCATCCAATTTGGCCATGAAGCACCCCTATTGCCATTCCACCTGCATGAAAGACTTCTCCTTCCAGGGGCTCCAAACACCTGTCCCCAATTCCATCCTGAAGGAGACAAATTAAAACTGACCAACGTGATGGTTCAGGGTGGGGTGGAGGGCAGGGAGGGCAGAGGGGAAACAGAGGAATATGTGGCATGTCTAGAAATGGAGAAAGAGCAACCAGGAGGGGTGGGGTGGGGGTCTTTGGCCACGGGGGCGGAGTCCAGTTGCCTCGACCTTCATGACAGAGCAGCACCAGTTGGTCAAAACTCTGACATTGTTCAATGGCTAAATTATGGGGAAGGGGAGGATAAAAGCACTGGAGATACGAGGCAGGAATTCTATTCCAGTGGGGGTGAATGGGACAACCCTACAGGTGAAACTCAAAAAATTAGAATATCATGGAAAAGTTCATTTATTTCAGTAATTCAACTTCAAAGGTGAAACTCATAGATGAGATCGACTCATGACATGCCAAGCGAGATATGTCAAGCCTTGATTTGTTCTAAAGGTGAAACTCGAAAAATTAGAATATCGTGGAAAAGTTCATTTATTTCAGTCATTCAACTTAAAAGGTGAAACTAATATATGAGATAGACTCGTAACATGCCAAGTGAGATACGTCAAACCTTGATTTGTTATCATAGCGATGATCATGCGCACAGCTGATGAAAACCCTAAATTAACAATCTTAGAAAATTAGAATATTAAATGAAATCAGCAAAACAAGGATTGCAAATCGAGCAAGATTGGACCTCTGAGAAGTAGAAGCAGATCTCACTTTGCATGTCATGAGTCGATCTCATATATGAGTTTCACCTTTGAAGTTGAATTACTGAAATCAAGGAACTTTTCCACGATATTCTAATTTTTCGAGTTTCACCTGTATGTGTGCCTACTCATAAGTCAATCCCATGGAGTTCAATGTGGCCTACTCTTGGGTAAGGGGGTACTTGGGGTAGGGTTGGTGGTAACACAGCAAGAGCCCTGAACACCATTGCTGCCTTCCTATGAATGCAGAGGAAACATCCTCCATCCATGTCTTTTCTTGTGCCTGAACAGCAAAGTCCAAGTGCGTAACAGGAGATGGGACAAGACACGGCGAGGAGACAGATGACACCCAGAGAACGTTATGTGCAGCGGTTTAAGTATGGCACTTTAGCAGTAACCTCAACTCTGTCCTGCTCATGGGTATTATTGGCTTAAAGGTAAACACACATCAATAATTAGCAGAGAAGGGGAGTCTTCTGGAGAAGGAAAAATACCCAACAGCTTCATTACCACCATGTTGGGCAACGCATTTGTGAGAAGCCCCTTCTCCTGAGTATTCACTGTTAAGACTCAGATTATTTAACACAGCATTTAATCAAAAAGCAAACAGACTTGGTATCTGTTGTTAACCGATAGCAAAACTGAAAGGGAGCCAGCAATGGAATTTGCTAGGTGTGCCAAAGTCCAAGCTGAGCAGGTATAAAGGTAGGACCTGACACTCGTTCTGAAAGGAGGCAGCAGAGGCACAGCACAGTGGTTGCCTACCTTTAACATACACACAAAGCCACAGAGTTAGACGGGGGCCAAAAATCCCAGCAACCTGGTGACCCTCCAGGTGTCACTGAACTACAATCACCCTTGACCACTGGCCACTCTTGGCTGGGGCTGAAGGGAGTCCAACAACATCTAGAACAGCCTTTCTCAACCTGTGGATGTTGTTGAACTACAACTCCCATCACCCATAGCTAGCAAGGCCAGAGCTCAGGGATGATGGGAGTTGTAGTCCAACAACATCTGGGGACCCACAGGTTGAGAACCGCAGATCTAGAGGGTACCAGGTTGTCTAACCCAGTCCTGTCCACCCCTTCCCCACTCCAGAAATATGAGCTGATCAATTTAACAGTGGTTCCCAAAGACCAGTGGTTCCCCAAATGGGTAGTATAGCTTGGGGGGGGGTTACTGGGGAGGGCAAGGGATATGTAAATAATTACCAGAAACTGAAAAGCTGATATCACTGTTTGTCCATTTTGTTGAATTAATTAATTAAACTAAAATATTTTAAATTGGATTTTGAATTTATGTGCAATTAATTCTTACTGTTTTGGGTTTTGTTGTTATCATCTTCCCCATTGGGTCATGCAAACCACTTTTTCAAATACTGATTTTATGGGGTAGGAGGCACTGAGGATGAATTTATGGAACCAAGGGGGCAGTGGTCAGAGAAAGTTTGGGAACCATTTGTCTAGACCAAATGATGTTTGCAAATCTAAGAGTTATGTATATGGAAAGATTCTGTTCCATCTGGATAGGAGACCAGTCTGTTTCTGAAATAAATTTAAAGTCCTGCTTGCAGCATACTCAACGTCAGGAACAGGAACACAGTCTTGTTTTCCAAAAACTTAATCATAATCATTTTCCCATGGGCAACATGTTAAGAGTTTGGGTTAGAAGGATTCCGGTCCTGTCTGTCTTAATGGAGGCAGCCCCCACAACAGCGGGGGATCGTTGACGAATGAAAAAGAAAGATGACAGAGGGCAAATCATCCTTGCAAGTTCCCGCCAGGGACAGGGGGAAGGGGCTTCCCTCACAGTTCATCTCAGTACCTGGCTCTCACTTTGGCATGGAATGTGGGAGGTCAGGGGCTGCTGAGTGCAAAAGCACTTTGCCTGGCGAAAACCCTCCTACGCCGCCATTAAGAAACAGAGGTTCTCCTTTTAGCTGGCTTTAAAATACTGGCATAAGGGTTGCAACAACATATTGCCAAATATACCAGCTACAATGATCAAAAGTTTGAATTGAAATAAGATTTTCTTTGGCGTGAGAATCGGTTGGGGGGAGGGAAGCCCACGATTTGTTTATTCTAAGCTTCTTTTATATATTTATGATTTGGCAACCCACTCCAGAATATAAAATAAAAATATATTTACAAGTGAGGAAGGGAGGTTGGAGTAATATTGATATTACCAAGCAAAAAAATGGAAACTGTGTGATTTGAAATGAAGAAAAGAGGGGGGGGAGCTCAAATATGACTGTGTTGGAAAGACAAAGCAATCCCCCTCACCTCCATTTAAAAACAACAGACAAGGAAAGAGAGACTGAGATTTGTGTGTTCTGCTGACAGAATGTAATGTAAGATAAAGTTTAATTGGGCCATAAATCTCCAGCTGGAAGGAAAAGAATTTGGGGGCTGTGATAAGAACCCTGCAGAGATTCTGGGAGTTGGAAAGGAGTATTACATAATTTTTCCATGTATAAGATGCCCCCTATTTTGGGGGACTACAAATTAAGGAAACAGCCCTCAGCATTACCTGTGCATAAGAGGAGACCAAATTTTAAACCTAATTTTTTGTTTTAAAAAACCTAATATTATACACGGGAAAATGTGGTAAATCTTCAGAGCATCTGAAAACTGCCCACCTTTTCCTAGGTTGAGGGGGAAATGGCAGAGATCTACGACATGTTTTACTAGTGAGACATAATGGTTTCTAGCAGACTTTCGCCTGTTCCGAGACATCAAAGCAAGGGACGGAGAAATAAGACCTCTGAGAAACTTGGAGATTCAGTTCCGCCTGAAGCCATGATGGGAGAAAACAACAGCTGGGACGTGAAAGAGGCAATACCATATATGGACAGAAGGAATCTCCACCGATATAACAGTTTTCACACGCAGGGCAGAAGAAAGATAATAGATTTGAGTTACACACATGAAGCTTTATAAATTTATATATTGTAACATCACAAATGGAAATCACTAATTCTGTAGCAGTTGATTAAGGATTATTGTAATTGCATTGTAACTGACGCAGTGAGATGCACCCAAACCATCAGGCAGGGAGTCACTAGAACTAAAATGTATTAATTGGAAGTTGATTGGCACTTTGATAATTGTATAATTTGGGGATTAATTGTTATTGTTATAATTTGGCTATTATTTGGGGTATATTGGAAAACTAATAAAAATTATGTAAGAGTTGGGGATTAGTAGCAAAAGCAGTATCTCAGAGGGAAGAAAACGGGTGGGTAAGCTGTGACCCTCTAGACGGGCTCCAACTCCCATCAGCCCCAGCCATCATGGCCAATGGTCAAAGATGGTTGGGAGTTCAACATCATCTGGAGAACCAAAAGGTTCCCCACCCCAGGAATAAAAATTAATAATATTTTAGATCAAGACCTGCCTTAACAGAGAGATTTTCACACAGGGATGAGAAGAGGGGGCAAGATGAACCTATCAGAGGAGTCCATTCTAACATCTAGGGTCAGCCATGGAAAAGGCCCTGAGTAAACCATGTTTATATGATATTGAAAGCTGACTTGGGTGGTCTGTTCTGAAAATAGTGTCCTAGTAACAATCTCATAAACTAACAGGACTAACTGAAGGTTAGCAACTGTACTCCTGTATACAACTTTCTCTGCACGGGGCTGTCAAATCCCTAGTGAGATCAGATGCTTCTGCCCATTCTTTTGGCAAGTAAACTGAGGTTTGCTGGTAGCACAACAAGGAGAGAGGACTCCTTTTTCACCTGCACAGTATAAGGAGGAAAATCATTAGCACAATCAGGAAAACAAGGGAACTCCTCTCAATACCTCCGTCCTTCTTCTCAGCTTCGTCCCGGATTAGAGGGGAGGTTAGGGTCACCTTGAGAGTAAGTGGAAGCTCCTTTGTGCTACGGATGATGATGGCTGCCTCACCCACATGATGCTCCACGTGATATTTCTCCTCTGTGAGTTTCTGAAAGAGTTCAGAATTGCTCGGTTGAGTCACTGCGGTGGGAAATCACAAACTCAGCAAAGAAAAAGACGTCTTTATGCTGGATGGAGCTGATGGGAGTTGTAATCCAAATTTTCAGGAGGGCAAAGTATTGACTAACTTCCTAGAAACTGTTGCTTTGAAACAATTTGAAAGCCAACACTTGAAAACCAAACAACCCATCTTCTCATTTTCCTTCCACTGGAGATGGCAAGGCCAATATAATCTTCTCCCTCTAAGTCGGGCTGAGAACTTGGAAGTTCTCATTATTTATGCATAACTCAGGGAAGTTTGTAGTGGGTCTATCTGAGCACCCAGAGTTGATGGGGACATCCCGTTGGTGGATTATTGTGGATTATTCCGAATGTGAATCCAACCCCAGCAACAGTTAAAGTAGAGGTATTAGAGCTGCCAGGGGTTCAAAGGCCAGTCTGAACTAACACGTATTTTCCTTTTTTATAAAGGGCAAGCCAGAAGGAAGATACCCCTATCCATTCTCATTCTCCACTAACTGAGCCCCTTACAAAGTGGACAATATATACTAAATAATAATAACTTCTCTTGACACACATAGTTTAGTAGGGGAATTGGAGAATTTGCTTTATGAGACATCTGTGATTACTTTTTTAAAAAAATAATATTAGAAGTACTATTACTTTTAAATTCTGAAAACTATGTTAATTTCTCTGTGTGAATTTTTAAATTATTTGTTCTGGCAGCTGGAAAATTAAGAGCTAAAATTGTGGCTCCCAATGCTGAAAGTTCTTTCTGTTTTGCAATGGCTTATAGCCAAAGAAATAAAGTTGTTACTTAGCTGCCTACCAACCTAGTGAGAAAAAGTTTATTTCTTTAATAACATTATAATCATTAGAACTATTTATTAGATGTAGTTTTACAGATAAATGAGAGGGCAGCTCCAATTCTGAGAGAGAACAGAAACAACGCTGGTGTACTTGGGCTTTCTTAGGTCAGGGCAGAGGCACCCATTCCCCCCCCCCCATCTGTGTTGTCTACATTTGTTACTGTGATATCTGGGTTTTTTGACTTCCTTGGAACTGATGTTTTCAGAACTTCTTGACCCAAATAATTTTGATGCACATCTGGACTTTCAAAAAGACATCCCACCGAAAGGGACCACTGCAGGGCAGATAATACACTCATACAAAAGACATAGCTGTCAACTTTTCCCTTTTCTTGCGAGGAATCCTATTCAGAATAAGGGAATTTCCCTTTAAAAACGGGAAAAGTTGACAGCTATGACAAAAGAGGGGCAGCTAGGCAGATGAACAGAATTTATTTTTTATTCATTCAGTTTATATAGCATCCTTTATCAAAAGATCCCAACAACAGTAGGAACACATTATGGAGCACCAAATATAAAAATCATAATAAAAAGAATAATAACCAAACATGAGCATATCCATGGCTATGAGTTCCATGTGCTGGGGACAAACTGCAGAGGATGCCTATCACTTCCATACCTTGTGGGGAGCTTCTGCTGGCCCACAGTTGAAAACAGAACACTGGGTTTGGTTGGCCTGGTCATTCTCAAATATGAGATCTCACTCTTAAGACAAATGAGTCTTCTGGGTTTTTAGGGGAGAAGGGTGTTGCAAGAGAATTGCATGCTGAGTATTCGGCTTTCTGCAAACCTGTAAAAAGCCAGCACTCTTTTGGGTCACAGAATTTTGGTTCCTGAACTGTGGCCATGTATCACGGCACAGCAAGGGCACACTGAAAAGAAAAAAAGATGTTTCCAAGCCATCGCCCTGAGCAACAGTCAGAAGGAACAAAGCAGAGAAAAGCAAGGCACTTTTGCCATTTCTGCTCACCTTCTCTGGAGGATAGCCTAGATTTAAGGGCAGAGAACAAGCGATTCATCTTTAAACTGTTTCAGGTTTTCCATGGTGTAAAATTCAGTTAATGTTTCTTCTTTGCCCAGGACAGCATTCAATTTTTTAAATCAAAAACACCAGCGCTGAGCAGTGCTTAGCTGAGCCATTCATCACAGCCACAGACTGCCCTAATTTTACTCACCTGGATTTGGATGGGGAGATTGTCTTTGACGAGAGACAGTAAGGTCTCGGTGGGCTTCTCTTTGCACATAAGAACCAGCTCCAAGTCCATGTCGTCTTTTATCAGCAGACCTTTAGCTACCAAGCCAATCCTCATCACGCCACACAAGACCCGGCCACCATGGTCCCTGAAGACAGGAATAGATATATTTTCCCCAGAACAATAATCGCAGTGATATTTTGCACACTCAACATGTGTGTCAATGTAACAATATGCCCTTAGCACAGGGCAACAATTTTGCTGCACCCTTATTTCAAACTCCTGAAACAGACAGAGGGCTATGAGTAATAACAAGGAGAAAACCTGTAAGTAATGAGTTTGTTTTCCAGAGGTGTAACTCTGTTATCGTCTCTTGCAGCAAAAAGAGCAAAGAGTTTTGAGGCACTTAAAAAACTTCCTCTGCAACTAACCTTAGGGAAACCGCCCTTGAACAAAGAAACTTCAATGGGAGCCTCCAAGGTGACACTATTGAACTGCCACACAAAGGATCTCAGTGCTGTCATTTGTGGGCTGAATTGGCATAATGGATTTTTATCATATTACATGTATTAACTAACTTAAAGGTAAAGGTACCCCTGCCCGTACGGGCCAGTCTTGACAGACTCTAGGGTTGTGCGCTCATCTCACTCTAGAGGCCGGGAGCCAGCGCTGTCCACAGACACTTCCGGGTCACGTGGCCAAGCGTGACTAGCTGCATCTGGCGAGCCAGCGCAGCACACGGAACGCCGTTTACCTTTCCGCTAGTAAGCGGTCCCTATTTATCTACTTGCACCCAGGGGTGCTTTCGAACTGCTAGGTTGGCAGGCGCTGGGACCGAGCAATGGGAGCGCACCCCGCCGCGGGGATTCGAACCGCCGACCTTTTGATCGGCAAGTCCTAGGTGCTGAGGCTTTTACCCACAGCACCACCCACGTCCCTTGTTAACTAACTTGCCAGATCCCAAATGCCTGTCTTGTCAATTACTCCTTTGTTTGTTGTTAACCATCACATAAGATAATTATTAGGATCTGTACTTTTTGGCATTTCCTTTCCTTTTGACATCACTGGTCAAAATCCTACCCACTGGGTTGTAAACTTAATGCATTTGATGAAGTAAGCTCGAGTCCATAAAACTTTATGCCATAACACATTTGCTATTCCTGATCTTCCCCTTAAAATAAACAAGATCCCTCATGGTTCTAAATCAGGGGTCAGCAAACTTTTTCAGCCGGGGGCCGGCCCACTGTCCCTCAGACCTTGTGGGGGGCCGGACTGTATTTTGGAAAAATAATAATGAACTAATCCCTATGCCCCACAAGTAACCCAGAGATGCATTATAAATAAAAGGACACATTCTACTCATGTAAAAACACACTGATTCCCGAACCGTCCGCAGGCCGGATTTAGAAGGCGGTTGGGCTGGATCCGGCCCCCAGGAAGTGGCGATGGCAGCTACGCAGGGTTTCAGGAAGAGGAGTCCACCTAGAGGTGCCAAGATTGGACCTGTGACCTTCTGCAAGCCAAGCATGTCCGCTGCCACTAGCCTGCTGCCCCTTCCCTATTTGCAGTCTTTGTAAGTATTAAAATACTCTTAAAAATAAATGAAACTGTTGCTGTATCAGGGCCATATTTAGTTGAAAGAAAGTTATTTTTAAATTGATTCAACTGACTGAGGGATGAGGAACCTGTGGCCTTGTGGGAGCTGGCAGCCTGAAACTGCTACCAGCATCCCTGACCATTGGCGTTGCTGGGAGTCCAGTGACACCCAGATGAAGACAAGATCCCCAGCTCATTATGTTGGAAGATTCAGGACAGAGGGAAGGAAGTCCTTCCTCACACTGTTAAACTATGGAACTCTCTCCCACAGGAGGAAGAGATGGCTAGCAACTGGGAAGGCGTTAAGAGACAAGTTCATGGAGGAGGAGAGGCTCTCAATGGCTGGGCTCTGACTCCACACCTAGAGGCAGCAGGGCTTCTGAGTAACAGTTGCTGGAAACAAAAACAAAAAAGTGTGTGTGTGTGTGTGTGTGACCTTGTGCTCAAATCCTGCTTGTTGGTCTCCCACAATGGGCATCCTGTTGACCACTGTGAGAACCGGATGTTGGGTTAGATGGGCTGTGGGCCTGATCCAACAGGCCCTTATGTTCTTAAGTGTTACATCCCTAACAAATGTAGCAAGAAATGTGGCTAATCAGGCTGATTTCTATTGCAATCAGTGCAGCCCTATGAATTTTTATTGGCAAGCCATCCCCACTGCGTTCCATGGGGCTTAGTCCCAGGACAGTGTGGACTTGGGGCACAGCCTACAAACAGTCTTTGTCAGCACGAGTTGCTTAGACATCATCTGTGGCTTTGACAGACTGAACCATTTTTCATCACTGCACCATGTATTCAGTTCTCAGTTGTCCAGATACATTGACCCTGTACACGGTCGTTTGACGAAACCCAGTTGGATTCTTTCTTTGGAGGTTCCTGGAGGCTGTCTCTCCATGATGGCTAAGCTGTCCAGACAGCAGTCCTTTCATACAAAGCCATGGGAATCAAGTCCCTCTCCCTTGGAGGCAACTGTAGGAGAGGCCTGCTTTCGTCCATCCCAAAAAGACATTGGAAAGCAAGCTGCTTGCTAAAGGTTAAACAGACTATGCTAGCCTCTAGGCTGCGGACAGTTTAAAAGGGCTGGAGTGTCACACATCATAGCCAAACATTACTGATGTCAGGGATCCCTGTAGAATTAACCACCGGGGGCCAAATTCAGCAATTTTCCGGGCCTTAAGACGACCTGGAGAAAAAGTGTGGACAATGCCAGCCTTGTCAGCTTCAGGAAATTGCTTATCACCACCTGTTCTTCCATTAATATCCTACCTTTCCTTCAAGGAGCTCAGAGTGAGATGCATTTCATATTTACAACAACCCACAGAGGACTGAGGTAGACGCAAGCAGCTCAGTCACCCCAGTGAGAGCTTTGTGGCTAAATGGGGCTTTGAACCTAGGTCTTCCCAACCCCTAGTCTAACATTCTATCCACCAAGCCAAGCTGCTGGCTCTCAAAAGATGAAGCCAAGCTAGGATTTCTAATAGAAGAGGCCAAAGACTTGTTCTCTGCTGCTGCTGCTGCTGCTGCAAGAAGCAAGAGTAGATACAGGGGAAACTTGAAAAATTAGAATATCGTGGAAAAGTTCATTTATTTCAGGAATTCAACTTAAAAGGTGAAACTAATATATGAGATCGACTCATGACATGCAAAGAGAGATGTGCTTCTATTTCTCAGAGGTCCAATCTTGCTCCATTTGCAATCCTTGTTTCGCTGATTTCATTGAATATTCTAATTTTCTCAGATGGTTAATTTGGAGTTTTCATCAGCTGTAGGCCATGATCATCACAACTGCAACAAATCAAGGCTTGACATATCTCGCTTGGCATTTCATGAGTCAATCTCATATATTAGTTTCACCTTTCAAGTTGAATTAGTGAAATAAACGAACTTTTCCACAATATTCTAATTTTTCAAGTTTCACTTGTATACTAGGCTTAAGTTACAGGATGGAAGATTCTGAATGAACATTGTAAGAAACTTTAACCAAACCTTAGGAGGAACGGTTGAGGGAGTTGGGTAAGTTTAGCCTAAAGAAGATAAGACTGAGAGGTGATATGACAGCCCTCTTCAAATACCTCAAGGGATGTCACACAGAAGATGGAGCAAGCTTGTTTTCTGCTGCTCCAGAAGGTGGGATCCAAACTAGTGGATTCAAATTACAAGGAAGTGAATACCCACTAAACATTAGGAAGAACTTTCTGATAGGGAGAGCTGTTCAATTGTGGAATGGATGGCCTCAGAAGGTGGTGGGCTCTCCTTCCTTGGGGTTTCAAAACAAAGGTTGGGTGGCCATCTGTGGGGGATTCTTTAGTTGCGGTTCCTACTTTGCAGGGGGTTGGACTAGATGACCCTTTGGGTCACTTCCAACTCTACGGTTCTATAATTCTATGTTAACAGCAGCTCCATAATGAGTTGGCAATTAGGTACTCTCCCCCCCTCCCCACAACCTAACCAAGAGAAGCAGAATTATTTAAAAAACAATTAAAATGTATGCAAATATGTTTCTGGGATATCTACTCATGATAGTTTTCTTCTTAGGCTGCTGTGTTGCAGGAATTCTCTTTAAGCACAGAGTCTACCCTCTCAAGCTAAACCATGAAATAATGGTATGTGTGCTTTGTATGCCTGGTAAAGGTAAAGGGACCCCTGACTGTTAGGTCCAGTCACGGATGACTCTGGGGTTGTGGCGATCATCTCACTTTATTGGCCGAGGGAGCCGGTGTACAGCTTCCGGGTCATGTGGCCAGCAGGACTAAGCCACTTCTGGCGAACCAGAGCAGCGCACGGAAATGCCATTTACCTTCCCGCCGGAGCAGTACCTATTGATCTACTTGCAGTTGGACGTGCTTTCGAACTGCTAGGTTGGCAGGAGCTGGGACCAAATAATGGGAGCTCACCCCGTCGCGGGGATTTGAACTGCCGACCTTCTGATCGGCAAGCCCTAGGCCCTGTGGTTTAACCCACAGCGCCACCCGCATCCCTAAGCCTACAGCACCCAGTATTCCCAGGCAGTCTCCCATCCAAATCCTAACCAGACCTGACCCTGCTTAGCTTCTGAGATCTGACGAGATCAGGCGTGTTCAGGATAGTATGGCCATAGACTGTATGTCTGGTGGTGAGTCACAAAAAACATATAGGGTGCTCATAAGATACCCAGACCTGCAAGTGATGGTGGCAGAAGTGGGGGTGCAAGGTTCAAGCCACTGCAAGTAGAAGACACACAACATCTGGTGAAGAAGACCCCTCCTTTAAGGCAGTGTTTCCCAACCTTGGGCCTCCAGGTGTTTTTGCACTACAACTCCCATCATGCCTAGCTAGCAAGACCAGTGGTCAGGGATGATGGGAATTGTAGTTCAAAAACAGCTGGAGGCCCAAGGTTGGGAAACACTGCTTTAAGGGACCCTGAGCAGGAATGTTGTAAGCACCAGAGAGATGACAGAGGTGCTCATTTCTTGGCCATTCAACTGAAGCCTGGGGTTGGAAGACTGGCCCACCCTTTTCTTCTTCGTGCAGCACCTAGTTAAGCTGGTTGGCCGCAGTGAGAACAGGATGGGGACTAGATGGGGACTAGATGGGCCACTGGGCTGATCCAGCAGACACTTTTTGTTCTTACGTCACATTTTAAAAGGGGAAGAAGCTGAAAAAGGAGAGAGAGAGAGAGAGAGAGAGAGAGAGAGAGAGAGAGAGAGAGAGCGCGCGCGCGCGCACGCATTTACACACAGCTCTGCTCAGAAACTCCAAAACTGACCTCTTCTCTCAAAAATTTGGGCCAAGAGGGAGGAAAAGCATCTGTTGTCTCCTGATGGGGACAGTCACACAGCCAGCAGGCACGATCTGTCGTCTTACTGGCTTTTTAACCAGACAAGAACTTGCTCTGTCCTGGTTTTGCTGTTCAAAGGCTTCTTCCAATCACATCAGATTTTCTGCTCTGCAGAAGCTATGACATGAACATTCCGTGTCTTTTCAGCAAAACTCAGCAGAACAGAACCCTCACCCACTGAGCTTTTCATCATAAAGGTACGCAGAAAGGAATGAGATTTGATTTTCCCTTTTTCTTTTTGGTGCGCCCAACAGGTGAAACCCCTGGCCTTGATACCGTTCTCCAGCATGCTATTCTGCAGGCAATCAGCTCTTTGTGGGAACATCTGGACACGGACGTTTGTGTGCGCACACTGTGCCCTAAATTTAGAGTGGGCTCATGAAAAATCTGGCACAGAAAACCAGGAAGAAAAGAGCCACCAGGCTGCTGGAGTGTCTCAAACAGCACTACTCGCAAGCCTAGAGCTTACACCAGAAATGTTTTGTTAAAAGGGCAATCAGTGCCTCATTTATTCCCAGTCAAAAATAGGAAAGAAAATGCATGCTGCTAATGCAGCTCAAGTAAGAGATGCTGATGATGAACTGCAGCCAGGCAGGAGGAAGGAATGGCAGTGGCTCAGAAATGGATCACAAGAGCCCTGCCGCCCTTGCTGCCACAGCGATCAGCCTCCAGCTTCCAGGAATGAGACTTTCACCAAAGGCTCTCTTGCCTTTGCTAACAAGGCATGGCCATTCAAAGCAACTTGCTGCTTAATTTCATGCACAGTATGCAGAGATCTGTCTTATCCTTATGCAATGCCAACTCTCTACTTGTGCAGGGGGAAAGTATATCACGTTGTTGTTTGACCTAAGGCAAGAAGTTAGCACAAAAGAGAGAAAAGGAAGTGAAGGTCTAGTTTGCACATCAACTATGGATTAGCATGATGTGAACAAGCAGAAAGGAGCAACGGCTGGCCTCTGGCTCCAAGTCTCCTGCCCTCCCTGCACAGCCAAGAGGAGATGGGAAGCTTTTGCTACCACATTCGACTGACCACACTTTGCTGTGTTGTATGAACTCTGAACTGCAGTTAACGAAGCCAGTTTTGGTAACCATAGCTGGTTTGTAACTAGCTGTGGTTAACATCAACCCACAGTTTCTCAAATTCCTCCCTCTGACTGCACAGAAGAGAGAAGAGGGAAATGGCATGAGCAGAGGTTGCGCAAAGTGATGCTTTAGTGTAGGGCTAGGTGTGGCCCAAGGATGTTGGCAAGCTGCTTATAGCGGTTCAGGCCACAAGATCCACTTGCCCACCAAGGCTTCTTTGAGCTGGTGCAGGGAGAGGAGGGAGGAGGTTAGGCAAGTGGGTTCAGGAAGTGGTTAAAGTCTCTTTCAAGCCTGGCACCTTGAAGGCGGCGGCAGTGCAGGTGCTCCTAAAAGGCCCTGACATCTACTACACTTTTATTAACAGCAAGGTCACAAGACATAGGGATAACCATGGATTCTACTGAAAGGGGGAATTAGGCAAAATCATGAAAGAAGAGAGATCTATCCATGGTGGTTAGCCATGGCAGAAAAACGGCATGCCTGTATTAGGAGCTGCTGCCCTCCTGCCCCTCTTGTGGACTTCCCAGAGGCATCCCAGCTATCGTCCAGTGAGAAGATGCTTGCTGGACTGCATAGGATGCTGGTCTGATTCTTCTTGTGCCACACTAGTGGTGGATATTAGGACTGGAGCACAGGAAGCTGCCTTATAACATTCATGGAACAGCAGAGTTGGAAGGGACACAAGAGCCAGCTAGTTCAATTCCCTGCAATGCTGGAACCATTCAGACCATTGATCCATCTTGCCCTTGTCTACACGAACTGGGCAGCAGCTCTCCAATGCCTGCAAAAGGGGTCTTGAAACACCCCCCCCCGAGACACCAGGGATTCAACTTGGGGTCTTTTGTATGCAAAACCATGAGCTCCACCCCTGAGCTATGACCCCTCCCTTTTCAGAGAAAGCCTTCCTCCCAGAGTACCAGACATTGATGAGACCTGCTGCCCTTAAGCCCTGCTTTTTGGCCTTCCCAGTGGATCCACTAAGGAACAGCTGGGCCTTTTGCCTGATTCAACAAGGTTCTTCTTCATACAGTAATGTTCGCGCATTGTGTGAAGTATACTTGCAGGACTTAAACAGAATCAAACACGAAGGAGTGATTTTAACTAAAAACCATTACTGTAGGAAATATTTTTATGCCACAAAGGGGACTAAATGCACGCTCTACAGAAGTCAAGATGCCGTGTTGGATACAGGAGGCCCCATATAGCATCAATTCCCCTCCCCACAGTCTGCCAATGCATGGGCAGCAAAAAGGGTCCAACACAATTCCAAGAGGCAGCCCACTCTCCTGGGATGGGCAGGGAGGAAATCACACCGGCCTGGAAAGCACAGTTCCCTTCCAAAGCCCGACAGCCTGGACCAGACAGAGAAATGGCAGTTATTACCCGGGATATCACTGGGATATCCCACAAGTGAAAGGAGGATGCCTCCCCATTGTTCTGAAAATGTTTCTTATTGTACAGTATTTTGCTTTAAAAGGATCTTAAAATTTATTATTGTTGGGGAAAGACATGCAGCATTTTGAGTGCAAATGTGCCTCTGAATCTGACCTCAAAAGATTACCCCCAGGAATCTAAAGTTTGGGAAGCATTAAGGGAAATAGTCAGATGTTGTAGTTCTATTAATATGCGCTCTCTCTCTCTCTCTCTCTCTCTCTCACACACACACACACACACACACACACACAGCGAGAGAGAGAGAGAGAGAGAGAGAGAGAGAGAGAGAGAGAGAGAGAGAGAGAGAGAGAGGTGCAGCAGTGCAACCACAAAACATTGATTTGCAGACTCAGCTCTGCAGAAACTGCCCAGGCACCCGCTTACACTAATCAAACACCATGCAAACACTTTGGGCTGGCGAGGAGGAAATGCATTTTAAAATATTAATACACAAACACACAGCTTTTGACTGTTTAACATAAGCATCATTAATTACAAGTTGAGCAGGCCAGAGACGCAGAGCAGTGAAACGGTGTTCTGAGACCTCTTAGGCAGCCGTTACCAAATCAATCTTCTCTTTTAAGTATAGATAATTTGCTTCAAGTGATTACCCGTCTATCTCTTCTTCCCTCACTCTTCCATTTGTGCACACGGACACATGCACAGCTTTCTACGCTAAATGTTTGCTCCAGCCTTCAAGTCCCAAGTCTGTTTACTTTCTGAAAAGCAGAGGCACGTGAAAACACAAGCAGTTGCTCCAGCTGTTTTCCAAACAGCCAGGACAGGGCTAGAGAATCAGAAACTGGCACAGCTACAAGAAACAGACACAGACACACGGCAACATATGTTTTGCACACAATCTGTCATCACAATAGATTCACAACTCCCTTCTCGTAGCAAAGGCTATCCCTCCCAGCTAAACGAGACATGGTTCTTAAGCTCACCCACGGCTGCTAACCTGGCAAGGAGCAAATCCACATGCCTCAGCAGTTACGGGGGCTTAACTGCACTTGTTAATTCTTTCTGCTAGTAGGGAGCTCCAGCAGCTGAACTGCAAACGATACAGAGTGATCCTTCCAAACTCAGCCCCCTTTCAGCATTAGTGCCTTGCCTTATTTAACCCCAGCACACTCCTAACTTGGCAGCTGCAGGAGTCTCGTTGCAAGAGGAAGGGCAGATGGATGCTCCATTCCTTCGTAAATCGGGGAAAGGGATGTCCTCAGGCAATGACCTCTCTTTACTACCCAGTGGGCAGCTAGATTAAGACCAGGCAATGAGTCCTCTTGTCCCACCAGCCGCTCATTTCTAGGCAATCCTGGGAGAAGGCCAACAGCAAACTTCAAATCTTCTTCCTTTGGCTCAATCAAAATCCTGGCTTGGAAGACAGAGGGAGCTGTTTCCTACAGAGCTGCCGGTCCCCTGATCATTACAAAGCTTTAGGTTCTCCAGATGTTGCTGGACTTCAACTTCCATTAGCTCCTGCTGCCACGGCCAACGGTTAAGTAATGGTGGGAGTCAGGGTCTAACAACAGCTGGAGGCTCAAAGCTTTATGAGTACCAACTTGGTCTTCAGAACTCACAGTTCACTAAGGCAGCCTCATCCAACCTAGTGCCCTCCTGATGTTGCTGGACCACTTCTGGCACCATTGACTACTGTAATAGGTGTACAGTGCAGAAATGGGAAAAGAATCAATTCTCAAAAATTCTTGAATCAAGCCGTGGAGCAGGAATGAGTACAATGGGGAAACCCAGGTGCTGCAGAACTACAGCAGCAAGGTCTCTCACCACAGGCCATGCTGGCTGGGGCTGGAGGGCCACAGGTTCCCAACTTCTACCCTAGAGGCAAGTTTCATACTTAGGAGTAACCTCAAGACTGGATTGTTGCATTGCATGCTGTGTGGGAGGCCTGGAAGCTGCAACTGGTGCAAAATGCAGCAGAGCACCCTTGGGCTAGCATGCAACACCTTTGCCAATACACTACTGGGCCAGGCATACAAAGACCCGATGGATGAGAGAGAGAGAGAGAGAGAGAGAGAGAGAGAGAGAGAGAGAGAGAGAGAGAGAGAGAGGCTCTGTTCCAGGCTCTGTTCCAGTAACAAGAAGCCGAAAGCACCAGCCTGAAGATGACGAGTGAGACCTCGTCGAAACGTCGCCTAGACACCCCAACTTTTACACGGGAAGACACCCGAGGACACCAAAACCTGCATATATATATATATATATATATATATATATATATATATATATATGAATAATTATATCTTAATACATGTTTTCATATTTTTATTTACGCCACTTGAGTTATTTTCTGAATATAAAGCAGATTGAAGAATGAGGCTTCAATAAACTTTAGCCCTTTTAGGGAGTGCATTTTAACCCACTCACTTGCCGCTGCCCACATCTGAAGGCTCCTCCTTGCTGTCCATGCTGCCCTCGGCCCGGCTGGACCTGCTCATTTCATCCATCCAATCGGAGACCTGCTTGAGGGCGCACTCCACTGTGGAAACCATGTTCTGGACAGCTTCGAGTTCTTCTGGAGACGGGTAAATGGTTGAGTGCTTCATCATCACGTGCCGGTCATCGTTTGCAAACGATCGGATGGATCTCTGTTGAGAGGGTTAGGAAATAACAGGGAGAAAGAAGGTGGGAGGAGGCAGAAGAAGTTGTCAACAGCTCTTCTTTTATGAAATGAGAGGATAAGGGTATTATTTGCAAAAGGGATGGCTGAATCAAACCTGCTGGCCATTTTAGGGCATCACACTTCTGGCAGCAGACAAACCTATCAGAAGGAGGCACAACACCTGTCCAAACCTGTGAAGTCTGCTTTAAAACCAAATGAAACAAACAAATGGAATCCCAAAGCCAATGTCTACTGGCCATGTTGGCTATGCTAGGCCTCTACAGCCAGGAACAGCAATGCTTCTGAACACCAGTGACTAGAAGAAGATGCAGGAAGGGAGAGTGCTCTTGTGCTTGGGTCCTGCTGTGGGTTCCCCACAGGGTCACCTGAGTAGTCACTGTGGGAACAGGATGCTGGTCTAGATGGGCCATTGGCTTGAAAGAGTGGGCCTCCTCTTATGTTCCCTAAGAACTAGCAGTAGGGAGCTACCTTATCCCAATTCTGACCACTGATCTGATTATGCCTCCAACTGTGGAGGTAAATGACAAGCAAACATTGACAGCCCTCACTTCCTCCATGGATTTGTCCACTTCTCTTTTAAAGCCATCCAAGTAGGTGGCCATCACTGCCTCCCATGGGAGTGAGTTCCATAGTTTAATAATGCACCGGAGGAGGAAGAGGAGGTGCTGGTGGTCTACCAGCAGCAATGGGTTATGATCACCAAATGTCCAGAGGCAGTCTAAATGCCATATACTGGGGAACGGCAGCAGGAGAATGCAACTGTCTCCTTGTCCTGTTTGATGTTTCCAGGGGGGATTTGGCTGACCACTCTTGGAAACAGGATGCTGGACTGCACAGGCCAGTCTTTCCCAACCTAGTGCCCTCCAGATTTTGTTGGTTGGAGTCCCAGCTCCCACCAGCTCCAGCTAGCATGGGCAATAGTTAAAGGTAATGGGATGTGATTGATCCAACCATATCTGGGAGGAACCAGGTTAGGAAAGCCTGAGATAGGCCTCTGACCCAATCCTGGAGGACTTTATATCCTTAAGCAAAGGCAAGTCCAGAATTGTTCAGTCTTCATCTGTCTTCATCCCCACAAGATTTGGAGGAGGAGGAAGAGGAAGTGACTCCTCTCATCAGTGCCCCTCCTGGCGCTCAGCTACCCTCCCTCTCCTGCCTCCGCCACCCACAGGAGAAGAGGGGAAGCAGAAGGGCACCAGAGCAATGAAAACCTCCACTCCATTGCCCTATGGCTCATGGATTCCCAGGCTGCTTCTGACTCAGATGCACTGGCAGGCAATAAATCCTCTCCCATTTGCTTCTGAACTGGCACCTGAAACATGTTCTTTTCCCTTCCTTCCTTCCACTCTGTCTCTTAGCAATAACATTTGGAGGACCACAGAAGAAATCAATAGGTTTGGGATGTTCTCCCATCAGTTGGCCAGCAGGAATTCATTAATTGTGAGTGTGCCACCAGCCCTACACCCCCCTCCTGCTCGTCAGCCATTGGTCCAAAATAGATTTTAAAGAAAGGGCAGAACATCGCAATAGTTCAAGTACAGGAAGGCACAGCTGTCTTTCTCCTCTCTCTCGGCACTCTACAACCAAAAAGGGGTAAAGAGTGGGGACCAAAAGCAGCATCCCTGGAATCCCTGTGACTGGGCAGGTGAGTTTGAAAGCCCACATTCCAAGCCCACAGCAGGGGTTTCACCTTGCGGAAGGGAAGGGAAAGGGCTGGACTGAGCTGAGAGCATCAGCATTTGGTTATACAACCCAGCAGAGTTCAAGGTCGCCTGAGCCACTCTCTCAAGCAAGATAGCTGGTGCCACTTCCAGCAAAAAAAAAGAGTCACGTTATTCTTGAGCGTTCTCTCCCCCCCCCCCATGCCTTCACTCAATAATTCATAGACTGCAGCCTCCGTGCTCCCTGGGTTTTGATGATGCCCCAGCCATAAATCAAAGACCATTTTGCTCTGCTTGAGAGTGGTGCCAGACCACCTCCCTTTTAACTCAGCAGCATCTCCTCCTTCTTCCGCGGAAGCTCTTTTGGCAAGTCTGCTAGCAGGCCAGGAAGGGAGAGGGAGAGAGGGAGGAAGTCTTCCCATGTCCTCCTTCCTGCCTGCTCATTGCCCCAGCACCTGCAGCCATGGGGACCTACCATGGCTGGCTACAGTAAGCTTCAGCTCTGGTACCCTTCCCCTTCCTCTTTCTCCTTCTCCCTCCTCCGGGGTGTCTTCACTAGGCACTGTTTCGCCTGCCAGAACCTCCTCATAAGCCTCTCAGTCGCTTGACGGCTCAGGAGGTCACGCAGGTGCAATGCTCCAGAAGCCAGACTCTGCAGCACACCTGCAAAAAAAGCACAGAGAAGGAGGAGGGGCGTGTTTCAGAAAGAGAAAGCTGAAGTCGGAAGTGGTGAGAGATTGGGAACAAATCCGGAATGTGAGAATATGTGGGGCGGGGGGAGGCTCATGGGGGGAACAGAAGCCACACTGTGTTTTCAAGTAACTTTTAAAAAACTGATTTTCAGCATACAGGGAAGTAAGAAACAGTTTAGTACCAACTGTATAAAAAAAGAAAAGTTAACTGTCAGAAATAAAACTTGAAGTTGGCTTTCTGGGCATGTGCATAATAAAGATCCTTCATGTGTGATCTACTCTGGTAAATATATCCGGCAAGCATCTGAATCAATTTTTGAACTTTCTGTCCCATTTTTCCATTTTGGGGTCTAGGGAACTGGAAATGCTATGAAGGGCGTATGGAAACCGACAGAACTCAAACCATCCAAATCCACTTAGAGGCTGGAGGTGGAGACTGTGCATGTTCCTGCATTATACCCTTACATCACAAAATCATACCGTATATCTTTTTTAGTCTGGCCTCTAAGAACTCTTAACTTGAACGTCTAATTTTCAAGCAATGCAACGTCCCATACTTTCACATTCCACTGGAAACAAACCTGAAATATGGGGTGGGGGAGGTTTAGGGGGGAGCAGAAGCTATGCTGTTTTTGTGAAAAACAGAAGCCCCCGCGGAAGACACAAGCCACTATGCACCTCCTTCTCCAACACTAGCCAGCCCAGAGAATTTACAGCACTGCCTACCCTCTAAGCTTCAGCGGTGCGGTTATTCAGGAAAACACATTCCGAGCATGAGAAATCTTCTGCGGAAATTTCTGCTGCCCTAAAATCAATGGGAGATCAGATCTGGCATGTTTGTTTGACTTCTGCTCAGTAAACAAAACTAGCAACAACAAAGTATTTTATATTAATGTCATGCACTGCATAAATATCTGAATTCCCCACCACCACCAACAACAGGAAAAAAAAACAGCTGAACTGAAATATTTTATCGGGAAGGAGCAGGGGAAGAATCAATAAAGTGCACTTAGTGCAGTTTAAATGTTATTTTCAAATAAATTCAACGTTTTATTTAGAAATTTGTTTTAGTGGAGCACTTTTTGTGGCCTGCTTAATTTTATTCTTACCTATTATATGCCACCAGAGAATCCTCATGAGATCCAGTGTGGCTTAGTGGTTAGAGCTCTCTACGAGGACCCGGAGACTCAGGTTCAAATCACCATTCAGTCATGAAACCCAAGGGGCCCAGACACCACTTCTCAGTTCACCCTACCTCACAAGGTGGTTGTGAGGATAAAAAGGGGGGGGGGAGGAAGTACATACATCACTATTAGCTCTCTGGAGAAAAGGTGGCGATATAAATGAAACTTTTAAAAAGAAATAAATCCCTGCCGGAGCCAGATTCTCTCTCTCTCCATACAAGCATATACTCAAAGAACTGTAGAGTTGGAAGAGCTATCTAGTCTAACCACCTGCAATGCAGAAATATCAACTAAAGCATCCATGACAGGTGTTCATGTACATATTTGCATCATATACCTGGCCTTTCTCTTCGAAGGGCTTCTACCTGCCGAAGGAATGACCCTGAGAAGGATGGCGAACGGAAAGCCCAGTGCACAGATTCTCAAATTTCGTTTGCATCCTTATAACCTGATGCCTGTTTTATCTGTAAAAGCCGTGATTTCCAGAGATTTCTAACCTTTCTCAGCTGCCCTACTTGGTCCTCACATTTGCCTTCTCTTCCCTCTCCCCCTGCCCCTCCTGCCCCATTGCTGAATTTACAGCTGGGAAGTCTGCAAATATATGTTTTTCTGCAGAACTGCTGGATTTTGTCCGGGAGGTTTGCAAGTTGCAATTATCTTTGCTTGTTTGTCAATTCTGTTTCGCTCTGTCTAAATATGTCATTTGCCACCACCTCCCACCACCCCATTTAATTGCTGGGATCCTCTATGCCCTGCCTTGGCATGCCCTGGCACTCTCTGTCTCTCTCTTGGTGGGTACAATGGTTTGATTATTCCCAGTCTTGGTCCAACCGCCAAAGAGTGCCTTTGCCTGCTTTCAAATCACACCCCCAAACACACACCACCCCCTTGTTGTTGCCAACCTCAAATAAAGGGTTGGGGGACACGGCAAGAGAGACTGTTTGACAGACAGCAACCCAAGGGATAATTATTTCATATTCAGGTCAGCACAGCGTGCAGGCAGCTGCAAAAAGGGAGAATTCCATACAGTACTGGGAATCATTAGGAAAGGGATCGAAAATAAAACCGCCAATATCACAGCACCGCTATTCAAATCTATGGTGCGGCTGCGCATGGAACATTGTGCACAGCTCTGGCCTCCTCACTTCAGAAAGGATAGTTGTTTAGCAAAGATCCAGGATTGTTTAAGGCTGCTTATCTGTTTGCAGTACTACACGCAGGTCCAGCTGCCTGGATATCTGGATCTGTGGCGTGTATAGTAAGGTTACTAATTCCTCGTGTTTGGATAAGTGAATTTTTGTATAAATGAGCACCAGGATAGCAGGACCTGTGTGTATAACCTTGTGGAGCCATCCAAATGAAACTTAAGGTCCCACATGAATCCGACTGACCAACATAGTAACAGGATGTTGGACCAGATGGGATTTTGCCTCTCCTTATGTTAACTTTCATAAGATGCAAGGGCAAATAAGTTAAGTTTTGACATCCCTGGGACTTAATCTCAGGGTTGTGAGTTTGAGCCCCATGTTGGGCAAAATAAGGATGATGATGATGATAATTTATTATTTATACCCCACCCATCTGGCTGAGTTTCCCCAGCCACTCTGGGCGGCTCCTAATCAAGTGTTAAAAGCAATACAGCATTACATATTAAAAACTTCCCTAAACAGGGCTGCTGATAAGATAAATGCTTATTTCCTTGACATCTGATGGGAGGGCGTTCCACAGGGCGGGTGCCACTACCGAGAAGGCCCTCTGCCTGGTTCCCTGTAACTTGGCTTCTCGCAGTGAGGGAACTGCCAGAAGGCCCTTGGCGCTGGACCTCAGTGTCCGGGCTGAACAATGGGGGTGGAAACGCTCCTTCAGGTATACAGGACTGAGGCTGTTTAGGGCTTTAAAGGTCTGCACCTGCATTCCTGCATTGCAGGAGGCTGGACTAAATGACCCTTGTCACAGGAGCCAACTCCCAGAGCCCAAGGCCCCTCCCAATTCTACAATTCTATTATTGTACTATTCTATGATTTTCTGACCTGGCACTAGAAACAGGGATGAGGAAGAGCAACTAAGCTCCTAGCCCTAACTTTGCTATCACACCACACACCCACACACCCAACAGAGTTTAATAAAACTGGCTACTGCCATCCATACAAAAACATTTGTGGTTTCATTGCATAATTACAGTGCAGCCAAAACAGCAGTGATGCCAAGCCAAGAAACCATGGTTTAGGAAGAAGCACATCCTATCTAGGAAACCTTCTGAATGCCACAGGCCAGTAGCAGGCAGAGCAACGAATGTCAATGTTACCTTTGTACAGCGGGCTAGTTTCTGCACCACCTCTCTACCCTCCATCCAGACAACCAAGGGGCATAACCAGAGGTTCAAGGTCACAGTGAAGCCAGGCCAAACACTCAAGGGGGACGTTAAGTAGGGCTGGTGTGTGGCCTAGGGAGAGTGAGTGATGCTGAATGGGAATGCAGAGTCTCAGGGGCCAGACAGAGAGGCTTGTAGGGACGTATTTGGCCCCGGCCTGAGGTTTCACACCCCGGATTTAGTGTAACAGATGGACCTGGAATCAAGGCTCATTTCTTCCTAACGAATAATGACCACTAGTCAGCCTTCAACCATTGGTGTAGGCTTAAGGAGAATGAGCTGTCTGATAATGGAATCGACTATCTCGGAAAGTGGTGGAGTCTCCTTCACTGGGGGGTTTTAAGCAGAGCTCAGATGGCCACCTGTCAGGGGTCCTTAAGCTATGATTCCTTCCATTACAGAGGGTTGGACTAGATGGCCCTGGGGGGCCTCATTTCCAACTCTACAATTCTATGGTTCACTGGGGAGAAACAATCCACAATTCTGATTTCTGGAATCACAGTAAGTTAAACCCTTTGTGGCTTGTTTACCCCCTAGTAAGAAGACTGATGTCCGTGAGCAGGCTGAAAATGTTAAAATACACTGCGCGTGCAGAGTGCAGCCTACAGTGACGTGGGCTTTACAGAGAAAAATGCAAATATGCCAAAAATGCAAAAGCAAACACTTTCAGTTTACATTGGAAACTTTTCTTATATCCTATGGAATGACCTAGTTTAAGCATGTTTTACTTTACTTTGTATTTAGCAAACAAAGTTTTATTTTACTTGTGTGTAGCAAGCAACATCCGTCCGTTGTTACTAATGAACTCATAAAACGAGGGAGTGATTCCCCACCCCAACAAAGCACTAGAAGGTTTCCCACTTTGGAGGCTTTCAAGCCTACTTCACTGCTTACTAAATCAAAATTTACAGCTCAGAAATACATGCAAACTCGCCCAGCAGGCAAAACTAGATCAATGGAATTAAGTTTCAAATTCTAGTGAAATGAAATCATACAAGGGGTAGGCTGGAAAGCTAGCTACTCTGAGGTCAAACCCACCTCGATCACGCTTAGGATGAGAACACCCCTTTTCAGAAGCCCCACTGATATAGGTCATTCCTGCTCAGAAACCACCAGAGTTCTTGGCTTGCCAAGAAGATTCTCAAAGCAGCCATGTCCAATCCCACTCCCGAATTCAAAGCTTGAGGTTTCCTCCCTGGCCTCATTCCTACTTTGACACCCATCCAGCCAGAATGCAATACGTTTTACTCTTTTCCTGCAATCCCAGCTCCCCACCAACAGTGCCGTCCTTGAAGCTTTCCTGCTAAATTACTGGATGTGCCCATAGCCCACCCCAGAATTCAAGACTTACCTCTGTCAAGTATCTTGTACGCACCAAGCTCAAGCGACCTCTTTGGAAAACCCAGAGGAGCTTGTAAGTGCTGACAAACACGCCTTGGTTTATCAGAACGCTGTCACACTGAGAAAACTGCACTCGGTAACCTGTGGCTAATTTGGAGGTGCAGCAACAATGCAGCTTTACAGAACCTCCGTGCTTCGCTAGCAAGGAGGACAAGTTTGACAGGTATCATTGTTAAAGCTTGTTCAACCGGCCTTTCCTCCCAACAGAGAGAAAGGAAACAAAAAACAGAAAGGTATCTGGGCAGAGACTGCTCATTTTAAGCAGATTACAAGAAACACCTTTGTGTTAGACTAAGGCAGCTGAGGAATCCATCCCTCTCTCCCAAAACACTTCTCCAGAGCAAGAAATCCACACCTCCATACAAAAATGTTTAAAATAGAAGACATTGTGCAGGTAGCTTCTCTCGCTACACAGCTGAAAAATTAGAAAGCGCATTGTGTTCCTTCTGCAGTATAATTTTAATTCCTGGCCTCTGTCCAAGGTGCTCTCTGGTAGCATCTGTCACAGTCGGAAACTGTGCATCTGGGTCACAGGATAGAGAGAGAGCGGCTCTGAGGAGCCCTAAGTTTCGGTGCTGGGAACTGATGTTGTAAATTGAACTCTTTTCTGGGTAGGGGAGAGACAGAGAGCAGAATGAAGGTTTGCAGAGCTGACCAGAGGGAAGATACCTTGCTAGCAAGCGAATGGAATGCTTAACCACGGGTGACAACTGAGCATGAAGTCCAAATGCAGCCAGTATATCTACTGGGGTCTTTCCAGCTCCCACAGTACATACTACTTTTTAAATTCCCTTCAGCTCTAAAAACAACATTGCCCTGTGACACAGGTAACCTATATCGGCCCCTGCTTTGGGCACACACAGCCCCAGGGCTCCATCACATTATCACCAATTAAAAATAATCAGATGGCAGGTGAAGGGAAAGGCCCACCTCTGCTGGAGATTCTGGAGAGGTCCTGTCAGTCAGAAGCAGGCAATTACTGGACTAGAGGGACCACTAATCGGGCCTGGTGCAAAAGCCACCTTCCTGTGTTGCTAGGAAGCACTGCTTATAGAGAAGCATGTAGAACCAGTTCTTTGGATCCCAGCCTCTGTTTCCATACTCAAGCTTCCAAAACATATGCCAAAAAATATACCCAGAACACCAAAATGTTCAGGTGAAGAGTAACTGCTCCTTGTGAGTGCCTGGACCAGCCAACATTCCCAGAAGGAGCAGCAGCTGCAGAGCTTGTTGGTGTTTTGCAACTTTGACCTGTTGCCGGACCTTAGCCAGACCTTAGCAGAGCATATGCAGAGTTCCAGAAAGCAATCAGTTGCAGGCAGGATGGACGAAGCATCTCGCTTTATTGGCCAAGGGTGCCGGCGTACAGCTTCTGGCTCATTTGGCCAGCATGACTAAGCAGCTTCTGGCAAAACAGAGCAGCGCACGGAAACGCTGTTTACCTTCCCGCCAGAGCGGTACCTATTTATCTACTTGCATTTTTATTTATCTACATGCCTTAGACCTGGTATTCACCTCTAGTGACGTGGGTGATCTGACACTAAGTAAAAGTGAAACCAAAGAAGTGCCATGGTCAGATCACTTCCTGGTGCAACTGGACTTCTCCGCGACCCTTCCCCTCTGCAGGGAGGTGGGACCAATTCGGATGGTCCGCCCCCGCCACTTAATGGATCCAAATGGTTTCCAGAGAGTGGTAGGGGATGCTTTATCCCATGTTGATGGCCTTTCAGCTGATTCCCTGGTGGCCCGCTGGAATGCGGAGTTAACCAGGGCTATTGACTGTCTGGCTCCAAAGCGCCCTCTCCGATTGCATGGAGCCCGGACAGCCCCCGTGGTTTTCTTCGGAGCTGAGGGCGATGAAACAATCGCTGAGACGGCTAGAGCGTCGGTGGCAGAAAACTCACTCCGAATCTGACCGGACACAGGTTAGAGCTCAACGTCGAGCCTACCAAGTGGCGATAGCGACGGCGAAGAAGACTTTCTTCACCGCCTCTATTGCATCTGCAGAAAATAGTAGCAGGAGACTCTTTCAGGTGGTCCGCAATTTAACGGAACCACCTTTACCACCGGGGCCTTGTAAAGACCCCAAGATCTCCTGCAACGATTTTGCAAAGTTTTTTGCAGATAAAATCACTCATATTCGGAAGGAGCTAGACACCACCATGGGAGCAGGGCTGGGGCGGGAGAGTGCTAGAGCCCTGTCTGGTCAAGTTGCATGGAATCGGTTTCAATCCGTTACCCCCGAGGATGTGGACAGGCTGCTTGGACGCGTGAAACCAACCACCTGTCTCCTTGATCCTTGCCCATCCTGGCTAATAAAAGCAAGCCGGGAAGGGCTGGGCGATGGGCTCTGCGGGGTGGTGAATGCTTCCCTCTGTGAGGGAACATTCCCAGATCCGCTGAAAGAGGCGGTCGTTAAACCGCTTCTTAAAAAACCATCTTTAGACCCGGCCAGTATGGCCAACTATCGCCCAGTCTCAAATCTTCCATTCTTGGGCAAGGTGATTGAGCGTGTGGTTGCTGAACAACTCCAGGCACGCCTGGAGGATGCGGACCATTTGGATCCCTTCCAATCGGGGTTCAGGCCTCATCATGGGACCGAAACTGCCTTGGTCGCACTGGTTGATGATCTCCGGCGAGCTAGGGACAAAGGTGAGAGTTGTTTCCTAGTTCTGCTGGATCTCTCAGCGGCCTTTGATACAATCGACCATAACATCCTTCTGGACCGTCTAGAGGGGCTGGGAGCTGGGGGCACTGTTATACAGTGGTTTCGCTCCTTCCTCCTGGGCCGTGTTCAGAAAGTGGTGGTGGGGGATGAGTGTTCAGACCCTTGGGCCCTCACTTGTGGGGTACCTCAGGGTTCCGTCCTCTCCCCCATGCTTTTTAACATCTATATGAAGCCGCTGGGAGAGATCATCAGGGGGTTTGGACTGGGTGTCCATCAATATGCAGATGATACCCAGCTCTACCTCTCTTTCAAATCAGAACCAGTGAAGGCGGTGAAGGTCCTGTGTGAGTGCCTGGAGGCGGTTGGAGGATGGATGGCGGCTAATGGATTGAGGCTGAATCCTGACAAGACAGAAGTACTGTTTTTGGGGGACAGGGGGCGGGCTGGTGTGGAGGACTCCCTGGTCCTGAATAGGGTAACTGTGCCCCTGAAGGACCAGGTGCGTAGCCTGGGAGTCATTTTGGACTCACAGCTGTCCATGGAGGCACAGGTCAATTCTGTATCCAGGGCAGCTGTCTACCAACTCCACCTGGTACGCAGGCTGAGACCCTACCTGCCCGCAGACTGTCTCGCCAGAGTAGTGCAGGCTCTAGTTATCTCCCGCTTGGACTACTGCAATGCGCTCTACGTGGGGCTACCTTTGAAGGTGACTCGGAAACTACAGCTAATCCAGAATGCGGCAGCTAGACTGGTGACTGGGGGCGGCCGCCGAGACCACATAACACCGGTCTTGAAAGACCTACATTGGCTCCCAGTACGTTTCCGAGCACAATTCAAAGTGTTGGTGTTGACCTTTAAAGCCCTAAACGGCCTCGGCCCAGTATACCTGAAGGAGCGTCTCCACCCCCATCGTTCTGCCCGGACGCTGAGGTCCAGTGCCGAGGGCCTTCTGGCGGTTCCCTCATTGCGAGAAGCAAAGCTACAGGGAACCAGGCAGAGGGCCTTTTCGGTAGTGGCGCCCGCCCTGTGGAACGCCCTCCCAGCAGATGTCAAAACGATAAACAACTACTTGACATTCAGAAAACATCTTAAGGCAGCCCTGTTCAGGGAAGTTTTTAATGTATGATATTTTAGTGTTTCCTGGTTTCTATGGAAGCCGCCCAGAGTGGCTGGGGGGGCCCAGCCAGATGGGCGGGGTATAAATAATAAATTATTATTATTATTATTATTATTGCATTTTGACATGCTTTTGAACTGCTAGGTTGGCAGGAGCAGGGACTGAGCAATGGGAGCTCACCCCGACGCGGGGATTTGAACCACTGACCTTCTGATTGGCAAGTCCTAGGCTCTGTGGTTTAACCCACAGCGTCACCCGCTTCCCTTAAGTTACTATATACAAGAACAGAAAACAGATCTTAACTAGTTCCCTCTTAACAAACTCCAAACGACTCTCAGAACACTACACTGACGAACAAACTATCCAGTCAGTAAGGTCATAAGTCATCATGCCTGTGTGAGACCTCAACCAATGGTAGAGCTTTCTCCAGGGTCCCATATCTCAAGAGCAAGGATACAGGGGTGAATGCAGGCTGGTGAAGCTCCCAGGATCTTGCCAGAAGCCTCTGGTTGTGGTGGTGGTTGCCTAAAAAAAATCAGACTTAACCAGCTGGCCGCATTTCCAGAAGAAAGCCTTACAGGTTAAGCACAGCGGTGCTAAAATGCTGCCACCTGCAGTCTCTCTACCTTCCACACATGACACTCTGCCACACTCCCAATATCACCTTGAACCCAAATGCAGCACCATCGTCCTTGCCCCCTCCTACAATGTGGGGGGGGGGAGAATGAGGGCATTTTGTAACCCAAGAGGTGTGACCAAGATTGCAAAGGAGCTGGATTTCAGCTACCCAGTTGCTATCTTTCTTGAAGGCACTTCTACAATTCTGCAAAGTATACACATGTACAGTTCTCCCTGGGGACAAAAGTGGGTACTGGCAGGAAAGACTCTCGCAAGGGCAATAAGAACCACAGGACACCTTAGACAGGCTTGCCTCCCCAGAATACCTCAAGTGCATGCAAACACAGGGAAATCACTAGAATACGTGACAGAAAGACAAGAATATGCCAAAAGGAAAAGGTTGCATTTGTAATTTGTGGGAGAAGACGATTGTCCATCATGCAGTTCACAGAACTCTCCAAACCAGGGGTGGGGAATCTCAGGTCTGGGTGGCAAATATGGCCCTCAAAGCCTCTTTACCTGGCCCTCAGGACTCTCCCAGAACATGTCCCCTTCCCATGCCACTCACTGGCCCTGCTTTCCACCCTAGACCATTATTTCCTGGCAGAAATGCATTTGAACTAATGCATCTGGCTTGCCTGGATGGAAGAAAGAAAGATGTCTAGAAGTCTCTGAAGTTCAAATACAGTGGTGCCAATGGAATCCATTCCAGAAGTCCGTTCGACTTCCAAAACGTTAGGAAACCAAGGCGTGGCTTCCAGTTGGCTGCAGGAAGCTCCTGCAGCCAACTGGAAGTTACGTAAGCCGCGTCAGACATTCAGGTACCAAAGAGTGTTTGCAAACTGGAACACTCACTTCTGGGTTTGTGGTGTTCGGGAGCCAAAACGCTCGACTCACAAGGTTTTCGGGATCCAAGGTACGACTGTAAAACCTAATCTACAAAGGTAAAGAGTCACATCCACGGCTGCTCCCCCGCTTTGCCTCTCATCACACCCACTACTGGCATGCTGCCCCTGGAAGGCTAACGTGGCCCTTGGAGCTGCCCTAAACTTCAGTAAATCCAATCTTCCTTGCCCACAACTTGAAAACAGCCAGCAAGCAGTGTTAGAAACTGGGATAGAAAAGCTAGGAGCCAAATGGCTCCTGGGACCTGGGTTGTGGGTGCCAAAACAGAATGTCTAGTTGCCATTTGCGGGGGTCGGCAACACTTATTTGTTATATTCATAAGCAGAAACTAATTCACATAAGTGACACGTTGTTAATAGCACATTTTTAACAAAAAATGCTAATACGTTTAATTTGGTGTTTACAATAAAAATACTGGTACCATACTTCAATTTTTGAAGTACTCTCCTCTTTATTGCTATACGCCTTACCATACTGTCTATACTTAACATATACTTCAAGGCTTCAAAGCACATACATTTCAGTAATCCTTGAGGGTCAACCAGGTGCAAAAAATGGCACTCACTTTTTGAAGTGCTCAAAAATGGAAAATCTTTTGGCGTGAAATGTGCCTGGTGCCCTGATAATTTCGAATTCTGCCTGCAAGGTAATAGAATGCAAGGATAAAAAATGACCATTCAAAAGGGGAGAGTATTTCATTATGTCAAAACAAAAAAAATTCCTTCCAGTAGCACCTTAAAGACCAACTAAGTTAGTTCTTGGTATGAGCTTTCGTGTGCATGCACACTTCTTCAGATACAATGAAACAGAAGTTACCAGACCCTTCTTATAGAACACGAAAGCTCATACCAAGAACTAACTTAGTTGGTCTTTAAGGTGCTACTGGAAGGAATTTTTTTTGTTTTGACTATGGCAGACCAACACGGCTACCTATCTGTAACTCTTTATGTCAAGAAGAACCAGTTGCATCAATATAAGATGGGGGACACCTGGCTTACTAGTACTACATGTGAAAAGGAACTAGGGGTCTTGGTGGACAACAAGCTTAACACGAGTCAACAGTGTGATGCAGCAGCAGAAGCAAAAAAACTAATGCAATTTTCTTTCTTTCTTTCTTTCTTTCTTTCTTTCTTTCTTTCTTTCTTTCTTTCTTTCTTTCTTTCCTGCCCATATGGCTGACTTTCCCCAGCCACTCTGGGCAGTTCCCAACAGAATATTAAACAGAATAAAACTTCAAATATTAAAAACTTCCCTAAACAGGGCTGCCTTCAGATGTCTTCTAAAAGTCAGATAGTTGTTTATTTCCTTGACATCTGATGGGAGGGCGTTCCACAGGGCGGGTGCCATCACTGAGAAGGCCCTCTGCCTGGTTCCCTGTAACCTCACTTCTCGCAGGGAGGAAACCGCCAGAAGGCCCTCGGAGCTGGACCTGTGTCTGGGCTGAATGATGAGGGTGGAGACACTCCTTCAGGGATACAGGACCAAGGCTGTTTAGGGCTTTAAAGGTCAGCACCAACACCTTGAATTGTGCTCGGAAACGTACTGGGAGCCAATGTAGGTCTTTCAGGACTGGTGTTATGTGCTCCCATGGCAGGGACCCCGTGGGGAGCCTCACTGCAGCATTCTGCACCCGCTGGAGTTTGTGGGACAGTTTCAAGGGCAGCCCCGCGTAGAGCGAATTACAGCAGAAGGGCTTGGGAGAGTCTTGAAGGCCAGGTAGACAGGCCTGGAGGGCTGTATTCAGCCCCCAGGCCTGAGGTTTCCCACCCTTGTGATAAAGGATCTAATGAAGTAGCAGATCCAGGCATGGCCCATCCATGATGCAAAGTGAAGCAGATTGCCTGGGTGGCAGCTCCCAGTGGGACAGTGCCATGCCCAACACATGCTGCTTGGGTGCTTGCTTGTGGCTGCCAGATGTGTATCTCCTTCTCCTGCTAGTCCACCAACAACAGACGCCAATGGCTGACCAGCTCGTTGGGAACTCTCAGCACAGGGAGGCAAGTATTTAAGCTGAAGGGGTGGTGGGGAGGCGATTTATTCACAGAAGAGCTGTAGAGGCGCTCTCTGGGGTTAGAAGACTGAATTGCCTTTTCAGGTTTGTGTAGAGAATAGTCCTCAGCTGGAATCTTCCCAGGGGTAGTCAACCTTTTTATACCTACTGCCCACTAATGCATCCTTCTTGATGGTAAAATTTCCTTACCGCCCACCAGTGCTGCAGTAACTCAATTATTTTAGCACAAGTAGAAAAGGAGGTTTGTTTGTTTTTTAAAGTACTTAAATTTATCTTTTTATTTCTTCTTTATGCATGTCTATAATGTTTTTAACTTTATGAAGTTAAATGTGGAAACTATAAATTGAAATTACTTTTAACTGGCGATTAATGAGATCCTTGAGGCTGATGCTGTGAGACTAAATATGTGATATCTGGTTCGATTTTCGTAAGGGGCAAACGAAGGTCTCCTCTTTGGTGATATTCAGATGGTTTCTCTGTTTGCTCATAATATGATTAACAGCACTGAAGCCTGATTCTACAAGATACGTGGTAGGGAAAGGTATCAATAAATTGAATATCATTTTCCACATATTTGGATATAATGCAGGCATTTTTTATTTTGCCAGAGTTTTTGGTATCCACCACTGCCGAAATTACATTTACTCTCTTCATCATTTTTAAGTTATAATAGTTTTTCTTGGCAAGTTATATCAACCTCAGCAACATTTGCTATAAAAGGATTTATCATCCAGTCATGCACCTTCAAGTTCAAAATACATCCGTACCTCGTTTTGTGGCCAGGATCTGTTCCGGAGCCCCGGCCGCTAGCCGAAAAGGACGCAGGGCAAACTGCTGCGTCTGTGCAATATGCAGAATGGTTTGCGCTGCTGCACATGCACAAAGTGCAATTTAGCGTTTCTGCGCATGCATGAGCGGCAAACCCAAAAGTAACCTGTTCCGGTACTTCCGGGTTTGCCGTGGACGTTCGCCGGAATGGACGCTAGATGAGGCGGACGTTCATGGAGGTATTGCTGTATCTTGAAATCGTTTTCCCATATCCAATTTATTATTACTGTATTGCCCTGGCACAGCTGTCAAAACATTCTATTATCTTTGGCGTTAGATTTGATCTTATTTACAGCTCTAATTATTGTACTTAATGATGAACTTGTACTTAAATGTTTTCCTACAATATGTTGTCTGTGCACAACACAATGAATACACAAAACGTTTGGCACTTCTTCCTTCAAGTAAGCAAGAAATCCACAATAGCGACCTACCATTGATGGTTCAACAATACTGTTCAAGGATATATTATTTTGTGCAAAGTATGATTTCACAGCATTAAATATTGATAATCCTTTTGTATCTGTAATCAGAATGACAGTGAATAGTATTTTATCTTGCAATGTTTTCATCAAGGTACCGGACATATGTCATCAGTAGAGCATTATTATCTGCAATGACAGACTTGTCCAATTGTATGGAAAATGAAGAATTTTGGAGAATACCTTTAAGTTTATTTTCAACATTTGCCACTATTTCATCAATGCGTCTCTTTACTGTGCTATGACTAAGGGGCTGTGTTTTTAAAACTTCAGGTATATCCTGATGCATTACTGTTGAGATAAATTCTTAATAGAGGGTATTATCAAAGTTTCTCCAATATTATGGCTTTTTGCAATTAATTGTGATACACGATAAACTGCAGTTAATCCATCCTCATTCTTTGCATGTTGTTTTTGAAACGATGCAGCTATTGTTGAAGGATTTTGAAATCTTTCATAGATTTCTTGAAAATATTCAATGGTTCAATGGGCTTATCTTTATCTTGTGAATGCTTTGTAGCAAGATGTTCTCGAAATCGACTTGGCTTCATTGCTTCATTAGATAATGTCTTGTGGCACAGTAAACACATTGGAAGCTGTTTATTTGTAACAGATTTCAACGAAACCCATCTTCAGGTACTCTGGTAAATAGCCAAGAGCATACAGTGGTGCCCCACAAGACGAACGCCTCGCAAGACAGAAAACCCGCTAGACGAAAGGGTTTTCCGTTTTGGAGACGCTTCGCAAAACGAATTTCCCTATGGGGTTGCTTCGCAAGACGAAAAAATATTGCGAGTCCCCGCGGGTTTTTTCCGCTCCCCCCCCTTTTCCCACGGGTTTTTTCGCTCCCCCCCCTTTTCCTAAGCCGCTAAGCCGCTTAACAGCTGATCCGCTGATAAGCCGCTTAACAGCTGATCGCTAGAAGCCGCTAGACCGCTGTAGCGCTAATCCGCTAAGCTGTCAATGAGCTTGCTTCGCAAGACGAAAAAACCGCTAGACGAAGAGAATCGCGGAACCGATTCTTTTCGTCTTGCGAGGCACCACTGTATTTCTTTTTTCCAGACATGGGTTCTAAATTTGTTGCACAATTTAACAACTACTTTTACTCTTAACACGTTTTGATCTGTGCTCCACACAGTGCCCCCCTTTCCCCTTTTATTGCAAACATCAAAAACAACGCTATATTAGGTGGCAATTTTTATTATGTATCACCATAAAAGAAATCCCCCCTTTTCTACTTTTCCTGTCTTCTTCTTTACCTTCCTTATATTATATCAATATAACACGGGTCTCTTTTTCTCTTTCGCTTTATTCTCTCCATCTCCTTCCTTTCCTTCTTTCTTTTATTTTATAAGCTAACAAAACTTAACTTGCCAAAACACGAGCCACTCCAAACACCATGATTCCGCCTGTCCCTGCTTTCTCTCCTCCACTATTTCCACCATTTTTTCTATTTTTCTTCCTTTTTTCAGTTTCCCCCCCTTCCCTTTCCTTTTCATCTCCTTTTTAAAATTCTGTTCTTTTACCTTCCATATGGCAATGTCTAGAAGTAAGGCTGAGCTAGTTAGCCCAGTTATTATTATTAGTCAACAACAATTCCCTCCTCCTCCTGCCTATCTTTTCTTTTCCCTCTTTCTCCTATTTTACAAGTACTCTGCTCTGCTTCTGCCTGTCCTTGAAGAAGAAGAGGAGTTTGGATTTTATATCCTGCCTTTCACTCCCCTTAAGGCATCGGTTCTCAACCTGTGGGTCCCCAGATGTTGTTGAACTACAACTCCCATCACCCCTAGCTAGCAAGGCCAGAGCTCAGGGATGATGGGAGTTGTAGTCCAACAACATCTGGAGACCCACAGGTTGAGAACCGATGCCTTAAGGAGTCTCAAAGCAGCTAACCATCTCCTTTCACAACAAACACTCTGTGAGGTGAGTGGGGCTGAGAGACTTCAGAGAAGTGTGACTGGCCCAAGGTCACCCAGCAGCTGCATGTGGAGGAGCAGAGACACGAACCCGGTTCACCAGATTACGAGACTACCGCTCTTCACCACTACACCACACTGTCCCTGCTATCATGCATCAGCTCCCATTCCTCCCCTTGTTGAAAACATCTTATAACAGCACCCCACCAATTGCTCTCCTGCGTTTAGGTTATTTTCCTTTTTGGCGTATGGCAACACTTGGCAGAGCAAATTGCTTTCTTTATTACCTTATATCAGGCACAGGCAAACTCGGCCCTCCAGCTGTTTTGGAACTACAATTCCCATCATCCCTGACCACTGGTCCTGTTAGCTAGGGATGATGGGAGTTGTAGTCCCAAAACATCTGGAGGGCTGAGTTTGCCTATGCCTGCCTTATACGGTACACACCAGGCCACACAAGGTGGACACATTCACAGGCAGGGCCACTGGATACATTTCTACTGCAGCTGCCCTGCCTATGCATGTAATAAATAATAATAATAATAATAATAATAATAATAATAATAATACATTTATTTATACCCCACCCTCTCCAGCCAAAACCAGGCTCAGAATGGCTAACATCTAATATATAACATATTACCATAAAATCAAGCAATCAATTAAAATACATCCTAATATCAAATCAGAATCAAAGTGAAATCTAATCAGCTGGCAACCCACAAATTAGGGATGAGGACCTTAAATGCCCACTAGGCCTAACTGTTTATACTGATCTTATATGAGCCTGAGAGAAAAGCTGGGGGGCCATTTTCATGCAAGTTCTTATGGGGGAAAGCAGAGTCAGACTGAACCCTGAACAAAGGCCTGGCGAACAGCTCCGTCTTGCAGGCCCTGCGGAAAGATGTCAGATCCCGCAGGACCCTGGTCTCTTGTGGGAGAGCATTCCACCAAATCGGGGCCACAGCCAAAAAGGCCCTGGCCCTGGTCGAGGCCAGTCTAATCTCCTTGAGGACCAGGACCTCCAAGATGTTATTATTTGCGGACCGTAAGGTCCTCCGTGGGGCATACCAGGAGAGGCGGTCCTGTAGGTACGAGGGTCCTAGACTGTATACCCACTTAGTGCCTCAGAAACATAAGCAAAACACAAGGGGGGGGGGATTCAAACTTGGCTACCACACTTCCTCTTCCTTTGTGTTACACTCACTCTTGTTCGTGCTTTCATGTGCGCTTGCACCCATGCACACTTCATGGTAACCACCAAGTGTGAGAGACATGAATAGAGCGCTCATCTCTCTCAATGGAAGGAAGATTCAGACTGTGTCGTAGAACCCCCTACCGCCCACCAGGAATCCTGAAATGCCCACTAGTGGGCCATGCTCTAGCGCATGGGTAGGCAAACTAAGGCCTGGGGGCCGGATCCAGCCCAATAGCCTTCTCAATCCAGTCCATGGACAGTCTGGGAATCAGCGTGTTTTGACATCAGTAGAATTTGTCCTTTTATTTAAAATGCATCTCTGGGTTATTTGTGGGGCATAGGAATTCGTTCACTTTTTTCCTTCAAAATATGGTCTGGCCCCCCACAAGATTTGAAGGACAGTGGACCGGCCCCCTGCTGGAAAAGTTTGCTGCCTATCGCAGTTATTTCCCTGTATACAGTGGTGCCCCGCAAGACGAACGCCTCGCAAGACGAAAAACCCGCTAGACGAAAGGGTTTTCCGTTTTGGAGGCACTTCGCAAAACGAATTCCCCTATGGGGTTGCTTTGCAAGACGAAAAAAATCTTGCATCCCCCGCGGGTTTTTTTCGCTTTTCCCCCCTTTTCTTAAGCCGCTAAGCCGCTTATCAGCTGTTCCGCTGATAAGCTGCTTAACAGCTGATCGCTGGAAGCCGCTTGACAGCTGTAGCGCTAATCCGCTAAGCTGTCAATGGGCTTGCTTCGCAAGACGAAAAAAACGCTATACGAAGAGCCTCACGGAACGGATTAATTTCGTCTTGCGAGGCACCACTGTACTTGAAACTGCCTTCCAGAACACCCCCGTGATCAGCCGTCCTCCCCCTAATTCTTTCACATCTCACCTCGTCCTGTAAGTCTGGTTACTCTGAGAAAGGACTTTCTCCCAGGTCACTTTCCACCCCACACCTTCTTCTGATTTAGTGCCCTACAGCTTAATCTGCAGAAACCCAGACACGGAGCAATTCAGGCTGGAGATGGACCACAACTCTGATCAGGAAGAAGTTTATGGGCGCTGCTCGCTGCCTCCGATTCTTTTGGCTCTCAATTGCCCCAGTTAAACAGGCTCTGGAAACCATGACAGAGACCCACTTACCAGAGGCAAAGAAAATAAACAAATAAATAAACACATAAATACAGGGTGAGCACGCACATCATGCACAGCAAGCCCACTTAAATGCACTTTCGATGTAGGGTGGGGTTGAGAGACAGATTGGTCTGCCTCCAGTCAGATACACTAAAATATTTAACGAAAGGGCATGCAGGAGTAGGTTAAATCAGCAGTCGTGCTAGCAAGGAAAAGGGCTGTCCTTGCACATTACGGCAACTTATGGTTTTTGCGCCGCACCACCACCAACTGTCATAGGGACAGACAGAGAGGATCAGCTGCAGTGGAAGAATCTCTGCCCCATTTTGATTCCGGTGTCAGGTCCTGTTACCAACTGTATTTCCGAGTCCCTGACTTCCCTTGCCTTTGCATCCCACTTTTTAAAAAAATAAATAAATGCATAAAATCATTGAGGCAGCAACTGACAAGCTAGCAGTGCATTTAAGCGAAGGCTCATTAAACTTTAAACCAGCTAAGAGAGACAAGGAAGGGGGCCTTGGTACCAATGCAGATTTGCAGAATGAAAAGAAGAGGGACGGGGAGAGAAGTGCCAACTTGTTCAAAATACAGTCAATAAGGGACAGCCAAGGAAATAATTCAAGAGGGCAAACAGCTGCTGCCACTACTGCATTCCTTTAGTACGGATAAGCAGGGTTTGGAACCAGCATAAAATGAAAAATAAAATAAACACTTTCTGGATTGGATTTGGATGTCTGCACTATGTTTTAAAATACGCTTCCTTAATAGAAACCAGAGGTTTTGGATTGTCGTTAGACATTTCAAAATGGTGTGGACAAGATAAATAATGAAGTTCGTATGCACATGCACACACGCAGCATTTTTTTAAAAAATAAGCCAAGCCTGTTTGCAGGTTTCATATAACTTCTTTCCTGCACTGCTTTCTACTTTTCTCAGGCTCTACGATGATTCACAGTGGTGCCATCAAGGCAGGACACTGTGGCCATCAGGAGCACCTGCCATTGTCTCCCAGCACAACAGGACTGGCTCATCACATTTTAAAGCATGTGAAATAATACATTTTACCATTTAACTAGGGCAGATTTGGGCGGGGGGGAGGTTGGACATGATGTCATTAAGTCCAGAGTCTACAATCACACACCAGCACCACTGGTTATTCCTGGACCAGGCATTGCTCAAAATAAGGAAGAATCAGTACTTTTCGCTTGAGTCAGAATGGATCTGGCTCTTGTTTTCGTCCCACTTCAAAGTCTGCAGATTGACTCACTTGCAAGAACTGCCATTTATTTATTTATTCAGCTACATTTATACCAAGCTTTTCCTGAAAACAGCTCAAGGTGGCATGCAGAGTTCTCCCTCTCCCCGTAATTATCCTCACAACAACCCTGTGAAGTAGGTTCAGCTGAGAGACAGTGACTAGCTTAAGATCACCCTGTGAGTTTCATGGCTGAGTGGGGACTAGAACACCCACCTCCTCAGGTCTCACGCCAGCACTCTAACCACTGCACCACAGTGGCTCATGAGTGGGGAAGGGCTGTAGCTCAGTAGCAGACCTTTTGCTCTGCTTGTGGCATTTTCAGGTAGGGCTGGGAGCAGGGCCCTCTGGACTGGGTGTAAGACAGTTTCCCATGTTCCTATCTGGCTCTGCAATAACCTTTGTGCACTAAGACAGCTCTCTTCAGGGAGTACAAAGTGCCTGGTTTGCACTGCGATCAAGTCTGTGGTGGACAGAAATTGGACAACAGTTCAGTGGCAACTTCCTAGTGGCAGCCGAGAATTTCAGCAGAGTGCTTCTTCTGTTTGCTAGCAGGAGTCCTAACTCCAGATTGCTTAAAGCACACACTTGCGGTGTGAAAGCTTTCGGGAGGTTTTCTTGAGCATGCAATCCTTGCTTTGCAAATTTAAGCATACTTCAGCAGACCCGAGATTCTGGCACAAAAGGAAGCGGACCAGGTAAGACTGAAATCAACCCGTCCTTGGTGCAGACTGATCCGATAGGAGGGGCGGGGCTGGGAGGAGGGAGGAAGAGAAACAGCAGGTTCTGCTTTGCATACTGGACCAAAGAATCTCTTAGGATGCAATCCAAAAAACAAAACACCAAACCCACTTACGTGGGAACAAGCTCTGCTGGTTATAGTGGGATTACTTGTGAGTATGCACACACAGGACTGTAGTGCCCAGCTGACGAAAGCTATGAAAAATGCCCAGGAAGAATGACACAACTACCACTCTTCCATTTTAACTACAGGCTCCATTCCTCATCCCCACCCCCACCCCTGAGCATGAAATATGTGCTGAGACGGCTTGCATGTCAAAAGGCGCTGATTACGCATCACATTTCAGCAGTGGCTTCTCTTGGGTTTCTGCTCTTGCCTCAGCCTGAGGTGCCTCAGATGCAGCCACACAGATCTGTCACTGAGAAACAAGCACGCAGTCATTTAGTGTCAGAGCAAATGTCCCTTTGGTGTGCCTGCATGGGGGGCGGGGGAGAGAAGAAAACATAGCTGCAATTCTGCGCAACTGCCTGATTAATCACAGTGCAAGCAGCACTGCTTTGCCCCCTTCAGTATTTGTGGCCATGGAAAGAGGGGGGAGAAGTTGCTGCTGGTGCAAGAGAGGGGAAACCACCACCCACCCCTCGCACAAGTCCGTCTTGCAACCTGGGCATCCGGCACTATTCAGGCCAGAGTCCAGAAGGGTTGTCTTGACTTGAGAGGCAAGCTGTGGTAGCCATGATGTCTGTGCTCTGTCTCCACAGCTGGAGGCAGTGCTACTTCTGAATACAGTGGTACCTCGGGTTACATACGCTTCAGGTTACAGACTCTGCTAACCCAGGTTAAGAACTTTGCTTCAGGATGAGAACAGAAATCATGCTCCGGCAGCGCGGTGGCAGCAGGAGGCCCCATTAGCTAAAGTGGTGCTTCAGGTTAAGAACAGTTTCAGGTTAAGAACGGACCTCCGGAACGAATTAAGTACTTAACCCGAGGTACCACTGTACCAGGATGGGAGAACACAGGTGGGTTTAGGGGAGCGTGACCGGTTCAGTCGCACTGGGTGCAGAGTCTCAGGGGTGCTGCAGGGAATGCCACAACTATTATTTAGAATGGAGTGCAAGAGGTGGAGGCGCACCAAATTTTGGCATTGCACAGGGCGCCAATGAAACTTGAGACCCCACTAGGGAGAGGGCTCTTGTGCTCAAATCCTGCATGCTGGTTTCCCACAGTGGGCATCTGGTTGGCCACTGTGAGAACAGGATGGTGGAAGAGAGGGGCCACTGGCCTGATCCAGGATGCACTTCTTACACCCAGTACACACTGAATAGCAAAATGGGGCTCCCCCTGGAGGGGAAAGGGTTGTGGCTCACTGAAAGAGAACATGCTGTGGATACAGAAGTTCCCTAGGTTTAATCCCTGGCTTCTCCAGGTAGGGCTACAAGAGATCCCTGTGTCTGTCCGCCCACACAGGTAACACTGAGCTAGATGGTCTGGCACAGTGTAAAGCCATTTCCTACATTCCCTTGTTGCATAAGAGCCCCAGCTGCAGTATTGTCAGAATCACAGAATTGTAGAATTGGAAGGGAAGCCAGGAATTTCAACATACAGTCCCCCATTCAATTTGAAACCATACTGGACCATACTTAACTTTGCAAAAGTGCTAGGAGTTTTATTGCTGCACCACTAGGTAGGAAGCTAGGCCTTAAGCTTTTGCACCCCTAAATTTAGGGCCAATGCTATGTTCAGAAGGCCATCCTCAGGTCCTCCAACCCAGCTAGGTGAGGTGGGTGGCAAGGAAAGGAGGAGTTTTTCAGGGGTGGTGTCTAACCTGCCCTGTTCTGACAGTGGCCAACCAGATGCTTGGGGAAACCAGCAAGCAGGTCCCAAGCGCAAGATCATTCTCTCCCCTTCTGTGGCTTCCAGAAGCAGAGATTCAGAAGCATAACTGCCTCTGAGCATGGAGGCAGGCCAGCGCCATCTTGGCCAGTAGCCATCAGTAGCTGCCTCCTCCATGAATTTGTCCAATCCTCTTTTATTTTTATTTTATTATTCCAATCTTTATTACATTTTAAAAATTTAAAAAGAAAGCATACATTAAACATTACATCCAAATATTCAAAACTAAAAAGAAAAAATACAACACAAAAAAGAATAAAAATATAAAAGGGAAATAAAAGGGGGGGGGAGAGAAAAGCGAAAGAAAAAAAGGAATTGATAAAGTACACCAAATTATTCAAAGGATACGAACAGTGATTTGATTATTCTATTCGCCAAGTTCCCAGAAAGAAATTACATTTGTATTCCTTCTTTTCTTTCTTTACAGTCTCTTTCTGTTCTGGAAAACTAGTTTGAATCCCTTCTGTGCTGATTGACTTCCCTCTATCTCTTTGTGGTTTCTATACTTTTCTTAAGTAGCGAGTATTCTGTATTCATTTATTAACATCAATCTATCCCATATAACTGTGAAATTAATCTAGGCAGAGCAAAGTATTATTTTTGTAAACATATTTTTATCAGATAGTTTTTGAAGCAATCCCATTCCTTTTTTACCTAATCGCTTGAGTGGTTTCTTATTAGGTCTGTCATTTTGGCTAGTTCAAGGTACTCACACAACTTTAATTGCCACTCATCTTTCGTTGGTGTTAATTCACTTTTCCAATATTTCACTATTAGCACTCTGGCCGCTGTTGTCGCATAGAGAAACACTCTTTTATTTTCGTTTGGAATGCTTATCGTTAGAATGCCTAATAGGAAAGCTTCAGGTTTGTTTAAAAATGGGTGTTTTAGCGTTCTTTTTAGTTCCTCATAGATCATGCCCCAATTTTTTTTAATGTGGGGGCATGTCTACCACATGTGGGAAAAGGTTCCTTCATTTTGTTTATATCTCTAACACATATTGTTATTCTTTTTATAAACCGTATTTTTTGCTCTATAAGACTCACTTTTTCCCTCCTAAAAAGTAAGGGGAAACGTGTGTGCGTCTTATGGAGCAAATGCAGGCTGCGCAGCTATCCCAGAAGCCAGAACAGCAAGAGGGATTGCTGCTTTCACTGCGCAGAGATCCCTCTTGCTGTTCTGGCTTCTGGGATTCAGAATATTTTTTTTCTTGTTTTCCTCCTCCAAAAACTAGGTGCGTCTTGTGGTCTGGTGCATCTTATAGAGCAAAAAATACAATTATTTTTGCTAATATGGATGAGATCAGGTACCATCTGTATATCATTTTCATAAAGTTTTCTTTTATCAGATAGCACGCGGTGAATTTTAAGTCTTTTTTCCATAATTTCCCCCATTTTTCCATCTCAATTGGATAACCAAAATCATGTGCCCAGTGTGGTGTAGTGGTTAAGAGCGGTAGTCTCTAATCTGGGGAACCGGGTTCTCTTCCCCGCTCCTCCACCTGCAGCTGCTGGGTGACCTTGGGCCAGTCACACTTCTCTGAAGTCTCTCAGCCCCACTCACCTCACAGAGTGTTTGTTGTGGGGGAGGAAGGGAAAGGAGAATGTTAGCCACTTTGAGACTCCTTAAAGGGAGTGAAAGGCGGGATATCAAATCCAAACTCTTCTTCTTCTTCTTCTTCCCCTTCACCTCCTTCACCTCCTTGTCCTTAAGGTTCCAGTCTAGTAATAGTCTGTATGTTTTAGATAATATCTTTTTATTGTTTAATAATAATTATTTTTCTAAATCTGATATATTTGTGTCAAATTCATTTATCTTTTTATCTGCTTTAAAAAATTCATTTAACGGATAATACTGTAGCCAGTTCAGTCCTGTCTGCTTTAATTCTTCATATTTTTAATTTTTCAATTGGTTATTTTCTTCTTCTAACATTTCCTTATACGTTACCCAATTATTACCCATATTTTTCTTTTTTACTGCTATTGCTTCTACCGGTGACAACCACCAAGGGGTTTGGGGATCCAGTAATTTTTTTTTGTTTCTTTCCTATACAGTAAATAGCGATTTCCTAATTATATGATTGAGGAATCCTTTATGGGTTTTAACTTTACTATATCTCAGATAACTGTGGCAGTGTCCAAACCTCTTTTCAGCCTTTCTAGGCTGGTGGACATCTCTGCTGCAGAGCACAGCTGGCTATCTTCCTAACACCGGGGGACCTTCCTTTCTAACTAGGGCTTGCTTTATCAGGTTGTAAACCTTATTTTGAAGGAACCCCTGGAAAGCAGGCAGGGAGAGGTGAACCAAATAGAGGGAAGGAAAGCAAAGACTCACTGCTGAGCTAAACTGGAAATTAATTTGCAAAACACATAATAGGCAGAAGGCAACAATATTCCAAGCAGTGGCACATTCACTGCTGGGTGGAGAGGGGTAGCAAAAGCTCTTGTGCACCTTTCACCATTGTGCTCAGTGGAAATTTCTTAAGGTATTTTTTTTATAAAGGGTGGGATAAACCACAGTCATAAGACAAGAATACAATGGGATCTGCTAAACGCTGCACTGCAGAGCTAAAAATAGTTACACGCTGCAGGACGCTTGCATATCCAGGAATAATTCCTAAGGGACTAATGCTGAGAAAACAAGCGGGGCGGGGGCAGGTGAATGGAAGAAAAGCATGGAGACAGCAAAAGTAAGAAATGGGGGCAGGTGGGAGAAGAGGGGAAGGAGGACGAATTTTGCAATGCTTAACGTTTTCCTCCCATAAGTTAGCAACAAGAGAGAGACTAGTAAGAAGGAGATACTGCATGTATCTTTGAATAGAAAAAAAAATCATCTGCATTTTGTGCACAAAGAAAATTAGAAAGTGTGCAGTGTGGGAAAGGGACAAATTGGGGGCTGGGGATTCTGTCCTTCTACAAGCAGTGATAAAGATCACAGGAAGCAAACTGTGAGACCAATTGCTGCCAACCTTGGCGCCCTCCAGGTATTTTGAACTAGAGCTTCCATCAGCCATGCTGGCTTGGGCTGATGGAAGTTGCAGATCAAAACATCTGGCAAGCACAAGGTTAGGGAAGGCTGAATTAGATCATGATTTTATGGCAAGGGACAAAGCATTTCTCTCTAGACTAGGAGCCTCTTCACACCTTATGCTCCAAAGTACATTCCTAGATGTATTTAAAGATGCAGCTAAAAAAATTTAACAGGACAATCAGAACAGGCATGCCCACCAGGGCCAGGGTTGTCTATACACTGTGTGCAAATATAAGGCTGCCCTGTGCAGAGCGTGGAATATCCTCAAGGAGTTCCTCAGACTCTGGACTGGAGCAAACTGATCTAGGGCAATAGTGTGAAATGTCTATTGCCAAAGGGACAACCCAAAACATGTGACATCAAGTTCCAAGGTATCAACATTCAAGAACAGGGTAGGTGGAAGCTAACGATGACTAACAACATTTTGGGGGCATATCCCAGCAACTTGTGACACATATCCAAGCATGATTTTTTTTTTTAATACAATGCTAAACCACTGAGCCTCTTGGGCTTGCAGATCGGAAGGTCGGCGGTTCGAATCCCCGCGATGGGGTGAGCTCCTGTTGCTCGGTCCCTGCTCCTGCCAGCCTAGCAGTTTGAAAGCACATCAAAGTGCAAGTAGATAAATAGGTACCGCTCTGGTGGGAAGGTAAACAGTGTTTCCGTGCGCTGCTCTGGTTCGCCAGAAGCGGCTTAGTCCTGCTGGCCACATGACCCAGAAGCTGTATACCAGCTCCCTCGGCCAGTAAAGCAAGATGAGCGCTGCAACCCCAGAGTTGGTCACGACTGGACCTAACGGTCAGGGTCCTTTACCTTTACCTTTAAGAAGAAATAGCACCACCACAAAAACAAAAACAAAAACAACTGTGAGGGCAATGCACCTTTGACTGTCCCTGAAAACTAACAATATGACTTTCAATTGGGTAAAATTTAAGGTTCTGCACATAGGCAGAAATAATCAGATGCACAAATACAGGATGAAGTACACCTGGCTTGACAGCAGTACATGTGAAAAGGATCTAGAGGGGGGTCTTAGTCAATATGAGTCAACAAGATGATGGAGCGGGGGGGGGGGAATCCCTAATGCAGTTCTGAGCTCTGTTGTTGTTGTTTAGTTGTGTCCGACTCTTCGTGACCCCCTGGACCAGAGCACGCCAGGCCCTCCTGTCTTCCACTGCCTCCCGCAGTTTGGTCACACTCATGCTGGTAGCTTCGAGAACACTGTCCCACCATCTCGTCCTCTGCCGTCCCCTTCTCCTTGCGCCCTCCATCTTTCCCAGCATCAGGGTCTTTTCCAGGGAGTCTTCTCTTCTCATGAGGTGGCCATAGTACTGGAGCCTCAGCTCTGAGCTCTATAGTGTCCAGATAAAGGGAAGTTATAGTACCACACTTTTCTGCCTTGGTCAGACCCCACCTAGACTCCTGTGTTCAGTTCTGGGCATAAGAGTTTAAGAAGGATGCTGACCAGGTAAAGCTTGTGCAGAGAAGGGAGACCAAGATGATAAAGAGCCTGAAAACTGAGCGTTATGAAGAACAGTTGAGGGAATTGTGTATCTTTAGCCTGGACAAGACAGAGAGGTGACAAGATTTCCATCTTAAAATACCTGAAGGGCTGTCACATGGAAGATGGAGTAAGCTTATTTTCTGCTGCTCCAGAGTGTAGGACCTGAACCAACGGATTCAAATTACAAAAAAGGAGATTGCAGCTATACATTAGGAAGAACTTTCTGGTAGTAAGAGCTGTTCGACAGCAGGGCAGTGGACGATCTCGGAAGTTCTTCACTGGAGGCTTGTTTTAACAGAGGTTGGATGGTCACCTGTCAGGAATTCTTTAGCTGCGATTCCTGCATTGCAGGGGGTTGGACTAGATGACCCCTGGTGTCCCTTCCAACTCTACAATTCTAGGATTCTAATCCTAAAAAAGGAAACATTTCCCAAGCAGCTTTCTTTCCAGAGCTAGACAATATTTGAGGTACTTGAACTGTTCATGCTCCAGTGCTTCTTAATCAGCACATTAATCCATAGCCACTAACACCATGGGCTTTCAGATGGGTTTCCTAAAAAGACCAAGATTAAAATAGGAGGTTTTTCAACTGTGACCTGGCAAAGGCCAAATGGCATCTCCCATTAATGAGATTCAGATATATGGCCAGCCTTTGTTCAGGGAGTGTGGTGTGAGCTGCTTCAGAGATGGCAATCAACACTTGTGCCAATTTACAGTAAGGTAATTTTCGTAAGGTAAGAAGCCATCGCAAGAGGATTTCACCTCATCCGATTTAAGCAGGGAGTGTTTCTTGCAACCGACCTGCGTGTGGAGATGGCTGGCTGTGACATCCCAGAGGCATTCTCATACCTACACGCCCATGTGTGTAGAAGCCAGAGGCTCACCACACACAGGTTTATTTCATAAAAAGAGGCAGGACTACAACATGTAGTCACTCCCTTAAGAGAAGGGGTCAAACGCAAATGTGAAGATTTGCACCAGGAACCTCGTTAAGCCACCACAAGGATGACTGCTCATCCCAGACACTGTTAAGTACTGTAGTAAAAGGCTGAAGACGGCAATGGAGAATGCCTGGCTGTGCTCGACATAGTTCTATTTTGAAGGGATGAGGGCTGGGGATACACACTTTCGGAAAAAAAATGAAAAAAGCAGCTTACAAGAAGCCAAAGCCAATGGCTGGAACCAATTACTATTCCAACCAAGCGCAATAGAAGCTGCCACTGCAACCAAGCAAGAACAGGAAAAATATTCCAACACTGATGAGGAATAAATTGAATAAGACATCCTCAGGAATGACAGAGGAGACCGGCTGGGGAAACTATTTCTCCATCTGCCAGTAAGGTGACGGAATGACTCAGAAAAGACTTGGGGGTGGTAGAAAAGGGAGGGGAGCGATAATGCCTTGGATCTGCCTTTACAGTCATCGAAACCCTCATTTTGCACCTTACACAGAGGCCTAGAGGTGTATTCTTCAGCATTACTACTTACAGTAGTGCCTCGCAAGACGAAATTAATTCGTTCCGCAAGTCTCTTCGTCTTGCGAGTTTTTCGTCTTGCGATGCACGGTTTTCCATAGGAATGCATTGAAAATCAATTAATGCGTTCCTATGGAAACCGCCTTCCCCCGACCTCTTCTGGCGGGCGGCATTTTAAAATCGCCCGGGACAGCGGAGGACTTCTCCGCTGTCCGGGGCGATTTAAAAGCCCCTGGGAAGGCAGGCAGGGGGGACAAAGGCTTTCTCGCCCCCCCGCTCGGCTTCGGGACATCGTTCCGATGCCGGGCGGCGGGGGGAGGCTTTCCCGCCCCGCCGCCGGGCTTCGGGACGATGCCCCGATGCCGGGCGGCTGGGGGAGGCTTTCCCGCCCGGCCGCCCGGCTTCGGGACATCGTTCCGATGCCGGGCGGCGGGGGGAGGCTTTCCTGCCCCACCGCCCGGCATCGGGACGATGCCCCGAAGCCGGGCGGCTGGGGGAGGCGTTCCTGCCCCACCGCCCGGCATCGGGACGATGCCCCGAAGCCGGGCGGCTGGGGGAGGCGTTCCTGCCCCACCGCCCGGCATCGGGACGATGCCCCGAAGCCGGGCGGCGGGGGGAGGCTTTCCCGCCCGGCCGCCCGGCTTCGGGACATCGTTCCGATGCCGGGCGGCTGGGGGAGGCTTTCCTGCCCCACCGCCCGGCATCGGGACGATGCCCCGAAGCCGGGCGGCTGGGGGAGGCGTTCCTGCCCCGAAGCCGGGCGGCGGGGGGAGGCTTTCCCACCCGGCCGCCCGGCTTCGGGACATCGTTCCGATGCCGGGCGGCTGGGGGAGGCTTTCCTGCCCCACCGCCCGGCATCGGGACGATGCCCCGAAGCCGGGCGGCTGGGGGAGGCGTTCCTGCCCCACCGCCCGGCATCGGGACGATGCCCCGAAGCCGGGCGGCTGGGGGAGGCTTTCCCGCCCGGCCGCCCGGCTTCGGGACATCGTTCCGATGCCGGGCGGCTGGGGGAGGCTTTCCTGCCCCACCGCCCGGCATCGGGACGATGCCCCGAAGCCGGGCGGCTGGGGGAGGCGTTCCTGCCCCACCGCCCGGCATCGGGACGATGCCCCGAAGCCGGGCGGCGGGGGGAGGCTTTCCTGCCCCACCGCCCGGCATCGGGACGATGCCCCGAAGCCGGGCGGCTGGGGGAGGCGTTCCTGCCCCACCGCCCGGCATCGGGACGATGCCCCGAAGCCGGGCGGCTGGGGGAGGCGTTCCTGCCCCACCGCCCGGCATCGGGACGATGCCCCGAAGCCGGGCGGCTGGGGGAGGCTTTCCCGCCCGGCCGCCCGGCTTCGGGACATCGTTCCGATGCCGGGCGGCGGGGGGAGGCGTTCCTGCCCCACCGCCCGGCATCGGGACGATGCCCCGAAGCCGGGCGGCTGGGGGAGGCGTTCCTGCCCCGAAGCCGGGTGGCGGGGGGGGAGGCTTTCCTGCCCCGAAGCCGGGCGGCTGGGGGAGGCTTTCCCGCCCGGCCGCCCGGCTTCGGGACATCGTTCCGATGCCGGGCGGCGGGGGAGGCTTTCCTGCCCCGCCGCCGGGCTTCGGGACATCGTTCCGATGCCGGGCGGCGGCGGGAGGCGTTCCTGCCCCGCCGCCCGGCATCGGAACGATGCCCCGAAGCCGGGCGGCTGGGAGAGGCGTTCCTGCCCCGCCGCCCGGCATCGGGACGATGCCCCGAAGCCGGGCGGCGGGGGGAGGCTTCAAAAGCCTTCCGGGGGCTTTTAAATCGCCCCGGACAGTCCTGGGGCGATTTAAAAGCCCCCGGAAAGGCAGGCAGGGGGGAGCAAAGACTTTTGCCCCCCGCCCGCCTTCGGAAGAGGTCCAGGACCTCTTCCCAAGGCGGGCGGGGGGCAAAAGTCTTTGCCCCCCCCTGCCTGCCTTCAAAAGCCGTCTGGGATAGCGGGAAGCGCTTCCCTGCTATCCCGGACCGCTTTTAAAATGCTGGCGGTGGGGAGCAAAGCCTTTCGCCCCCGCCGGCCTTCCTGGACCTCTTCTGAAGTCCGGAGGGGGGGGAAAGGCTTTGCTCCCCACCGCCAGCATTTAAAAAAAGGTCCCCGAGATTTCCCTATGGGCTTTCGTCTTGCGATGCAAGCCCATAGGGAAAATCGTCTAGCGAAGCGTCGCAAAAACCGAAAAACCCTTTTGTCTTGCGGGTTTTTCGTCTTGCGAGGCATTCGTCTTGCGGGGCACCACTGTATATCAAGGGCATATGTCCCGAGTTCTCCCTTAATCCTGAAACACCAGAGAAGCTAATGTTCTCCAAATTTTCTGGACTACCATTACACTGAGATCCAGTGCCGAGGGCCTTCTGGCGGTTCCCTCATTGCGAGAAGTGAGGTTACAGGGAAACAGGCAGAGGGCCTTCTCGGTAGTGGCGCCAGCCCTGTGGGACACCCTCCCGTCAGATGTCAAGGAAATAAGCAGCTATCCGACTTTTAGAAGACATCTGAAGGCAGCCCAGGGCAGCCCTGAAGGCAGTTCAGGGAAGTTTTTAATATTTAATGCTGTATTGTTTTTAACACTTGATTGGGAGCCGCCCAGAGTGGCTGGGGAAAGTCAGCCAGATGGGCAGGGTATAAATAATAAATTATTATTATTATATTATTATTATTATCATCCATGGCCACTGGCCATGCTGGTGGGAGTTGCAGCACAACGCACCTGGAGGACACCATGTTGAGAAAGGCTGTTCCAGGTTGTGGCATCAGAGGATCCCGCATGCGCACTGGAGAACATTAGAAGCATAGGAAACTGCTTTATTCTGAGTCAAGCCACTGATCCTAGCTTTGTGCTGACCACACAGAGTGGCCATGACTCTCAAGGGTCCGACAGAAAGTCTTTCCCAGACCTACCAGGGGATGCCAGCGAATGAACCTGGGACCTTCTGTATGCAAAGCAGTTACTCTGCCCACCATCCCCCCACAATGCAGCTGCAGCAGGCAATAAGCAGCATTGCATTAAAGCTCATCAGACCAAAAATGGAAGGGTGGTAGAAGGTTAGCAGGACACTCCTCTTAAAGGTAAAGGGACCCCTGACCATTAGGTCCAGTTGCGGATGACTCGGGGGTTGCAGCGCTCATCTCGCTTTACTGGCCAAGGGAGCCGGCGTACAGCTTCCAGGTCATCTGGAGAAACAGAGCAGTGCATGGAAACACCATCTACCTTCCCACCAGAGCGGTACCTATTTATCTACTTGCACTTTGACGTGCTTTCAAACTGCTAGGTTGGCAGGAGCAGGGACTGAGCAACAGGAGCTCACCCCGTCGCAGGGATTCGAACCACTGACCTTCCAATCGGCAAGTCCTAGGCTCTGTGGTTTAACCCACAGCGCCACCCGCATCCTGACACTCCTCTTAAAAGACACTTATTCCCAGGATCGATAAAGCTTTACTCCAAGCAAAGCTCATTTAAGGGTGTGTGCATGTTTAAGGAATACAGTGGTACCTCGGGTTACATACGCTTCAGGTTACATATGCTTCAGATTACAGACTCTGCTAACCCAGAAATAGTGCTTCAGGTTAAGAACTTTGCTTCAGGATGAGAACAGAAATTGTGCAGTGGCGGTGTGGCAGCAGCAGGAGGCTCCATTAGCTAAAGTGGTGTTTCAGGTTAAGAACAGTTTCAGGTTAAGTACGGACCTCTGGAACGAATTAAGTACTTAACCCGAGGTACCAGTGTAGTATATTAAAAAGGGAGCATGAGGCATAAAAGCACATTCTTTGCAGCAGGTATGGTGAGGTCCCCTGTGTGATCTGAATGGCTCTAACGTGGAGAGATGACTTTCAAAGTAGCTCTGCTTCCCAAGAGGAAACAAATCTGTCAGGGGTCACTGAGGCAGCATGCCCAAATTGCACCCACCCACCAGGCTATGTTCACTGCAGGTCCCACTAATGAGTTGTCCAGGCAATAGAGAGTGGGGATTAAATTCTGTGCCTGCAGAAGCACCCACCAAAATCCTCTCTACTTCACTTGACACCACCAGCCAGAATATGACCTCTGACTTTACCGGGAGCCTTTGGGCTGGACTCCCAAAGGTATTGGGTTCCCCCAGGCTATTTCCACTCAAGGATTACAAATACACTCTGGAATACAGCTATAACGGAGAAAAATACGCAGAATTTGAGATTTTGACAAGGACTAGAACCTCCAGATACTTTTTACATATACAGTAGAATCATCCTTTTGAACACGAGCCTCATCATAAGCCTGGCAATCTGGAATTACATTTGATAATAAGATAACGCTATTATTATTTACTTGGACTTTGTTATTTAACCCATGCACAACTGGACCCATGCTATGTGCTATTTTGTATTTTTGTTCTTAACCTTTTAATTTTAATGTGTTATAACTGTTCTCTCCGTTTCAATATACATTACAAAATGAATTTTTTAAAGGGTTGCAAATGAAGCCCACATCTTTGCTTTAGAACCCTTTCTCCATGGAAACTTTATACCAGGAACACAGAGGTGGTGTAGAGCGAGAGCAGTACAGTTTTCTGCTGTCAGGGTAAGATAAGAACAGAGACGCCCTTCACATCTAGGCCACCACCTTTCCAAAAACAAGCCCGGATGGGAACATTTCTTGGTATCTCAGGCAGTGACCTTCAGCGTCAGTAAACAGCTGGTCAGCCTTGGTTTAGTTTGAAGGTTTTTTTTTGCAGACCTCCACAAACTTTCAACTACAGACAAGCAAGTTAGAATTAAATGTGCAATTGAGCACATTCTGAGCAGGAGACTTCAGTACCAGGACTGAACTGAGCTCACGAACCTTTCACCAGGGCCAGCCAAGGACATTGTGATGGCTGAGGAAACCACAAAATTCCCCCTCCCATTTGGGAAGAAGGAGTGAGGGAAAGCTTACATCGGGAACAAGGCTGGGAGGGAAATCAAATCAGAATTAACCAACAAAGGCCATCAGAGTGCGTAAGGGGCCTTCTCTGAATCACACCAGGTGGGCAAAGACCCCAGGAGACCCCATTTCCTCCCTAGAGGTGGGAGGAGACCAGCAGTGTTCCTTACAGTGGTACCTCTGGTTGCGAACAGGATCCGTTCCGGAGCCCCGTTCACAACCTGAAAGGAATGCAACGGATCACAATTCGCTGCTTCTGCGCATGCGCGTGACATCATTTTGCATGTCTGTGCATGCGACGCAACCCAGAAGTAACCCTTTCCGGTACTTCGGGGTTGTCACAGGACGCAACCTGAAAAGACGTAACCTGAACCGAACATAACAAGAGCTAGGACTGTATTTGCCAACAGGTTGCTGTTGAGGCAGCATTTGGGGAGGGGTCTAGCCAAAGAAGAAGCAGGCCCAGCCTCCAAGGAGCATGCACAGCTGTGGCTGCCACTGCGGCAGAGGCCAGGTCTGCTGCCCCTGTGCATCCTGCTGCTTGAGGTCCTGCCTTCCATACACAAGCCTACTCCTAGTTGGTGCTCTGCTTTTCAGCAGACTACTTTACGTGGAACAAGTCGAGCTTTTGTTGCTATGGTTCAACAACTGGGAGCAAGAAGCCCTTGCAGAGCTGCTACAAACCATCCAAAGATCTGCTAGTAGATTCAAGTCTGACATTTGCCCATCCCAGTTCGACGCTCAGCTAGAGGATCAAGCAATCCCAAATGCTATTTAAACTAATTACTTGAAATTGTTTATATGCTGCCTTTGGGGGGCATGCCCCACCCAAGAAAGCACACAAGATTATAAGATGACAAACAATCGTAGCAATTAGTTACAATAACATTAATAGCTATGAAAAAGACCATTGAAAATAAACAACATGACCATTGAAAATAAAGCTACCTATGGTGCATTCTGCAATATAGACCAAAAAAAGTGGGTTTTATACATCAAGGCCATGCACATCTCTGTGGGAAAGGAATTCCACAATCTGGGGGCCACCAGAGAAAAGCCCCCCAACTTCTGTGCATGTCAACTAAATCACAGGCAGGCACACTAGCAGGACCTCTGGGGCAGATCTCAATGCCCGGACAAATAAGTCGGCCCCAAGCATTTAGGGCAAGGGTAGCTAACATGTTTCGGGTTAAGGTCAACCCTCCAAGAACAGAATCCGAAAGTGTTAAAAAGTGGGCCATAGCCAATTTTAACTTTTTTAAAAATGGGCAAATTCATTGGTGTATTGGGGCACAAAAAACTCAGCAGAGTTCGCTGGTTGCACTACAAGTTAACCACCCCCTGGTCTTGCACTTTACAAAGTTAAAACCAACACTTTGGGCCTTGAAAATGAAGTCGTAACCTGTGCAACTGGTACAGAATTGGTGTCCCACACTCTGACCCCCTTACCCCTGCAAGCCACCAAGCAGCAACAGTTTGCACCAGCTAGAGTTTCTGGGTGGTCTTCAAAGGGAGGCGGACATAGAGCACATTACAGTAGCCTAACCTGGACATGACTAGTGAATGGATTACTGAGACAAGGTCCGATTTCTCCAGCTAGGTTCATAGCTGGCATCCCAGCCCAATGCGGTAAAAGGTACTCCTAGCCACTTGTGCTTCCACAGACAGCAATGAGTGCAGGTGTCAACACACCCACCTACTCCCAGCAAAGCTATGAATCTGGTCCTTGATCCTGTTCCCATGCACAGCACTAAGGGGCGTGATAAGGATGTGATTCCCCCCCCCCTCCAGCTTTAATTTTTTCTAATTGTTATTTTTCATCCCTCCCCCAATCTGCTGAGCAGCACTTGAAACCAAAATATTGTTTTGCGACAGATGGGAAGCCTCAGAAGAAACAGAAGAACAGGACTTATAATAATCTGCAGTTTCATTTCCATAAAGTCTCTCAGAAGCCTTGGTGCCTTTCGCTCATGGAGTGATTTCAGAAAGATATGTCCGGATGACAACTGCTTCTGCATTTGACGCTCAAGGTTAAGTGAAGCCTATCTGGATCCTTATGAAATAGGCAGCAACAATCCGACCTTTTCCTGCACTAGAAAAACCATGGTACTTTCCATGAAGCATAGGGAAGTTGATGCAAGTGTCAGCTGAAGCAGAATTTGAACCCTGAACTGAAAACTTCAAAATTCATATTGAGTATGTCTGGAAACATCTGTCATTAATGATTTGGAAGAGCCTAAGATTGGCCACGGTCTGATAGGAGAGTTTTAACCATGTAGAAGTAAAGTTTGCTGCTGGAGCCTAGGTTTTACAAATCCTGTTCACTTTAGGTTGGGTGAAATTCACCTAGCAGGCAGAAGGCATACACGATGGGCTTTCTCCCCCTCCCTGTGCACCCTCCAAAATGGTCCTGGGTAGTGACGTGGGTGAGAATATTCTCCAGGGAATATTTTCGAGAATGAGAATATTCTTGAGAATATTCTCTACTAGAAAATTCTCCAAATAATATTCTCCACAAACTGTAAAGTCTAATGTAAGAACCAGTTTTACAACCCAAATTTAAAAAATCTAGTAAATAGTAAGTCAAGCTGTGATATTGTCAGTGTAATGAATAATGGTTTTTTTGATCCAGTTACATCATTGCGCATTGTGTCATTCACCATTGGCTGTTCTGAAATGTGAGCTACAGAAAACATTATTTTATTTATTTATTTATTTAGTTTTTAAAATGCTATTCACCCGCAAACTTGGTGGGCCTCCAATTGATTGAGTTCTTTCTTTTAGAATCTATTTTATTGGTTTTTAATAAACAATCATACGACATCAAACTATGGAGTTCAGCCATCTAAACCCGTATCACATCATTTCAGGATTCCGCATCCCTCCGCAGGGTTACATGTCTTGCAGGAAGAAGAAGCTGATTTATTAAATGTAAGGAAAAAACAAAAGCTAAGCCACATCAATCCTATCCTATCCTTTTTTGAATTAAAAAAAACTGACTTCTTATCATCCTGCTCTGCTGAGTTAGATGCCCTGATACAGCTGCCTCCCACCCTCTAGCAAACCACTTGTGAGGAGTTGAGTCCTGAACCAGTTTGGCTGCTAATTCACTCCTAAAGACTGTAGTGATGAGCCCTCAAAATCAATGACATATGCAGATGTGATAAGAGTACAGGGACTGAAGACGTTATACGCCACTAGAGAGCCAGAGAATTCACTGTGCAGCTGCTTTGCTCTCCCTCTCCGAGAAGAGAATCTGGGTGGTCAAGTTTCTGGTGCAGAGCCATGGCATGGGGTGGGGGTGGGGTAGATGCATTGCCGGCTGACAAGTACTAGGCACAGGTAACTTGCACTATCAAAGCACAGCAGAAAAAGTGCAAGTGCTGAAAGCTAAGCCACCGTCTTGCCTAGCAAGCAAACCCTGCTGCCCTTCTCTCCTTCAAAGTCCTTGCCATTTACATCACCAATATACAAAAAGGGTGGTGGTGGCACAGGGTCTTCCAAGCGAGACCACTTAATTCCAGCAAGACTTTTGTATCAAAAGCAGCAGCTAATATGGAACCATAGCTGTCAACTTTCAGATTTGAAAATAAGGGATCAGCAGCCTCGAAAATAAAGGATCAGCAGCCTCACCTGTCCTGGGGACACTCTACGGCAGTGTTCCCCAACCTTGGGTCTCCAGCTGTTTTCGGACTGCAATTCCCATCATCCCCGACCACTGGTCTTCTTAGCAAGGGATGATGGGAGTTGTAGTCCAAAAACAGCTGGAGACCCAAGGTTGGGGAACACTGCTCTACGGGATATCTAACAATCTAGGATAGCAGCAGGAAATGGTGCTGGAATAAGGGAATTTCCAGCAAAAAAAGGGAAGGTTGACAGCTATGTATGGAACAGCCACCCCAGACAAGACAATTTCATCAGAGCTTTCCAAGAGCAATAGGAAACATCTCACTAGAATGCAAACACCAACTCCCCATGCATGATTTGCGGCCGCACACTTCGGCTGCTGCTGTAATGGAGCAATTTCCAAGAGCTGCTGCTAAATAGAGAGTGATTCTCCCAGAAATACACAATCATGATACTTTCCACCAAGAACAGAACTCTCCCCAAGTTAAGAGAGATGTATGAGATATACCGGAAATCAGCCAACTTTTAGAGGCCGCTTTAAGATCATTCCCCTGGTCAACTGGTTGACTGCGGCAGCAGCACCATCTGGGTCTGGAGCTTTGCTACATGGAGAGGGTTTCCCCCCCCCCACACACACACCGCCACTGTAAGTCTTCCATATAATGCTAATATAGCTGCAGTTAACAAGGTGGGCGCTAACAGGAATGCAGAACACACATTCTCCTGGACAGCCGTAGAACTAAACATCAATATAAAATAAGCACGAGACCTGGATTTAACATTCTTACATCCTCCATTCAATTCTGTGCGCACACGCAGACATGCAATATAATCTTTCTCACCTACAAACACAATCACTTTCTTACCCCCCCCAAAGTGTCGTCCTATAAGAAAACATCCAAAATCTATAACATCCTTGCTAAGCCCACCAAAATGTCACAAAAATGGTTTGCAATCTCCAGAGCTCTCTTCAGCAGATAAGATGCTAATCAGCTAGAAAGTGGAGCAGAGGAAAAGTTGTCTGGTGGCGAAGGGAGGGTGTCTGCATCCAGTCAGAGAATAAGGAATCAACCATTGCCTGCTCCTAGGTCACAGCAGCCTGAAGCGCCACATGAAACTTGTACAGGTGAAACTTGAAAAATTAGAATATCGTGGACAAGTTCCTTGATTTCCGTAATCCAACTTGAAAGGTGAAACTCATATATGAGATTGACTCGTGACATGCCAAGTGAGATATGTCAAGCCTTGATTTGTTGTCATTGCCTTGATCATGGCATACAGCTGGTGAAAACCCCAAATGAACCATCTCAGAAAATTAGAATATTCAAGGAAATCAGCAAAACAAGGATTGCAAATCATGAGTCAATCTCATATATTAGTTTTACCTTTTAAGCTGAATTACTGAAATAAATGAACTTTTCCACGATATTCTAATTTTTCGAGTTTCACCTGTAGAACAAATCAAGGCTTGACATATCTCGCTTTGCAGGTCATGAATCGATCTCGTATATTAGTTTCACCTTTGAAGTTGAATTAGTGAAATAAAGGAACTTTCCCACAATATTCTAATTTTTTGAGTTTCGCCTGTATAAGCAAGCACCTAACAACAGTCCTGTTTGAATGCCTGCTACCTCCTCACATCCCATCTTAAGACCGTCACCTGTTGCAGGTTCCATGTGGTCACTACCAGTCAACCTTTTTTGTCAGCTGTGGCAGGAAACATTTGTCCCCCAGCTTCCTTAGTTAACTGCACAGATTCTGAGAGCTATGACATCACAGGTGTTCCAGGGGCTCCCAAACAGGCAGCTGCAATCTGTGGCAATCTGACGAGGCCAGAAGGACTGACCCGAGAATAACCTCTGTCCATCACCGATGCGCACCAAGGACTCAAGAGACTACTTTAAGCACAGCGTGAGTGAGTGCCCAGATTCTCCCACGCCCACTGTGCAGAAGCAATGCCAATAATTAACAATCCATGATAGTTCCGTTTGGCAGAAAGGAATCACCGGCAGCAAAGCCTCGCGACATAGCCCTCATTTGCAGCTGCCAATAAAACAGAGCGGAGAAAGCAGCTGTAAGATGGTTGTTTGGCTGATCCAGCCTCCTCAGACAACCTATAAATTCAAGGCTCGTTATGGACTGCTTATCTCAATGCAATTTTATTGCAGTCACATATACAGGTTTTTAATGGGGCCATTCAGTCAGGTTAATAGCAATTTTTGAGAACTCAAAGCACACTACATGTCTTTTCCACAATGCTTACAACAACCCTGTGAAGTAGGGAAGCATTATCCGCCCTCGCCCCCAGAACAGGGAGTTTTTCCAAGGCTACCTTGCAGTTTTAATAGCAGAGGTAAGATTCTTATTTATTTATTTAATAGGTGAATATGCTTTTTTGGTGGCGCTGTGGGTTAAACCACAAGAAGAAGAAGAAGAAGAGTTTGGATTTGATATCCCGCCTTTCACTCCCCTTCAGGAGTCTCAAAGCGGCTCACATTCTCCTCTCCCTTCCTCCCCCACAACAAACACTCTGTGAGGTGAGTGGGGCTGAGAGACTTCAGAGAAGCGTGACTGGCCCAAGGTCACCCAGCAGCTGCAGGTGGAGGAGCGGGGAAGAGAACCCAGTTCCCCAGATTACAAGACTACTGCTCTTAACCACTACACCACACTGGCTCACAGAGCCTAGGGCTTGCCAATCAGAAGATCGGCGGTTCGAATCTCTGCAATGGGGTGAGCTCCCGTTGCTCGGTCCCTGCTCCTGCCAACCTAGCACTTCGAAAGCACGTCAAAGTACAAGTAGATAAATAGGTACCGCTCCAGCAGGAAGGTAAACAGCGTTTCCGTGCGCTGCTCTTGTTCGCCAGAAGTGGTTTAGTCATGCTGGCCACATGACCTGGAAGCTGTATGCTGGCTCCCTCAGCCAATAAAGCGAGATGAGCGCCGCAGCCCCAGAGTTGGTCACGACTGGACCTAATGGTCAGGGGTCCCTTTACCTTTATGCTTTTTCCAACTCTCTGGAGTGGCCGACATAAAAATTACACCACACCCAAGGAAGGAGAGAAAAGTGGAAAGCAAGAATCACAACATCAAGGCAGCAATGTCAATTTTAAAATAGCCACAGAACACCTATTGTTTGACAGTTCCTGGTTCTGAAGCTGCCCTTTCAACCCTACCTAAGCACAAAAGATTGCCAACATCAGATCTGCAGATACGGCTGGAGTGCAGAAGTCTCAGGAAACGGAATTGAAAGGGGGGGCACACAACAAAATGTGTGGCAGAAAAGCCTTGGAATTCCTCGTCCAGGTAGACAGGCAGGGCTAAGCCTAAGCCTTTTTTCTGCTCGGGTCAAAGGAGAAGATGGTGCCACTCCTATTCATTTCAGAAACAGAAGCTGACTGGACTACCAGTTTAATGTTACTTTGAGAGGATGCTATAACTCCCCAAGGAGAAATGAGGTGACAGCGCTTGGAACTTGTCAGTTTAGAGAAAGGTGGGTAAGAGGTGCCACGAAGGAAGCGTGAAATGATGCATGGAACGTGGATAGAGAAGGTTTTCTTCCTCTTGTGTAACACCAGAACTCGTGGACATGGAAGGAACCTGAATGTTGGAGGATTCAGGGCAGACAAAAGAAAGTACAGTGGTACCTCTGGTTGTGAATGGGATCCGTTCCAGAGGCCCATTCGCAACATGAGCAGAACACAACCTGTGTCTGCGGGTTGCGATTTGCTGCTTCTGCGCATGACGTCATTTTGAGCGTCTGCATATGTGCGAGCGGCATAACCTGGAAGTAACCCTTTCCGGTACTTCTGGGTCGCCGCGGGACGCAACCTGAAATCGCTCAACCTGAAGCAAACGTAACATGAGGTATGACTGTACTTCTTCATGCAGCACACAATGGCTACCAGCCACGGTGGCTGCGCTCTGTCTCCACAGCCAGAGGAGGTAAAGCTTCTGAACCACAGTGACTGGAAGCCAAAGGACAGAGAGTGGCCCTTGAGCTCAGGCCCATTGGGGGCATCTAGTTGGCCACTGTGAGAACAGCATGCTGGACTACATGGGCCACTGTCCCGATTCAACAGGTTCTTCTTATGCTCAACACTGGTAACCAGGACAGTATCCTCCGCAGTGCCCAAGTACACAATATACAGAGCTGTATCTCCAACACTTTGCTATTGCTCTGCACCCCCAGCATCTACTGCCGGGCAACATCAGTTTTTCAACATTGTAATCTGTCACCAGATAAACATCGGGTGGCGCTGTGGGTTAAACCACAGAGCCTAGGACTTGCCGATCAGAAGGTTGGCAGTTTGAATCCCCGTGACGGGGTGAGCTCCTGTTGCTCGGTCCCTGCTCCTGCCAACCTAGCAGTTCGAAAGCATGACAAAGTGCAAGTAGATAAATAGGTACTGCTCCGGCGGGAAGATAAACGGTGTTTCCTTGTGCTGCTCTGGTTTGCCAGAAGCGGCTTAGTCCTGCTGGCCACATGATCCGGAAGCTGTACGCCGGCTCCCTCGGCCAATAAAGCGAGATGAGCGCCGCAACCCCAGAGTCGGCCACGACTGGACCTAACGGTCGGGGTCCCTTTACCTTTAAACATCGCAATAGTGATAAATCATGATGTCTCAAATAAGGAGCAAGAAGGAAATAAGGTGAAGAGAAACAGCCAAGATACATCACTACAGCCCTACTGTATTGGCCCCACACCTGGGGAACACCAAGGGAGAGGAGATCACAAGGCTGGGCAGACATGGCACCGAGCATACAAACAAGGTGTCCTGGACCACATAAAAGACTGCCCCTTGCCCAGGCAAGGCACCAGGTCGAAGCTGCCTCCACCAGTACCTGGTGTGCAGAGGCAAGAGGACGGAGCCCCGGCCCCAGGCCAAGAGACTCCAGGTTGAAGCTACTGTCACTTCCATCATCACCTGTGCCCAGTACGAGGAAGTAGGAGGAATGAGCACTGGCCCCACAGGGCACCAGGGTGAAGCTGCTATCGCTTCGCTGCCAGTGCCCGGTGCGAGGAGGGAGGGAGGAGCACCGGTCCTACAAGGCACTGGGGTGAAGCAACCACCAGCACCCTGTACAGGGAGAAAGGAGGCAGCCCACCTGCTTGGCCAGAGAAGGAAGTAAGGTGCCGGCTGGCTGGCAAGCCTCATTTGCAATGTACCACCAGGTGAAAAATCAGGTAATTGCCATCGCGATCTGGCCTTCCAACTGGTCCTGGATGATGTATTGATACATCACCCAGGCCTACTGCTGCCTGAGGCAGCTTTTCCTCCACCTGACAATAGGGCTTGTTTCACTGTTGAGACTTGATGCTCGGGGAGAGCTGTTGCTTTAGGCCTTGCCTGAGAGCTTCCTAGAACAGTATTTCCCAACCTGTGGGTTGCAAAGCCTCTGGCAAGTGGGTCAAGTAAGCACAAAATAATTATTGTTTATAACCCTTACAACTTTTTGATTTGTGATTTGATTTGGCCTATTATATTGCTATGTTGGCATTTGCAACTGAATGTTAGCAAGGTGTCTTACATTCCCATAAACAAAACTGTGAATGATTTTGTAAGTACAGTACTATAAATACTTCAACCAATTCCACATTACCAGGGAATTTTTGCTTCGGTCCCTCGAGTAATGATAACGATAGAAGCTAACTTACTGGTAAAATGCAAGCTGTCAAAGACCTAAGATCCAAAATTCATGTTAAATCAATGGGTCACCATACTGAGTAAGTTTGTATGTGTGGGTCGCCATACCAAAAAGGGTGGGGACCATTGTCCCAGAGGTACCTAGCAGGCCACTATTGAAAAATGTGTTCTCCTAGATGAACCATCGGCTATTCTTAAGTCCTTACAAAGGGCAAGAGAAATTGCCAGATCTGTCCTCTTATCAGTAGTTCTTGTTCATGGTAGCCAAGACTTTAAGTTGCATTTTTAGAGGCAGGATACTTATAAATGTTAGGTGCTGGAAACAAACTTTCATGGTCAAGCTGCGTATTATGATGATGATGATGATGATGATGATGATGATGATGATGATGAAACACTGGCTGGCCATTGTTGGCTGTTAGTGGGGTAGATAAGCTGTGGCCCCACAGGCACTGATAGATCACAATCCCTGACCATTGGTTATGTTGGCTGAGGCTGCTGCAAGCTGGAAACCCGACAACGTTTGGATGGATATGAGAGTCTCAGCCCTGGACCACGTGGTCTGGTCCAAAAAGGCTGTTCTTGCATTCCTAACAAGTACAGTGGTACCTCGGGTTAAGTACTTAATTCGTTCCAGAGGTCCATTCTTAACCTAAAACTGTTCTTAACGTGAAGCACCACTTTAGCTAATGGGGCCTCCCGCTGCTGCACGATTTCTGTTCTCATCCTGAAGCAAAGTTCTTAACCTGAAGCACTATTTCTGGGTTAGCAGAGTCTGTAACCTGAAGTGTATGTAACCTGAAGCGTGTGTAACACGAGGTACCATTGTACTCAATAAATGACCTCATAAAGCCCTTTTGGTGAAAACCAGGCCTAAGCTCTCTTAAATGATATTTAGAAATCACACAAACAGTAGCGAAACCTCACAATGGAAAAACAAACTTTATAGTTAGGGGTGTCATGTGTTTTCTTCCATCCATCCACCTCCAAAAAAAAAAATTACACAATTTAATATAAATGTTTCTTCCGCACAAAATGACACATTGGAGAGAAAAGCCACTGTAATGAGCAGCCCTGAGCCTTCCTGACATATAAACCTCAAAACGGATGAATTAGTGCCTAGTAAAACAGCATATAATTTACATTTTGTTATGTCAATCACTGGAAGCAACCAAAGGCTCTTTATGACTAAGCAAGCCAAAACCACAACATGCAAGAACGGCTCTAAATCATCCCCCACAGAGAGAGAGAGAGAGAGAGAGAGAGAGAGAGAGAGAGAGAGAGAAGTCAACAAGGAGGAGGAAGGGAATCTCCCAAAAGGAATGAGAGGGTCTTGGAGTGATCTCCCTCCCTGGGAATTCCACGCCGGCAGCTCAGGCCCATTATTTTTCCTGACAAGTCACTAAAGATGAACATACCACAAATAGCCATAAATTAATGAACTGGTTGTACCACAATTTCCAGCTTATGAGCACAAGCAATTAAATACAACTGGGCAATGCGGCAGCTGGATGGTTTTGGCAACTCCCAGCTCTGCCCAATACACTGCTGGAAAAAGGATAGGAATTCCGGCTTGACCAAGAATATCAACAGAAGCCAAAACGCCAGTACCACTGCCAAGAGCCACACTCCTCACAAGACTTGGTGTAAGGACTTGACCCCAGGCTGATGTGAATGGACAGGGAATGCGTTTCTGCTGGTAGTTGACCACTTCTTTGCTGTTGGCTATGATCCTGAGGACACAGCGTTTGCCTGAGAGTAGGAGGAGCACAGGCGAAGCAAAGACTAGCATGTCCATGGGATGGAGAGACTCTCTTATGAGGAAAGGTTGCAGCATTTGGGACTCTTTTGTGAATAAGCAGCAACATTATAGAAACTTATAAAACTATGCATGGCATGCAGAAAGTGGGCAGAGAAATGTTTTACTCCCTCTCTCATAACACTGGAACTTATGCACATCCAATGAAGATGAATGTTGGAAGAGTTAGGACAGATAAAAGGAAATACTTATTCTCACAGCACATAGTTAAACTATGGAATTCCTTCCCACAAGAAGCAGTGGTGGCCATCAACCTAGGTCTAGGTAAAGGGACCCCTGACCATTAGGTCCAGTCGTGACCAACTCTGGGGTTGCGGCGCTCATCTCACTTTACTGGCTGAGGGAGCCGGCGTGCAGCTTCCGAGTCATGTGGCCAGCATGACTAAGCCGCTTCTGGCGAACCAGAGCAGCACACGGAAACACCATTTACCTTCCCGCCGGAATGGTACCTATTTATCTACTTGCACTTGGATGTGCTTTCGAACTGCTAGGTTGGCAGGAGCAGGGACTGAGCAACGGGAGCTCACCCCATCACGGGGATTCGAACCGCCAACCTTCTGATCGGCAAGTCCTCGGCTCTGTGGTTTAACCCACAGCACCACCCGCGTCCCGGCCATCAACCTAGATTGCTTTAAAAGAGGATTGGACAAATTCAGAGAGGGCTATTGGTGGCTACTACCCATGATGGCTATGCTCTGCCTCCATCATTGGGAGGCAGCCATGCTTCTGAACACCAGATGCTAGAAACCACAGGAGACAAGAATCCTAATTGTGCTTGAATCCTACTTACTGGTTTCCCGTTGGACATCGAGTTGGCCCTTCTGAGAAAAGATGCTGGGCCACTGGGGTCTTTGGCCTGATCCAACTTGCAGCCTCCTGGCCAGAAACAGTTAGCTAGAGTGCCCTTTTCTAATGCCACCACCCTCCTAAACGCAAGGAGGGATTGGAGGCCCACTATGCTTTCTTCTCAGCATGGGAAGGAGGAGGAGGAGGAACAGCAGTAGACATCTCCCTGCCCGCTGCAAAAAAAAGTGGCAGCATGAGCCATACAGAAGCAAAGTCCATTCCAGTCAAAGGAGAAGAAAGCGCTGATTGGGCTGGGGGAGGGGAGGCAAGGTAGGCTTGGAGTTTTCATTTATGCACTGCAGCATTTGTTTGGGAAGTTTTATTTTGCTTCATTTTAAATCAAGTTTGTCATGTGCTTCAAACTACAGGTGAGGTAGTGTATAAATGTTTTAAAGTTTTGATAAAAAGGAAGCATACACATGTGAACACACATTGCAGTAAACTGGCAGCATTAGAAATTTGCTAGGTGCATTTTGCACCACTTGCAACCAAGTGAAGATGCCTGTGTGCCAGGAGGGGGCCCAATGTCTCCACCATCTGGAGGTGCATGCCTGGGGATCCTTGGATCTTGTCTGTTTTCACACATTAACAAGACATCCCTGCAGACTTCTATCCGTGATATTTTATCTGCACTATCAAAACAAATTTCAGGAACCAAAAATTCCTATCGAATAATATGACTTCCAAACCATTTTGCCCCAAAATAGCAACTAGACCTTCCATTTTGGTGACTGTAACCCTGGTTTATGGAGCCATTTGGCCCCTGGCTTATGTAGCTGAGTTTCTAATATTGTTCCCATGACTGAAAAGCCATTTCATATTCCTAAGCATCTATATAATCCAGTAATAATAAACACAACAACAATTAACACTTACCTTAGGGATGGGTAACCTCCAGCCACCTCCAGCCTCCCCATTTAGTCTGCAAGGAGGTTTTCCTCAGGTTGTAACCACCTGACATCAGGTGTGACACAGGTAGAGATGGGGTCACAGAAAGCACGACTGAACTCCCTGCACATCAACTGATGCACAGAGAGTTCAATTCTGCGTAGGCAGTATTCACCCCCTACTTTGACAGTTGGGTGGCACAAACCACATGGGGTCATGTCAGATGAGTGGCAGGTGGGTGGTCCGACCTAGCTGTCAAAGTTGGCCTACAAAGGGGGAGATACAGGTCTGGCCCACTGGGCTGAAAGGGAACCCCATTCCTGAGTTACGTTGTGAGCTAGTGTGGCACAGTGGCAAGGAGTCCAAGGTACAAATGTCCCCTGTTCAAACTTCATCTCTGCTATTACAGTAATTCAACAGGTGGCCTTAGGCAAGTCACTCTCTTCCCCCAGCCTCAGCCCTCCCATTTACAATATAAGGAGGGACAGTAATACTACTACTACTACTACTACTAATAATAATAATAATAATAAAGTATTGTGATTAGATAGTGCATGTGAAATGTTCTGAAAATATGAAAGTCTCAGGCAAGTATCATTTAGCAAATGACATTTAGCAAATGACATTTATAGCACTTTACTGAATGCAGTAACTCTTACAACAGTCCTCTAAGGTAGACCAGTATTGTTATTCTACACACTACAAGGGAGAAATGAAGAGGGAGAAGTAGGAGAATGTGCTTTAGCTAAAGGTGTCTTAGGGATTTCACAGAAATTTGTACCAGAGCCATGCTAACCTGCTAGATTTCCATCCAGTAGCAGAATAGGTGGAATATACTTTAATATGACATGGACCCTCAAAATTTGTCCGGTTCACTGGAGAACAGAATCCAAACACAATAATACATAACTTTACGGGAGCAAAATGGTTGCCTCTGCAGTGTGGGAGTAAAGGGACCCCAGGAATGCTACTTGAGTCAGAACTCTATGGGGCATGGACCCTGTATCTTCTTCCAAGTCTCCCAAGAGCTTCTCTGTGTGAAATGAATTCAGGAGAAATTCAGTGGCGGTGGGCTTGGTTACTGGGTAGTACAGTGGTACCTTGGGTTACATACGCTTCAGGTTACAGACTCCGCTAACCCAGAAATTGTGCTTCAGGTTAAGAACTTTGCTTCAGGATGAGAACAGAAATCATGCTCCGGCAGCGCGGCAACAGCAGGAGGCCCCATTAGCTAAAGTGGTGCTTCAGGTTAAGAACAGTTTCAGGTTAAGTACGGGCCTCCAGAACGAATTAAGTACTTAACCCGAGGTACCACTGTATATTGATTTGGGGGAAATAATTTAAGCCGACTGACTAGAGTTTATTTGGGGGTGATGGATGGGGGCAATCGTAGGGGAATTGATTTCGACATTCATTGCGGCAAATCAACTGAAAAGTGGGAATACAGTGGTACCTCTGGTTACGAACTTAATTCGTTCTGGAGGTCCGTTCTTAACCTGAAACCGTTCTTAATCTGAGGTACCACTTTAGCTAATGGGGCCTCCCGCCACCGTGCCATTTCTGTTCTCATCTTGGGGCAAAGTTCTTAACCCGAGGTACTACTTCTGGGTTAGCAGAGCCTGTAACCCGAGGTGTTTGTAACCTGAGGTGTCTGTAACCCAAGGCACCACTGTAATCCGAAGAGGGGTGCAAATTAGCATAATTTACCTGGGGTGATTTCGGTGTGAAATTTTGTTGGCTTGCCTTCTGTGGCATTTAAAGTCAACACCTGCATCTATACAAATAAATCAGCATTTTTGCAAATGTGGACCCAAATCTTTAAAGTACATATTAACATCACTGAGCTACCCATTATACTGGTTCCTTTCCAAATATTAACCAGCCTATGAAGGCAAGAGCATGGGGAGCCAACAGTCAGGTCAGTTGGCCTTCTAATCTTCTCTTTGCAAGAACCCTTGCAGAGGCAGCTCAAGATTCAGACAGCTTGGGAGGGGCAGGCGGGGGGGGGGAGAGATGTCTGCCGTGCTAAGTACCTTACCAGATGCCCTGTTAAGGCTCAGCAGCATCTCAGGTGACTTCGCCTCTGGCCTAAGGAATGGAGTTTGGTAGCAAAGGTTGGCAGGATCTCTTATTCTCTCTGCATCCCCTTTCTTTCGTTCTCTCTCTCTCTCTCTCTCTCTCTCCCTCCTTCCTCTCCACCACCTCCAGAAAGCCAAGTCTCCAAAGCACAGTTGGTTCTACAGCTGTGTGGAAAAAATGTGTGGGTGCTTTTTTAAAGCATTATTTCTATAAAAAGAATTTAAGTTTTCAAATCTTGCCTAAGGCAACAGGCACACTCACCAAAAATAAAGGTAGAAAAGGGGGAAGAAAGCAACAGCAACGCCCACCTGGTTAATTTTTTCTTTAAAGTCTAATGATCCAATTTTTTTTTAGCGAGGAAGGGAAGGGAAGGCTTCTAAGCACCCAGTGAAGGGCATATTGAGAAAGGTACAAAGGGCCAAGAATCAAGTGGAAATGTTTAAACCACATCATTTTTATTACGGAGCGGGGGAATGAGGCACTGTTTCCATTAAAAGATGCAAAGCTCTCCAAAATGCAACCGTGGTTCAGACCACTCAGTGGTAGTATTTTAAGCAAGTGTAAACCCACACCCACCTCTTTGCCTGTCAGCATTTCAGGCATTTAAATGCCCTTATCTGAGCATCCAGGAAGGTCTTTATTTAGCCTCCTCACCAGCAGGGAAAGGCTCTACACACACTAAGCCAGTAGGACACCCAGTGGTCCCAGTGGTACTGGGGGGAGGGGCACATAGGAGGGAAACCAACTATGGCATATGGGTAGCAAACACCTAAATTGCATACAGCAGAGGTTTTAAACCTTTTGGGGTCCATGGCTTCCTTGACCAACTACCAGTACATGCTTTCTGGGGCACCTCAAGAGCCCAGTTACGCTCCCCCTTGCTTGCAGAGCTGGCAGCTTGCCACCCTTTTTCGAACAACCTCTCCTCTCCCCTCTCCCTGGGAGTCCTCCGGGCAACTGCTTCTGCTGTCTAGGTCTCTGAGCTGCCCCTTCCCGACCCCAAAGAGAGGCACCATTCACCTGGAGAGTTTATAGTCAGGGCTGCTGCAACAAACAGCCACACAAGCCTTTGGGAGGTAGACATGCAAGAGGGCATCAGAGGAGGGAGAGAAGGAAGGAAAGAGGGACAGAGGCCAGGGATGCCCACAGCACCCCTGACCATCCTTCAAGGCACCCCAGGGGGCCACGACACACTGGTTGAAAAGCATCTTTCCTTCAAGCTGAACTTTTTGTGTAGTCCTGCCATGTCACCCTGACCAGCAACATTTTGTTCACAGGAAGGTACCGGTAACTTTTGAGCCCATAGTAGGAAATGGTTTCCAACTTCTAGAAACGAACTTGGAAACAGCAAGAAGCATTTAGGCATCACCTTGCAGAGGAAAGGAACACAAGTGTCAAGATTTCTTAACACAGAGTGTCCGGGTACCTCAAAAGTTTTTGCTGCCCAGACCATGAGTCATCCTCCCTGGAGACAAAGCAGCGGGGAGTTTTGCTGAGACATTCATTTGTAAGACACAAACCTGAACCCAGGACTCATTAATCCCACCCTATGAGCAGAAACATTTCTTCTCCTTGCTCAAATGCTGCTGCACCAAGAACCCATCTGCAAGTTCGCTTCCCCGCTCCTCCACCTGCAGCTGCTGGGTGACCTGGGGCCAGTCACACTTCTCTGAAGTCTCTCAGCCCCACTCACCTCACAGAGTGTTTGTTGTGGGGGAGGAAGGGAGAGGAGATTGTTAGCCGCTTTGAGACTCCTTCGGGTAGTGATAAAGCAGGATATCAAATCCAAACTCCTCCTCTTCTTCTTCTTCTTCTTCTTCTTCTTCTTCTTCTTCTTCTCCTTCTTCTTGAGGCAAGGGCTTATCAAACCTGTAGGAAGCTACCTTGCACCAAGAATCAGATCATCAGTCCACCTAGCTTAGAAAAGTCTATACCAGCCTTTCTCAACCTGCGGCCCTCCAGAACAGGTTAGTCTACAACTCCCATCATCCCTAGCTATTGGTTATGCTGGCTGGGGCTGATAGGAATTGTAGTCCAAAACTTCAGGAGGGTACCTGGCTATTTCTCAGCCTCACAAGCTCACAATCAGGGATTAAACTTGGAACTTCTTTGCATGCAAAGCAAAGCTACAGCCCTTCCACATGAAGTCCCATGTACATAGGTTATGCCATATAAATACATGAAACACGCACTACAAAGTGGATGCCTGCTCTCGTTATTCTTCAAGCCAATACTGGCATCTCTCCCCCCACCCACCCCAGCTATAGAATAAAGTTCAGAGAGAACAAGCATCCTGCTTACAAATATTTGTTTTGTTAGAAAGAAGAAGAAGAAGAAGAAGAAGAAGAAGAAGAAGAAGAAGATTGGCAAAGCCCCTCCCGGAGCAGTGATGTGGGAGGGTGGATCAGCCCACACCCAAGATTGGCCACTTAAGAGGGCCATCAGCTGTATATCTGCTCCAAATGGTGGTTCTCAGAGCTCCAGCCCTGACTATACAACATTTGTATCTCACCTTTCAAGAAAAAGTTTATTGGGGGTGATGGTTTTCTTTTAGACAGACAGCAATTAAACCTATCTTCATTTAAGTTTGTCACAACTTGTGTTGCTATATAGTCACATCACATTCCAGCCAATGGATCAAGGAAGGTCTAAGCTCTGTTCACCTCTACATAGTTCCATCCTTATTTCAGATGTCGTGATATATTGAAATGTTTAGCTGGTGATATACATTGGACGCTTGGGTTGCAAATGTGATCCGTGCGGGATGCACGTTCGCAACCCGCATCTGTGCATGCGTGGGTTGCAATTTGGCGCTTCTGTGCATGCGCAACTGCCGAAACCCGGAAGTAACCCGTTCTGGTACTTCTGGGTTTTGTAACCCCCCAAAAAAAACAACCTGAAGCAGCTGTAACCCGAGGTATGACTGTATTGTGAGGTTGAAAACCAGGTATCGTCCAGCCCTAATTATGGCCCATTCCTGAGCTTCTGAGGAAATATGACCACCCGCTGTTAAGAGACAGAAAGTGGCAACTATTATCATGGAACTGTATATTTCAAAGGGACCCCAAGGGTCATCTAATCCAACCTCCTGCACTGCATGACAGATGCTTTTAAAACTACAGTGGCAGACTAGATGGACATTCCTGCTTGTAGGCAATTATTAGCTGCAGACAAACACCACTGCTGTAGAGAAAGGTGGAGGGGTTATGCCAATGAAAATGGGCGAAAAGAAGCAAGGACTTCAAATGGCAGGGAGAGAGGCTCTGGAGGGACGTGACCCCTTTGAGTGGGCACAAAAATCATTAGGTACCCAGAGCAAGCAAGGTTTCACATGTTAGCCAGACCTTCACTCTCTAGTCAGAAGAGAATGAGGCACATTTTGATGCCGGCCAGTGAGCAATTCTGTGCAGCTTGCAAAATCTACATCAACAGAAGCCATTTCAGTCAAAGATACCAGAGCTGCTACCTTGTACGCAAGGATCAACTGCAACGAGGCAGGTGCTATAGACAGCCATCAAACACCATCCCGCATCCATCTCTTATCCTTTCATGCTGGCAAAAAGCCAGGAGGTCCCAATGGTTACAGTAGCCCTTCTGAGGACACACATAGGAACTGGATATCTCACTGCATGGAAAAAGGCCCCGTGGTGTTATTGCTGGAATATTGTTATTTTTCCCTTTTAAAAGGAACATAGGATCCATTTAGAAAGCCTCTGCATATCTTTTCTTTTTTAAAAAAAAAAAGAATACAATTCCAAGGTGAAGGCTGTTCTGTCCAAGTCATGCAGCTTCACCCATTCTCATCGACATCTCTCCCTTTGTATCCAGCAGGTCCCCAAACCAAAAAACTCCATCTTGTCCTTTGCATCCCTCTTAAAGAGACATGACTCCTACCTTGAAAGTCACCAGGTGGTGTGAGCAGCCATTTCTACAGCACCGCAAATTTCTAAAGATTCACACACACACACACACAAAACAACACCCCCCAAAAAATCCTGATTGCATTGCCTCCTTTTAAGCTCTTGGCAATTGCTCTCATTTTGCAGGAGGAAACATTTTTTTAAAAATCAATTTTCAAACCAGATATTTTTTCTCAGTTTGTTCCATTCCACTCAGCCCTGCCAATCTCCCAAACGCTAATCAGAAAACATGCCTGAAAACTCTGTGGAAGGCCACTGCAGCGCACACAGTCTCAGATCTTGACAGAACAGTTCAATGTTCAAATCCAAAGTTCAATGCCTCTTAGCTGAACTCACTCCAAGTCCTGTTGTGACGATAAGATGGGAGAACAGCCCACACACATATGCACAACACTATCACTCTGTGCTCCATGCTGGAGAAAGCATTTGCAGGGATAGCCAACATGGTACCCTCCAGATGTTCTGAACTATAACGCCCAACTAGCATGGATTAAGCTAGAAAATGATGGGACTTGCAGTTCAGAACAGCTGTGGCCGGGCACCATGCTGGCTACACTATGCAATCTAAGTAATAATGACTATTCCTTCCAAATCCACTCCTAAAGCACACAGAATGCCCTTCAGCTGTCCCCTCTTGCTAACGATATAATCCTAAACACACTTCCTTGAATGCAAATGCTGTTGAAGTGGTACCTCGGGTTAAGTACTTAATTCATTCCAGAGGTCCGTTCTTAACCTGGAACTATTCTTAACCTGAAGCACCACTTTAGCTAATGGGGCCTCCCGCTGCCGCTGTGCCGCCGGAGCACGATTTCTGTTCTCATCCTGAAGCAAAGTTCTTAACCTGACGCACTTTTTCTGGGTTAGCGGAGTCTGAAGCGAATGTAACCTGAGGCACTACTGTACAAACAGTGACACTTACTTCCCAGTAAAGATGGTTGTCTGCCCCTTGCTCATTTTGTTAGGTATGCTTATAATGTACACTTAGGGGTTAATTTTGAGCGGGACTTTCCCCTGGAACCTATTTTCCTCGGCCCACTCCAGTCCTGAGGGATACGTGATGAAATTCAGTGTGTCTGCTCTGCATGCAGAATGTTTCAGGTTCAATCCCTGAAGTCTCTGTATGAGGCTGGGAATGTTTCTGCCTGAAACTCTGGAGTATAACCAATTCTGAGCTAGATGGATCAAGGTGGAGTCTAAGGTGACAATCCTGTATTCCTATACACACAAAGTACATTTTCCTCCTAAGTGAATGACCACAAACCCATCTAGACTTCTGAGATTATGGGGCAGTGCTTCCAGGTCAGAGGAGGCAATTTCAAGGCAGGTTTCAGAAATTTCCAAGTGTTTTAAAGAACGCAATAATTAGGTTTTGGAAAATTAAGCAAGCACCAGGGGATTGGTATTTTTTTTATTTATATATATATATTATATAACACAGATAAAGGCCTACAGAAAGGATAGCATTTTAAAGAACCTTTTCAATATGAATGAAATTTAATTATTATTAATGAAATTAATAGTTTTCATCTATTGAAGAAAACAAACGTAAATTGTCTTCTCTGGAGTAGCAGTAATGTGTGTTAATTTAAAAGAGAACTTGCATAAGTTACCATATTGTTGATCTCTGACAAGATAATGAACATTTAAAAATAAAATAAAACAAATAGGTTTGTTGGGAATGAGATTTAGTAGCAACAGAACATCTGCATATGTGGTGGTCTTGCCCCAACATTTAAGTATTTTGCTATCCAGAGGAAGGTCACATGAAATTAATAGTGGGATCAAAAACAGTGCCTATAGATACCAATTGTTCAAGCATACCCAAAATATATTGAGTCATGATTTCTCGCTGATGGACAGCCCCTAACTTGGTTATAGCACAGAACTGTAAACATCCCAAAATTCCATTGAACCAAGATTGAGCAAATAAGATGTGGCAGTCAGCACAACTGAAAATGCAATCCTTGCGCTAGCTGTCCTGCACACACCTTTGCACCAGCCATTCGTGGCCTAGAATGTTTTGCAAAGCTTCACTTCTGGGTTAGCCAGAGGACATTTTTACATACCAACTGACAACTGACATAAGCTTACTAGACATCAGGCCATGTAATGATAAAACTACAGCATTAACGAATTTCACTGACCCGGATAGTCACTAACAAAGATATTAACAGAATCAGAAACACTAGAGCAGTAGTAGGCAACCTAGGGGCCGGATCCGGCCGAATCACCTTCTAAATCTGGCCCACGGACGGTCCGGGAATCAGCGTGTTTTTACATGAGTAGAATGTGTGCTTTTATTTCAAATGCATCTCTGGGTTATTTGCAGGGCATAGGAATGCGTTCATTTTTTTGTTCAAGGCCGGGCCCCCCCACATGGTCTGAGGGATGGTGGACCGGCCCCCTGCTGAAAAAGGTTGCTGACCCCTGCACTAGAGGTTAGCATGGTCACCGGTTAGATGGCAAATGTAAATGGAGTTTTGGTTTTGCGGGCAGGTGAGAGCCAGTGGAGGGAGGGGAGGGACAGCAGGCAGAAATGCTGCATATCAGGAGGTTAGTAGAAAAATTCATGTGCTTTCTGTTCTATTTAAACATACCATCTTCTACAGATGTTGCTCCTCCTCCCTTTCCACATTCCTCCCCAACATCAAATCTGGGGTTTAATCATTAATAATCAGGAGACAGTAAGTTCAGAGAGAGAGAGAGAATAAGGGCAAGGGGGAAGAGAAGCAAACGCAAAGCATGAACATTTGCAATTAAGAACTGCATACAGACAGAACTGGTGCTCAGGCAGAGCACGGAGTGTTCAGAAGCCACCAGGAAGTGCAGTTGCTTCATTTTTGGAAAAATCAGGTCAGCCTGAGAGACAATCTGATGCGCCATGCCAGCTGCATGAAGGCTGAATTTCGATGGCTACAGATAAGAGAGGAAGCAAGGTCAAGCAAAGGAATATGCCTGCTTAAACATTATGCGTGCACACACTCATTCTTGCTCTCTTTAAAATTAAAACTCCTCAAAAAACCAAGCACCTGAGGAAAATCAGGGCCCCATCTCTCATTTGTTATTACCACTGGTAAGAACAGTGTGGCACATTCATCACCACACTAAAGGAAAGCACATCTAACCCCAGTTGTGTACAAGGAATTGGACAGTTCACTTTCACCACAGCTGACAGCTGTCAATACTTCACAAAGTCAGCACCAACCCCGTCTCTTGTCCCCACAAACAGCCTGGAACAGACATTAAGACAACCATTCTAGCAGTGAACTGCCCTACAAAACTCTTTCAAGCCACGGGATTCTCCTTAGCAGACAATGTCCACAACACAAGCAGAACAGACAATAGCCAAAACGTTTTTTACAGAAAACCCTCCAAAACAGAAGCAATATAGGAATGACTAGAAGTTATAATGCTGGATGTAAACTTGCAAGTCATACTGGAATCTTCCTCATGCTGGATGCTGGGAACCCGGGTTAAGAAAAATAAATAAGAAAACCAGGGTTTAGAAAAATAAATAAGAGAAACACATAGCAATTATCTTCGAGTTTGTGTCCAAACGAAAAAAGAATGAAAAAGAAGAACACATGATATGCTTCTATCACACTTACGGGACATTGGTTCTGAGGAAGAGTCCTGTGTTACTTACAAAGTTTGCACACATCATCACGCCAGTGAAATTCATTCAGAATCCATCCCCAGTTCCACATTCACAATAGCTTAAAATGATTACATGATATGAAAAGGAAGCAATATTCAAAGATTATTAGCATCCCCACCTGAGCTGTAAACATGGATTCGAAAGACAGGTGGGGAATCCAGCCTTTTACTACCCTCACTGTAAATCCAACAAGGTGGGGTTAAGGAGTAAACAATCTTATTACTTGTGTACGTGCCGGTGGGCTTCCTGGGCTTCCTGTCTTTCTCATGGCACACTATGAATCAGAGAACCCAGGAGCAACCAATTCCATCCAAAACATTGGTTGCTATATCCCAAAAATGCTGCCCAGTGCCTCTTACCTTCCTCACATCACTGTTGCTCCTGAGCTTCACACTCACCCTCCCATCAGCTGACGTTTGCTAGATACCTGAAAGTCTCCACCCAGTTCTGCATTATCTCAGGGTACACCCCCAGCACCCTATTCCCCAAAGCCACCACTGCCAGCCTTGCTTGTACCCGCCCAGTCGAACCTCTCTCCTTTCCAGCACCCAAACTGCACCAGGTACCCCTTAATCTGTGGAGCACCCCCAGCTCTCTCACACTAGTGTCCACTAGCTTATATGGTCAGCTGTCCAACACTTAGTGGCCCCTTCAAAGTCTGAAACTTAAGCTTCCCTACCTGACATCCACGAGCGCTGATTACAGTACTCCCTTCTCTACAACACTTCATCCAGTGCTTCACAACCCAGCGGGGCAACCCACTGCAAAAACACCACCCTCGGCAGGACTTATTCCTGCTATTGCTCCAAGGGGGCACCCAGGATCCCGCAACCCCGCTCCCACCTGGCAGCCGCGCTAAACCCAGACCAGACCCCGTCATAGCTGTCAACGTTTCCCCTTTTTTAAGGGAAATTCCCTTATTCCGAATAGGATTCCTCGGAAGAAAAGGGAAAAGTTGACAGCTATGGACCCCGTGCACGCAGATACCACCTCCTCCAAAGATCCAACCCGCATCCCCCAGGGCTTGTTCTTGACCCCGGAGCCCCTTCATTGCGGCGGCTGCAGCTGCTCCTCTTCCAGCCTCCACAACTCCTTCTCCCACCACACCTTGCTGTCCCACGCACCATTATGACCCCGCTACAGCAGCAGCCTCTCTTCCCACGAACCCCTACCATCACCATCAAGGGGGAGCCCCCTCCCACTGCTTCGCACAGCAGGATCCTATGCAAATATACTTGGAAGCGAACCCGCACAGCGTCCAGTGCGGGGGGGGCGCACTCGGTAGCAAGGGTGCATGTGTCAGGATCGGAGATTCGGAGCTCCCAGCGGGGACGCCTGTGCTGCCGGGACCATATGGCCCTCCTTTCCCAGCTGCACCCCCTCCCCAGCCCCCCGAAGGATGGAGCCCCATTTTCCCCTCGATTTCCACTGCACCGCCCCTTTTCCGTCTTGCACGTTGCACCCCCCCGCCGCCGCCTCCAGACCCTTTGCATGCTCCGCGCTGCATCCCGCCACCACGTTATCCCCAGGGTGGGGGGGGGTCCTTACCCGCCTCCACACAGTCCCCCCGGCCCGGCTCGGTCCGGCTCTTGCAAGCTCCGCAGCAGGCAGCGTTCGGGGGCTCCAGGGCCACGTGACAGCGCCCAGCGCCCCCATAGGCTGGGCCCGGACCAGGGCTGCCGGGCAACGGTGAGCCCGCCCTCTTTCCCACCCTCCCTCTTTCCCTGCACCTGAGAGAGGACGAGTGCGCGAGGCAGAGCCGCCTTACGCCGGCAGCGCAGCCCGCCACGCAAGTGGCGTAACGCGGCGTTCCCCGAGTCCCTGCGCAACAGCGGCACGGCCAACGGAATTGGCGTAAGATGCCCGCCGATGTTTTTTCTACCTGTGACGTCGCTCCCCCCCCTCCGCCCCCGTTACGCACATTACGCATCCCGGCTCTTCTATCTCCCGTTCCGCGCAAAGTGCGTAAGTCTCCCCTTTCGGCGTCCCAGTTGCTGTACCTGAGGGGTTAGCGCGTGCGCGGAGCTGAGCAAAATGCGTAATGCTTTGGCTAGAATACGGAGCGCCTCCTCCCCTCGGGGGCTTAACCAGAAAGGGGCGGGGCTTATGGTCTTTTAAAAATATAGAGGGGGCTGATTATGGTGCGGTTGGGTAAGGTAAAGTAAAAAGGCATTAGGCAGGTGCGGAAAGAAGAGAGTTTGGGAGAGAAACGGGGAGAAATAAGTGAGAGGAGGGCCCGGAGGCGGGTGAGGTAAAAAGTGGAGGAGAAAGATAGCATGATGGAATATAAATATAAAACTGCGAATTAATTAGGGACGAAGGTTGAGGTTTTAAAAAAGGAAAGGAGTGAGAGAGCCAAAAGATGGCGGGGAGGGAAGCTGAGGTAAAAAGCCAAAGGGAGGAATGGAGTTCGGCGAAGGTCGGCGTGAGGGGAAAGGCAGGCTGAGGTAAAGAAGCGCAGAAAGTGTGGAAATGGGAGGCGGGAGAGGCCGGTCCATGAGGCTGCTGGAGTGGGAAAGAGCGGGAAGGAGAGGCTGCCGCCCCTGGAGCTGGGCAAACGGGGGGGGGGGGGGACACGGTCTGAGAGAGAAAAGTGGGGAGGGGGTTTCATATTCGTTTTAACTATAACGTGGAAATATACAAGATATCTGCACCGCATTGTCAGACGGAAAGCGACACACCCTCAGGTGCTCTCATTGAGACATACACTGCCCAGGGGCAATGAAGAACTGAAATGGCCCTGAATAAGGCTGCTTCCTATGTTCATAGCTGTCAACTTTCAGATTTGAAAATAAGGGATCAGCAGCCTCGAAAATTAGGAACCAGAAGCCTCACCCGTCCCAGGGACAGTCTACGGGATATCTAACAATCCGGGATAGCAGCGGGAAGCGGCGCTGGAATAAGGGAATTTCTTGCCAAAAAAAGGGAAGGTTGACAGCTATGCCTATGTTCTCCACCTCCTTGAGCACCTGCATGCTAATATACATTTCCTGAATACTTGGTTCATATGTTGATAAAGTCCTTTTATATTGGGGATGTGGTTAGGGACTAAAACATCAAACTCAGGTCGCAAGGGAGAAACGTGGAAGGCACGCTTAGCAAATCTACACCGTGATCAACTCCCGCCTGGAGCTTAGCTGTTAAGTTTTCCCTTTTTTAAAGGGAAATTCCCTTACTCCAAATAGGATTCCTCACAAGAAAAGGGGAAAGTTGACAGCTATGGTCTGACCAATGTCCCCACTGTGGAAGGACGTGTGGATCCAGAATTGGCCTCCACAGTCACTTACAGACTCATAGTTAAAACCGTGTTTATGGAAGACAATCTTACTTGGCTACGAGTGATCGCCAAAGAAGCAGAATAGCTTAGCAATCCAATTCAAAGTGAAAAAATAATGCCAATGGCTAATAAACAAGCCCTGGAGTCTGTAGATAATAGAATCCTAAGTGTGTCTCATTGTAAAATAGAGTAACTAGCCCACCTCCTAAGCTGTTTATGGGTGACACCAAACTTTACTGAGATTTGCAGAATGAAGCCATATTCTGTCCCAGACAGGTGAAGTGGCAGAGGGGAGAGAGAGGCACATTGCTTGATAGCAGCCCTGAGATAAGAGTTAAAATGTACAGACAGGTTGCTAAAAGAAGCCGGTTGCTTTAAGGGGCTGGGCTTTGAGGACCAGCATAATTAATCCCTTTACCCCATCTATGATGCTCTTATCAACCAACTGCCCAAGAGTTTCAAAGAGGATTAACAAACACCTTTTAAGACTTGCTTTGTGAACAACTCTGGGGGTTTTTCTCTCTGACAGCTGCTTATTTTTTGTTCCATGCCTCATCTCCCTACTCATGTGTAGGCCTCTGCTCATAAACAGGCTGCAGCTGCTACTGTTAGCTGAGCAAGTGCTCCAGAGCTTGCAGTCTTCTGGGCAACCATTGTTTGGACAGATGCTTTTAAAATGCAGCCTCTCTGGGGCAGGGCCATTGTTCCTTCAGTGGTTCACCTGAGTCAGCCTCCTTCCTACTCACCCTCCCACCCATCATAGACCTATTCCTGTGACCTCAGCACTCCTGGGTCAAGCCAGAAGCATACATCTAAAAACTTAGTTTTCTTTCAACAGTATTCTCTTATACTTTTCTATGCATCCTAGCAGAGTAGAACTGCATAAATTAATGTACCTAATATAGCCACGCCCATCATTTTCTACTCTGAGTAGGAGTAGTAATGCAAGTATAAACTATTACCATACAGAGAGGTGAAGTAGGTTGCCTGTTGGACAAGAATGACAAAACTTCTGAACCTTGACTTTCCATTTCCCTAGAGTGGCAATACCTTCTTTGGTATTTATAACTAATACGATGAAACAGTAACAGGAAGAGAGGCAGGTAAACGCTGGATCACATGTGTTAAGACAGGACAGAACTGATGCTACAAAGGTCTGCAGCCACCAAATTCCTTTAGAAATGATGTATTCAAAAGTTTTAAAATCAGGACAATTTCCTGCACCTGTAATTCATATGTGAAACCCTCACAGACTGAATTGTTTCCTTTCAGGAAAGGTGTATTAACCAAAGGGCTGGTGCTTAGTAGGCTAGCACCTTTCTTGAATACAGAAGTTTCCCAGGTTCACAGCCTGGCACCTCCATGTGGGACGGAGGAAGTCCCCTATCTGAAAACATGGAGAGCCACTGCAGTATGCTTCATGGTTGAGATCCCAGCTTGCCCGGTGTTTGAAATATATTATAGGAAGTGGGGAGATATGATCCTACCTAAAAGCTGAGGCTTTTGACCAAATGATTATTACACCAAAGATACTACCCCTTAGTCATCACTGCCTCAGTTACCATGAGTACTACTTGCACGAACCGCACATCAAATGTGCCTGGGAGTGCATGCCCCCCCCCAAAAAAACCCCTCTTGAGAATTGCTTGCTAAGAATTAGGCAACAAGATTGATATCAGTTGTGCAATTGATCACTAATCTGCTTGCCAGAGGCAAAAAGCAAATGCTTTTGGGAGGGAAGCCAGGAGACAAACTACCCCCCCCACACACACGTCCAGCAAACTACGTACACACATTGTCACAGATAAAAGTTGCTCTGATCATAGGCTTCTTTTGTGCATACTGGAGAAGAGGACATGCAGAGTAGGATGTGAGTGACTCTTTCCAGACTAATTATTTACAAAGCTAATTAAGATAAATGTTTTAAAATGTATTTTAAAAAGTTTTGAAAAATACATTGAATTTTGCATAGCTCACCGTCGACATCTAGTGTCACATTTGTATATTGCACTTTACAACACATTTAAAATATTTTATTTGCATCTGTATAGCTGAGTCCATAGAATGGCTCCTGAGCTGTCCGTTCTTGAGCATAGCATAAAATGGGGTTTTCTTGCCTTATTTTCACAAGATGAACCTTTGGTATGAATTTTTGTTTGCAATGGTTTCACCCCTTTCCATTTTAACAGTACAAATTCTACAAACACCTTCCATATTGCCTCCTACATATTTCCCATCTTACCTTAATGGCACATGTTAATTTATCGTTAATAGCTACAGGTGAAACTCGAAAAATTAGAATATCATGGAAAAGTTCCTTAATTTCAGTAATTCAACTTAAAAGGTGAAACTAATATATGAGATAGACTCGTGACATGCTAAGCGAGATATGTCAAGATTTGATTTATCATTGTGATGATCATGGCGTACAGCTGATGAAAACCCCCAATTAACAATCTTAGAAAATTAGAATATTCAAGGAAATTAGCAAAACAAGGATTGCAAATCAAGCAAGATTGGACCTCTGAGAAGTAGAAACACATCTCGCTTTGCATGTCATGAGTTGATCTCATGTATTAGTTTCAACTTTTAAGTTGAATTCCTGAAACAAATGAACTTTTCCACGATATTCTAATTTTTCAAGTTTCACCTGTATATCCCACACCTTTTTATACCATTCTTCCATTTTATATTCTGCTTGCCCCTTCCACTTACACATTTCTCCCATATTTCCCCCCAATTTTGAGTATTTATCTGCCCTGTTGTCTCCTTTTCCCACACCTCTTTTAATTGATCTTGTTGATTCTCCATGTCTGCTAATATTTTATAAATTTCACTGGTTTTCCCTATTATAACTATATTTTCTTCTTTATCTCCATTTTTTATAATTTTTTATAGTTTTGTATATTCTTTGCAGTTCTTCTTTTCCCTTAAGCACTTCTTTGTCCATTGCTCCAGTTGTATACAGTTAAACCAAATTATTTTACTTCCTGTTAGAGCTTCTCTTATTTGTTCTCATTTTCTCCACTTACTTCTTTAAGTATTTTTTGTTCCTTTTTTATTAAGAAAAAAACATTTTCAGATAAATAAATAAATAAATATAGAAGAAAAGAAATAAAGTTACATCAAAACATCATAAAAAATTCCATATATTGAGTTTACTCTGTATCTCCTGACTTCCCCCCATCCCATCCATGGGTCCTATTACTTCTATTTTCAACTGCATATCAGTATTCCTCCAATTTTTCATATTTCTAAATTATCTATACTTTCTGTTGTATTACAAGTGTATTTAAAATCCTGCTAATGTTGATTTTGTGTGTGTGTGTGTGTGTGTGTGTGTGTGTATAATAAACATTTCCCATTCTTTTTTGAATTTCTTGTCTTCTTGGTTCCCGAGCTTCCCAGTTGATTTTGCCATTTCGGCATAGTCCATCAACTTGATTTGCCATTCTTCTTTAGTCATGGTTGTGTCTTCCTTCCACCTCTAAGCTAACAACATCCAAGCGGCCATTGAAGTATACATGAACAGTTTCTTCTGATGTGTTGGGATATGGGTACCTATAATTCCTAGTTTTTTCAAAGGTTATTTTAAACATTTTTTTCATTTCATTGTATATCATTTCCCAGATTTTTAAAATTACATTGCAATTCCACCACATATGATAAAAGGTACCTTCTTTTTCTTTACATTTCCAGCACATATTGTGCTTGTTCTATACATTTTTGCTAATTTTATTGGGGCTAAGTACCACGATACATCCTTTTCATATACTGTAGTTTTCTTTCAGTGAATAATATGCCGTAAATTTCAGATCTGTTTTCATAGCCTCTCCCAATCTGTCATTTGTACAGCCATACCTCGGGTTAAAGACGCTTCGGGTTAAGTATTTTCAGGTTGCGCCTTGCGGCGACCCGGAAGTACTGGAAAGGGTTACTTCTGGGTTTCACCGCTCACACACGTGCAGACTCTCAAAATGACATCATGTGCAGAAGCAGCGAACCGAGGCACGCGCAGAGGCGGGTTGCGTTCTGCTCAGGTTGCGAACGGGGCTCCAGAATGGATCGCAACTGTATATTATGTCCCACATCCTTTGTTCATTGTATCATCACAGATTTAAACTGTTCATCTTTTGTATCCCATTCCAGGAGCAAATTATACATTTTTGACAGTAATTTAAAATTATTTTCTAAAATCTCTCTTTGAAATCGTAATAATAACTAAAACCAGTCTTTTTATCCATTTTTTAAAAAGTAATTTAATTGATGGTATTGTAGCCAATCTGTTACCAGGTCTCTCACTTCTTCAAAGTCTTTTAATTTTACCTGGTTTTCTACCTCAGTTAACAGCTCTTTGTATGTTAGTCGGTTAGTCCTGATAGTCACTTTCTTTACAGATAGTGTTTCTAATGGAGAAAGTCACCATGGTGTTTTTTGTTCTAATAAGTTTTTATACTTCTCTCAAACTTTAAAAAATAGTTTTCTTATTATATAATTCTGAAAGCCTTTGTGTGCTTTCACTTTGTCATACCATAAATATGCATGCCATGCAAATCTATTGTCATGTCCTCCTAAATCTAACACATCTCCATTGTTCAATAATATCCATTCCCAGATCCAGCAGATGCAAGATGCCACATAATATAATCTCTAATCCAGCAGGGCAAAACCTCTTCTCTCTCGTATCTGATAATAATTTATATTTTATTTTATTTTTAATATAATTTTTTATTGAGTTTATAAAATACAAAATCCAACTTCCAATTACAAATTTCCATAAATCTAGTGGACTTCCCCCATCTTCCGAACCCTGCATTCTCTGTAGATTCAAAACATCAGCAATTTGTTAACTTATTTCAAACACAATAATGTATCTTTCATTTTATCGTGATATCTAGTCTCTAGGACATTGTAGTCCAAATCCTTAAACTTTTAGTTTCAACACAATAAAGTTATTTCATTACACCACCTCTGGCTTCTTATACCTTATTTTCCATTTCAAAAGTTTACAAATGCTGAAGCTATAGTTTCCTAAAAAGGAGCATTTTTTTTAACATTCATACAACTTATAATGCTTTTTCAAATAGTCCTTAAATTTTTCCCAGACTTCCTCCGTTGCTTCTTCTCCCAAGTCTCGGATTCTGCCAGTCATCTCGGCCAGTTCCATATAATCCATCAACTGCGTCTGCCATTCTTCCAGCGTGGGTAAATTTTGTGTCTTCCAGTGCTTTGCCATCAGGATCCTTGCTGCTGTGGTGGCGTACATAAAAAAAAGTTCTATCTTTCTTGGCCACTCTCTGGTCTACCATGCCCAGGAGGAAGGCCTCCGGTTTCTTGGGTAAGGTAAATCTAAGTACCTTTTTTAATTCATTATGTGTCATCTCCCAGAAGGCCTTCACTTTCGGGCAGGTCCACCAGAGGTGTAAGAATGTCCCTTCCTCCTCCTTACACTTCCAACATTTATTGTCCGACAGGTGGTATATCTTTACAAGCTTGACTGGGGTCATGTACCACCGGTATACCATTTTCATAATATTTTCCTTCAAGGCACTACATGCCGTAAATTTCATCCCGGTGTTCCATAACCTTTCCCAGTCTTCAAACATAATGTTATGCCCCAAATCCTGCGCCCACTTTATCATGGAGGATTTAACTGTCTCATCCTGTGTATTCCATTTAAGCAGCAAGCTGTACATTCTCGAAATTAACTTAGATTTTGGCTCTAGCAACTCTGTCTCTAATTTCGATTTTTCCACCTGGAAACCCACTTTTTTGTCCGCTTTAAAAACTTCCTGAATTTGAGCATAGTGCAACCAATCTCGCACCTTGTTTTTTAACTTTTCCATACTCTGCAACCTCCAATTATCTCCAATTTTTTCAATTATTTCCCAATATTTAGGCCAATGGGCCTCCATATTGAGTCTTTTACGTGCTTTGGCCTCCATCGGTGAGAGCCACCTCGGAGTCTTACTCTCCAATAAGTCTTTGTATTTTGTCCAGACCATAAAAATTGCTCTTCTGACAATATGGTTTTTGAACGATCTATGAACTTTAACCTTGTCATACCACAAATATGCATGCCACCCAAAAGCATTACCAAACCCTTCCAGATCGAGGACATCGGTGTTCTCAATAATTTATATTTTATTCTTGGTTTCTTCCCTTGCCAGATAAATCTAGAAATATCTTCTTGCCATTCTTTGATGCATCCAGCACTGCTTATCACCAGGATTGATTGAAATAGAAATAATATTCTTGATTTTTGTGTTGATGGTGCTGCTTATGAGGCTGAGAGGAGGAGGAAAGAGTTGTTTTATTGTGACTGGTTTTATATTTGGAGGCAATGAACCAAAGTGAAATCTACAGCTTGGTGATCCAAAGAGGCAGCATCGTTGGCTAATAGAATACAGTACAAACTATTCCTGCTATAGAGATGGTGACATGGCTATTAGCTGTAATTAAAGAAAGAAAAACAGATCTAAGCGAGCCAGGATGAAATGTAAACTATCAAGTATCAAGTGTTTGCTATGTTAACAAAGCAGATAGGTTCAATTCTTCACATGTGTGAACAGAGACATAATCTTTTCTAATGCATTTGAAAAACAAAAACTCAGATCAATACTTTTGTTCTCAGATTCCAAATTTCGCCTTCAGGGACTTATTCAGGATTCTCTTTTGGAGTTAATGGGATTTGTGTCACCTGTATCTGAAGGCAGAGTTTGAATTTAAACACCCCAAGTGACTACTTTGAGTAGGCACACATGTATATTGCTGTACACCTGACCAATCTCACTGAAATCAATAACACTTTACAGGTAGTTTAGAATAAATTAAGCCACTGAAGTGCATGTAGTTGGGTAGGGAAGGCTAATAACTCCTTCGGTCCCCACAAAAGAGCCTGTATTTAGTTGCTCTTTCCAAAAAGCCATGTTGTGTTTTTAGAATAGAAGCATATTAACAGCAGTACTGTAGCATGTTGCCCACAGCTTTTTTTGCAGTTGTCCACATCCTTGGAGCTGTAAAAAGGCCAGATTAGAAGAAACCTCTTTCATCTTTAACACACACCCCTTCTTCCAAGTTGAGAGATGCATAATTGCAGATGTGCACAGTGTCCGATTCAACAGCACAGCCTTTGCCAACCTGGAGCCCTCCTGGATGTTTCGCTGGCTGGGGCTGATGGGAGTTGTGGTCTAAAACATCTGGAGGGCATCACATTGGTGAAGGCTCCTATTAGCAGATCAACCTAAGGGATAGGCTGAGAAAATACACAACTTCTGACCACGTAATAATTACTTCCTAACATGCAGATTAATGCTTTAAGCAAGAGAAGGATGGGTAGAGAATTCCAGCATAACCAGAGGTCTTTGGTTTTTATCCAAAGGACTGCTGCCAGACTGTAAATACATAAAGTCAACAAGTGCCAATTTCCATTATCATTGTAGGCCTTCTTGCAGCCAAAACCAGGCCAGGCCTAATACTTTTGGGCACCTATAGCAAAGCACAAAATAGTGTTCATTCCCCACCAGGAAATAAGAGGGAGGGTGAGGACCATCAGCTTCTCCTATTTACCAAGAGGCTGTGGAGGGGTGGGGGGCAGCTGCAAAAGAAATGGCAGATTTGAACTCCAAGGAACATGCTGCAGCTGTCAGTGCCATCACAGCAGTGGGCAATGCATTCCTTGGAGGCCAGATCTGCTGCCCCGGTGGATCCTGCCACCAGAGATCGTTGCCTCACCTTGCCTCATGGGTGGGCCAGCCCTAGACAAAATGACTACAGCAATTGCTGCTGACCACTTTTTGGCCTGGTTCACATTTTCGACACTGCAGTTTATCAAACAACTGGGACAGGTCCAAGGAAGGCAACCAATGATGGTGAGGAGCCGGGAGGCCAAGCCCTATGAGGAAATATTGAAAGGTTTGGATATGTTTAGCATGCAGAAAAGGTGATTAAGAAGTAATGAAAGAGCTATTGTGGCTAGTAGTCATGTTTCACCTCTACTGTCAGACACAGTATGTCTTTGAATGCAAGTGGCTGCAAGTCACAAGCGGGGAGATCGTTGTACTTTGGGAATAGGAATCGACTAGATGGACTGTTAGTCTGAACCAGCAGCCAGACTCTTTTGATGTCATTGAATAGTCAAAGGACTGACAACGGAGCAAACTTGTTTTCTCTTCTTCAAGTGGGAAGGACCTGAACCAATGGGGTCAAATGCTAAGGAAGAGAATTAGGAAACCCTTCCTGATGGCATGATAGTATTGAGCAGTGAAACAGACCTGCCTCAGCAAGCTATGTACTTGATGGCTGTGTACTACCCCCAGTGTCAGAGGTGGTATGCCTCTGAATGCCAGTTTCTGTAAATCATGTGGGTTGTGCTCAGTGCTGCTTGCCGGTTTCCCATTGGAGCATCTGGTTGGCAACCATGTGAATGGGTTGCTGGACTAGATAGGCAAGTGGTCTAATCCACCAGAGCGCTTCTAATATTTCAGTGGTGGACTCTCCCTTGGAGGTTTTTAAGCAGTAACTGAGATGGTCACTTATTGGGTGTGCTTTAATAGTGGCTTTTCAGTATAAACAGGGGGCTGGAGTAGATTTCCTTTGAGGTTCCTTGCATCTCCATGTTTGGCAGTAAGCAGAACCTAATGATGAAGGGAGAATATGGTATAAGGGTCTCAAGTGTAGAGTCCTAGCATGTGGTTCAGGATAGTACCTTTTGCGTATACTTTAGGAATTTGTGCAATCCAGTACCTTTTTATGGGACACTTTTTCTGTTAAAATACACACAGAGAATGATAATGGTGACTTTTATTCATCCCCTTTGCTGTTTAAAGACTGAAATGTTTTCAGTTATTCTAATTTCTTACTTAAGGCCTATTGATTTTTTTCCCCTCCCAGGGTTCTTCTGGGATGGGAGACCTTGTGGAATTGTGTCTCATGCAAATTGTATCAGAGCTGCCTGCAAATTGTGGTGAGCAGGCAGAATAAATGTAACTTTGCCATATTAATAACTAGGCAAAAGACTTATTTAAGCTCATGTTCCTAGTGAAATATTTATGTAGCATATTTGAATGCTGAAGAGTGGACATCAGGACATCAGGAAAACAGCAACCATCTCATCATCATCAAATTCAGGACCAGGATGCAATTGCGTATCAAAAGGCCTGGTCTGAGATGGCAGAGCAGACCAGCTCTTCACACTGCTGTTGGAAGTTCCCATTCTTGAATGCTCCCCTTGTGACTTTACTGTTATTATTTATTAAATTTGTATACGGCCCTATACCCATAGGTCCATAGGGTGGTTCACAACATAAAATTACAGTCTAAAAAAAAAAATACAAAATATACCTAATAAAATCAAGAGCAAATGCAATCTAATAATCACCCCTTCCACAAACACATTTAAAAGGGCATGCCACAGGAGCAGTGGGAGCCTGGCGAGGAGCTTCCTTGTCCTGATGCCCAGCATATTGGTGAAATCAAAATAACAGACCACACTCCAGTGAACCCACAGTTCCTATTAATTGCATCAGAAAATGTACTAAAGTTCTAAAATTGGATATTTTAGTACTGTCCTAAATCAAACAGTAGAACAAAAAAGACACTGGATTTTTTTAAAAAGGAGAAGAATACAGAAGGAGAAAGTTAAGGATTGCTGCAAGAAACAATGAAGGTAGTGTTTAGAGCATAGAGGCATATGTATTCAAGAAAAATCAATACTGAATAAAATTCACACAAAAGAGGCAATTAGAACAGGAAGTCTTCCCTGGAAGAACAAAGGCTTAGGGCAACAAGTTCAAAACAAGTTAGTAAACAATTACAAATTAAGCAAAAAGAACCAGAAGCAATAGATAAAACAGTGGTACAATTACTACATTTAAAACAAAAATATTATGAATATGGGGGTCAGGGATCCAAACTTTTAACTGCCAGGTTCCAAAATGGGAAACAAAGAAATAATTACAGGTATAAAAAAGCTAGTAGAAAGGGATTATAGTACAAAATTAATATGTGCAGGATTCTGAACGTTTTTCTTCTCTTTGTTTTACTTCTCCCCCTCTCGAAATTAATGTGGTAAAGACAAAGCTAATGATCACTTTGTCTTTGTTAGACAGCTTTGCTGTCATTGTTGGCCCATCCTCTGCTTGTTGCTTTGAAGTTCGCAGCTGATCAGTAGGTGCCTCAGCCTGGCGGCATTATGTCCTTCGCTGGTGTCCAGAGTGCATGTGCACCAGGCAAGACCAGAGACTGGGTGTAGAGCATAAACAAAACCTGCTGGGCGGATACAGGGCATAGAGGTTTCATGAGGCTGCACTGCACCATACTGCCTGCTTGCCTGCCTCTGCAGGGGGGAGCCCAGCCAGCCAACACAGCCCTTGGTGGGCACATCCCCCCAACTCTGGCCAGGCAGCCATTCAGCAGCGGGTGGGGTGGGGGGGACAGTGGCAAAGCAAAGCTAGGCTGGGCTCCAGGGATAAGAGACCCCTGGTGGCAGGCAGGGCAAGTTTCCCAGCATGGGGGTGCCTGGTTTGCCCCCTCAAATTCATGTACCTGGGGCAACACACACCCGGTCCTCCCCACACTACACCCCTGCCTCAGGCAGCTTTTGGCTAAGTTCCAAAGGGATGTGATAACTGAAGATGGACAAACATATAGGAGAAACATAAGAGAGATTCAACTGATTCCAAAACAGGACAGAGTTGGCTGCAGATGCAACAACATGAGCTTGATGGTAATCAAAGGCATCAGGCAGCAGACGTGGACAGAAGTGACCAAAGGAAAGCATCTGAAATGCAAACTATTCCTTGTATGAGTACAAGGCTGAGAAAGCCAATAGAGAGGCTAATAGAGAACTGTTGATTCATTGCCACTGAGGTAATGAAATTAGGAAATAAAATAAATTGTGGAATCAAAGCAATATACAATAACCAGGAAGGTAAAGGGACCCCTGACCATTAGGTCCAGTTGCGGACAACTCTGGGGTTGTGGCGCTTATCTCGCTTTACTGGCCGAGAGAGCCGGTGTACAGCTTCCGGGTCATGTGGCCAGCATGGCTAAGCTGCTTCTGGCGAACCAGAGCAGTGCATGGAAACGCCGTTTACCTTCCCGCCGGAGCGGTACCTATTTATCTACTTGCACTTTGACGTGCTTTTGAACTGCTAGGTCAGCAGGAGCAGGGACCAAGCAATAAGAGTTCACCCTGTCGCGGGGATTCGAACTGCCGACCTAGGCTCTGTGGCACCACCCGCGTCCTAAAGAGGTGTTTATGCCAGAGCAGTTCGCTTCCCTGTATTAGCAGCATTTTTCCTGGAAAGCTTCTCAGTTCGCTTTAATGAAAGAGATATCCTTTCTGTTGCATCTGTCAAGGGAGGTGGCTCCCATGGCTAGTTGGAATATATTAGTATTAATAGTACTTGTGCCCTTTGGAGGATGTTTGGAGACCAGGCTCTCCTGTTTCTAGCAAACTGAACAGGAAGGCAGATGAAGTTTCAGTGCTGTAGATCATAGTGGCACCTTATTATTCAGACTTTCAAATAATCCATATGGTAGACGAGTGAATTGTTTGTGCATGTTGTCTTTTGCACACAGATTCATCCACACATGTTTAATATTTAAAATATTCCTAAACTACAATATTTGAAATCTGTAGACAAACATTTTTGTGCAGGATAACTTACTTTTCTTTGTGTTTACGTGTTAATGACATGGAATTGTTGATGTTACTGAGTCTGGGGTGGGATGCAATCCACAACCATACTGCAAAATCCCCAAACGAGGAGAATTATTTAAGAGCTTCTTCTGATGTCAATTCTACTACACTTTGCATCTTGCAGACTGTAGCCAACACCAGGTGAGAGACCCACAGGTTTGTATTACTTGTTTGTATCCTGAAGCACATCTGTTCTTCCTGTAGAAAGTGAGTGATTCTGCTTCTCAGCTCTGCATTAGCTAATTGATATCTGGCTTGGTGACCTTCCAGCAAGGTCACTGGAATAGCATCTCCAAATACAAAGCATAGGAACACTACAGGATTCCGAGAAACAATATTATTTAAGTTCCCTCCTTTCCCTTGTGAGACAATTGTCCAGCCTACAGGGTCTCCTTCTGATTACAGTCTACTGTTTCTGTGTTCTGTTAGAAAGAAAACATTTGAGTGTTAGGAAGAAGGTGGAAATTAGCACCCCTGCCGTGTGCGCTTGTGTGTGTGCACAGGCACATGCATGTGCCTGCATGTGTAAGCAAGTGAGCAAGCCTGAGCTTGTACTAAGGTGCCAAACAAGGCCACCAGTACAGTAATTAATGTTCAAAACTTCCAAAAGTTAAATTTATAAATAGGGATAATTTGACCTTTTAAAGGTGCATACACATCAGTTTCCCACTTTGCAGAGGACTTGTCCCTCTGCTGGTGCTGAAACGCACCCCCAGTGCCTTTTGTTGCTTGTTCACACATTTCTGACGCTGGCTAATTTAGGTATTCCATCCAAAAGCTGAAGTAAGAGCACATAAACCTGTCAGTTTCCAAATGCCAACCCCATGTTATGAGCTACATTATGGATATGTCATCAGCACAGATTATTTGCATATCTTTTTAATGCCACTTTAAGAAAAGGTATTCTTAGACTGAATGCTTCATTTCCCCAGCACTTTGTACATGCCTGCAGTTAAACTCCAAGGGGGCGGCTTTTCAAGGAGAGTGCCTTCCTGCTCAGCATAGTGAACCGTGGAACTGAGATACAGACTGCTCAAAGAATACTAAAAATGCTTCTGATTGAAACTAAATTAGGAGCATGGGCGTAGCCAAGGAGGGGTAGCTCCCCCCCCAAAGTAAATAAAAATACATAGCTGCTGCGGTTCTAACCCCCCCCCCCAAGTCCGGCCCCCTAACAAAAATCCTGGCTATGCCCATGGGTGGGAGAGCTCAAACAGCGAGAATCCAATGATCTTGATCAGGGTCCCAGCAGGGCCCCCCATTTCCTAGGACATGGATGTCAGTGCTGGCACAGACACATTCTAAATACACACCTTGCTTGCTGTGCTTGCACTGTTCTTTAAAACCAAAAAGCAAGAGTGTATGTGTGCTGCTTATTGGATCAACGTCTTAGCTTGCTAAGCCATGCAGTTCACCTGCTGTGCCTTTTAACTTTTGTCTGTGTGCCATACTGATCTGAACATTAAAGATCTGGGCAGAAGCAGTAATACATGTTTTGAGTTCTTCATCCTGTGAGAGCAGGCATATACCTACACTAGGGGTTGCTGCCCCTGCTTAGCACCAACCCCTTTGTCGTCCCCCCATAGACCAACCCCCTTCCCTTTACAGCTCACCCACCACAAAGCTTGCCTCCTCTCTCATGCCTACACTCTTTTTAAACAGCTTGCCTGAGCCTGCCTGCCATTCCTCATGCGGCACCATAGTTTGGACAATACACTAAACCAGGCATAGGCAAACTCGGCCCTCCGGATGTTTTGAGACTACAGTTCCCATCATCCCTGACCACCGGGCCTGTTAGCTAGGGATGATGGGAGTTGTAGTCCCAAAACATCTGGAGGGTCGAGTTTGCCTATGCCTGCCCTAAACTGTGACTAATTGAGAAGTGAAATATTTTTATCTCCTCTTCATGGCCACAAGTACATCACAAACATGAGCAGGGAGGAAGCATGCCAGGATGAGAAAAGATGCAAATACTGTACAGTGGAACCTCTACTCATGTACGGAATCTGTTCTGGAGGTCCGTTCATGCGTCGATCCGGGTCGCTGGTAGAAGCACTGTTCTGCGTGTGAACATTTGGCAGCGGCACCATTCTGCATGTGCAGACGGCAGAAGTCGCTTCTGTGTGTGCACGAATCGCGGCAAACCCGGTATTTACTTGTGGGTTTGCTGCGGTTGTGAGTCAAATTGTTCGCGAGTAGGGGCGGTGGTAAGTCGAGGTTCTACTGCACTGTCAACTCCATGGATTTGTAGCAATTAGAGCCAAGCAGTGTTGATGAAACCAGAAGTGACTGGCAGCAACTACGTAGTTCACAACTACTGCATCTATTTTAGGTACAATTACAGCAGCGAGCAATATTTTCACAGTACCTTTCCTTCATCTTAGGAACATAGGAAGCTCAATATTGTGCCCCCCCCCTGGGACTGGCAGCAGCTGGGCAGGATTCCAGGGGGCAGCCTTTGTCAGCCGTCCGCAGAAACACCTGGGAATCAATCTGGGACGCTCTGCATGCAAAGCACTGTCAGAGATTTTCCGTCCTCCCCATGAGTCCAGGTGGACCACATGGGCCTGGTATGAACCTCCTTAATCTACTATGGGTACATTTCTGCAGAGACCAAAACAAAGCAGAACAAAACACCTTTCAGCCAGGACATAAAAAGATTGAAACAGGATTTCCTCTTGCAAAAAATTGTCTGTGTGTAAGTGTGAGAGAGATGCTGGGCCTTCAGGTGTATTGTTGCACCTGGAGCTGTGCTTTGAGGATAATTCCAGTGAGCATGAAGGGCTTGCTGGTCTTCTGAGGCTGTTTCTCCCGGTCCCTCAGCAGTGAGCACAAAGTGGGTGAAATTGTTGCAAGTAGCATAGGCGGGAGGAGGGGGAACATATGCACTGCACTGGATGAAAGAAAAGCTAAAAATCTCTCAAGTCTGTGTTTGTTGGCAAGGAAAGGATAGGTATAAAAAGCAAATTCCCTGGCTGCCAAGATCTGAGTTTGGAGTAAGTACTCTTTGGTGAGAACCTCAGGAAAACCTCAGATTTAATATTGCAAAAAAAGCATCAAGGTAAAGTGTGGAAATATAGGCGATTAGACCTTTAAAATATGCTCTTGTGAGTTCCAAAAACTTCCATCTTCCGCTAGCATAGAAAGCTAAATATTGTTTACTTACACAGGTCAGATTTATGTGCTTTTCCATACAGCAGAAAACAGGCAATTCCTAAATTATTAGTTCAGGAATACAAGAAAGGTAGACAGGTAAAACAATAGGCTTGATTACCTTCCTCCCAAGGTGAGAGAGAGTGACTTAACTAATGCCTGGCAGGATAGTTTATGGAATTAATCCCTTCATGCATTAATTAAACATAAGCAAGATTATCTCATGTTTGTTAAGCAAAAAGTGGTGCTGCATTTTAAATTTATAGGAAGATGTTACGGGAAAGTTTGTTTATTGAGCAGGTTGAGTCACCGAGTGTTTTTTTCCCCTGCCTGCCAGCAAACAATTAACTAGCAACTGCTCCTGATTGGCCAGAGTTCCAAGGGCGGCAGATGGAGTGGAGTAAGAGACTGTGTGAGAGATTCATTTGGTCTGTGAGGGGGATTCACTCAGGAGGGTTCATTCTGACAGGTGGTAGAGCTGAGGAGAGCAGAGAACTCTCAGTATATGCTCCTAGGTTGTGAATCACAGAACACTATTAAAATAGACAAGACACAGTCCCACACAGTGTTTTACAGGAAAAAGGGTCCGCAGAGGAAAGGGCAGTAGTGATTCTGAGGCCAGGGAGGATTTGGGGGTCTGTAAGGAAACAGTCCAAGGGACGCAGGTGGCGCTGTGGGTTAAACCACAGAGCCTTTTGGGCTTGCCAATCAGAAGGTCGACGGTTCGAATCCCCATGACGGGGTGAGCTCCCATTGCTTGGTCTCTGCTCCTGACAACCTAGGAGTTTGAAAGCACGTCAAAGTGCAAGTAGATAAATAGGGACCGCTCCAGTGGGAAGGTAAACAGTGTTTCCGTGCGCTGCTCTGGTTTGCCAGAAGCGGCTTAGTCATGCTGGCCACATGACCCGGAAACTGTACCAGTAAAGTAAGAAGCTGGTCAGTAGAGTGAGATGAGCACCGCAACCCCAGAGTCGGCCACGACTGGACCTAATGGTCAGGGGTCCCTTTACTTTTTTTACCTTTAAGGAAACAGTCCAGTTAAAATCCTACATTCCTGAAGTGTGAGTGGAGAAGTCTGATCTATGAAAGATGTGTAAAAGGAAGTAACCTTGAGCCTGAACAGTACACAGCCTATAACTTGAGACAGAATACCTTTAATAAAAAAGCAACACCACTCTTTGTTACATTTCTGTGGAAGAAGAAGAACTGAAACTCCTTTATCTGTTTATTATCTGTTATAATAACTTTTATTTGCAACCTGGTTTCCCAACAGAAAAACCCACTGTCGCTCATGATTCATTCTCCATTGGGGATTTCACCTGAGGGAAAGGGAAACAGAGGACTGGTTTAGCGGTGCCAGCGAGAGAGACCGCCATTGTGCCATTGCATAAGACATTGCACCTGGAGATTTCAATTGAGAATTGGCGCTGTCTCCTCTAAAATCCAATGAACAAAGTAAAAACTGTAGCTATATAACTGCTGGTGGGAGTAGGATTCGAAAACGACATATTACCATATTTTTCGTCCCATAGGACGCTCCGTCCCATAGGACGCACCTAGTTTTTTGGGGGGGGAAATAAAGGGGGGGAAATCCCTTTATTTCCCCCCCAAAACCAGGTCGGGGAAACCAAACCAGGTCGGGGAACAGCGGTATGGCGGCGCTCCGCCTCCCCGCTGTCCCCTGAGCTTGTGGGGCTGCACTCCGTGCAGCAGGCTGCTATCTGCAGCCTAGGGAGCGCTGTGGGAACTCCCGCAGAGCTCCCCAGGCTGCGGATGTCTGCCCGGCGCGCGGGGTGCTCTGCTTCAGGGTGCCCCATGTGCTGGGCGGCAGGCTGCTTTCCACAGCCTAGGGAGCCCTGCGGGAACTCCCGCAGGCTCCTCAGGCTTGCTGATAGCTTCCTGAAGCCTGGAGAGCGAGAGGGGTCGGTGCGCACCAACCCCTCTCACTCTCCAAGCTTCAGTGAATGCCTGTAATCGCCCCATAGGATGCATACAGATTTCCCCTTCATTTTTGGAGGGGGAAAAGTGTGTTCTATAGGGCGAAAAATACGGTAATTGAAATAGACTTGCAGCCAAGTCTTCCATTATATATTATCCATATTTTCTATTGTTTATTCCTTCATACATACCATATTTTTCGCTCTATAAGACGCACCAGACCACAAGACGCACCTAGTTTTTGGAGGAGGAAAACAAGAAAAAATATCCTAAATCTCAGAAGCCAGAACAGCAAGAGGGATCGCTGCGCAGTGAAAGCAGCAATCCCTCTTGCTGCTCTGGCTTCTGGGATCGCTGCGCAGCCTGCATTCGCTCCATAAGACGCACACACATTTCCCCTTACTTTCTAGGAGGGAAAAAGTGAGTCTTATAGAGCAAAAAATACAGTATATCATTTGAACATAATAAATAGTATAAACAGGGTGGCCTCGTTTGTACACATTGTTGATTGCGCTTTATCTTCGTGTCGGTTTGCATCACCTTGATGCTAAGCTGATGGTTGGATCCAGGGATTAGAAGGATCTTGGCATACAGCCCAGCACCCCCTCAAACTTATAACAATATATTTAAATTGCATTTAATAATGTTTTAGAATGTAGGTATTAAAATACAGTTCATTTTCATTTAGAACAATGCATACAGTCACACTTTGACAGTTTTTTTTAAAAAGAATGTGCAAAAGCCCCTAAATGCTCTACATAGACCTCTGTAACGTGGAGGACAGCTAAGAGTACTCCTCCGATTGATCTCAGTCCTTGATCTGGGATATAAGGGCTCGGGTGGCGCTTAAGGTGTCCTAAACCCAAGATTTTCAGGGCTCTATATATTATTATGAAAGCTTTGAACTAAATCCTTTAGCATATGGGCAACCAGTGCAGATGTTTTAACAGAGGTGTCACATGTTATCAGGTCTCTGCCCTACCACCAGTCATGGCATTCTACATTGGCATCTCTTGTGGGAGCAAATTCCAGAGTTTAATTATGTGTTATAGGATTAAGTACTTTATTTATTTATTTTAAAAATATTTATTGATTGATTTTCACATTTTTATACATTTAATCTCTTTCCAATTCATATATAACGTTACAAGGTTCTATGAACCTTCTGACTTCTTCCCCTCCCTTCCCTGGGTTCTTATATTATAAGATAATTTTTTGCATCTTATACTTTTCCCAACGTTGTATATCTCTAATTTATCATAGTCAATTTCACATTACAAATGTCATTGCAACGCTACCAATGATTTTAACTGTTTATTTAAATTTTATTTGATTTTAACTGGTTTATTTAAATAAACTACAAATTTACCCCAGTCTCTAACAAATACTTGATCTCCTTGGTTTCTGATCTTCCTCATCAGTTTCGCCATTTCTGCATATTCCATCTGCCATTCTTCCATTGTTGGCAATGTTTATTCCTTCCATTTTGGGGCTAGTAACATTCTTGCCGCTGCCGTTGCATACATTAAATTTTTTTTGTCTTCTCTTGGTATTTCTACAGCTATTAAACCTAAAAGAAAGGCTCCTGGTTTTTAAACAAATGTGTTTTTAAACATTTTCTTTAATTTATTATCATTTCCCAGAAGTCTTTCACCTTACAACATGACCACCACATATGGTAAAAAGTACCCCCTCTCTACATTTCCAACACCATAGATCAGCATGGTATAGATCAGAGCTTTCCAAACTGTTTGTCACAACACATTAATGGTCAGCTGCAGTGTGTAGGTGTGTTGCACGAACCCTCCCCACACTAGTAAAACAGAATTACTGTGTCACAAAATGATGCAAAACTGAATTTGTTGAGAAATGATGTCAAAAAAAGTCACCAACATGAAAACTTCAGAAAGTTCTGGTGTATATAGAACAAGATCAGAGTTAAATGCTTTAATGTTGTGGGGTGGGGGTAGTAAATAATAATATTAATAATATTAATAATATTAATAATAATAATTTATACCTCACCCATCTGGCTGGGTTTCCCCAGCCACTCTGGGCGGCTTCCAACAAAACAGTAAAATACAATAACCTATTAAACATTAAAAGCTTCCCTAAACAGGGCTGCATTCAGATGTCTTCTAAAAGTTTGGTAGTTATTTTTCTCTTTGACATCTGATGGGAGGGCGTTCCACAGGGTGGGTGCCACTACCGAGAAGGCCCTCTGCCTGGTTCATAACAACCTGGCAATTGCACTTTGCATCTGTTGTTCCTATTCTCCTTCGAAATAAGTCCACATCGAATTCACCAGGGCAATCATCATAGATACTAGGTCCTCCTTTCATAGGAAAGGCCACAACTGGTGAACCAGTCCTTACTTCACTTCTACTGCTTGTGCCTCTAAGGTAAGGGCCAGGCCAAGAAGCACCAAACAGTGCATCTGCTGCTTAAGAGAACTACAATCCCATTCAAGGATGAATAAAACATTCTCCTCCTCCTCCTCCTCCTCCTCCTCCTCCTCCTCCTCCTCCATCTTTCCCCAGGGTTTCCATCTTATCTGAATCAAGTTCCCTTTTGTTCACCCTATTCCTGAACCACTGAGACACCAGCTTCAATTCTCTCTAGGATCAGAAGATGGAAAGAAGATGTGAGGTTGGGTGGACTCACCCAAGCAGAGGCAAGGATACCCTGGACAGCTTCATACAGGGCTCAGATGTTGCTTCCACAGTCTCAGTCTAATACCACAAAGAGGTAAGCTTTAGCTCTATTTCAGTTGTTAGCTTTGCTTTTGCTAAGAGAAGCCTGCTTTAGCAACTGTTGACTTCAGTGAAGTAGGGGAGGCTGTGTTTGCTTTAGGGCTGGAGTCCTCTGAATCAGAGGAGGAAAATGCAACATTCTTGGTCCAGAGCGATCCTGGCACCTTGGTTTCCTTCTTGCAAAAGTGCTTTCAGTTAGTTAGGTGCCTCTGGAACTCCCCCAAAGAGCAATTTCCTTTCAACTCTTCAATTCTATGTCTCCAGCATCCTGTTCTCCACAGTGGCCAGCTAGATATAGCCCTCTATTGATGTTTTAAGCTGCCCCCACTCCAGCATGACATGGTGCCTCTGATTCAGGAGGGAGCATATAGTTGTTATGACTAGTAGCTATAGATCTCTTTAAAAGTGTATTGGACAAATTCATGAAGAATACTGCTATCCATTGCCACGTCTTGTGGGAGAGAATTCCGTATTTAAACTATGTGGAGGATTTCCTTCTGCCTGTCATGAATCTTCCAACATTCGGATTCATAGGATTTCCCCCATTATGCTCTAATATTATGTAAGAGGGATAAAAATGTTTTTCCATCTACTTTCTCCATGATTGGGTGCACCTCTGCAATGTCCCCTCCTTTCATTTACCTCAGGGAAATGTTCTTTCGAACATTAGTTGCCCTTTCCTGAACCTTTTCCAGTGCTACAATATCATTTTAGTGGTGAGGCTCAATTATTTCATTAAGACTGGCACAGTATTTGGAATGGGCGATGCCATTTTTACACGCCTTTTTGTAGAGGAGGAGCTTCATTAGCAAGCAAAATTCCTGCAGACTGAGAATTGTAGCTCATATAGTGTGATTACCTTCCTGGCTTTTCTTTGTTGCATCTGTCTCATTCTTGGGGTCAATGGAAACTTGTGCATGTGTTTTAACCTCTGCACAATTTTTCTAAAGAGATATTGCAAGGCTTCAGAAAGTGGAACACTCTGTTTGCGCACAGTGGACTGTCCTGTGATCTTTATGCTGTCTCTATGCAAATGTATTACACTGAAAGGCAATTTGGCTTGACCAGCTACAAATCCCGTGGGATCTGTCTTGATGTCACCCAAAGAGGGGTGGCTGGGAGAGATGTCTAATTCGTTATATCCCTGGTGCTGCTCTCTGGCTAGACTTGACATCCCAAGCAATTTGCTTTTAATTGATGAAAGGGTCTTGTTATGCTGCCGCCGCTGAGAAAATGCCTGGGGTGTGTGGTGACAACCCATGGGTGAGAAGGATCATGCTGGCAGAAAGCAAAATGTGTGACACCGCCTTGAACCACAATGATAATTACTTGATCTGATCCTGTTTATTCTGCTAGATTGCAAAGTAAGTAATAGAATGAACAGGCATCTAAGCCTGAATCTGTAACTTGCTTATAAATATGTATAGTAATTAGAAGTCGAGTTCTTGAGAGTCACCTTGAGGACTTAGAATAAGCATGCAGGTGCTTTTCTTGGAAATGTAAATGTTACTGCAGCATCTCACCTGTGCCCCCAAGTGGTGGTTTGCTATCACTGCCTGTTGGCATAGCCTCTGCCTGGCCGCTGATCCACTGCATTAATCAGGAAGCAGATGCTGCTACTGTTTCTGGAAGAGAATGTCGCTGCTCCTAAAGAAAAATGAATCCTTTTTGGAAAATGAGAAATGAGCCTTCAGAGGTTTTTCTGCTGGGGCAAGTGGTCCAGCACCGAGACTTTGAAGACATAATATTCTGGCTTGAGTTCTTTATTTATCATTAAATATTGCTTGGGGAAGAAACAAGAGAGAGGGATGCAAGGCAGAGAAGAGTCTGGTGGTGGCTGTGTACACAATCACTGGCTTAAAACGCAGCTAGGTCATTCTCAATAGAAGCTGCTGGGTTGCCTGGATTGAGGCACTCATAAAAACCCAGTGTTTCCTTAGGATCGCCAGAAAAAGGGATCCTCACTCTGATCTACACAAATGGACTGCGGAGGATGTGTTCTCAAGCACAGGCAACTGGGAAGCTGCTCTGTGTTTATTTGCCGGAAGCCAGTGTGAAAACGTGACTGTACTTGCACTGAAATAGGTCTTTCCAGTCCTTGACCCAGACTGAGCGTGAAATATTTAACACTTGAGTGTGAAACTCGCTGTCTACTTTGAGCTGCTGGCTCCCATCGCCTGTTTCTTTGCTTCTGAGCTCATAAAACATTCTGGTGATTCATTCCCTCTCTGTCACATCTGACAAGGCAACTCTGATTCTCCATCACTGTTGGTATCAGTGTTCATTTCTTAAAAGAACGTACAAGCAAGCCAGATAGTCATCTTTAATTCTGCTTAGTTCTAGTGTCTACCTCACCTCCTGGAAGGAGCTATTACTTCACAGTTACTACTGTAGCTTATTACTGCAGGGTAAAAACACCTCTTGTCCCTGCTTAGCACAGGCTGCTTCAGCGGCAAGTCTGCCCTACAAGTTCTTCTAATGTACCATGTGGTTTGATTATCAGTAATATTCTTGAAACGCGCTAAGCTTGGGCCAGGTAAATGCTTCTGGTTTTTATTTTTAAAAGCCATTTGCACTATTTCTAGGTTGGAATGACACAAGTGGGGCTAGAAAGATAATGCTGCAGCCTGGCATGCACCTGTTCAGTATTTCAGCCATTCAGCTGTGCTCTCTTCTGAATATTCTACTGTGGCGATCACACAGGGTCCCCGGACGTTTGACGGTCTATTGATCCCTGTGCCACCACTGTGATTGCTTCCCCGCTGCCACCAACCCGTTTCTCTCAGGTACACATGGAGTCCAGACAGTTTTTAACATTAAACCAAATAAACAAGTTTATTTTATAAGCCTTAACAAGTTTATGGTTTCAGATAATTTTTATTGTCAGTTTCTTAATCTTAGTTTCCTTACCGGCCTATACCTTCCTAATAACTTCTAACAAATTATCCCAACTTTCTATCTGACTCCTCGTAACAGATTCTCTCACTCCCTCACATCAAACTATCCCAACCCACAGACTATCCTCACTCTCCCTTCTCTAACACTCGACTGACTCTCAACAACTCTAACTATAACTCCTCCCCTTGGGTTCCCACTTGCCAATCACTTCACACTCATTTAACCCTTTCCTTATGACCCAGCATGATGTCACCTAGGAGGGCAAACGCCACATCTACGTATTACATTTCTCATAGGTTTTCCAACTTTCCAACAGTCAACCAGCATCACACGGTCACTGGGCATTGCTCCTGAAACCGTCATGTGGGGGATGGTCAGAGGCTGAGAAGGAATGGGAGGAGATTGGGAGTTGGACGACCCCAGGAAGAGTCCTCGTGGGTTGGGGGTTAGTTTCGCTTGAATGTGGGGCCCCAAGGAGTTCTAACTCACGGGCTGGGAGACATAGATCTTGAGCCTAGCAGGCTTTTAGAAGACTGCTATTTTCCAGGCCCAACACCACTGATCATAGCGCCGCCTATGTGTTGTCCCTCCTTGGTGAAGAGTCATACCCTTCTGAAAGGCATTGAAAGACAAGTCAGATCTAACTGGTTGATCCCTCTCCAAGGACACATCAGCACTGGAATTAAAAAACAACATACAGAGACAGCCATGACGGGTGTAAACGCCCTGCTCTTCAAAAGATGAGTGCAGGGGGGCCTCAAGTCATGGATAAATGACTTAGCTACAGGTGACAGGTGCCATGTACCACCATGTATAACCAATGCTTTCAAAAATTCAAGTCTTAGTAATTGTTATACGAAAAAATTGGGGTTGGCTTTTAGAGCTGATTAAGGGATTCAGTCCCCTGTCCATTATAGGCAGAGAAGAATGCATGGAGCCCAAAGCAAGGCAGATCTTTATTTTCCTGTTGCAACACAGTTTCTCCACCCATTGCTAGGATGTGAGGAGACACCAAATCTTAATTTGCGGGCCCAGGATTTGAAGGATTGTATGTGAAAGGAGCCATTGGGAGAGGTTTCTCTAAGGTATTTCTGCAAATGGTTGGGCTCATTAAGAGTCAAAAGAGCTTCAATACCTATGTGTACTTACCTGGGGTACAATGGACATTCATTTTATTTATGACACCCTAGAACTCTTACCTTTTCGAGGTTACCAGCATGAGTTTGACCAAACTGCGGGAGGCAGTGGAGGACAGAGGTGCCTGGCGTTCTCTGGTCCATGGGGTCACGAAGAGTCGGACACGACTAAACGACTAAACAACAACAACAAGAACTCTTACCACAGTAATGATTCAAGTTCTGGGGAGATCCAAGACATTTGGGTCATCCCAGTTTAACCCCCTCCCAAAGGTTTTGTTGTGCAACATAAAACCTCAGGATGCCCCTCTCCCTGCCAGTGTCCCTCTTGCGCATAGTTGGTGCTGTTTTATCTACATAAGTACTTATGTTGTGGGAAAGGAGAACCCCTGTCCCTGCTTCCAGTGACATTTAAAGCTATAAAAAATTACTGGACAAGCACAGAAGGCATTTGCCTCAGCATTTAGCCATCTGTTGCTCACGTACAGAGCTGGCAGCAGGGAGAATGGTTTCCAGCTCAGGCTAGCCATTGCCAAAAACTCCAGGCTACCCAAAGGCTAATTTTTAGGGATCATTTGCAGAACTGGCTGGCTGTCCCTCTACACCTGGGCAGAACGAAACCACAGACCTGGGCTTTCATTGATGTCAGGCAGTAGATGTTCCAGCTATGCACTGTGCCAAATGTTTAGAATGGGTGGTTTGGATATTGTAGGTGCTTACACCCTCCCAGAACTTTTGGTGCATGTGTGCGTGCACATGTATGTGTGCATTTCCTCGTGAAGGGATTGGGGCTGAAATAATTCAGACATATAACATGAAATCATTTAGCACCCATACATAGCAGAGTGATTCCCCCCCCCCCCACTGTCTCAAAAACACTCCACTAACTCTTTGCTCTTCCCACAGGGTTGGGTGTCCGGACAGGTTGAGGGATGGCTCAGTTGCTAGAGTATCAGACTCTTAGGTTGAATCTACACACATAGTACACGCACATTTCATGATGTGAAGATGCTTTTTTAAAAAATGTTTTCAAAAGTATATTGAATTTGCCATAGCTCACCATCACCAGCTAGTTTGCGTATTTGCATGTTGCACAAAATGTTTTATTTTTCAGCTGTATAGCTGTCCTTAATCTCAGGGTTGTGGGTTTGGGCCTCACATTGGGTGAGAGAGTCATGCCTTGCAAACGGTTGGACTAGATGACCCTCATGGTCCCTTCCAACACTATCACAGATTTGCAATTCTATTTCCTTCTGCACAGGTTCCTTGAGCAGGAAACAGTAGAAGGGTGTTAAGAAAATCTTGAGTTAATCTTACAAACGATCTGTATTCCTTTTTAGTTCAGAGGAACACGATACGGTATGTGGAGAAAGAGAGAGAAATGATTTTCCTTCTCTGGAATCCAGTGAGGTCGTCCAATGAATCTGAATATTGGAAGGTTGAGGAAAAATAAACGGAAGTGCTTCTTCCTAAAGATGGGGGAGAAATTTGAATTGGTTTGCCTTTAAAGGTAAACTTATCTCATCTGCACTCCAAATCAATACATGAACTGCAACACAGCAGTTCTTTGAAATTTTCACTTTTCTGAATACCGCTCTCTAGTCATGTAGTTGTACAAAAATACTAATGAAGTGTGCATAGTGAAATTGTAAAAAGGTCTAGATTGGGGAAACTTTCATAGAAAACGTGTATTTTATAAGAAATTTGCTGCAAAATGCTGGTAAGTTTTGATGAGCATTTTTAAATAATAATAATTACAAATTTATTAATGTGTAGAGAGCTTGCCTTATTATGGTGCTGAATCCCAGTATAGGTTGTCTAATGGAGGGAAATCAATGGTATGTGATGTGTGCATGTAATGCTGTGCAGCAGAGTGAGCTACTTTGCTCAGGAGCTAGACAATCTGAGGAGGGTACCCCCCCTTTTGTCTGTAAGAGGTGGAAGAAAGAAGGTCATCATGTTGGGAGCTTAATTACTTCATCCCAGTGATGTTTCCTAGGCCAGGGGTGAGAAACCTCAGGCACAAGGGCCACATACTGTTATCCAGGGATCTCTATTTGGCCCTTGGGATTCTCCCTGGCACCACACCCATCACCGGTTCTCCTCTATGTCCTCCTTGATTGTTTATGGCTGGATAGAATGTGCTCTCGAACCGTGCTGCTTGCTTGCCTGAGTGGAGAGATATATATGTGTGGTGCGTAGAAGCCTTTGATGTGTGACTGAAATGGATAATACGGGAGAAAGGCATGCCACATCCTCTGCTTCAATCAAATATTGCTTCTAGGCTAGCCTTGCCCTTGCCCATCGCTGGCATGTGGCCCTCAGAATGTTGAGCGCTGCACATTGTGGCCCCTGGGCTCAAAAACACTCCTCACAGCTGTTCTAGGCCATGCTGCTTTTGTTTGTGATAAGGAGCCATTTGCCATAGTGAACTCTGATAGCGCCTCTTGCTTGTATTGGTGGATGATAGAAAGCTGTGCATGGGGCTTTGGATGCAGACCTCATCCCTCTGTGTTTGTCTGAAGTGTTATAAAGCCAGTTTCTCCAACATGAGCATCCAGTGATATTTTGTAAGCAGCCTTCTCGCAAGAGACCCTACATTGATCAACTGCACCTATCCAATTTAACGTATTTTCCTGATAAACATTTTTGAGTGCCAAGATTTAGGATTTCATTCATCACGGTTTAATTTGGGTTCCAGTGTCGGTAATAGAATGCCATGCAGGAATTTGGAAAGAAGTAATAGTGGAAAAGAAGAAAGATCAACAGAAGCTGTTCTGATTTCAGTGTTAAGAGCAAGGAAAAGGCAAGGCAAAACTGTCAGGAGAAGCTGTCAGAGTTGTTGAGAGCTTATCTCTGTGTCTAGGCTGGCAATTGCCTGATCTCTTCCCTCCCCCGCCTCTGGTACCTTGCTGCAGTGTTTAATAGAATTAGGACAAGACCAGAATAGAATTTTGCTCTCTGGACATGTCAGCTGTGATCAATGGCTTATAGAACAGAGAAGTTTATAACCTTTTAATGCTGAGATGAGGGTCACTTTGAGCTCATGCGAACTAGTTCCACCCCCCAAAAAAAACCAGTCCTTAGTACTATTATGTTTTGTTATGTACACTCCCCCCTCCCCTTATTTTGTGTTTTTATGCTGTGTTCCTGCTTCCCTGCGCCGAGAGCCAAAGAGCAATTGGATAATTTTATCCTTTAAGAATCTTGTCTCCTGGCTATTCTTCTGAGGACAGCAGGGAGTCACTTATATCACAGGAACACAGGAAATGGCCTTATGCTCACTCTTGTTGACTGACTGACTGGCATTATTTCCTTAGTCGGCTGTTATGTACTGAGTTGAATAGGATCCAAAATGCAGCAGTCTGATTGGTCCTAGAACAATAGGATCCAGAATGCAGCAGTCTGATTAGTCCACAGGAGCCACCCAGTCCAGCTCCAGGTAGAAGCGAATCCGCAACCTGATTGGCCTACAGGAGAATCCCGGAATCAGCCAATCACGTGGGGCCCATTGTGTAAATAATGTATATAAAGCAGACATTCTGGGGGAACTTGCATTCCTCCTCACCACTATGAGCTGAATAAAGAGCATGAAATCCACACTCAACTCCGAGTATATTTCATCGGCTATATACCAAGAAGAGTAAAACATATGTTTAATTAAATACCTGCTTGATACATGGTATGGTCACTTCTGGCATAATCACTTCTGATCATATCATGCAAGATAATTGGGCATGTTGGCTGTTCACTTTCTTCCTAGTGGATGTATAGTGCTATAAGTTCGGTGGAGGATAAGAACCTCCCCCCAAGAAATTAATGAATGTCAGGATCTGGCCATGGGCTTAGCCAGGATTTATTTTAGGGGGCAGGCTTTGTTATTTTTGGTCAGTTTTTAAAAATATACTTTCATAATTTAAGAGGGGCAGTTCCCCCGCCCCCCGCTACGCACATGAATCTAGCTAATATTTGGAGTATTGTAGGGAAGTTCCTAGGCTCTGAAAAAATGCAGACTAAGCTTCCTTCCAAGCTAGGGCTCACCTGGAATAGAGGCATTAAAATGACAAAAGGTGTTGATGGTCCCAGAATTTTTCAGCAGGGGCCGGTCCACTGTCCCTCAGACCTTGGGGGGGGGGGGGCTGGACTATATTTTGGGGGAAAAATATGAACGAATTCCTATGCCCCACAAATAACCCAGAGATGCATTTTAAATAAAAGCACACATTCTACTCATGTAAAAACATGCTGATTCCCAGACCGTCCGCGGGCCGGATTTAGAAGGCGATTGGGCCAGATCCAGCCCCCAGGCCTTAGTTTGCCTACCCATGGTCCCAAAGGTGTTGATATCAAAGAGGGGTTGTCGAGGTGATGGGGAGGGAGTAGGCTGTGTCCAGGGGGGAAATTTGCCTCTAAAAAACTAGGCTTGGGATAGCAGATGGATAGGGGGGCATTTCTTAAAGCAGGAGTTTGCTAGGAGCAAGAAAGAAGAAAAGAGAACAACAATTGAAATTAAAAAGCATGGAAGACCAGTCACAGATTGGTTGCAGTATCATCAAGTAAATGACATGTTTAAAGCAGATAAGAAAAAAGGATTTAGTACAGAATTTTCAAGGTTTGAAAAGGAATTATTGGAAAATAATGAGAAGTTCAAAATATGGTTTGAAGCTCAACATCAAAAAAATGAAGATCATGGCCACTAGTCCCATCACCTCCTGGCAAATAGCAGGGGAAGAAATGGAGGCAGTGAGAGATTTGACTTTCTTGGGCTCCATGATCACTGCAGATGGTGACAGCAGCCATGAAATTAAAAGACGCCTGCTTCTTGGGATAAAAGCAATGACAAACCTAGACAGCATCTTAAAAAGCAGAGACATCACCTTGCCAACAAAGGTCCGTGTAGTTGAAGCTATGGTTTTCCCAGTAGTGATGTATGGAAGTGAGAGCTGGACCATAAAGAAGGCTGATTGCCGAAGAATGGATGCAACAACAACAACAGAGAGCTATTTCATACTAGCCAGACATTGGTCCATCTAGCTCATCACCTGTCCAGAACCTGTCCAGTGTTTCAGGCAGCGAGATATTCCCAGCCTTGCCTAGAGGTGCCATGGGCTGAACATGGGACCTTCAGCATGCAAAACAGGTACTCTGCCATTGAGCTAACATCCTTCCCCAATATGCAAGGATGCAAATGGCTTGTGCCTCGTCTTCTCTCTCTCTCTCTCTCTCTCTCTCTCTCTCTCTCTCTCTCTCTCTCTGTGTGTGTGTGTGTGTGTGTAGCCAGGAGTTGAGAGACACCATTTGTCAGCATCTCCCATTGCTTAATTGCCAAAGAGCTATTTATAATTTGTCACAGGAGCTGACAGCTGTGGTTTCTGTTCTTTTCATGGTGTGTGAGTTTTAGCAGCTTGTCACCATCAGAGGTTTGTGGCTTGGCTCGAGTCAGGTGCAAAGCCAGAACTGCAGCAGATGCCAAGGGCACTGCTGGAACCCAGGGGTTGGCTGGGTCCAGGATGGGGAAAACAGAGCCAAGTCAGATGGATGGACTGGGGACAAAGGAGCTGGAACCCGGTGCCAGACTGACGCATCAGAACCAGGTAAGAATTTAAAGTGATTTAGGATACTGGAGCACATGATGAATAGGAGCCAAGTAAGATAAATTAGAACCAGAATTCTGGTGTGAGCCCAGGAGATGAAGCTAATCTGGAGCCAGGCAGCATCAAACAAGAACAGACGAGTAGGATCAGAAATGAGACAAATAATGACACCAGCACTGGGAAACAAACCGCCAGAACCAAGAGATGAGCCCAGAAAGACATTGCACTTATTCTTTACTGCTTCCTGTAGAGCAGGTTGCAGTGACCAATGATCAAGTAGTTAAGACCACCACCATTTTATCAGTGAGGTGATGCAATGGTTTCTGAAGGCAAGAATGCCAGCCCTCCCCACTCCTTTGGCATTCTCTCAGATCTGTCAGACTGCTGCTCCATCCAGCTCAGTGTTGCCCTATGTGACTGACAGTGGCTGTCTTGGGTTTCAGGCAGGGGATATTCCCAGCCCTACCTGAGATGTAAAGGACTGAGTCTGACTATTTCTGCATGCAAAGCAAATGCTGTCACTGAGCTATTCCACAAAGCAGTGCAGATTGCCTGAGACTTTAGAAGAAACCTGTTTGCTGGTACAAAACAGAAACAAAAAGCAGGACCTGTAACAAAAGGTTGCAGTCGAGCACTCCAGTTAACCAGCCATGCCCTGCCTCCATATTCCATTTCAAACCCTGCCCACCTGCCAATAGTATTTTACGGGCTCAGTTCTATCCTCATTCAGCTCTTTTGGCTCCTGGCAGTTAGGGTCCCCTCTATGACTAATGCACTCTTACAAGCTTTGGGACACCTCCTCCCAAGCCTGCTAGTTTTATACATGGGTTGTGCTGTTTTGGCTACATGAGCTGGCCCAATGGATTTAGCAGCCTGAAGGCAAGATGATGCCTCCTTCCAGTCCCGTTCCACATACAAAAGCTCAGCAGGACACTGAATTTTATTTCGACATCCATCTCACCAAGAGGACAGTGGCCTGGTTTAGTGGGTGCGGAATAGGTTGCATAGCACACACAGAGAGAGAGCTCTCTCCACTCAAATGTCTCTCAGTATTTGCTGCCTTGGGCAGCTACCTCACTCTGTCTCATGGTAGGGCCAGTCTTCAACACCTAAGCACTGGAAATAGAAGGGATGGCTGGGAAGCAAAGACGACTGCAGATAGACTTGCACTGCAGGCTGCTGACAATCGTGACCAGGCAGACAGGAGGATAGGGTACCAAACACATATTCCAGCAGGAACACCCTAAGTGCATGTTTTCTTTTACAGTGTAACAGTGCAAAGTCTAAACAAACAAACAAAATTCCTTCCAGTAGCACCTTAGAGACCAACTAAGTTTGTTATTGGTATGAGCTTTCGCATGCATGCACACTTCTTCAGATACACTGAAACAGAAGTCACCAGACCCTTCTATATAGTGAGAGGGTGGGGAGGGGTATTACCTAGAAGGGTGGTGGGAATGGGTGATTGGCTGATAGGTGTGGTAAACCTGTTGACAACTGTTAACGACTGCAATTGGTCTTACAGGGAAAAGCAAGGGGTGAGATGGCTAAAAATAGCTTTATCATGTATAATGAGATAAGAATCCAATGTCTCTATTCAGACCAGGTCTCTCCATGGTTTTAAGTTTGGTAATAAGTTGCAATTCAGCAACTTCTCTTTCCAGTCTATTTCTGAAATTCTTTTGTAATAAGACGGTCTGAATGGCAGAGAATCATGGCTGAGCCAGTTATCAGCTGACACTTCTTAATATACGTCCACTGGAGGTGATGAAATGACGGGTCCACAAGGGTGTCTTTTTATTTTGCATGAGTAGAGGAGTGTGGGCAAAATGAGGTGCAGTGGTGAAACTGGAATAGGTAAATGTGCGGATTTCCTTTCCTGGTTCTTCATCCTTCTGAACTGCGGCATCCTATAAAAAGGTTAAATGAGTTGGAAAAGTGAAGTCATCTCTCCACGCTGGGTGCTGCCACCTGGTGTTTACTGAGGATTCTACAGAGAAGATTCTCCCACTACCTTACCTGGAATGGTGGGGACGGCTGCACCTATGAAGTTTTTGGAACAAATTGTTTATAGAAAATGAGTCTGGGGAAGATCTAAATACAATCCAGAATTCCAGGCTGCAGTGGGATTTGAATGCAATGCCCTGATAAGAGGAGGAAGAAGAGAGACAGAAGAATGATCACTAAAACAGAAAAGGCAATAGAGAAATTAACCTTTAGATGTCTTCATTTGTCATAGATGTCTTCATTTGTCTCTGGGAAGGCTAATAAACTAAAAAGGGAGAGAGAAATAAACAGCGACAAAAGGTTTTTTTTAAAACAAACAAAGGTCAAAAGAAAAAGGTCGCTTCTGTTCATAAAAAGGAAGCAGAAGGAGAGAAAATGAATGATTGGGAAGGAACAAAACATGAATGTAAAGAATCAACAGAGGGAAAACTATAGGGTCCAAATCATACTATAGTATGTATATACTTGTTTGTAAATTTCTAGGATGTTTCATTGTGGTCTATTACATCTGGCTACGTTGGAATCGCATTGCAGGAAATACCTGATAATAGCATAGGTGTCTGTGTGGGTGGAGGCAGTTGGCAGGTGGCTGGCAGTATACAAATTGAGGTTGAATCCCAACAAGACAGGAGTGCTGTTTCTGCATGGGAGAGGTTATGGAAGGTAGACTTAAAATTTACAGCGCTCCAATCGGAGAACAGCTTTTACCATGGACTTTGAAGACATTCGAACTCAGGGCGAAAGGAAAAAATGTGCTAAGAGGAAGGCACTTTTGGCAAACCCTCACTGGGATCAACTTCTGCCAGGAAACCTATGACCCCACTGTGCCCACGTGGCCCCAGAATTGGCCTCCACTGTGTTCACGGAAGACAATCTTACTCAAGTGATTACCAAATAATGACTTTGAAAGCAATACTATATGAAAATGATGTATCTATGGTATTTAACTCCTAGTAAAATTGCTAAAATTTATAAATCAAAATTAAATGTACGCACCTTTTACCATAGATGGTGGTCATGTAAGGTAAAAAAAACTTCTGGAAGATGAGTTGAAAATAATGTTACAGGTACCGGTAACTTTTCCAAAGAAACTAGGATCTTTTCTTTTAGGAATATTAGGTGCAGATACCGAAGGACCGGGGGGGGGGGGCGGAGTTCATGTATGCAACCACAGCTGCCCAGATGCTGCTAGTCCAGAGATGAAAGGTATAGTCCCAACCAAGGAAGAATGGCAGATAAAATTAATGGACTATGCAGAAATGGCAAAATTAATAGGCAGAATTAGAACAGGAAGAATCAACGTTTAATTAAAAAAAATGGGGAAAGTATATACTTTATTTGAAAAATTATTGTAAACATTTAATTCATTAGCAGGTTTGATTTAAAATGTAGTTAATTTGAACTAAGGAATATTTAAGGATTTATTAAAAAATGGAATTATAAAGATGGGGGGGGGAAATAATAACATAAGGATCCACAAAAGGTGGATATAACACTGATCCTAAAGGATCTACATTGGCTCCCAGGATGTTTCCAATCACATTTCAAAGTGTTGGTGCTGACCTTTAAAGCCCTAAATGGCCTCAGCTCCGTATACCTGAAAGTGCATCTCTATCCTCCATTGTTTAGCCCAGACACTTGAGGTCCAGCTCCCAGCGCCTTCTGGCAGTTCCCTCACATGAGAAATATAGTTACAGGGAACCAGGCAGAGGGCCTTATTGGTAGTGGCACCTAGGTTGTGGAACACCCACCAGATGTCGTCGTCTTCTTCTTCTTCTTCTTCTTCTTCTTCTTCTTCTTCTTCTTCTTCTTCTTCTTCTTCTTCCACCCTGTGCTTTTCTGGCATCACATGGGCATGCTAGGGCAGTTCAAAACATCTTGTGACTACCAGGTTAGAAAACCTGCTTTACAGCAAATTAAGGGGAAAGGTTTTGTTGGATCTAAGCTGGGTCTTGGCCAAAGTATCAGATATACTGATCTGCAAAATTCAGTAACTGGGGCGTGTGGGATCTGCTTTCCGATAAGTCTCAATTTTGATCTTGTCAGGATTTCTGGCACCTGAATATTTCAAGTTTTAACAGTTCCAAAGTTTTGAAAAGCTTTTACTCTGGCATGGTTGTAGGCTCTTCCATCAGCTGTAATGGATGGGCATTTCAGGAGAGTGCTGATAGACTATGCATACATGGTTGAATCAGTGGCATCCACTTGTTAACTCCTAAAAGGGATCGATCACTCTTCAGTACTGCTTGCAATTTTATCAACTGCCAAGAACAAAGAATTACTTTGGGGAGTGTAGTTCTAGTACAGACATAAGCAAACTCGGCCCTCCAGATGTTTTGGGACTACAATTCCCATCATCCCTGACCACTGGTCCTGTTAGCTAGGGATGATGGGAGTTGTACTCCCAAAACATCTGGAAGGCCGAGTTTGCCTATGTGTGTTCTAGTACCACCAACAGCATATATATTGTGCATTTAAGCCATATTCTAGATATCCTCAGACATTGGTTGTTTGAGTGGTTTACTGTTAGGTTGGAAGGTTTGTAAACTGTACTAAAGCTGTAATAAAAGTAGTTGGGTGCTGAAGGATACAGAACAATAGAGTAGATCTCCAACCCCCACCACCAAAACACAGAAAACACAGCCAGTTTAGGGTGCTTTTGGATGGTTCCTTATTGTGGGATAGCTACCACTTATACATGCAAAGCATGCAATGTCTTGGGCCACTTTTTATCTGAGGGGGAAGCTGTTAAAATTCTATAACTCTTCCTTTCCTCCTGACAGCAGCTTACCCATTTTATGTTTCTGAGGCATTGCTGGCCCTACCATTAGGCAGAGTGAGGCTTGTGCCTCAGGCAGCAGATGGTGGGGAGTGGTGGTGAGGTATTGGGGGACAGAGCTATGTGAGTCATATGGCCTGCACTGCACTCACTAAACCAGCCTGCTGCCCCATCACCAGTAGTGAAATAAGATTCAACTGGCAGGCCTTCCCTGTGGTGGTGTGTGTGCTGTATTATTCACTTTGCACAGCAAAACGGCCCAGCCCTGGGTATGAGTGTTTCTTCTTGGGAGTCCTTGCACATCACATATGTCCTATGTCACTGTAATGGGTTTATTGATAAGAGAGTGTTCCTTGCCCTGTCCTTGAGTCTCTTTGTGCATGAAAAACTTCCTGGTGTTTCCATGACCACCTAAAGACTGGAGCAGAAGAAGCTTTGAAAAAGCGCTGGGAATCACAATGAAGAAGACATGCTTTTAGAACGCTAAGTATCACTCTGTGATTTATCGGTGGTCTTGAGAGATGGTGGCTCTCTGAAAACTGGTTTTGCCGAATACGGGGCACGGATTATTAATGCACATTTCAGGCATTTCTTCTGGCCATCGATGTCTGGCAAACATGGTTTAACATTTTAACTGCTGAAATGCAGAGCCATGCATTTGACAAATGATCTCCAAAGGAAGGGCTCATCTTGCAAAACGTAACATCTGTGGGGTAAACATATTACTTCAGCTTGTTCATCAGGGTGAGAAGTGAAATATGTTTTATTGTTTTATATGTTTTATACTACTTAATTGTTCCCAACCCATCATGATTTGGATCAGATAGAACAGGTTAGAAAAAACTAAAATAAATGTAAATGGAATCCAAGGTAGATTCCATCTGAGGCATATGCTGTGGATTAGTTCAGCTTTGTTCACCCGGTTTTTATCCCAATAAAGTCCTGATTTATTTCAATAATGCCGGTGACGGGAATATTTTGGAACCAGGTAAAGAAGGCACTTGAAGAGGCAGGAGAGATACTTGGTGGGTGTGGAAAGCTTGATGTTGATGATAGACAGTTAAGCCCAAACATTTTGCTGCCTGAGGCGGAGCAGCGCATAGCCCCCCACCTCCCAAATCAGTCAAGGCACATCGTTCAAAACACTGATCCATGTTATCCACAAGTACCATTCCCTCTTTCTGACACTAAAATTGCAAAAATGAATTCAATAACATGATTTGCTGTCCCAAACAACCTGTCTTATTCTGCCTAATGGTTGAACCACCTGGCAGAGAAATTGTTTGTTAAGTTTATTGGCTGCTTCTTCTTGCTAGTGGCAACACAAAGCAACCTACAACCCAGAAACCAAAAACCACATACATTAAAAAAAACACACCATTTAAACAATACCTTAAAAATACCCCACAGATAGGTCACAGATAGCTAGAGGCCAAAGTGTTTTTGCCTGTGACCTGAAAATTTGTAATGATGGCACCAGGCAAGCCTCCCTGGAGAGAGTATTCCACAAACGGGGAGCCACCGCAGAAAAGGCTGGTACCCGTGCTGCCATCCTCTGGACCTCTGGTGGAGGAACATGAAGAAAGAGCTTCAGAGGATGATCTCAGGGTCGAGAGCCAGCGTGGTGTAGTGGTTAAGAGCTGTAGTCTCGGACTTCCGGGACAGCGCGAACGGGTAATGGCGGATTCCCTCCGAGCTCCGGAGGGAATCGGCTCCGTCGAGGACGGGTCTTGCCGTGCCGGCGACACGGGGACCCTTAAAAACCGCAGGCGCGGAAGCCTGCGGACCTGATAACTCGGTGGGCACCTTAAACTCCCTCCTTGACCCGCGAAGAGCCTTTTTAAAGGCTGCGGAGCGGACTGGGGAGCGGAGCGGTGCTGAGAGTTCATCGCTACCTCGGCGGAGCGAAGCCGCGAGCCATGACCGAAGAGCGCTGTCTTTCTTCTTGAAATTGGGATTGGAAAAAAGCAACCCGTGAGTAGAAGGAAATTTTGGCACTAAAAGTCTTTATTTTTAAATTCGAGTATGATCGGGGGACGTGTTAAAAAGGAAGTCCACACTCCCCCCCCACCAAAAGACTTAGAGCAAAGAGAGGAGCACTAGGTCGGAAAGACTCTGGTGTTTAAACAGATAACTTCCACAAATTGGATAAAGAAGCTATTTGTGCTGGAGAGGAAGAGAGAGGAATTCCAGAGGTTTTTCTGTTTTGGTTGACCCCCCCCCCGACCCGGGCAGCGCCCTGTGTGTAAGCCCGAGAAAAAGAACAAAGAGTTTGACAGCTGTCAAAAGAGCTGTCAAACGGGTGGCTAAAGTTTGGAACTGTGTTACAAATATCTCTTTGGATTAAAAGTGCTACATTACAATTGAACTGACTGGAAACAAACTAATTCTGAATAACAAAGGAATGGACTTTTGGAAAAGAACCATGATGGAAACCCCCCTGGAGGGAACTAAAGATACTGCAATGGCTGCTGAAGGAAAATTACTGGCAGAGATAGAAAAAATGTTCTTTCTTGTGGGAACTCTACAAGAGCAGAGCTCAACTATGAGTAAACAACTGGTGACCTTCAATCTTAAACTAAGCAACTCTGTTGATGGAATTAAGTTGATGGGAAAAAAATCTGCAGCTGTAGAAGAAGAGATAACTTCAGAATTGGGGGGAAAAGAAGAAGGAGAAGAGGAAGCTCAGGTGCAAAAGATTAATCAAAAGCCTGTAACTTTTGGGAATAAAAGAAATAAAGAAGATAACCAATGGATTACAAATCTGCAAAAAGAAAGAAAGAGGGAAGTCCCTGGAACAACTGGAATATTGGACTATAAGAGAATGAACAAATATGATGGGGACTTCTCCTTTAAACTGGAGCACAGGAGATTTGCTGATCCTGGACAGAAACTGTTTCTGTGTGATTTGGAAGGAGGAAAATACGAGGGGCCGGTGACAGAACTTCCTCGAGAGGAGAAGACCAACAAAAAGGACTATCAACAAAACTGGTGGAGAGAGACTAAATGGGACCTGAGGGCCTCTGATGTGAGAAATCCGGGTTAAAATTGTTTTTCTTTTTTGAGGACATTGATCTGGGAAGGGGCAGAAACCGGGGAAGGGGGGGAGGGGAGAACAGGGTGGTAAAATTCTGGGATTTAGAACTGAAATATTATGAGTTTTGGTTTAATACAAAGAGGGAGGAATTTGTGGGAGAGAAAGTGGGCCGATCTTAGAGAAAGGATTTAATGTGTAAAATGGGATATGCAAAATTAGGATAAGTAAAAATGGAAAAATGACAAATTTTAAGAAAAGATACGAATAATATTTAAGAGATATGAACAAATAATTTGCTGGGATACCCAATGAAATTGGAAGCTGGGTAGGGGGGTGTGGGGAAGTCACTGAAAGAAGGTAATGAAAGTAAGGGTATGAAATTATAGGTGTTTTATTTTGTGTTTGTTTTTATGTGTGTGTTTGTTTGTTGAAAAAATTGAAAACCCAATAAAAATTTATAAAAAAAAAAGAGCTGTAGTCTCGTAATCTGGGGAACCGGGTTCGTGTCCCCGCTCCTCCACATGCGGCTGCTGGGTGGCCTTGGGCTACTCACACTTCTCTGAAGTCTCTCAGCCCCACTCACCTCACAGAGTGTTTGTTGTGGGGGAGGAAGGAAAGGGAGAATGTTAGCCGCCTTGAGACTCCTTAAAGGGAGTGAAAGGCGGGATATCAAATCCAAACTTCTTCTTCTCTTCTGAGTTGTTCATATGGAAAGAGGCGGTCCTTGAGGTGTGGTCCTGAGCCGATTAAGGCTTATAGGTCGTCATCATCCCCAGTGTTAAAGGTGTGGCACTTACTGCAACAACTTCATGGTACCAGCACCTATTTCTAGGAAACAAGCCCTGGTTAAAGGAGTTCCCATTTGGCTAGCCTGCCTCTGTTGCTAGGGGACATGAGTGGGGCTAGTGCTCAGATCCTGCTTCCCAGTGGGGCACCTAGTTGGCCACTGTGAGAACAAGATGCTGGGCTAGATGGGCCTCTGGCCTGATCCTGCAGCAAGGCTTTCCTCATGCTCTTCAGTCTGGTAGTGACTGCAGTCTGTATTTTATGCCACAAGGTGGAGTGTGACAACCGCATCTCTTCAGCGCAGTTGGAAAATGGTATAGATTCCTGGAGTTTATCCAGCGCAGAGCTTCATGACTCGTGCGCTAGGCTTTCCTGAGGTCATTCGTAAAATAGTGCCCCCCCACCAGGGAAGAAGGGGTGAGTGAGGGTGGGGGTGGGGGGAATAATGGTACACATCACTTTTCTGTCTGTGCGCCTTGTGCTGAGGATTCAACATTAATATGTATTCATTTATGTTGTGGTTGTGCTTCCAGGTCTGCCCCCAGAGCTCAGCAAGAGGGACAGCTTGCAGGGGTGTGGAGCTGCTTTGCAAAAGTTGGGTGGTGTTGGTGAGGGACCCTTCAGAGCCAGGACGGTGAAATTAACAGGATCACGTGTCGTGCTGGATAATTCAACACTCACTGAGTGGAGATCTGTGTGGATCTGCATGTGCATATCACAATGGAGGGACAAGAAGCTGTGTTTCTCTGCCCACAGGCAAAGCGAGAGGTTTGAGGGCAGCTGATGTACTGCTTTGGGTAAAGAAGAAAGAGAGCAAATCCCTAAATCAGGGGTAGGGGCTGATTTTTCAGTTTGGGGGCCAAATTCCCTCATGGGCAACGTTCTGTAGACCACATGAGAGTGTTGGGTGAGTGGCAAAAGTGGGCAGAGGAATGTTTCTACATGTGCCTGGCCACATTCCAGGCATGCAGTTAGAGGGGGTTTTTCATCCAGGCACAGCACTGCCATACAGCTGGGAAGGGGTGGGCCCTTCAAAGTCCCGCAGGACCTGCACATTGCACAATTTTTGCATATTTGTCGGGGGGGGGGAGGAAATTGCTTCCCCTCTGTGTGTACTTTGTGTTAGAAAGATATACATTACAGAAACTGGTCTGGGATTTTATAAGATGGTGGGGCTATTCAAATATTTAATATTCTCCTTTGATGCCTCAGTGAGGGCTTAATTTACTTGTGGGTGATCATTCAATGTTTTGATGGAATTTCTTCATGGTGTATTGTAAATACATTTGTCACTGGTCTTATCATTGTAAACTACTTTGGCAATTAAGCGGTACATATGCTTCAGGCACCAGATCCGTTGGCAGAACTACTCCGTCTTACAAAAGATGTCTGCAGACATGACATGAAGGCTGGTGTTATAAGAACCAGAGTATATTGAGAAGCAAAGCAGCTAGTAAGCCTGATATTTATTGCAATAGTACTGTTGCAACAGGATCCCCACACACAGGAGCGAGGAGAGAACCCCAAAGAATAGTGCCCTTATATAGACTTTTGAAATTTCCCACCCTGTAGCTCAAGACCACCCCCCAAAACATCATACATACATCACAGAAGGAGGCGGTCTACAGCAGAAATCTTGCCAGGATAATGGTCGCTGATTGCATTACCTGGGCAGCCTGGCCGTTCTTTTGTGATGGTTAATACTTTGGTTCCTGAATCCAGGTCACAGGCTCATCCTATTCATAGACAAATACGCCCTTAAGACAGGATTTGTAAGCGAAAAGACAATGGGAAGGCTTTCCCCATTTTCCTCCCTTACTGCAGAGGAATATTTAAGGTCACTGGGAGAGTCAAAATGGCTTCAGGGTTGCTCTCCTGTACTATTCCAGACGGGATTTATATAGTTATCTATGTGTTCGCCATGTACATTTATGAACATTAATATTTGAGACCCTAGAATTCTTATAACACTGGCAACACCAACCATGCCATGTGGTAATCCCTTGCGGATGACAGCAGTGCCTGGAGGCAAGTCGTGCACCTACACCAGTGAGCAGAGGAGGAATGACTGCTGGGAGGAGTAAAGAAAAAAGAAACACAATGGTCCATCTGCTGCGCACAACTGGACGCCTTCCTCTGCCCCAGCTGCAACAAAACATGTCAAAACATATCGTTCCCCACAGCCACAGCAGGCACTGTAATCTTCAAACACTTTGACCAACCCCCAAACGTGCACCCCTCCATTGTCTCTCTAGACAGACGGATACAAGCAATATTGCTATAATTTGGGGGGCAGGACCCCACTAAATTAATAAATGGCAGGATTCTGATTATTTGGGGTGTTAAAGGAGAAATACAAATGGCAAAGGAATTCCTGAGCTAGCCTGTGCAAAACGGCATGGCCAAGCAAGACGGGGCCATTGAGAGCCATCGGCAATGCAAGAAAACTTCCTCCTTGCTCTGAGGTGAAAGTGGGTTTGAAAGGTTACCAGGGTAACCGGGTGTGAGGTGACAGGAAAAGAGAGTTTTTAGCAAGACGTTCTGGAAGAAGAGAGACTGGGATCCATATTTGGCAGGTTGGCTGAAGGTTGGCTTCACTATTGTGGGGGAAAAGCCCTTCTTGAAATGACCATGTTGTAGGATCTGGACTCCCTCCACACAGACTGAAGGTGTACATAGGTGAATAAACTCTTTCTTAAAGCTACAACAGTCTCTGGCCTATCTCAATTCTCCAAAGGAACACAGACCCACTCGGAGTACCTAGAACCCTCAGGAATTGTGCAGAGAGAGGGATGATGGCACGACTTTTGTAACAATATTAAATGCTACTACCACTATTACAACTAAAAATAATTTGAAGCAAGGCTCCCTCTCTCTCTTTAATCTTTATTGATTATATACAATGAATCAAAGTTGTAACTCTCCATCAGTAGTGTAAATAAAAGTTTAAAAAGTTTGGCATAAGGTGGTTATTCACATATTGAGACTTCCCTCCTCCCCAACTTGGGTTCTCTACATTTGTATATCAACTGCATATTAAATAGCATCTATTTTGCAATTATCCAATACTTCCAAGAATTATATCACATTGCAGGAGTCATTCAAAGCCTGCCAAAGATTTTACATGTTTGCAGTGATCTTTTAAATGTTTTCTGTATTTATCCCATTCTCTGTTAAATTTTTGATCTTCTTGTTTCCTAACTTTCCCTGTCAATCTTGCCATCTCAGCGTACTCAAATCATTTCGTCTGCCATTCCATTTTTGTTGGCATGTCCTTTCCAACATTGGGCTAAAAGCATTCTCACAGCCGTGGTTGCATACATAAATAATCTCCTTAAATCTTTCGGTATCTCTACACCTATAATCCTCAGGAAAAAGGCTTCTGGTTTCTTTGCAAAGGTTAAGCTATTTTTAGCTCATTGTAGATCATTTCCCAAAATTCCTTTATCCTTTTGCAATTCCACCACATATGATACATAGTTCCTTCCATTTCTTTACATTTCCAACACAGGTTAGAGCTGATTTTATATATTTTCGCTAGCTTACAGAGTGTCAAATACCAGCGTTAGAGCATCTTCATGTAGTTTTCTTTTAAAGTGTAACATGCCGTGAAATTTGTCCTCTCTCCAGAGTTTTCCCCAGGCTGACCTTTGAATGTTATATCCAAAATCTCTAGCCCATTGAATCATCACTGATGTTACTTCTTCATCTTTAACCGACCAATCCAGCAAGATCCTATACATTTTTGAAAGTAGTTTCCCCTTTATATTACATCCTTCTCAAATCTCGATAAATCAGTGGCAAAGCCTTTTTTAAAAATCTGCTTTGGAGATATAATTCAACCGGTGATATTGTAGCCAGTCAGTTAAACAGTTTCTTACTTCCTCAATTCCCCCCCCAATTTCATCTGGTTTTCCTCGTCCTTAAGTAGTTCTTTATAAGTTGTCCAGTCATTTCTCGTTCATTTTCCTTACTGAGATCGCCTCTAGCGGTCATAGCCACCAGGGCGTTTTTTGTTCTAGCATATCTTTATATTTATTCCATACCGTGTAAAATGATCTTCTTATCACATGGTTCAGGAACCCTCTGTGTACTTTGACTTTTTCGTACCATAAGCATGCATGCCAACCAAATCTGTTGTCCAAACCCTCTAAATCTAACATACCTGTGTTTTGTAAAAGTTTCCACTCCCTGATCCAGCAGAGGCAGGAGGCCTCGTAATATAGTTTTAGATCTGGCAGGGAGAAGCCACCCCATCTTCAATTTCTGTTAGTAACTTACGTTTAATTCTAGGTTTCCCCCCCTGCCAAATAAACTTTGAAATATCTCTGCCAATCTTTGAAGGGTCCTGCCCCACTGATCACAGAGACTGGTTGAAACAAAAACAACATCCTCAGCAGCATGTTCATTCATATTCCATACTCCTATATATTTGGCCTTTTTTTTTACTTATAGTCATACCAGTAACTTTTTGTAGCTCATTTTTATCTTGTTCTACCATGTGTTTCACCAACAACTTTGTTTTATTTTTGTTGAGTTTGAAACCTGCCACCTGACCAAAACCTGTGATCCTTTTGAAAACGATTGGCAGACTTTCCTTTGAATTTTCTGTTGTTATTATAAGATCACCCACAAATGCTTTTATTTCCTACCCTTATGCCCTTTATACCTTCCTCCGCTCTTATTTTCCTTGTCAGGGTTTCCAAGACCAGTATAAATAGTAATGGGGACAAAGCAAAGCTAAATTTCAACCCCCCCATTTCCCCCTTCTTATTTATCATTATCATTACACAATACAGTACAGAAGTGTTCGCAATTTAATTTACTGTTAGGATTGCAAAAAATAACTGAAAGCACCATTGGAAAAACATAAAGGAACATTCCTCCATTTTTCCATACATATATTTGGCTGCTTTAAATATTATCTCAAAATAATTTTATCATCGTTAACCACAGACCTCGTCTTCCCCATCCTATATATCCAGTTCTTTGTAGCAATTATTTCTGAAGCTGCTACCAAGACAACCAACACCTCCAAGTAATTTTTTGGAATGGTGTCTTTCAGTAATCCTACAAGTACTATCTGGGGAGCACAAGGTAAATGAGTCGCTCCCATTATGGTGCTGAGGAGTGTGTTCCGAGCCTCCCACACTTATTGTCAGCATTGAAGCCTTTCCAACAGTTGAAGTTCAGCCACACATTTCCATGCTCTTGTGCCCTGGAAGGAAAGCTCAGAACAACCTATAAGCCTCCTTCAATGACTGATGCATGCGGAGCCGACTTGCATCCTCCAGCCTCTAATTTTAGTCCTGCGTTAAGGAGCGGCTTAGTTTGCTTTGATGCGGAGGTGGCACAAACGATGACCGGACCAGAGGGGCTTTAGTGAGGATGACTCAGGCCTGGCGGCTTATGCTGCAAAACCCTCTGAGCGTGGCCAAGGCTGGCCAATTTGGGGCCTTAACGTCTTATATTAAGGTCCCTTAATTGGACTAAGCCAGTTAATTCACCATATGGGGTTTGTGTGCTCCGCTGACTGACTGGTGAGCTTGCTGGCAATGCTCCCATCCTTCCCATTACCATCCCAAATACTGGAAAGTCAGCTGAGAGTTGGGCAGAAGGATTAAAGAGGGTTTGATTGTTACAGTTTAATAAAGGGAGCAGATGGTCTGACCTGCACAGGGCTAATGAGCTTCAGGCCAAAGGAGGCTTCGAACTGGCCAGCCATCCCAGAAGACCCACTCATCTTGAAGGGGGCATGGCAGTTCCCAGTGCAGCATTTATATGCAGGGTTTCATGTCTGCAAGCAAACCACCACAACATGACTCTTCTTCATTCTTACCTGTGCTTTGACTGTTTTGTATTTCTGAGCCTCCCTCGCCACTGAACTTTCATATGGAAAAGCAGAGGGCAGCAGCTAGTCACCCTCTGGGGCTTTCGGCATTTGCTGAATCCACGAAGCAGAGCACCCCTTCCTTTAATCAGGATCAGGGCTGGCCCACCTGTTGGGCAGACTGGGGCAGCAGCCTTGGGCCGCAGAATCCAGGGGGAAAGCTCCACCACAAGCGCCCTGCCCACCTGCTGCCTCCACCAACTGAGAAATGAGCAAAAGAGGCTGCAACCTCTCACAAGAACCCCATGGTATCTCACCGGAAGCCACTGCTGCCACCGCTTCTGCTTGCTTCTCCTGTGTGATTGCGGGCACTTAAGCCCTCTGCTGCCATCACCACCGCTGGAGAAGTGGCTTCAGCTTCTGGGTTCTCCTTCTCACTTCTCTGGGTTCTGGTGAGATTTTGTTGGGCTTTCACTAGAGCTCCCCAGAGCTCAGACGGTGCAGCCCAAGCCACACAACCTAAGAAAGTGAGGCTGAATTCATCAGGGGGACAGAGCTGCCTTTATTTTTTGACCCAGGGGGGCAAATGGGACTTCTTGTGCCACCTCTCATCAAGACAGCCCTTTCACTGTGGAGTCTAGTGTTCAAAATGTTTATTATGGTGCGTTTTGGCACTTGCTGTGCCACAGCCCATTCGTACATTGCCACATTAGCAGGTGCATAAATGAGTGTATTTTCAAGTATCTGTATGTACCATATAGAGTTCAGCTGGGATCAAATGCTCCAGAGAAGAAATTGCTGTGTGGGAAGCTTTGCCACCAAAGGAATTCTGCCTTGATCCCTTTTGACCCAATTTTGCAGATGTGTGCCAGTAATAACACAGAGCGAGTCAAAAGTTGATATGCCTTCTTCATCTATGCATTCTAACCATGAGTTTCTAGTGCAGGAGTGGGAAACCTTTTTCTGCCCCTCATGCTCACTTGGGCAGCTTCCAGGGGCCACATGCCAGTAGCAGTTGGGGCCAGAAGCAAACGTGGGCAAGGCAATTCCTTGCAGCCACCCAGACGTCGAGTTTTTGGCACACTCACACCTCTCCACCTTGCATGTTGTTGTTGTTGTTTAGTCGCTTAGTTGTATCCGACTGTTCATGATGCCCTGGACCAGAGCACACCAGGCACTCCTCTCTTCCACTGCCTCACGCAGTTTGGTCAAACTCATGCTGGTAGCTTCCAGGACACTGTCCCACCATCTCGTCCTTTGTCGTCCCCTTCTCCTTGAGCCCTCCATCTTTCCCAACATCAGGGTCTTTTCCAGGGAGTCTTCTCTTCTCATGAGGTGGCCAAAGTATTGGAGCCTCAGCTTCAGGATCTGTCCTTCCAGTGAGCACTCAGGGCTGATTTCCTTCAGAATGGAGAGGTTGGATCTTCTTGCAGTCCATGGGACGCTCAAGAGTCTCCTCCAGCACCAGAATTCAAAAGCATCCATTCTTCGGCGATCAGCCTTCTTTATGGTCCAGCTCTCACTTCCATACATCACTACTGGGAAAATCATGGCTTTAACTATATGGACCTTTGTTGGCAAGGTGATGTCTCTACTTTTTAAGATGCTGTCTAAATCCCAAGGAGCAGACAGAGGGGCCTGGAGGACTCTATTTAGCTCCTTGGCAAGAGGCAGTCATCTCTGTTCTAGCGTCATGGCACTTGCAGGTGGGTGCCTAAAACAGTGAGGAACAAATGTTCTGCTTCAAGTTTAAGACTCCACTGCCTGGGAATCCCCCCAGGAAGCCAGACTAAAAGGGGAGGGGTCCTAGTGTTTCTCTACGAGGAAATTTTGGAGTCACTCTTGAAGGAAACTGATTTTCTAGATCCAAGCACACCACTTCTAGGGGGCTGAGGTTTCTTCGGCCCCCTCAGTATTTGTTGGAAGGGGGCCAGGAGGAGGAGGAGGCCAAGCATGGAGCCAAGTGTGGCACAGCTTCAATGGCTGGCTCCTCCAGAGAGCTTGGCCTCCTTCAGATGACGCGATGTCACACACACGTTGCATGATGTGCATGATGTCACATGTGTCAACATGCTCTGGCCCCCTCAGTCTTAGGGGCAACTTGGTGCCTCTGTCTACCAGCCTTTCTCCACCTGTGGATCCCCAGATGTTGTTGAACTACAACTCCCAATACCCCTAGCTAGCAAGGCCAGAACTCAGGGATGATGGGAGTTGTAGTCCAACAACATCTGGGGACCCACAGGTGGAGAACCACTGGTCTAGATCCTTTTCAATCAGGATTTAGGCCCAGTTTTGGCCCCAAAGCCGCTTTGGTTTTTGATTAGCTCTGCCAGGAGAGAGATGGGGAAAATATGACCTTGTTAATTCTCCTCAGCCTCTCCGTGGCTTTTGGTACCACCAACCACAGTATCTGTCAGTAGCTGTCCAAGTTGGGGGTGGGTGACATTGCTTTTTGGTGGTTCTGGTCCTATTTGATGGCCATTTCCAGAGGGTGATGTTTAGGGAGTAGCCTTCAGTGTGGGGTTCCTCAGAGTTCAATTTTATCCACTATGCAGTTCAACATCTACATGAAACTTCTGAGTTGTGTCATTCAGAGTTTTGGAGTACATTGGTACCTCAGGTTAAGTGCTTAATTCATTCCGGAGGTCCGTACTTAACCTGAAACTGTTCTTAACCTGAAGCACCACTTTAGTTAATGGGGCCTCCTGCTGCCGCTGTGCCTCTGGAGCCCGATTTCTGTTCTCATCCTGAAGCAAAGTTCTTAAGCTGAAGCACTATTTCTGGGTTAGCGGAGTCTGTTACATCTGAAGCGTATGTAACCCGAGGTACCACTGTATGTTGTCAGCAGTATAATGATGACACACAGCTCTCCTTTACACCTGCAGGTGAGACAGTAGAAGTGCTGGACCAGCAAACTGAAGCTGAATCCAGATAAGATCGACTCTATGCCGCTGCAAATAAAACGTTTTAACTGTGTTATAAAGTGCAATATAAAAATGGGACACTAGATGGCGACAGTGAGCTATGCAAAATTCAGTGTATTTTTCAAAACATTTTTTATATGTGTGTAGATTCCACCATTGTTAATAGGCAGTTCCCTAGATGATGGGTGGGAAGTTGCCTGGTCTTGGTGGGGTTACAGTCCCTCTGAAGGAGCAGGATCCATTGCTTCTGGATCCATTGCTGTCACTTGAGTTACAGGTGGCCTCAGTGGCCCATCTGCACCCTTATCTGGACATGCATAACTTAACATCTGTTTACTATACTATACTATAATTATGAAGTGTCCTGTCTCTGCTGGTTGCGGGAATGGATCTTATTAAAAAATACAGATTTATTAGATTTAGAGGGTAGTGGTAATGGATTTGGGGGGTATGCTTATTTGTGGTATGAAAACGTAAGTCCATAAAGGATTCCTGAACCATTTGATAAGAAAATCAATCCACGAGGTATGGGACAGATATAAGAATCTATTAGAATGAAAAACACTATGGTGGCTCTCTCCATTGGAAGCAATTTCAGTTAAAAAAGTAAATATGAGAGGCAAGTGGGCCACCTATAAAGACTTGTTAAAATAATAATCATTAATAATAATAATAATTTTTTATTTATATCCCGCACTCCCTGGCCAGGGCCGAGCTCAGGTCGGCTAACACCAAATATAAATTACAATAAAAAGTAATAGAAGAAAAACAACAACAAACATACAGTTAATTAAAATACAGTGGACGCTCGGGTTGCCAATGTGACCTGTGCGGGAGGCATGTTTGCAACCCGCAGCGCTGCGTCTGCGCGCATGCAGGTTGCAATTCAGTGCTTCTGCGCATGTGCGACCGCCAAAACCCAGAAGCAATCCGTTCCGGTACTTCTGGGTTTCGGCGCGTCCGTAACCCGAAAAAACGCAACTTGAAGCGTCTGTAACCCGAGGTATGACTGTACGGCTTAAATTACAGCTTAAAATACAGCTTAAATTGCAGCCTCATTTTAGTAGTAGCCCATAAATCAAGACCATAAAGGGAGGAAACATCAGATATTCATCCGAGCCAGCTATCCATGCTGGTCCTATATGGGCCAGCAAAAAAGCCAAGGGAAAATATATACGCCAATTCCCATATAAGGGGTCAAAATGAGTCCAAGCCAAAGGCCAGGCGGAACAGCTCTGTCTTGTAGGCCCTGCGGAAAGATGTCAAGTCCCGCAGGGCCCTGGTCTCTTGTGGGAGAGCATTCCACCAAGTCGGGGCCAGTGTTGAAAAGGCCCTGGCCCTAGTTGAGACCAATCTAACCTCCTTGAGGCTTGGGACCTCCAAAGTGTTGTTATTTATGGACCTTAAGGTCCTCTGCGAGGTATACCAGGAGAGGTGGTCCTGTAGGTACGAGGGTCCTAGGTCACTAGGGCAGGAGACCAATTAGAATTGAAAAAAAATTGAGGATATTAGACTGTTAATGGATTGGCTTCAGTATCACCAATTAAATGATGTTGACAAGGTTGACAAAAAGAAAGGTTTTGATACAATGAGATTGAGGTTTGAAATAGATCTGTTGGGAAAGAATGTGAAAGTGTTATCAAAAATGTACAAATGTACAAATAGAATGGCATACGAAAGTTAAGACAGTGATGATACATTGGGCTAGAGACTTTGGATATAATACCCAACTTTCATCCTGGGAAAAGTTATGGAAAGAGGAAATAAAATTTACTTCATCCTTTTCGTTGAAAGAAAACTATGTGAAAATGATGTATTGTTGGTATCTAACACCGAGCAAAATTGCAAAAATGTGCAAAACAAGTTCTAAAATGTGTTGGAAATGTAAAGAGAAAGAGGGCACTTTCTACCGCATGTGGTGGACATGTGGTAAAGGAAGAATGGCAGATGAAACTGATGGAGTATGTGGAGATGGTGAGACTGGCAGGGAAGATCCGAAACCAGGAGGATCAAGTATTTTCTAAAGACTGGAGCAAATCTGTAATTTATTTGAAAGACCACTGTGAACAGTTAAAATCTTTGGCAGGGATGCAAAGACACTTGCAATGTGAAATTGTTTATGGTAATTATGGTTTTATAATAGATTGATAAGGGTAAAAGATGCGATAAATTTAATCTTAATGACGGAACCCATAGAGGGAGGAAAGGAAGTCTAAGGGTTCGAAAGAACTCTGTATTTTAATGTTTGAAATGGTTTTGTTTTATATGTACTGTATAAAAATTTTCAAAAACCTAATAAAAATTATAAACAAACAAACAAAATCTGTTTACTATGCTCTGGTAATCTCTAGGTTAAATTACTGCAGAACATTATACATGGGGGGGGGGTGTCTGAAGATGGTTTGGTAACTTCAGTGGCTAGGTTGCTCATAGGACCTCCTCTCAACATATTAATGAAGCCCTTCCCTGCAGTCATCATCGGAGACCCTTCTTTGTGTGCCTCCTCCATGGGAGGTCAGAAGAGCGGCAACACGAGAACTAGCCTTTTCTGCAGTGGCTCCCCATTTGTGGAATGCTCTCCCCAGGAAGGCTCACTTGGCGCCTTTGTTACAGATCTTTAAAGGTAAAGGACCCCTGACCGTTAAGTTCAGTCACGACTGTTAAGTCCAGTCCAGACTCTGGGGTTGCGGCGCTCATCTCGCTTTATTGGCCGAGGGAGCCAGTGTGAAGCTTCCGGGTCATGTGGCTAGGATGACTAACCGCTTCTGGCAAACCAGAGCAGCGCACAGAAACGCCGTTTACCTTCCCACTGGAGTGGTACCTATTTATCTACTTGCACTTTGACGTGCTTTCAAACTGCTAGGTTGGCAGATCTTTAAAGATAAAGGTAAAGGTACCCCTGCCCGTACGGGCCAGTCTTGACAGACTCTGGGGTTGTGCGCCCATCTCACTCAAGAGGCCAGGGGCCAGCGCTGTCCGCAGACACTTCCGGGTCACGTGGCCAGCGTGACATCGCTGCTCTGGCGAGCCAGAGCTGCACACGGAAACGGCGTTTACCTTCCCGCTAGTAAGCGGTCCCTATTTATCTACTTGCACCCGGAGGTGCTTTCGAACTGCTAGGTTGGCAGGCACTGGGACCGAGCAGCGGGAGCGCACCCCGCCGCAGGGATTTGAACCGCCGACCTTTCGATCGGCAAGTCCTAGGCGCTGAGGCTTTAACCCACAGCGCCACCTGCGTCCCAAGGCAGATCTTTAGGTGCCAGCAAAATCATTCTTCTTTTCCCAGGCCTTTAGCTAATTCAACAACCTATGATGTTTTAACAACTGTGTGTGCTGGGGGGATATTTTCTGGTTTGTGTTTTGATACTGTAAACCGCTCTGTGATGCCCAGATGAAGGGCAATATAAAATAATAAATATAAATAAATAAAATTTTGGAGAGCCAAACTAAAGCAAGCCAGTTCTGGAACCTTTTGATTTGTTTTTGCAAACCAAGTAGCTGCTTTGGGTGTGTGCATCATAAAATGGCATTAAATTGTTAGTTGTTTCACTCATTGTTGCATTTTTAATGCTGGGGAGTGGAAGAGGCAATTGTGGGATATTCTTGCTTCTGATGCCTAAATAACTTCACCAGCTTTGGGATATTATGCACCTTGACTTGGGAAGGTGGAGAAACAATTTCATAAACAACAAGATGTCTTGGGCTAGTCCTGATTCTCGGACACAGCACTGTGAGCCAAGTTCCTCTGATACTTATTGTTCCCATGACTTCAGGAGTCTCTCTCTCTCTCTCTCTCTCTCTCTCTCTCTCTCTCTCTCTCTCTCTCTCTCTCTCTCTCTCTCATACACACACACACACACACACACACACACACACACACACAAACAAACAACAACACAAACACCAGTTCATGAAGGCTAAGCAATCCCTATTTGCTTCTGGGTTCACATCACAAAACAAAATGCAAAGCACAGATTTTTAAAAAGTGGATGGTTCTCATGGCTTGGCATAGCCTACAGTGAGCTGGAGACATCCATAGGTTTTGGACTACAATTTTCATCATCCGCAGCCAGACAGTTGTAGTCCAAAATATGGTTCTATGTTCAAAATTCTAACTAGTTGATGCTGCTGCTGTTCTTGATTTTTGTTTTTATGGTTGAATCTTTATTGTACAGTTTTATTCTCTTAGCTGTTTGCCACCTTGGGAGTTAAAAGATGCAATATGAGTGGTTTCAGATGGTGTTTATGGGGGGGGGGGGGAATCAGTGCCTCATGTATAAATGAATGAATGAATGTAGCATCAAAATGCTGGCTTGTATATTTCCCCCATTTAATCTGGATGTGCTCTTTCTGTGAAATATCCAATGGGGGGGGCACACCAATCTGCAGCCCACAACCACATTTATGATATGAAGCCCCTATCTGGAAGCACCCTAAATCTTACAAACAAACAGGTAATTGCAAAGAATGCTTTATTGAAGTGGGCTTGCAATTCAACAGCACTAAAAAACAAAGAGGAGGGGTGGTATTTGCCTCTTGGAAGCTTGGTTCCCCTGGTACAAAAGCTTCTGTTTCCCTATCAGAGGGATTGTGAACATAGTTTATCTGCAAGACTCCAGCTGTGTTATCTCTGCAGTTTTATCTAGCTATGTGAGCTCCCCAGCAACCCACCCCCCAAATCCCTCTTTCCAATGCACCAGGTGCCAGACAGGATCATTGTAAGAGTAGAGTGGGGAATCTAATACATCAAAATGAAACCAATTCCTTAAATTGCACATCCTTAATAGGTGTGTGTTGCTCACAGCTGCATTCCACAAAGTGTTCTCCAACACATTGGGTGTGCCTAAAGAGAGCATAGCTGTCCTTTTCCACCTGAGTTAGCATTTTGGTTTGATGTGGAGCTAGATTTCCCTTCTAACCCCCAACCCTACAACAACAACAACAACAACAACAACAACAACAACAACAACAACACCTACTGCTACACACAAATTTCTCTTCCCTGCACAAAAATTACTGCATATTGAATGGCTCTGACATGTTTGTATTTAAGGACATTTCAGCCTCTGCCTTTCTGCCTAGCAATGTGTGGGCTAGTGGCATAATATCACTGCTCTACCTCACAGGATCATTGTAAGAATTATCTCTGCAATGTATGTAAATGTGTTATAAATGTCTATCCTTTATTGCTACTAATTTGTGTTATATAATTTGTTACTTCTAATATTGTACTTTCTATAATGGAGAGGTTTGGAGAGCTGCCAGCCGAGGGCGATGAACTGGCCACCCACTTAGCTGCACTTGAGCTGGCCTGGGTGATTTATTTGTGGCGTCTTCCATGCATGGCACAAAGCAGCTAGAAGGATGGGATCCAAACAGTGTTTGGGAAAGAGTAGTAAGAAGGCTGATCGCCGAAGAATTGATGCTTTTGAATTGTGGTGCTGGAGGAGACTCTTGAGAGTCCCATAGACTGCAAGAAGATCAAACCTCTCCATTCTGAAGGAAATCTGCCCTGAGTGCTCACTGGAAGGACAGATCCTGAAGCTGAGGCTCCAATACTTTGGCCACCTCAGGAGAAGAGAAGACTCCTGGGAAAAGACCCTGATGTTGGGAAAGATGGAGGGCACAAGGAGAAGGGGATGACAGAGGACGAGATGGTGGGACAGTGTTCTTGAAGCTACCAGCATGAGTTTGACCAAACTGCGGGAGGCAGTGGAAGACAGGAGTGCCTGGCGTGCTCTGGTCCACAGGGTCATGAAGAGTCGGACACGACTAAACGACTAAACAACAACAAGTATCGTGGTCTATCTTTGTTTGGGAAATTATGTGGAGATTCTTGACTCCTACCCAGTGGTGGAGCATTCCCCGCCCACCCGCTGTGGGGGCAGGGCATACCGCTGCAGCGACCCCCAACCACTGGCCAGCGACCTTTGAGGGGCACATCCACCACACTGTTATAAGAACTTAGGGTCTCAAATATATAAATTAAATGTTCATAAATTTACAAGGCAAACACATACATAAGTATATAAACCTCGTGTCTGAAATAGTACAGGAAAGCAAACCTGAAACCATGTTGACTCTCCCAAACTGACCTCAAATTTTGAAGGAAATGGGAAAACCTCTCCATTGTCTTGTGCTTACCTGTCTTCAGGGCGTCTTTGTGTATGAATAGGGTGAGCCTGTGAGCTGGATTCAGGAAACTAAAATATTGACCATCACAAAAGAACGGCCAGGCTGCCCAAGTGAAGCAATCAAGTGACCATTATCACTATCCTGCCAGACAGGATTTGTGCTGTAGCCCGCCCCCTGTGATGTATTTCTGCTGCAGCCCGCCTCCTTATGTAGGGCTTGCACACCATTGTTCTGGGTTCTGCCTCTGCGCCACGGCTGCTTAGCGCGGGGACTGACTGAGTGGGCGGCAGGGTCCGCAAGGTTTGTGGGCTGGATTAACAAGCCCGGTGGGCTGTATCCGGCCTGTGGGCCTTAGCTTGATGACCTCTGGTCTTATACAGTATATATATAGTGGATATTCGTGGGTGTGCCAGGCAGGTGTGTAAACCACATGCAGGTGTGTAAACCACATGTCTGAAACCCACAGAAAGGTCCTGGGGCCATTCAGGATGACCTCAAATATTTATCTGCAAGGTCGAAGGAAATGGGGAAAAACCTCCCCATTGTCTCTGTGCTGACAAATCCTGCCTTAAGGGCACATTTAAGGTGTGAATAGGGTGAGCCTGTGACCTGTGACCTGGATTCAGGAATTAAGTAGTTATAATAACAAAAGAGTGGCCAAAACCCAGATAATGCAGTCAGGTAACCTGCCAGACAGGAGATGACACACTCAGGATTTTGCTTTAGACCGCCCCCTTTGATATATGTATGATGTTTCTGGGGGTGGTCTTGAGTTTGAGGATGGGCAATTTCAAAAAGTCTATATAAGAGCCGGCACACCTTTGTTCTGGGTTCCTCCTCTTTCCTGCTTGTGGTGAGGAAGGACCCTGTTGCAACCGTTTTAATAAAGATCAGGCTTACTAGCTGCTTTGCTTCTCGATATTCTCTGGTTGGCCTCTGTTATTCCTCCTACTGATAGAGAACCTACAAAAGGACTCTACAGTGGTACCTCTGGTTACGTACTTAATTAGTTCTGGAGGTCTGTTCTTAACCTGAAACTGTTCTTAACCTGAAGCACCACTTTAGCTAATGGGGCCTCCCGCTGCTGCCGCGCGATTTCTATTCTCATCCTGAAGCAAAGTTCTTAACCCGAGGTACTATTTCTGGGTTAGTGGAATCTGTAACCTGAAGTGTATGTAACCTGAGGTACCACTCAGGTATATGGGCTCTTAGGTACCTCATAAGGGAAAAGGAGCAGGTTTTTTTCTTATAACATTGTTGACTGATGAAGTCTCTGCATTCCTGCTCTGGCCAAAAAGGACATTAGGTTGGTGAAGCCTGACCGAAAGCATCCCCACAAAGAGGCAGGCTTATGCCCTCAGGTTGCCAAGGAGCAATTAAGTACAGGGATGCTTTAGCAATCCAGTTTCTGTGCATTCTGAAGTGAAATGAGTTGACTGGAGCCAGTGCATGGCGTAGTGATTAGGGTGTCAGACTAGGACCTGGGAGACCAGGGTTCAATCGCCATTTAGAGCTCACTTGGGCCAGTCACAGTCTTTCCACCTACCCTGGGAAGAAAAAACGGGGAGGGGGATTTACTTCACCTTCTTCTCCTTGGAGAAAAGGCAGGACATAAACAATAACAAATACATCGGGGTAAAATGCATTTAGGAATGCGTGCATTGTGGTAAAAATCCCTTTAAATAGATACATGAGCACACATGAACATGAAATTTATTACGGTCAGAGAATTTTCTTAACAAACTATAGTGAATTGGGGGATGAGCACACATTTTTATGCAGATGTTTTAGGAAAAGGTCTGATCCAGACCTTTTAAAACAAACATTCCACAATTTCATTATCCCCACCCCTTTTCAGCAATTCCTTAAAAATAAGGGTGTTCTTCTTTTTAAAAGTGTTGGCCATAGCAAATAAATGCAAGATTCATTTTGATCTGCATAATTTTTACAACTTGCAAAATTTAGTTTTTCCTAAGGAGGCCTAGAACTTTCAGTTGTTTTTTTAAACCACAGGCCTGGGTTTATAGTGGTTCCTGGCTAAGGGTTTGACCAATTGCTGAAAGGGGGCAGTTTGGGTTGAACTGCCCTCAGAGCCTCTCATCTTATCCTTATTCTTTCTTTAGCATGGAAAAGGCTGCTGTGGCCATCCCGGGTCCTTATTTCCTTTGTTGAACAAGTTTCTGTTTGCAAAGGCATAAAGAGTCCACCACAACTTTTTTTTTAAAGGAATCTTGCTGATTTAGTGCCCATAGCTGTGTCTTCTTCAGCTGCTAACTCTTTGGGATTTGAGCTGTCTGGGACTTAGGCTTCATCTCCATGGGTTAACAAGGAGGAAAGCACGGTGAACATTCGTAACTCCCATTAGAGTTAATTTAATCCCATCATTGTTTAGATTGGATGCTGCAATGAGGTCACAAATGAGCTGAAGTTCTCTGGTGGCTTCTGATCTGTGTCGTGTGACCCTTCTGGTCCTTGGTGTAGGAAGTACCTATTTGCACATGGCAGTAAGTAACCACTCAGCTGTGGCCCACCTTTTTGCTACCTGTGCTGTAGCCAGTTCTGATTCTGATTGAACATTTCGACAGCTAGCATTTAATGAGCTCCCAATAAAGGCAGTGTTTCTGACTCCCGCAGCTGAGTACAGTGAGCAACAGCAGGTCCAGTTTGCAGCCCGTATCTACTAGTCATGCTATCTGTGGAAGACTTTGGAGCAGAAGTCCAGGGCTCTATTCAACCGCATTGTGAGGGTGGGAGATTGAAACAGCACTGACTCATCACAATTTAAAGTAGAATGAACTAAGACATATTGCCATCTGAAAAGCCCCCATCCCACCCCACCTCATAAGCCCTTTAAAGCCCAGACTCTGAAATGGCCTAACTACAGCACTTTTCTTATGTTTAGTTAAAATCTCCTTGTAACTGGAGGGATGCAGGTGACGCTGTGGATTAAACCACAGAGCCTAGGACTTGCCAATCAGAAGGTCAGCAGTTCGAATCCCCACGATGGGGTGAGCTCCCGTCGCTCGGTCCCAGCTCCTCCCAACATAGCAGTTCAAAAGCACATCAGAGTGCAAGTAGATGAATAGGAACCGCTCCAGCAGGAAGGTAAATGGCGTTTCCGTGCGCTGCTCTGGTTTGCCAGAAGTGGCTTAGTCATGCTGGCCACATGACCCGGAAGCTGTACGCCGGCTCCCTCGGCCAGTAAAGCGAGATGAGCACCGCAACCCCAGAGTCGGCCACGACTGGACCTAATAGTCAGGGATCCCTTTACCTTTACCTTGTAACTGGAATACATTGGTTCAAGTCCTACCCTCCAAAGCAGGAGAAAACAAGCTTGCTCCATCTTCCATGCGACAGTCCTTAAGATATTTGAAGATGGGTCTCCAACTCCTCCCAGTCTCCACTTTTCCAGGCTAAACAAACACAGTTCCTTCATCTGTTCCTTATAAGACTTGATTTCCATACCCTTGATCATCTTGGTCACCCTCCTCTGCACACCTTCCAGCTTCTTAAACCGTGGTGCCCAGAACTGGACAAAGGACTCCAAATTTGCTCTGACCAACACAGACTCTAGACTTCTGTTGGTGCAGCAGAACTTTACATTTACCCTTTTTCAAATTCATTTTGTTAGTTTGGGCCCAACACTCCAATCTGTTGGTTATCTCGAATCCTAATTATGTCTTTTGGGCATTAGCTACTCTTCCCAGTTTGGTGTCACCTGCAAATTTGATGACCGTCTCCTCAATTCCTTCACCAGTTGTTTATAAAGACATTGAATAACAACGGGCCCAGGACAGAACCCTGCCAAGCCCCACAGAATCACAGATTTGTGGGGTTGGAAGGGACCACAAAGTAATTAGTCCAGCCCCTTGCAGTGCAGGACTTTCACCCAACATGGGACTCACACCCATGACCTTTGTCCCTTTTTTTCAGGATGGTGAGGAACCATAAATGAGCACTCTCTGAGTTCGGTCAGTCAACCAGTTACAAATCCACCTAACAGTTACCTTGTCCAGACCACATTTTACTACCCCCACATAAATATCATGGAAGACTTTGTCAAAAGCCTTGCTGAAATCCAGATACAGTGGTACCTCGGGTTAAGTACTCAATTTGTTCCGGAGGTCCGTTCTTAACATGAAACTGTTCTTAACCTGAAGCACCACTTTAGCTAATGGGTCCTCCTGCTGCCACCGTGCCACCGCCACACGATTTCTGTTCTCATCCTGAAGCAAAGTTCTTAACCCGAGGTACTATTTCTGGGTCAGCGGAGTCTGTAACCTGAAGCGTATGTAACCTGAAGCGTGTGTAACCCGAGGTACCACTGTACACTATGTCCACAGCATTCCCCAGTGAAGGGAACAGAAGCCTCCTGAACTCTCAGCACCCTTATCAAATTACAGAATGTGGCAAGAGAGAGCTATCAAACTTTTGGCCTGCCTAGTCCCTCTCCCCATTTTAAACTTTTCTTTTAACTTCCCTTCATGAGATTCAATAATATCCAAACAGTAAGTTTATATTTAAAGAACAATGAAAGAAACAGGAAATGATTGTTTTTCAATAAATGTTGGGAAAAGATGAGTTAAAGTCCCTTTTTAGATTTTAAAATAAGAAATTGGGTAGATTCATGATAATATTCTGTATGTGCTTGAAAAGGGATAGGGTGAATCAGGCGTAATGCTATTTTTAATGTTCTTTTTGTCATTTTAGGTGCTGGTGCTTAGCTTAACATGGCTCTTTGTGGGCTCACACCAGTCCACCTGGTTCCTTGCTGTTACTCTACACCAGCGGTTCTCTACCTGTGGGTCCCCAGATGTTGTTGGACTACAACTCCCATCATCCCTGAGCTCTGGCCTTGCTAGCTAGGGGTGATGGGAGTTGTAGTTCAACAACATCTGGATACCCACAGGTTGAGAAAGGCTGCTCTACACCTAGATTAGCCAGATGTTGCAACTCTCATCAGCCCCAGTTAGCATGGCCAGTGATCAGGGATGATGAGAACAGAGGAGCCCAACAACATCTGGATGGCCTCAGGTTGGCAAAGGCAGTTCTACACTGGCTGGCAGTGGGGTTTTTTAGTGTTTCAGACAGGGCTTTCCCCAGCCCTCTCTGGGTATTTGCCCATATAACTTGATACTGTCTTCCCCACTGGACCCTCTACTGAGACTTGATCCAGCAGCACTACCACCACATGAAAGTTTGATAAAAACAATTTAAGAAGGTGCAGCATATCCAAGCATGGAGATATAGTGAAGAGAACAGCTTCAGTCTTAGTTTTTATTTATTTATAAATAAAAATATTTATATATCGCTGTATCATAAAAATATAACACAGTGATTTACAACAATACAAAAACACAAAACCAGACAGTAAAATCATTGACAGTTAAAAGCAAAAGGAAAAAACCAAGGAACGAATGGCCGCATGGGAGAAGTTGTGGAATGTGGACATATTTACAACATGTTGTACACTGAAGGAAAACTACATGAAAATGATGTACAGGTGGTATTTAACTCCTAGTAGATTGGCAAAAATGTATAAATCAAAACCAAATACATGCTGGAAATGTAAAGAAAAAGAAGGTACTTTCTACCATATGTGATGGTGTTGTAAAAGAGTAAAAGCTTTCTGGGAAATGATTTATAACAAATTGAATAAGATGTTTAAGATCTTTTAACAAAAAACAGAAGCTTTTCTTTTAGGAATAGGAGGTAATAAGATACCAAAAGATCTTTTAAAAAATCGTTTATGTATGATGCAATGGCATGGTTTTTGTCCAGAGATGGAAAGAAGATGTAGTACCATCTAAGGAAGAGTGGCTAATAAAATTAATGGATTATGCCAAAATGGCAAAATTAACAGGTGTAATAAGAAACCAAGAAGAAGAAGAAATTATTAAAGTTTGGGGGAAATTTGTGGAATATTTGAAATATTCATGTGCTCATAAGCAGGACTAAGATAAAACTAGCAGTTAAAACAGATTATTATCAGAAACTAAGGAATAACAAAGATGGAGTCCTACGGAAAATACAGTATGAAAATTAAAATTTAAAAGAAACCACAAAAGGGGGAAAGTCAAATATATGCATATGCATATGTGATTTGTGTTTTTGTTATTTGCTTGTTTGTAATGTTTTTTGAAAAATCGAAATAAAATACCATCAGACCATTGCGAGGCTGTACTCTTACTTGCCTGCATAGGCCTGGCGAAACAAAAAGTAATCAGAGCAGGCGTTTAAGATTTGGCTGATAAAAGGGCGCAGCCTCCCCTCTCCCCATCATCCTCTAAGGCCGCAGCGGAGGGCGCCTCCTTGCACGCTACTCTTTAGCAATGCCCAGCACATGACTCTCTCCTGCCCCTCCAGTCCATGTGATCCAGTCTCCGTTTTCCCTTTGCTCCAGAGCAGGGTGGCGAGTGGACAGCGAGTCTGTCCAGCAGCCTGTTTGAAGCAAAGCATGGAGTCGGCAAGCGCCTCGGCATTCCGGAGCATGGCCACTTGAGCCGGGGATGCGCGGGGCGTCGGGGGCAAGCTTGACCAGGACCCATCCTTGAGGCCACCTTCGCCTGGGGACCACAAGACGCTCGCCGGCCAGCCGGCCATGGACTCCCGGCTGCTGCTTCTGCTGCTGCCCATCTCCCTCTCCCTCTGGTTTTGCGGTAAGTAGCTCTTCAACCGGCGTCTCTTCCCCACTTTCACGGGACTGGCTCCGATTTTTTGCGCGTTCGGCGGAGTGCCGAAGTCAGGAGCCGCAGTTTGCTTTAAGCCTCCCGTGCAGAGAGCTCATCTTCATGCGCACGTGCGCGGGCTATTTTGAAGCTGCAGACGGCGTAAAACAAACAGACAAACAAAAGCAAACCCAACACTGTAATAATGTTTTCCCTTTGCTCTGGCTGTGGAAGCAAGAGTTCGGCCACTTTATTCTTTTGCAAAGCTTTGTGTCTTGTAGATGCTGGTAGGTGGGGACAACGCTGTAAAGAAGAGCAGGGCGAGGAAGTTCCCTAGGTGGGCGTCATCCGCAGGTGGCTTCCAGCACAAAAGGCCCCGATTCTCGGCTTTCTAAGAGGTGGTTCCCGTGAGGAATCTCTGTGCGATCGCGCCCACTTTTGCGGGGCAGCTTATGCCCTCCTTTGCACATAGTTTAGAGCGGGTGGCCAGAGAGAGAGAGGGTTGAGAACAAACCCAACTTCTTGGACTCCTTTGGAGAGTTGCAAGGTCATCTCAGAAATTTATCCCGTTTTTCAGAAGGGGGGACCGGGAACGTGCTCCTTTTCTTTGTCTGCCTCCCGGGGAGGCGGGTTAGGAGGCAAAGAGGAGCTACATCAGAAGAGGGGAAGTCCGTGTTTGTTCAGAGTAGCCTTCTCCTCTTCCTCGCTCTCTAACTTGAGGCTCCCAGCCTGGGCCGGGCTGTCCTTTTCTCAGTCCTGACCAACGCAGGAGCCGAAAGGAAAACGTTTGCACCCAGTAATTCCCCTTTTTTTCTCCTGGACCGACTTCTTTGTCTGGCTCCTGGCATTCCGTTGGTTCCTGGGACGCAACCGGGCTGCTTTTGTGTCCAGTAACCATGGCTACAGAGAGAGCGTGTGAAGTAACGATGGGGGCTTTTGTGTGGCTGTGGAGAGCAGGCCCCATGGCGCGCGGGGCTGCTCCTCTATGAGCCAGAGTGCGGTCGTGGGGCGATCTTTCTTTGGGACAACGGCTTGGAGGAGGCTGTTCTTCCTTATTCTTTCTTGTTTTTTAGAGGGATCGCAAGGGCGGGCATGCCGCTTCAAAGCTGCTATCTGGCATTCAGGGAGCCCTGCTAACTGTATAAATCTCCAGACTAAGCCAACTAGCAGAGGGGGCAATGCCAGCATGTTTCACTGCTTGAAATTGTTCGTTCTTCCTTGAGAGGGAGAATTCCAAACCTTTCAACGACCCTGTAATTACAAGTAGGCATTTGGCACAGCCCCCATTTCACAGAGCAGGAAAACTAAGACACCTGCAGGCCAAGTGAAAGGCTCATAGCTGCAGTGTGTCCAGGACCTGCTCTGGGCAATTGTAATATTGCAGGTCTAATATTTCTACCCTGGTGAAAATGGAATGTATGAGCTGATTGATTTGCTCAAGGCAATACCTAAGGCCCGCCTCTTGTAACCATGGGTGAATATCAGACACAGGGCCTTTTCAGTAGTGGCTCCACAGCTGTAGAAATCCCTCCCAGCAGTCCCTTTCTCTTCCTATCATTAGATGGGCTGTTAAGACATTTTTACTTAAGCGTTTTTTTTTATTTAAAAAAATGTTTTGCTTGCCTTGTGATATTTCTGTAACTGTGAAGTTTGATTAGAACAGCTATGTTATAGATTTGTTTTAAATGATTTGTGACCTTTAAAAAGTAGTTGCGCACCAGTTTGTGTGTGTGTGTAGAGCAGCAGTTCACAAATGATACGAAATAAATTATTATTAATTACATTTGTATCCCACCTTTTCTTTAAGGAGCTGAAGGTGGCTTACGTAGTTCCCCTCCCCTTTTTATCCTCACAACAACCCTGGGCTTGAGAGAAGTGGTCACCCTGTGAGTTTAATGGCTGAGTGTGAACCCGGATCTCTCAGAGCACACCCAACACTCTAGCTGCTACTCCATACTATGTGTTGCCTGCCAATGCCAGCCAGCCTTGTTCAGTTAGCATGCTTGGTTTGAAGTTGCCCTAAGCATGCTTCCATTGGGAGTGGGGGTTGGTGTGTGTGTGGGGGGGGGAAGTGTTCTGATGTGTTGGTGCAGTAGCAGGTCTCACCCTTGCGAGCTGCAGGGCAAAACCCCTTTGCAATAACATTAGAGCCCTTCTCTTCCACTGGGTGCTTAGCCTACGGTGCCACTGAGGCAAATCTCAAATCTCCCACTTTTGAGTAGCAGATGCCTGGATGTTTTTCAGATAGCCCCATCAGCATACCACTTGTGGGGAGGGGATGCTCTTGAGGATCGTGGGGCAGTGTTCAGAGGGCAGAAGGGGGCACTGAGGATGGATCAGAGACACAGAGAAGCATTTCAGTTAAACACGTTGTAAACTTTGTATGAGAAATCAGGTTGGCAAAAACAGAACTCCACAGCGCCCTCTGTGTCACAACAGATATAGATTGCTTTTTCTTTGCCAATGCAGCTGAGTCCTGTGTCACAGGCAGTATTGCACCATCTAGTTTGCTCTTGACTGTGCACTTGAGTGGGGGACTGGGAATCTGTGCCTTTTCCATTCAACCTAGAATGGAGGAGGAGGAGGAGGAGGAGGAGGAGGGGAATAAGAATCCTGTTTCGTATCCCGGCTTGAGGCAAATCTGGCTCTGTCTGTCCTGGTGTCATGTAGACACCTGGAGTGCAGCTCAGACGTGCCCCAGCCATAGTGTTCCGTCCTCCTCTCTTAAGTGGCTGATTTGCCTGCCTTAGCTGCTGGCGTATTTAGATTGGATTTGGAATTAAGGCTTGAGAGCCAGTGTGCCTCACCAGAACACACAAGAACTCTCCCCCCCCCCCCGGCCTTGATCCCATTTCCCTGTTTGATATGTAGCAGCAGCAGCGAGATCAGAGGAGGTGGGAAGCATGAAGGTCACCCTTGAGGAGTGTTTACAAAGGGGGTATTCTGCAGGGTGAGCAGGGCTACAATGGGAAGTGGCAGATCAAAGAGCTTCAGGAGCAGGGTAGGCAAGACAACCATAAAACCAGCATGGATTTATGGGCCTCGTATGGCCCCCTCCTCGAAACCTGATAATAGGAGCAGTTTCATCTCAGAGGCTGTATGAAAATGGTAGGTGGATAATAAGATGCACACCTGGCCAGTCTTCTGTTCAGGGAACATCTGCTTCAAGCTGCACTTAATGGCACTGTGAATATTTAATGCATACATTTTGGTACCGGCAGCCCCTGCGGAGGCAGAAAAAGAGCCTGAAATAGGCAGCTGTGTCTGCAGGTGCTTCCGGGCAAGAGGGTTTTTCAGGTGGGGTGGGGTGTGAAGTCACCATTTGTCAGGTGAGCAGTTCAGATGTACCCCTGACACCTGCAAACCACGGCAGCGACACTTGTAGTCCATGCAAGTTCTATAGGTGGCAGAGTCGTTGAGTTCATAGGCTGTCTTGCACCTCTCAATTCTATCATTCCTGCCACAATGCTTCTGCCTTATCAGTGAGTCACACAACTGGAGAAGAGTGCACATTTTTAAAGGGAAACTCAAGCACTAACTCCAGCCTCCTCCTCCACATTGAAGGGGAACTTTACCATTTGGTATTGGTTTCACTAACCTGACATGTACAGGGTTACAGACACTTCAGGTTACAGACGCTTCAGGTTACAGACTCTGCTAACCCAGAAATAGTAACTCAGGTTAAGAACTTTGCTTCAGGATGAGAACAGAAATTGCGCTGTGGTGGCAGCAGGAGGCCCCATTAGCTAAAGCGGTGCTTCAGGTTAAGAACAGTTTCAGGTTAAGAACGGACCTCCGGAATGAATTAAGTTCTTAACCTGAGGTACCGCTGTAGTTGGGAGCAATTACCAAAATATGTATCATATACTGTACCCACCATCGCCGCCTGTTTTAATGTACCCCCACTCCTGACTCCAGTGAGATTTTCACTGCTTTTTTGTGGTTATGACCTGTGGCTTGCTTGAGGAACCAAACATTGTGTCTTCCTGGAACAACCCCAGCTCAAAAGCCATGCATCTCTTTCTCATAAGTGTGGAGCAAACATGTGGCCACTCCTCAGTGATGGATAGTTTGCATTCACTGCTCTTGTTCTAGGACTAAGCCCTAGAATTTTCTAGGATTCTATTTGAACCAGGGTATCAATGCAATAGGTAAAGGTAAAGGTACCCCTGCCCGTACGGGCCAGTCTTGACAGACTCTGGGGTTGTGCGCCCATCTCACTTAAGAGGCCAGGGGCCAGCGCTGTCCGGAGACACTTCCGGGTCACGTGGCCAGCGTGACATCGCTGCTCTGGCGAGCCAGAGCTGCACACGGAAACGCCGTTTACCTTCCCGCTGGTAAGCGGTCCCTATTTATCTACTTGCACCCGGAGGTGCTTTCGAACTGCTAGGTTGGCAGGCGCTGGGACCGAGCAGCGGGAGCGCACCCCGCCGCAGGGATTCGAACCGCTAACCTTTCGATCGGCAAGTCCTAGGCGCTGAGGCTTTAACCCACAGCGCCACCTGTGTCCCTATCAATGCAATACCCTGGTTCAAATAGAATCCTAGAAAATAAAAATAAACATATTGTGCTGCATGCATGGGACAGGAAAGGGGAGGAAGGTCTGTCTGTCTGTATTTAGAAAGTTCCTTACCTGTCCTTTATCAAAAGGTTAGAGGGTGGTTTACAATTGTACAGTGTGCAGTTATAAAAACAGTTAAAACCAAATGGAACAGAACAGTAGAAATTCTGTAAAAGAGGCAGGTCCCATATAATAAAATAGAAACCTTCTGTCCACAGCCAGGGTAAAGAGAAGTATCTTCAGCATACAGCAAAACCTACACAACACACTTCTGTGGGGAGGGAGTTCCCTAGTTAGGAGCTTTGATGAACATGTCTCCTTCCCTGACCCTTTGGGTCTGAAATGAAGGAATGTGGCAGAACATGTCTCCTCCTCCTTCCTGATCCAGCTTTAAGTCACTTCCTCACTCTGCCCTGGCACCTGTTCCTGAGTGCAGATGACACCAAGAGAGGGATAGAAAAGGGCTAAGCGTGCCAACTGCCCGGGGTGATTCCAAGTGAAGCAGGTCAAGGAGGCACCTTGTCCAGCTGCAAATGAAGTCACTCTCACTGATCACACAGATGCCAAAATCCATATATTCTTCTGCAGAAGCACTTCCCCCCTCCTGTCCACCGATCCTTTGCCTGAGTAAATTTTATTACTAATTATTTATTAGCTTTATAATTATTTACTTATTATGTATGTAAAAGTGAGCATAAAACAGACCAACAAAAGCAGAACGTAGAGGTTCAAGTCATTGCTTAGGTTGGCTTACAAGCAATATCAAGGAGTGGTATTCTCTTTTAATATTTGTTTTTCTTCCCTGCCCTGAATCTGCCTGCATCGATTCTGTACATTTAATGTCACTGGGGCACTGAAAGGCTGTTACGCTTCAAGACTGATGTCCAAGACTATACACAAGTCCATTGTAACACACTCTCCCGTGGTCATTATTACCCCTCGGTGAAGCACCAGTGTGGGAAATGACTGGTGCTGAGGTTGTTAAACTGAAGCAAGGTGCTTGGGGGTGGGGAGCTGTATCTGAGCTGTTCAGCTCCTGGTCCCCTTCCTTCCTGGGAGTCATCCAGAGAGAATGCCCTTCTGCTAATCTCTTCTGCTGACCAGGAGAGGAGGAGGGCAGCAGAGGTCACCCAGGATTTACTAATATAAGCACATGCCTTTCAATTGCCATGGAAACATAACTCTTTCCATCGCACCTTCAAAGTTGCCCTCTGAGTTGTTGTTTAACTCTTGTGTCTTCTGGAGACCAAGGTGCCCCTCCCTGCCTTTTATGCTGTTGACACTAAAGGCTGAGAGTTTGGCAAGTCAGCGAGCACCTGAGGCCAACTGCCTGCCAAGGATTTGTCCTTTTCAAAGCAGTGCTAAAACCAAACCAAATTCTGCATTGATATATGTACTCATGCAAGGAATGTCATACACAGGCCTGGCTCTATCATTAGGCAGAGTGAGGCAGCTGCCTCGGGTGGCAAATGAGAAGGAACATGGAGCAGCAGTGAGGTGCTGAAAGCAGAGCTTCATGTGCCCTGCAGCCTGCTCTTGCTAAGCTAGCCTGTTGCCCTCAATTTTCAGCGGACCAGGGCAACATACGAAGAGCCCTGCTGGATCAGACACATTGTTCTCAAAGTGTCCAGACAGATGTTCATGGGAAATCTTCATTTGGGACCTGAGTGAAGCAGCACTCCTCCCACTTGTGATTTTCAGCAACTGGTATACGAGGCACACTCCCTCTCACAGTGGAGGCAGAGTGTAGCCATTGTGGCTAGCAGCCACTGATGGCCTTATTCTCCATGAATTTTATCTATGCTTCATGTAAAGCCATTCGTGTTGGTGGCCACCACTGTCTCATCCCATGGTTAAAAAACAGGCTGTACAAAGAAGGTCTTCCTTTCGCCTGTCACATTTCCAGCTTTGAAGTAAGATTGAGCTGCCAGTTGAGTTGGCTTCTATATGTGGAATGGAGGCGGGTGGGTGGGGGGGATGCCATTTTGTTATTTGCCTCAGGTAGCAAAAAGTATTGGGCTAGCCCTGAGTTTCGAACCCCAGATCCAGGACTTGGCTTGAACCAGGATTCATCAGAGCTGGCCCCATTATGAAGTGACAAGAAAAATGAGATACAGTGGACGCTCGGGTTGCGAACGTGATCCATGCAGGATGCACGTTCGCAACCCACAGTGTTCACAACCTGCAGCGCCACGTCTGCGCACGCGCGGTTGCGATTCAGCGTTTCTGCACATGCACAAAGTGCGATTTAGCGCTTCTGTGCATGCACGACCCCCAAAACCCGCAATAAACCCATTCTGGTACTTCTGGGTTTCGGCGGGTCTGTAACGCAAGAAAACACAACCTGAAGCGTCTGTAACCCGAGGTATGACTGTGTTGATAAATTAGGTTTACTTGTATGCCACTTTTCCACAATGAGCTGTGCCCACAGTGGCTTGCAGCAAACATACAAAGCATCAAAATTCACTAAATTTCAATAAACTCTCACCAGGTCCTCTCACCAGGCTAGATTACATACTGCTGACTCACATAGCTTACTCCAAAGGAGGCTGGTCGTGGCAAAAGGCAAATGTTGGGGTGGGCAGTGGCGTAGCGTGGGGGGTGCAGGGGGGGCCGGCTGCACCGGGCGCAACATCTGGGGGTTAGGGTTAGGGGGCACAAATCCATGGGTTAGGGGGCGCAAATTACTTGCCTTGCCCCGGGTGCTGACAACCCACGCTACGCCACTGGGGGTGGGCAAAGGTGGTCCTTCTGTTCCATCAGAGTGAGGGCAGTTAGAGGAGTCCATAGAAGGGACAGGGGAGAAATTTGATTCAGTTTACTCTTATAGGGAAACCTGATCTAATTTGTGCTTTCTGAAACAATACACAAGGTGAAACACAGCTACCCTTCAAAATTCACACTTCAATGTCCAGCCAAGTTGTAAAACACACCTACACCCATATGCTAGAGTAATGTGTGCCTAAAAGTACATAAACTAAATAAAATCACATTCAAAAATGCATTATATTAGGCCAAATTACATACAAATATGTATTGGAAGTGGGTGGCGCTGGGTTAAACCACAGAGCCTAGGACTTGCCGATCAGAAGGTCGGCGATTTGAATCCCCACGACAGGGTGAGCTTCCGTTGCTTGGTCCCTGCTCCTGCCAACCTAGCAGTTCGAAAGCACGTCAAAGTGCAAGTAGATCAATAGGTACTGCTCTGGCGGGAAGGTAAATGGTGTTTCTGTGCGCTGCTCTGGCTCGCCAGAAGCGGCTTAGTCATGCTGGCCACATGACCCGGAAGCTGTACGCCGGCTCCCTCAGCCAGTAAAGTGAGATGAGCGCCGCAACCCCAGAGTCAGCCACGACTGGACCTAATGGTCAGGGGTCCCTTTACCTTTATGCATTTATTAGGAGAAAGTAGCACTAAAATGCTGGTGAATTTTCATTTGTGGTTGTTGTTTTTTTAAATCACAAATAGATGTGGAGTACTAAAACTGAGAGATTTGCTCATCCCTATTCTACAGGCGCCTCTGAATGGCTACCTGGAGCTCTGAGGTCATCATGCCTACCATGTGGTCCCTGAGAGACTGTGCAGCAAATAAGCCATTTAAGGTTTTATTTCTTTTAATAGTGCTGCATCAGCAGAGCATTGGGGAAACAATGGCTGTGAACAGGCATGAAAGCATGATGCTCCCTTCAGAGAAACCTGTTTGCTCTCTTCCACCACTGTGGCATCTTTGACACTGAAAATCAAACCTCTTAGAAATCTGGCGCCGAGCTAGGTGAAAGAGTTTCCGTTTGAAGCTTGGCATTCCTGAATTTTATCTAGTAGCAATGCCAAAAAGTGTGCTTGTATTCACTTTTCTCAGTGAAATAGTGTTGTTGTCTCCCACAACAACACCTGGGGGTGGATGAAGAATTGTGTGGAGTGGTGGGACTTGACATCTTTCCGCAGGGCCTGCAAGACAGAGATGTTCCACCAGACCTTTGGCCAGGGCACAGCCTGACCCCCTCTCTCCTTTGGTCATCCTCATAGCACTCTAGCCCAATGGTTGCCATTATATGATTCTGAATTGATTCTAGAATGAATTGATTTTAGAATGTATTTCAATTAATTAACAGTGATTTTATGTAAACTGTGCTACTTTTACTGTTGTTAGCCTCTCTGAGGCTTGGTTTGGCTAGGGAGGACGGGATATAAATAAAATTCTATTATTTATTATTATTATTGAGGCTCTATGGAGATGTATCTGATGAGGCCTGTTTAGTAGGGCCCTGGTTGTTTTCTCCTGCTCTGAAGGGCAGGATCCGAGCAAATGGATTCTTGTTACAAGGAAGGAGATTCCAACTAACCATCAGGAAAAACTTTCTGAGAATAAGAGCCGTTTGACAGTGGAAGAGACTCCTTCAGGAGGGGATGGACTCTCCTTCCTTGGAGCTTATTATTTTTATTACACTGGTACCTCGGGTTAAGTACTTAATTCGTTCCGGAGGTCTATTCTTAACCTGAAGCACCACTTTAGCTAATGGGGCCTCTTGCTGCCGCCACGCCGCCAGAGCACGATTTCTGTTCTCATCCTGAAGCAAAGTTCTTAACCCGAGGTACTGCTTCTGGGTTAGCGGAGTCTGTAGCCTAAAGCATATGTAACCTGAAGCGTATGTAACCACTGTCGTCTTCTTCTTCTTCTTCTTCTTCTTCTTCTTCTTCTTCTTCTTCTTATTATTATTATTATTATTAAATTTTATACCCCGCCCTCCCCAGCCAAGACCAGGTTCAGGGCGGCTAACACTAGTTTAAAACAATTGATTGAAATACAACTTAAAACAAAAACAAGATTAAAATACAACATTAAAATGCAGCCTCATTTTAAGCAGAGGTTGGATAGTCAACTGTCATCTATAATTTAGTTTTGTTCCTGCACTGCAGAGGGTCGAAGTATATGACCCACAGGGTAGCCTCTCCAGCTCTACATTTCTATGGTTCTGTGGTTGCAGTGGAGATCCTATCTGATCAGAGGGAAAGGATGAGGTTGACACACTGAGAGTCACTGAGCTACTTGCAGACCTGGGCAAATCACGTAGCCTTCCTTTATAGCCTTCCTTTCTTTGCTTGGTCCTCTTTCCAAGTGTGATAGAAACCTTTGCCATTCTGGCCTCAGCAGAAGATGCAGAAACTGATAACCCCAATACTTGCAGCTTCCCCATTGGAATTTTAAGTGGGGGGTTGGGTCATTCAAGGAGGGGGCTTATCAGCAAAGCTGTCTGGGAGAGGATGAAGAAGCAAGTATGGTGTGCATGGCTAATGTTAGAGTGACATTTAAGGTACCAGTTGGACACAGGGGGTCGGAGCCACTGCAGAGCCCTGTGACCTCAGAGGAGGGTGCTTGGGAGAATTTAGTTTCCCCCCAGATTCTTAATCATGAACATAGCTTGGATATAAAGGGCATTTGGAGGGAAATCAAACTGACATCTACCAGTAGTGGATGCAATCTAACTGATTGTCTTTCTGTCCACCTGACTCCCCCTCCCTCTCAATAAACTACTGCATGTGGCAGTACCTTGTCCCAAATTCCGAACGCACAAATGCACACACACACACACACACACACACACACACACACACATATATGAACATCTCTCTGGTGGATCCCCAGCTTTAGCCAAGCACCTACTAGAGCAGGCAGGCGGGATGTGGGATGGGGAGGCAGATTTCATGGTACAAGAAAATGATAGCCATTAGCAGCTTAACTCCCAAACAGAGGCTTGGTGATATCCATTGCAACTTCAAATGAATAGGTGGTGTTCATCATGACCTCAGGACAGGGAAGAGAAGCGCACGCGCGCGCGCACGCACGCACGCACACACACGCACACACACACACACACACACACAAACACCCCACCCCACTCCACTTCCTTTAAACTGCAGTCTCAATCTTGATCACCCCACATGGCTGTTTATATTTTAAAGGAAAGCAGAAAAACACTTCTTAAATTAATTACATATTTAAATACCATCCAGTTTAGCCCCAGTGCCTTATTTTTTCAGCACGACTTTTTTGATGCTGTCCTATGACATTTGTCCGTTGACTTTTGCTGCTTTTTGCTCTGATTTTTTTCTCATTAATTTCAGTCTTCATGTAGTGCTTCCCTTGATTATAACTATTGTTTTGAACATTTTTTTCTTTGTGCCCTGAGAAGGACTGAAAAATAAATCAAAGCAGTACACACACCCCTTGATTATGTTGCCTTGCAGAATGGTCTTGTAGAAGCAGAGAAAGGATCTCAAAGGTCTTCTTCTCCATGCTTTGAATCTGTCAGTTTATGTTTCTTTCAGTTTCTCATTTTTCCACGTTTCCACATTCAGTTCACCACATTTCCAGATCGGTTTATAAATGTTTCTTTAAAGTTCTCCCCCAAATTTGTCAGCATTTAAGTGTTACCTGCCTTCGAATGTACACATTTCTGCATGCAATTTTCCTATCAAAAACATTGTTGCCAGCAGCTCCCGATAATGGCTTTCTGTATGTTAGTCTCAGAAATATTACACATGTTTTATGCTCACTTAACTGTAACATTTTTTTGGATGGAGAACTGCATCACAATATTCAGAGAAATGCAAAATTTCTAGGAATAGCTGAGTTTTGCTTTGCATATTGTTTCGGGAAATGTAAATCAGATAGATATGCATTAGGAGGTGAGAATTTCTCCCCCATCCATGCATGACCTTGTCTGACCCCCTCTTCTCCTTCCCGGCTCAGTGCACATCCTTAACAGAGTCCGTTGAGCTTCTGAAGTGTCTCCTCCTGTCTAGCCAAAAAGCTCCTTTGCAGCTTCTGCCCATTTACTCTCACACTGCCCCCCAGAGCAACAAAAAATGAACCTGCTTCATCTCCCCTCTGCCACGCATCCCTTTAATCTTCTCTTCTACAGGCTAAGCTCTTTCAAGGCAGCTGCGGCCAATTTCACACCATACAGGACAACACTTTAAACCGTCATATGGCTCCCCCCCAAAGAATTATGGGAACTGTAGTTAAGAGTTGCTTGCACTCCCTCTCAAAGCTACAATTTTCAGAGTGGTTTAGCAATCAGTCAGTCCCTCTTCATGGGAAACTCTGAGATTCAGTCAGCATCAGACTGAAAGTTTGTGTTAAAATTAAAGGGGGATTTTATCACATCTTACACAGAATCCCATGTCAAAGCAATTTACTCACCAAGACATCTGTAAATGCGAACTCCAGACTCCCCCCCAGGTGGGAAAAGGAGGGGTGGGGGAGAGAGGTGTTCCGCTTATGCTCTTTAACTGTGGCTGGCTTTGAAGTTTATCCTAATCAGTTCTCCCTTCTCAAATGTGCATGGCATTCGCTCTGGAAGAAGGTAGTGGGATCCTCTAGTGCTGTTTTCTCATAAAAACGTAGAGCAAGAGGTCAAGGTGTTGGCGTTCCTTGTAGACCAATGATTGCAGCATCTGTGCAAGACAGTGGTCACTTTTCAGCAGCTGGACATTGGGCATTATAGACTGATATATCTTTTCAGTTGTTTTAAAATGTGGCTATGTTTTATATTTTTGTCAGCTTAGATGTTGTATAGTCTTCCTGGATTCCTTGGGAGGAAGAGATGGATAAAAATCAAACAAATAACAATAATTTAAAGAAAACCAGACATTCCTGCAGTCCCAACACATTAAAAAAAATATTTTATGTGTTTATAATATATCCCAGGAAGTTTCACAATTGAAAATTACTGTAAAATACAATTGCACAATTAAAACTCTACAGAAGAACAGAATTAAAAGCGCTTTCCAAATTTATCACATACTTTAAACCAGATGCTGGAGTTGATCACTCATCTACAGTATTGAAAAGATAGTCTCATTCCCCATCTGATCTGTGAAAAAATAACCTGACACACACCTTTCAGTGGCAGAGGAGCATCATTCGCTTTGCGTGTGAAAGGTCCCAGGTTCCACCCTCAGCCTCCCCCAGTAGGACCACTTCCTGAAACCCTGGGGAGCGCTGCTGCCAGTCCCTGTAGGTCATAGAGAAGTAGGCTCCTGTCCTGCCGCCACCCGTTTAATTTCTGATGATGGTGGCACTCTGAGAAGGACTCAGCAGAAACAAATCCTGTGCACATTGATGCAGGAGAAGGTGGCCACACATCACATCCCTAATGCAGCAGACTTCCCATCTCTGAGCCGTTTAAGGAACAGCGGCTAATTGTGGCATTGTGCCAATTATGCATGGTACGTATTCACGGCACTCATTAATAAAATAACAGCCTGAGCCCATAGGCCAGACCACTTCAAAGGCTGAAAGCAGAGTTTATGGAAAAGGGTGAGTTCTCGGATGCAAACATCTCATTTCAAGAACAAAGCAGGGCATTTATGATGTGACTTTATTCATTGTGTTTTGTTTATGTATTTCCCATGGTCCCTGACAGTCCTCAGTGCTGCTTCCCGAGAGAGAGCTGTGTATGCAGCTGGCTTTGGATTTGCAGGGTGCTGTGTGCCTAATGTAGAGACAAATGAAGAAGCTTTTCTCACAGGCCCTGGATGTGATTTTTGGTTATGGTTGTGGTTCTGCTCCCTGCATGGTTTCTGCAGTGCTATTGCTTGTAGGGGTTTACCTTGAGTCACACTGCCCAGACCTTAAAGAGTACATCTTGCACCCTCTTCTGGCCAGAGCTAAACAAAGCTAGATCCAATCCAGGACTCCGCCTGGAACCTGTTTAACAGCAACAGAATGTGTGAACGAATAGTGCAGTTTCTCTCAGCATTTGCCCAATGCAGGGGTGGATTTCAGCAGAGGGACTGAACCTGTTCGTAGCAGCAGCAGCAGCACCTAAAGCTGTGGAAAGCATACTTTTCCAACTCACTGAATAATCACAATCAGACCTGATATCTGCGATTAGGTCTTACAACTAAGAAGATGTGAAGTTGGGGTGGGGGGCAGAGGCGAAGCAACCTGCTTCTGTACCTGGAGCGGCACTCGTCCCTGGGGGTGTGGTGCGTGTCCTGAGGGCGTGGCGCACCGCCCATGTGGGGTGTGGCGCACCCCGGGGGTGCCGCCGATCAGGGGTTGGCATTTCGTCACCCTGCCCCTTTGGAAGGGTGGACCGTCCCCCCTCGGAACGCCCCGGGGGGGGAGGGGAGAAGCACCCCTCTGCTTTAGGAAGGTGAATACAGGCACTGCTGCTCTGACTGGTACTAGACACTGATGTAGCTGGGTGGGCCCCCTTCCTCTCCCTTCCTGAACCATCCTGGCTGCTGGAGGAGCAGTTATGCATCACCAAAGAGAGAAAATGTATCATTGAAAAGACAGATTTGCACATGCAGTTTTAGAAAGAACAACGTGATTTTGACAGAAATGCAATACATCTCCCCTAGTGGGGAGGACTGTGACCAGGCAAGCTGTGGGCCTGTTCAGCCTGCTGACGCTCACCATTGATGGGCAACTGTAGGCAGGCCTGACTCAAGACAGTTTGGCACCCGAGCAAACCGCAAAGTCGTGTCCCTCCTCCACACCAGGGAGGAAGGGGTGAGTGAAAATCTACATCAGGGGAAAGGGGGGGGGGAGATAAAGATCTACATCAGGACCTGCTGCCTTTGTGCACCCTGCTGCCTGAGGCGGTTGCTTCACCTTGCCTCATGGGTGAGCTGGCCCTGATCTCTAGGGCTCTAGATCTTCAAACTGGGCTTGGAGTGGGCAGCCCTTCAAACAGAGAACCGCCCTCTGACAGGTGCCCGTGGCCACTTGCATCCAGGGGATGCCACTGCTGGCCTCTCTGGCTTCAGCCTTCACCCAGCAGCAGGTGTAGCTCAGCACCTGCTTTCCCACCTGCAGCAGGGGGTCCTTTCAAGGTGCACCCCATCCAGCTATGTCTGCCATGGCAACAGCAGCCAGTGCCTTTTGGGGCAGGCCTGTTCGAAGCGCTTCCTGGCTGCTCATTAAGAGAGGCTTGCCTGCGCTTCCCACTCTTAATTGCCACAGCGGATTCCAGGCATGTTCCGTCATTCCTGTTTTTTCTGCCTGAGCGGGAATTCAAGAATAAAAGGGCTGATGAAAAGGGTGCGCTGGGCTGTGTGGAGCGCAGCACATTCCCCAGCGTCACATGGAGCTGGGCTGGCCGGGTGGAGGGATGGAACGGAAGCCTGCATCCTGGAAACCCCCCCACCACAGGGTGAAAGGTAGCTCATGGAGGAATGTGGCTTGAAACCAGGCAGGAATGGTGTGTGTGTGTGTGTGCATGAAAGGCTAAGCATCTGCACAGGCAGGTCCCCCTGCAAACACAACCAGGAGGGTGGCACACGTGTCACACAGTTGACTATGCAGACCATCTTTGGGGTGACACAGAAGTGTCAGCACGGCAGACAAAGGGAGCCCTTCAGCTCCTCCTCTCAAGAGAAGGGGCAGTGAGGATTTGCAAAGCCCCCAACAATGAACGAAGACATTTAAAAATGTTCATGAACATCCTCTCTAGTGAAGGACTCTGGCATCCCACAGCCTCCCCCACTTTTTGCCCGATGGTGATCCTTTTACATTTTGCTGCATTAGGGTTGTCACTCTTTGCTTTTAGTAATGTTTTCAAAAAATTGTTTTGAGATTTTTGTGTAGTATTTTTATGGTTTTGCTTTCCTTGTTTTGTTGGATGTATATGACATGCGGCTGGTAAACCACTTTGGTGATGGTAGGGAATGCTTAAAAAGTGTTATATAAGTTTATTAAATAAAAAAAAATCATTAAGGATCTGCTTAGTATACCACCCACCCACAAATCCAACCTGGAAGCTAGCCCTCTCCTTCATGAATTAGTTTAATCTTCATTTAAAGCCATCCAAATTTGTGGCCATCGTTGCCTCCTGTGGGAGAGAGTTCCACAGTTTAACTGCTGTGTGAAGAATGACTTTTTTTTATCTGTCCTGAATCATCCAGCGTTCAGCTTCATTGGGTGTCCACATGTTCTAGTGTTAGGCAAAAGGGAGAAAAACTTCTCTTTATCCTCCCTCCATGCAATGCATACTTTTATAAATTTCTATCTTGTCATCTCTTACCATTTTTCCAAACTAAAAAGTCCCAAATGATGCAACCTTCCTTCATAGGAGGGCTGCTCCATTCTTTTGACCATTTTGGTTGCCCTTTTCTGAAGCTTCTCCAACTCAACAATATCCTTTTTGAGGTGACCAGAAGTGTGTGGGATGCGGGTGGTGCTGTGGGTTAAACCACTGAGCCTAGGTCTTGCCGATCAGAAGGTCGGCGGTTCGAATCCCTGCAACAGGGTGAGCTCCCGTTGCTCGGTCCCTGCTCCTGCCAACCTAGCAGTTCGAAAGCACATCAAAGTGCAAGTAGATAAATAGGTACCTCTTTGGCGGGAAGGTAAACGGCGTTTCCATGCGCTGCTCTGATTCACCAGAAGCGACTTAGTCCTGCTGGCCACATGACCTGGAAGCTGTATGCTGGCTCCCTCGGCCAATAAAGTGAGATGAGTGCCGCAACCCCAGGGTCGGTCTCGCCTGGACCTAATGGTCAGGGGTCCCTTTACCTTTACTTTAACCAGAACCGTACAGAAGCAGCTCAAGGTAGCATACCCACTTCTGCCCCTTCCCTGTTTTGTCCTCGCAACAACCCTGTAAGTTAGGCTGAGAGAGCATGACAGGCCCAAGGTCGCCCAGTGAGTAGGGATTTGAACCTGGGTTTCCCAAGTCCAAGTCAAACACTCTCACCTCCATGCCACACAAAGGTCAGAATCATACCCTTGTCTCTACAAGTGGCATGTGTAGCAAAAGGTTTATACCTACTCTCAAAAATACAAGTCGTCGCATACAGGAATCCTCCTGGAATTTGCCATTTTGGTTTTAACCCTTTGGACCCTCTTCTCTTGTCTTCTCCACATCTTTGACCTCACTCGCCTCTTCCCCCACTGCTACCAGCGCTGCCAATAATTTCAATGTAGGCATCCACCCAAATGCTACTGGAGACAGCAAGGGACCAAGCTCTCACTCCCCCAGCCCTTCCCTAGAAAATGCTCCCCACCAGGATTTGCAGCACATTTGCACCATGCACATTTGCACACTGCGCCAAAACCTGCTGTCCAGCTGCCTCACAGTTGCCTTTGCCTCCCCTCACTGTCTCCAGGGCTTGTCTCCTCCGAACTGGTCAGCGTCTGCTCTTCATCTCCATGCAAGAACGGAGGCACCTGTAAAGACTTGGAAGATGGCTACAGGTGCCTCTGTCCCCAGAGCCTCTCAGCCCATGTGGGAAAAGACTGCGAGTACCTCTACGATGTGTGCGCCGGGCACCCCTGCCTACCTGAGTGGATCTGCCGCGGGACTCCTGGACTCCTGAACTACACCTGCCATTGTCAGCCCGGCTTGGCAGGTCTCTCCTGCAGCAGCGAAGGCGAGGTGTGCAAGAGCAGCCCTTGCCTGCAGCCTCACTTGCAGTGTGTGGAGCTGCCTGGTGGGTATGGCTGCCAGTGCCCGAGCGGAGGCAGCTGCCAGGCTGGGCCTTCCCTTTGCTCCAGCCAGCCCTGCCGCAACAACGGCACCTGCGTGGAGAGTGCTGGGGAGTACAGCTGCCGGTGCCAACCTGGCCACAGCGGTGCCCACTGCGAGGAGGATGTGGGCGAGTGTGCCTCTAGCCCGTGCCAGAACGGGGCCATCTGCCTGGACAGGGCTAACGAGTACAGTTGTTTCTGTGTGCCTGGCTTCCAGGGCTACCGCTGCGAAATAGACATCAACGAGTGTGCCTCCCGGCCTTGCCAACACAACAGCACCTGCCTCAACCTGATGGACCACTATGCTTGCCAGTGCCTACCTGGCTACACAGGTACTACTTGCAGGTTGGGGGCTGTGTTCCTTTGGGGCAACTGTAGGGGAAGGGGCACATGCCAAATGCAAAAGTGGGTGGGGCAACAGTAGTGCATTTTACCTTTGTACAGGAGGATGCAACTCAAAGAGGCAGTGGGGCATGGCCAGTGAGGCGTTTGGCCTTGGGAGAGTCCCAGGGGCCAGGCAGGGAAGCTTGGAGGGCCACATTCACTCCCCCATTTTTGAGGTTCCCCCAGTGCACTAAGGGCACTTCATGGGTCACCAGCACCTTCCCGCAGGATCACAAGGGAGAACATCTTGCTGTCTATCTACTTAACTTATTTAACTCACCATGGGACCTTTGGGTGAAGGGTGGGTAATTAACAGCCGCAACTTAGTTATACATGGATGGTGGTCCTAGGATGATGAAGCAGAGAGCAGAATGGTTTGTCATAGGGGGCATCTGTGATCAGAAATGTCTTCAGTCCCAGGTAGCCAATGTGGTGACTCCTGGAGGGTAGATGTTGTTGCTGGACTACAATTCCCATCATCCCATTCTGTCTGCTGGAGCTGATGGGAGTTGTAGTGCAGGAGGCCCCCAAGTTGGCCATCCATCCCTGTTGTGAATACTCAAGCCAGCCAATATCTTCAGGATGGGCAGTTCCGGGGGCTCTTGAATTCCTTTCTACAGCTCAGATTGTTCTGTGACACCAAACCATCTCAATGAGCCCTGATTCACTCCCCATTTGCCAGCTTTGTGCTGAAGCAGCTCCCACAAGGGTCTTTTCTCAGTGTCTGCACCCCCACCTCTGCTATCAGGGTGGAATCCAGTCCCAAGTGCCCCCGCCTGTACCTGGTACCAGCCAGCACACAGACGCTCTTTCTGACCTTGTTCTTCCTTGCGGAATAAACAGCAGGGGCTGTTACAGGAGTTACATTGCTGTGAAGGAATGTCAGGGTGACTGGCTGAAGATAGTGGGATGGGACAGGGTGGGTGGGCAGAGGGGGGGCTGTAGCAGCATCAGATTGCCTTTCTGCTGCTTCTCAGTCACACACACCCTGCCCCCAGTGATGTGGGAGGCAAACGCTTTCTTGGCAGTGAAAAGTCTTCTCTACTCAAGGAGAACGACGGGAGGAATTTGAGAAAATTGAGGGGGGGGGGAGAGAATGAAATGCCATCCATTTTGATTTCATTCCCTTTAAGTAGATTTCTGGTTTCCACCTTTTCTTTCTCTGCACCCTCCCACCCTGACTCAGGATGAGTAGGTAGCATTTTGAGAACAAAAATGGGTAAGGATGCCTGGAAGGTACAGAAGCAAACGTGGCAAATGCTTTAAAAAACAAAGGACAGCTGCCCACCCCTCAGCCACTTTGGATCATCAGAATCAAAGACAGTGTGGTGTAGTGGTTAGAGCAGGGGGTTCTCAGAGGGTGTGGCAGGAGAGGGTGGCAAGTGCGGGAGGAGGAACCAAAGACCATCAAAGAAGCATTTAAATATTTCCGTATTTGTAGTTTCTCTATCTATCTATCTTTCTATCTATCTACGTAAATCATCTAATTTGCAGAATATAGATAGATATCTTTTCAAAAAAGATATCGCAGTATAACCTAAATCACAGGGTTGTTGTGGGGATTAGATGAGGAGAGGGACAACCATGTACCCCACCTTGAACTCCTTTGGAGAAAAAGGTGGGGTATTAATGCAACAGACAGACAGACAGACAGACAGACAGACAGACAGACAGACAAAAAAGGCAGCCCACAAAACAGAAGCAACAATGCTTTCACCAGCCTGGTGCCCCTCTGCCAGCTTGGCTATATGAGTTTGGGGCTGGTAAAAGTACAGCCCTTCTGGCTGGAGCTGATGTGGGCCTTAGTCCAAAGCACCTGGAGGGGGCACCAAGCTGGGGAAACTGGCCTTCCATCCGAAGATGCTGGGCTGTACCTTTCGTCAAGCCTGCAGGGGAGGGGCAGGAAGCATTGGGCAAGAATGGTTCTCAATGCCCTTTTGTTGTCCAAGCTTGGTGCAGCAGGAGGGCACTGAGCTATTTTTAAAGTGGATGTTATCCCTATGTTTCAAATTCCTGAATGGCCTTTGCAAAGACGAAGGTAAGGACTTGTGGTATGGCCCCAGAAGGAAGGTCTATGGTGGAACTTCAGCTAGAGGAGAGTTGATTGTGCTTGACTATTAGGAGGAACAAGTGGAACCAATTTACATGGGAGAGGGGGTTTCAGGCTGAGTCCGGACGGACATTTGTTAGGGATTATCCAGCACTGGATTTATTCAACTCTCTTGATTCTGTGGCCAAACTTTGCATCTGCCATAGGAATGGAAAGTGTGTGTGAATGTGAGAGGGGGGTGGGAGTCATTCAAAGCCTGGGACTTGTGGGGAGGAGAGGGCGTTGTTCCCTTGATGCTGCTCTTTGACCATTGTGTAGTTAGACTTGCAACATGATGATTAAAAATACTTGCATATCTGACATCTCAAACGAGGCAATTGCTGCTTGGATGGGAGGCAAACAGCGTTTTGAAACAAATGTGTCCAAAAATATTCAGACCCACAAGCTTAAATTTGGCTGAAATGTAGCGTGATTTGGCAATGGCAAGAGAAGGTTCCCTTTTCTACGGCCACCTCCTCCCTGGTGACTGAAGCATGCTGTGTGTTGACACCTGGCCATAGCCTTGTCCGACATCCATATGCCACCCAGTCACACTTCGCATGCCCCCACAACAAACATGGGGTTGTGGCCACGGACATTTGGCCGGCATGGGCTGAGCCTTCTTTGGCAAGATGGGATGCAAGGAAGTTTGCTGAATGTTCGACAGCTCTTGATCCACCAGATTAGGGGGCCTGCACATTCCTTGTGGATTAAGCATAGCCACGACTGCTGTGAAGCAGAACTCTGCCAGAAACTAGGATTAGGTGGACTGGCAGGTGCCAGTGTAGAGATGTATGCTCAGGCCTGATGCTAAACCACAGCAGCTCTTGATGCCAGAGACAGGGCAGCCTACATCAGAACCCCTCTTATATTTTGTGGGCCTTCCCCCAAACCTGCAAATAGCTGTTCAGCTCCTTAGCGTCTCACTAAGTCTGCAGAAGCATCTAAATGGTTGCTGCTTTGCAATGGGTAACCAAAAACCTCCGGAAGTGTTTCTAGAAAGAACAGGGGCCTATTTGCCCACCTGAATCACCCACCTGAGTCCCAGTATTGGCTGCGACACTTGTTCAGTCATGGTGGAGATTAGAAACTGTGCTGGTGTATGTTATTGTATCATCATCAACAACAACATCATCGTCATCATCTCCTGCCTTTTCCCTGAGATTGGGATTCAAGGCATCTTACAGATAAAATAGAAGCAGCTAAAATTTTAAAAAGAAAAGCAATAATGAAGAAGCAATTAAACACAGACACTCAAGCACGCACATTCACATGTAATGTGTTGTGCACTTTTGTCTTTCATACACTGCTTTAATATTCTTAATGACTGGTTAGACAAAAGCACTGTTTTTAAAGAAATAGTAATGAAATGCATTGATTTATAAGATTTTTATTCTGCTTTCTCAGTAAAATGTGGCAGATTGGAAAGTGGCAAATAAATACTAAACAACATTCAGTGAGCAATTCCAAAAGAACTCACTGTTTAAAAACCCAATAAACTTAAAAATAGCCATCATATGAAAAGAGCCGGCTTAGAACCCACATAAAACCACAACATAAGCAAACAGATGTTGCACCAGAGTCTCTGCAGACCAATTAAAACATTTCCATAAAACAGCCAAGACTTAGGGCTCATCCACAATTCCACTTGTCCTGCCGCTTTGCCATGGGAAAACCCAGTGTTTACCTCTGAATCGCAGCAAATATCAATCGAGTTTTCTCCACATTGATGTTTGCTCTGATTCAGTGCTAAAGAGAAGTTTTTCCAGGGGAAAGCAGAGAGGCAAGGACAGAGCCTACAAAGGACAAGCAGAAAACTGCTCAGACACATGCTTCCTAGACAACATGCGGAAAATGTGGAAGTGTGGACAAGCCCTTAGGGTGTTTTCAAGGCCATCTTAAAGTTTGGCCAAGATGCACCTTGCCTCATTATTGAGTTGGGGGTTCAGAGGGAAAATAGTCAGGCCTTGAAACAAAACCTCACTTTATTGCAACATTGCTAGACTGGGGGGAAAGTTCCACTCAGCAGCTACAACTGGGAGAAAACTACAGGATCCCAAACAGACCCCAAAGCACCCCCGTAACTCCTACACAACTCCCATCTCAGTTGGAGTTTATGGGGGGGGCACCCTCACTTCTGCATGGACATCCCTCCTGGCAGCAGACAGGTCCATGCTGGGGTTTCCAGTGCACTCAGACTGAGAGGATCAGTGGAAGCACCACCCACACATAGCATGTAGGTGTGGCTCCCTGGATTTCACCCCTGCAACAACTTGAGCCAGTCAAATCCTCTCTTGGGCTCAGTTTCCCACCTTTGAAGTTGGAGGTAATGGCACAGTGCTGAACTGGCTTGGCCATTGAAGGGGCATTAGAACATTGCTCTGGAGGAAGGGTCCTAGTTCAGTGGTGTCAGATGCTGGTGTGGTTGCTCGAGAGTAAACAGGCAAGACTCCGACCTGTCTTTTCCAGGCTTTATTCTTGGTGCAAACTATTTACAGCGAAGAGCGTCGTATTTTCATGTCTGGCTCAATCGCTAGCAGAATCTGGGAGTGGTCGGTCTTTGTACCTCGCCCAGCATAAAAGTTGCGTCGCCCCCAGCCTTTTCCGCCCCTCCGTGCGCCAAAGCCTACTGCGCAGAATGGGTGCTGGCAGGGGTGTACTTCCCGCCTCTCCGGTTTGCTCAGGCTCAGTGTTGAGACTCTCCCTAGCATCCCCTGGTCCCCGCACCTCTTCTCTACTGGAGGTGGGGCTTTCCTCCTCCCCGGAAGAGGAACTGCTTTGCAAGATTTTCGGAGGCTCCCTATAACACAACTGCCCTTCCATCTCTCACCTCTGAGCTGATGGCAGTTCCCTGACAAGTGGCCTAGCACCTGCTGCCAGATTCAACTCTGGCCTCTCCTGTGGGGTGGGGTGGGAAAGGACTTCTGCCTGAGAATCTGCAGAGACCCACTGCCAGTCAGAGTAAACAATACTGAGCTACATGAGGCAGTAGTCTCACCCAGCATAAAGGCAGCTTCCTATGTCCCTTCAAACTTGTTGGGCTTCTGTTCTCCTGTAAAGTGAACAAGGAAGTAAAAGTTCCAAAGCACTGAAAAAATTAAAAGTCTAAATATTCCTGTCAATTCACCATTCTTTCTTCTGCTCTTCCAACAAAGGTGTGAACTGTGAAGTGGAGGTTGATGAATGTGAGTCGGGCCCTTGCTGGAACGGCGGCACCTGCAGTGACCATGTTGGGTTCTTCACCTGCTCGTGTACACCTGGGTATGAGGGAGCACAGTGTGAGGTGGACGTCAATGAGTGCCAGAGCCACCCGTGTCTCAATGGGGGAAGGTGCCTCGACCTCATCAACAGGTGAGTGGCTCTGGCTTCACCCAGCAGGATTTGATATGGCTCCCGTTATCTCCCAACCTTCCCCCCACCAGGTTACCTACAGTATATACCATGGTTTCCACAGATGCATTTGTGGCTAAATTGCGTTTGCAGAAAAGAAACTGTCTAAACTCAAGTGTACGGTATAATAGTAATTCTTAGTATTGCCACTGCAGCACTAACAATTCAACAATTCATTTAAAATATAGCAGAAGAAAGTTAGCTGAGTGTAAAGCTTGCCGTTAGATCAACTGATGACACTCAAAAGTTGCCCCCAGAGCTGAAGGTATTATTCTGGGATGTTGTCAATTGGGAAATAAAAATTGCTCCGTGATAGAGCACCTGCTTTCCATGTAAAAGGTCCCAACCCATGAAATTTCCAGGTAGGTTTGGGAAAGACTTCTGTCTGAAGCGCCAAACAGCTGCTTCTTGTCATTGCAGATCATGCTGAGCTAGAGGGTGCCCAGTGGTCTGACTCAATAGAATTATAGAATGGTAGAGCTGGAGGGGACCCCAAGGGTCATGTAGTCCAGCCCCCTGCAATATAAGTAAAATGCAGTAAAAGGCAATATTAAGCACCCCCTTTTTATGCCTAGACTCAAAAGCCCAGAAATGTGTCACTGCTTATCTGCCAGGACCTCCACCATGAAGGTTCTGCAGCAGGAGGGTGGGGCATGGAAGGCAGTGTCTAACACCCCTTGAGGGCAAAAGCCATCTCTGTCTCCCCCAAAGTTCTTATTTTTATTTCCAAGAGACCCAGATTGTCATCTGGTTTGTGCACAGACTGAATTACCATATTTTTCGCTCTATAAGATGCACGAGACCACAAGACGCACCTAGATTTTGGAGGAGGAAAACAAGAAAAAAAAAATCTGAATCTCAGAAGCCAGAACAGCAAGAGGGATCGCTGAGCAGTGAAAGCAGCAATCCCTCTTGCTTTTCTGGCTTCTGGGATAGCTGCGCAGCTGGCATTCGCTCCATAAGACGCACACACATTTCCCCTTACTTTTTAGGAGGGAAAAAGTGAGTCTTATAGAGCAAAAAATATGGTACTTGCCTTATCTGCTTTTGATGCAGATGATGCTGGAGTGGGAACCATTTTTATCCTCACATAACACATCAGAAGAACTTTCTCAAACAGTAGACATATATGAGGAACCCCTTAACATAAATGAATTCCCCTCTTCAGGGGGAGAATGACATAGTTTACCACCTCCAGCAGAACAGGGAGGCTTGAGGAGACCCTGAGGTTTGCAAGCGGGTGGCGCTGTGGGTTAAACCACAGAGCCTAGGACTTGCTGATCAGAAGGTTGGCGGTTCGAATCCCCACGACAGGGTGAGCTCCCGTTGCTCAGTCCCTACTCCTGCCAACCTTGCAGTCCAAAAGCATGTCAAAGTGCAAGTAGATAAATAGGTACCGCTCCGGCGGGAAGGTAAAAGGCGTTTCTGTGCGCTGATCTGATTCACCAGAAGCGGCTTAGTCATGCTGGCCATGTGACCTGGAAGCTGTACGCCGGCCCCCTTGGCCAATAAAGCGAGATGAGCGCCGCAACCCCAGAGTCAGCCACGACTGGACCTAATGGTCAGGGGTCCCTTTACCTTTACCTTTAAGGTTTGCAGTAGTACAAAGGTGATGGTGGGGAAATCACTCTGAATGGCCCAATGGGGGTTGAGCTTGTTCGGGTTCTGTGGAATATTGAATAATTCTCTGTGGGGTGGGGGTGGGGGAGAGAGAAGGGGAAGCTGGGCTGGAGGAGGCTGGCAATGCATGGACTCAGCAACAGCAACAGCAACAGTCTATGCTGTGATATTTTGCTGCAGGTAAGGATGGAGGGAAATTCAATTCAGTTCTCATTTATAGGTGAAACTCCCTAATTCACACTTTCCAATACAATTTGCAAACTGAGGTTCATAGTAATGTGAACAAGAATGCATATGCTTTGGAAAAGTGTGCCTATCAATGCATATATTACTGAAAATAGTCTTCAAAAATATGTGCTATTAAGGGGAACTGCTTTGCAAAAATGCATGTTGTGGGCAAAATTCTATTCAAAAATATGTACAGTTGGAGAAATCTGAACCAAATGCTGATGAAATTTCATGAAGACCTTTTAAAAAAATGCAGCAAATAAATAAATCTCAAACTGATGTGGAGATGTGGACAACTGAATTTCAGGCTGCAAAATTAAGAAATGGAGAGAAACAAAAATGGGCAGGGGCTCCCCTCCCTAGTTGCAAGGCCCACTTTATTTGGAATGAAGACCACAACTATTTACTCCTGAGTTCTCAAGAACTGAAATGTGGAATTGCATAATGTAGAAGACATAAGAACCTAAAAAGACCCTGCTGGATCAGGCCAGTGGCCCATCTAGTCCAACATCGCTGCGGCAACCCGGAAGTAATGGAGAGTATTACTTCCGGGTTTCGCCACTTGCGCATGCACAGGCGGTCAAAATGATGTCATGCACATGCGCAGAAGTGGCGAATCGCAAACTGTGCACGTGCAGATGTGGGTTGCATTTGCTTCTGGATGCGAACGGGGCTCCAGAATGGATCCCATTCTCATCCAGAGGTACCACTGTACTTCCTTTCATCTGTCCAGAATCTTCCAGCATTTCCCGAAAAGGGTCTTTCTCCATGGGTGGTGGCAAAGGCTCCCTAACCATGAATCATGGCTCTGTGCTGTTGTTCTTCCTCAGCTACCAGTGTGACTGCCTCAACACAGGCTTTGAAGGGCAACATTGTGAGCTGGATATCTTGGAATGTGCCTCCCAGCCTTGCCAGAATGGCGGTACCTGCCTGGAAGGGGTTGGATGCTACAGCTGTGTTTGCTGGCCAGGTGGGTGAGGTCTTTGTGTTGTTCTCCTATAGTCCAAAAGCTGTTTCCAAAAGTGAAGTCAACATGTCCCTGTGACTTTCAGCCTAGCAGTAAACTCATCCCCAAATGCTGTGAAAATCTGGCAGTGAACCTCCAGGCTCTACTAACTTTGCAAACGCTTTCCCAGGCTCTGTTGCATTTATTCATTATCCTAATATTGTGCCAGAAGTCAGCTTGAAACCATCACACAAGATACTTGCAGGGCTCTGGGTCCTTTTCTCCTTCTTGTAAAAGATTTTATTAAGACCTTTCATAGTACATTACAATACAAAGCGAACTTATTTAAACAAAAACAAAAACAGAGAAAGAAGAAAAAAAGAAATACAAAGTCCTCTTTCACAGGTAAATCTTAACTTGTCCTACACAGAGAGAGTCGAACCCTCTCAGCTCTCACCTGGGAGATTCTCTTGCTTCTCCCATCCTTCCACCCTGGGAGATCTTCACCTCCCTACCTGTCACGCACTGTCATCTATCCATCACCTTCATATGCATGTTAACCCCTCCTTAACCCTGAGTAGAGGACAACACAAAACATTACAAAATCAAAGCAGAGCGAACCCAAAATCAAAGCAGAAAAAGGAAAAGGAAACAGAACAAAAATATCTGTAACCTATCTGTAACCAAAAATATAAGGGTATTAAAGGAAATAATGAAGGAGTACAAAAGGGGGAAAATATGATTTTTTTTAAAAAAAGAAATAAGTAAAAAGGACTTCCTGTTATCCCTCTGCCAATTATATATACAAGAGTTTTTCAAAACAGCTGAGTGCTCAATGCAGCTGATCCTCCCTCTGCTAAGTGATGTTTTCCAGTCTCCTGACTGGGCATCTCAGGTTTATTAATTTTTCTTTTGAGGCAAGGAGTCCAAAAGAGGTTCTCTAATTATTATTATTATTATTAGAAGAAGAGTTTGGATTTGATATCCCGCCTTTCACTCCCCTTCAGGAGTCTCAAAGCGGCTAACATTCTCCTTTACCTTCCTCCCCAACAATCACTCTGTGAGTTGAGTTGAGACTGAGAGACTTCAGAGAAGTGTGACTGGCCCAAGGTCACCCAGCAGCTGCATGCGGAGGAGCGGGGAAGCGAACCCGGTTCCCCAGATTACGAGTCCACCGCTTTTAACCACTACACCACACTGGCTCTCATTTTATGGATAAAAGTCAACAATAGTCTTCCTCCAATCCAACATCACAACTTTACCTTCAAGATTAAGAAACATTCAGTCTGTGTTCTTTATTCCCTCAAGGGTTTATTTACTGTTGTTATGTATTAAGACAATGATCCATAATTATTTACTTATTGTAAAGTCATTAATTCACACCCAGATCCCTATCTTCCAAATGCATTTCCTGTTGGCCATGGTTTTTCATCCATTTATATATATATATAAACATGGTTTCCATTTCCTCATTTGCCATTCCTTTCCCAAAAATGTTGCAAGAGGCTTAATAGCTTTTTCTTCTAAATTCAATCCAAATTGAATGTAGAATCCTTTCTTTCTCAACTGCCAGCTCAGGATATTTCTTAGTCTCTTCATCCCTAAATACCTTCCCCTCCTCCAGCATTTAGCTCTCTCACTCCTTCAGGCATCTTTATGGAGGTCCTCTCAATTTCATCATCTATTGCCTCTAATTTTACCATTCCATTTTCCTCTTCTGGCAATTCTCCATCAGTATTTCCCCCTGCCCCCAAGTACTCTGTAACTTATCTGGCCTCAGCTTTGTCCAGGGCATTTTTGTTAAACATTTTACATCTCTCTGCTCTAATTTCTTCCAATTGTTCATCAAATAATTTCTGTACAACAGTGATAGTCAATGGGGTATTTTTCACCACCCTGGGTACTCTCTCAGAAATCTACACACTTCTTGTTTATCTGAGATTTCATGCCTCAAATTCCCACAGCAGGCAACCATGTAGTTTCACATTATAAACAGCACATTCGCCAGTGAGATGGAGAATTAGGAATAGAGCACAATGAGATAAGAATTTCCCAGAGTTGGAGAATCTCTTAGCTGTTTGAAAAACTTCATTCAGTATGTATCTTAAGAGCATGCTTCTTACTTTATTCATTTTTAGCCCCTTAATGATGTCTCCTCGTAAGCCAACCGCCGGGCCGTATTTCAAATGAACATTTTAACTGACAGTGAGATAGTCTTAGTAGTATTTTATAGGAGTTTCAAAAATAATTGAAGAAAATTGGTTTTGCTGGTCATTGCCCTAAGGACTGACCTCTAGGGCTATTATGTGGTATTTGGGCAAAGTTATGGTTCTTCCAAGGGACAGAGCCTAGGACTTGCCGATCAGAAGGTCACGGTTCGAATCCCCATGATGGGGTGAGCTCCCGTTGCTCGGTCCCTGCTCCTGCCAACCTAGCAGTTCGAAATCACATCAAAGTGCAAGTAGATAAATAGGTACTGCTCCGGTGGGAAGGTAAACGGCGTTTCCATGCGCTGCTCTGGTTCGCCAGAAGCGGCTTAGTCATGCTGGCCACATGACCCGGAAGCTGTAAACTGGCTCCCTTGGCCAATAAAGCGAGGCAATAAAGCCAATTTACCTTTACCTTTATGGTTCTTCCACTCTTTGGTCACTCATCCTGTCTGTGTTCCTCGTAGGTTTATTGGTTCCATGGTGGGGAGTTATCCTTCCAGTGCATTTGGAAGTTAATCCCTGTTATCTCTGCTCATCAGAGATAATACAATAGACAGTAGCTATCGTTAATCACCTCAATTATCTCAGCAAGGTTGACTGACCTTCCATGCTGCCTTCCCAGAAGTCTGGCTCTGGGTCCTGAACAGTGATTTGGGAACGGGAGAGTGAGATTTGGTTTTGTTTGCATTAATGCAGACCTATTTAATGCTCAGGTCTCAATACAATATTTGTAATGAAATACAGCTTTGAAATCTGTTCTTCTCCAAAATTCATGATGCAGTTCTTCAATGCCTGCCTCCAAAACAGTATGTATTGGGGGAAAGTGTGGATAAAATATTAGTGAAAATTAACATATGCATTGTAATAGGGAATTAGGGGACATTTAAAACAATTTTTTAAAATAGTTGTGTTTTTTTAAGTTGAAAACTGATGCAACGATATGGTGAAGATGGCTAAAACGAGAAGCCAGGAGAAACCAAAGTAGGCAAGTCCGTCCATTCCTGGTTCTGATTGCCAGCATATCTTCTACGCAGCAGGAGTCCTTCTATAATACAGGCAGGGACGGGTGTCGTGCCGGTTCATGCTGTGTGACTCCATGAATTTGTGTTCAGTGATGTGTGAGCACAACGCTTTGTTTTGTCTTCAAGTAACTTTTACTCAAAGTAGACCCATTAAGACAAATGGGCCTACTCTTTGCAATGGGTCTACTCTGAGTAGGACTAGTATTGGCTACACCCCACCGACCTGCTCAGGAATCTACAGAGAATGTAGTTCTGAGCTGGGATGAGAGAGAGAGAGAGAGAGAGAGAGAGAGAGAGAATGAATGAATGAATGAATTCTTCACATACACATGAAATTACAATTCCAGAATTCTTTGAGGGAAGTCATAATGGAAGAATGGGTGATGGTGATAAGCACATAACCAGGGGACAGGAATGAAAGGTTCCCTAGTTTGGGAAGTCTCCACTCACTATAAACTGACTGTGGACACCTCCAAATTCAGTCTGTGCCCCCCCCCCACCCAGAGGCATACCTAGGCTCCCTTGAACCCTTGACAAGGAGCTGTATTGGTGCCTCCAAAGCCAGAAGAGACCATTAACAAGAAATATTTTTTGTTTTTTTTAATAAAAAATATATTTTTATTAAATATTTCTTGGTTTACAAAAATATGTGCATTGTCTCTTTTTTCAAGTTGTGTTTTCTACAGATCAGTTTCATTAATGTTGCATGAAGTATTAGGTTAGGAGGGAAAGAGGGGGCGGCAGTGGTGAGTTGGGTGGGGTCAGGTGGCAAAGCTTCTATTCTTCTACTTAGTGTATGTGTGGGGTCTTGTGTCAGCGTCACTTGGGTTTTTGCTTGTTGTATTTCTTGGTGGTGAGAGAGGTTGGGGGTTGGCTCAGGGACTGGTTCGTTGTCTTTGGTTGGCTGTAGTGAGATTTGTTGTGTGTGTGTTTGGATTAGGTTAGCCAGATTGATTTGTATGCCGTCGGCGGATACTTGTCGTTGTCTTGTTGGGCTGTGTATGTGATAAAGAGGAACCATGCTGGGGTGAAGGCGTCTTCTTCTATTTGTCCCCGTGCCAGTTTCAGTTTATTGGTTAGTTATTCTCATGTTGTTGTTGTTTAGTTGTGTCTGACTCTTTGTGACCCCCTGGACCAGAGCACGCCAGGCACTTCTGTCTTCCACTGCCTCCCGCAGTTTGGTCAAACTCATGCTGGTAGCTTCGAGAACACTGTCCCACCATCTCATCCTCTGTCGTCCCCTTCGCCTTGTGCCCTCCATCTTTCCCAGCATCAGGCTCTTTTCCAGGGAGTCTTCTCTTCTCATGAGCCTCAGCTTCAGGATCTGTCCTTCCAGTGAGCACTCAGGGCTGATTTCCTTCAGAATGGATCGGTTTGATCTTCTTGCAGTCCATGGGACTCTCAAGAGTCTCCTCCAGAACCATAATTCAAAAGCATCAATTCTTTGGCGATCAGCCTTCTTTATGGTCCAGCTCTCACTTCCATACACCACTACTGGGAAAACCTACCTCCTTCACTCAATGTTTTCCCTTCTGTCTCCTTCTTCCTTCCTTTTCCCTCTACTTCATCTCTCACTTGCTGTCACGGCCACCCAGGACGGGTCCCAGCTCACAAGAGACCTCACTCCGTTGCAGTTTATTTACAGGAAAACTTTATTGAAGTTTTCTGCTTCTCGTACAGTTCAGCATCGTGGCCGTACGTCTGTCACGTTAGACCGCTGAAGTCCCCTCTGACTCCTCCCCTCTTCCACACCAACTTAATAGCCTGGCTCTAGACCACCTCTTCCTCTCCTTTCTTTTCTGCAGGGTCTTCCTGCCCCCCTGGGTTCCCTCTCTCCGTGACTCGCCTGAGGCTGAATCCTCTGCCGCCTCTTCCCCCCTCCTTCTGGCTTTAGGGCCGGGCTCCTCCCCTGAGCTCTCTCCACTTCCGCGCGCCTCTACGTTTGAACTTGGCGCGCGTACGTTGCTGCTGACCTTTCTTTCGACCGCTACACCACCCCTTGTTCTGCTCTCCACCCTTTCCGGCTGAACACCTTGCTCCAACCCCCTTTCTCTGTTCTCTCCTAATCCTGCTCCCTCCGAGAGGCTGACGACTCCACCCCCTTTTCTCCGTTCCGGCTGAGACGCCTCTTGCTGCGTCTGTCTTCCACTGGGCTCCTCTCCGCTTCTCCCTTCTCCTCCCTTTTGCTTGATTAAGGTAACCCCCTTTTGAGAATCCTCTGACTCGCTGCTCAGACTCGTGGATTCCCTCAGAATTCCGTCATCTTCTTCCTCATCCTTCTGCCCCTCCTCCCACTCGCTCTCCGTCTCCTCTGTCATCTCCTCCTCTCTCCCAGAAACCCTGACATCCATCCCCCCCTCGAAGCCCCCCCTTCCCCCCTCCCGCTCGCCGGGTGCAGGTTGAGGAAAACGTGGTTCTTCCGGGGTCGGTTCAGGATACAAGTTGTCCACTTCAACGTTCTCCTCTGTCATCTCCGTATATGTGTGTTCGAACTCGGGTTCCCCACCCACAGACCTCACAGTCTCTTCCTCCATCACTGCTTCTCCTGGCGCTGCCTGCCAAGGACCTACCATCCATCTCTGACTCCATGCCTCCCTTGGCTGATCCACCCACCAACAAGGGCCTGTCTCCTCCCCCCCCAGTCTCGGATCCCTGGCCGGGCTTGTTTCGGGCGTATGGCCCTCGGGTGAGGAGAAACCCTCGAACGTGCTGTCTGACAAAGTGGGCGTGAAAAGCCAATCATCAAAATACTCCTCGGGCATGGGCTTGTGCGGAAAAAGTGCATGGAACTCCTCCTTCAACAGGGGTTCGTCCAACGCGTAACCCGGCACCCAGCTATTGGCAGAGGCCGGAGTGCCTTCCCTGGCTAGAAAATATTCAACTCCCTCCTCCCCCCATCTCGAGTCCAGTATCTCTGTGACCTCGTTAAGAGGTTCTGGTCTTGGCGATTCCCCCCCCTCAGGCGCCCTCCTACGTGGCTCTGGGAGTGCTCCTGACTCTTGAAACCTGTGTGGGGTTTTGTAGGGAGTGAGCACCGACCTATGAAAGACCGGGTGCACCCTGGAACCCTCCGGAAGGGCTAGACGAAAAGCCACCGGATTGATCTTAGCCTCAACTTGATATGGCCCTAGCTGCCTGTGTCCTAACTTCTTCTTGGCCAATGACCTGGCCGGCATCGCGTGGGCTGCTAACCACACCCAGTCCCCAATCTGGATGTCCTCTCCCGCCCTCCTGTGCTTATCGGCCTGCACCTTATACGCCTGTTTTGCCAGCTCCAAATGTCTCCGCAGCTCCTCGTGCACCTCTTGCAACTCCGCTGCAAACTGGTCGGCATCTTGAGGCCCCCCCCCTCCTGGTGCCGCAAATCTCGGGAAGGTTCTGGGATGACGGCCATTGTTCGCGAAGAAAGGCGTCACCCCGGTGGATGCGTGTTTCGTGTTGTTGTAGGCGAATTCAGCCATCGGCAGATAGTCCACCCACGCCGCAGGTCGCTGGTTGGCGTAGCACCGCAGGTACTGCTGCATGATCGCGTTGACCCTCTCCGCTTGACCGTTGGTTTGTGGATGTCTCGCCGATGTCAGGTTGATTTTGACGTGCAAGATGCCCAGAAGCTTTCGCCAGAAAGTGGAAACAAACTGGCGCCCCCTGTCGGACAAGACGGACTGCGGAAGTCCATGCACTCTGAAGACGTGATCGATGAAGAGCTTTGCGGTCTGTTCTGCCGTCGCCACCTTGGCACAAGGGATGAAATGCGCCATCTTGGTGAACAAGTCCACCACCACTAACACCGCCGTCTTACCTCTGGAGCTGGGTAGGTCCGTAACAAAGTCCAACGCTACCCTCTCCCACGGTTGCTGCGGTGTCTCCAGCGGTTCTAGCAATCCCGCCTGCTTCTGGTGCACTGGTTTGGACCTCTGGCAGATATCACACCTGGCGACGTAGTCCGCCACCTCTCCTCTCATCTGGGGCCACCAAAAGTCTCTAGCCACCAACTCCATCGTCTTCTCTTTGCCGAAATGGCCTGCACTAGGGGCGTCATGCAATTGTTGCAGAACCTTGGCTCGAAGATCGTCGGTGGGCACGTAAAGGGCACCCTTACGAGTCAAAAGTCCATCTTGCAATTGGAACTCATCGTTGTCTCGCGACCCTCCGCGTAGCTCCTCCATCTTGGACTGTGCAAACTGATCCCTTTGCAACGCGCGTCGCACCGCGTCCAGGTCGACTGCGATGGTAGCGCACGTCCACGCCTGCGGTGCGAAAATGTGCTTTGCTGCGATTGGAGCTGCTTCCTCCAAGTATTGCGGCTTTCGGGACAGCGCGTCTGCAATAACATTGGAGTCTCCTGGGATGTATTCTATTTTGAAGTCGAAATCCGCAAAGAACTCCGCCCAGCGCATGTGTCGCTGGGTCTGTAACTTAGCCGTCCGCCAATACTCTAAGTTCTTGTGATCCGTGCGGACTTGCACCGTGTGCTTGGCTCCTATTAAGAAGTGTCGCCACGCTTTGAAAGCTGCATGAATGGCCAACAACTCCCTGTCCCATATGGTATAATTGCGCTCCGTCTTGCTGAGCTTCCGGGAGTAGAACGCACCCGGTCTCCAGTTGCCTTGCGAATCCTCTTGCAAAAGAACGGCCCCAACCGCTCTGTCTGACGCATCGGTCTCTACCCGCATGGGTCTGCCGGGATTCACGTGGAGCAGCTGCTCTTCGGAGGCGAAAAGACCTTTAAGCGTCCGGAAGGACCGCTCCGCTTGTTCGGTCCAGACGAACTTCTTCTTCTTGGAACTGAGGGTGTCAGTGATAGCCGCCGTCGCGTTCGCAAAACCTTTAATAAACTTGCGGTAAAAATTGGCAAAGCCGATGAACCTCTGGACCTCTTTCCGATTTCGAGGGCTCTTCCAGTCCAACAGCGCTTGAACCTTAGCCCTGTCCATGGCCAGTCCCTCGTCGGACAACTTGTAGCCAAGGAAATCAACCTCTCTGACATCAAACTGGCATTTTTCCAACTTGGCGTACAGCCTGTGGTCCTTCAGCCTCTGCAGGACCTCCCTCACGTCCTTATCGTGATCCTCCGGCGATTCCGAGAAAATCAGGATATCGTCGAGAAAGCAGACACACTTCTTGTAGAGGAGACCTGCTAGCACGTGGTGCATAAATGCTTGAAAAACGTGGCTGCCATTTTGGAGACCGAAAGGCATGACTCTGTATTCGTATGTGCCCAGAGGGGTGAACATGGCGGTCTTCCACTCATCTCCTTTCCGGATGCGGATGAGATTGTAAGCTCCACGTAGGTCCAGCTTGGTGAAAATCTTGCCCCTCCTGACGGTCGCTAAAAGGTCGTCAATCTTGGGCATGGGGAAAGCTTTGGGCTTAGTCAAGCTGTTTATGAACCTGTAATCCACTATAAGCCTTTTTTGGGGCGTGTTTTTCTTCTTCACAAAGAACACAGGGCTGCCACCCGCTGCTTTAGATTCCTGGATGAAACCTCGCTTGAGGTTATGGTCTATGAACTCCCGAAGCTCTTGCATCTCGTCTTCCGACATGGAGTACAGCTTGGCAGCAGGCAGTTGCGCCCCTGGCACTAAATCAATCGCGCAGTCGTAAGGTCTGTGAGGCGGCAACTTGTCAGCTTCCTTCTCACAGAAAACCTCCAAGAAGTCCTGGTACTTGTGAGGCACTGTTTGCACCATACCCAGATGCAACTGCTGCTCGGCTTCTCCTCCTTGATCGGTCTGAAAGCAATGCTGAGCACAATACGATGAACAAAAGGTGATCTGCCGCTGGTACCACGCAACCGCGGGACTGTGCCTCTCCAGCCAACTCATGCCTAACACGATGGGTGTGTCCGATAAGTGGGTGACATTGAAACTAATAAGTTCTCGATGGTTGCCAATCTGCATCATCATGGGAGGGGTTTGCTGCACCACTTGCCCCCCCAGCAACTTCCTGCCGTCTACCGTGACCACGTTTAGAGGCGTCGTTGCAGGCAGGAGCGCCATGTTGTGCTGCTTAACGAACTGCAGTCCCACGAAGTCGGCGTTGCTTCCCGAATCGATCGTTATTGGAACCTCGAGGAGTCTCCCATCAGGCAACTGGAGTGTTGCTGTGAGCAGAACTGCCGGTCTGGGAGGCAAAGGGTCCACGCTCTGCAGTGATGCTGGGGGCTTGTCTACAGATCCGCCTGGCTGAGCCCCAGTAGCTCTGCTTCCAGCCAGGCACTGTCGTTTCCCTGAAGCTGCTCCCCTGGTTGCACCTCTGCTGTTACAGTTGCCAGTGCTGCAGTGTGCTTCTGGAGCCTCTGGGGGCACTCTTTCGCCATATGGTGCGCACTGTCACAGATGTAACACTTCCTGGTTCCTCTAGGAGGCTTCGCTTTGGCTGCACCAGGGACAGGGCTCTGGGATGGCTTCTGAGCCCTAGCACCACCAATCTCCATTGGCTCCTCGCTGTCCTTCCCCATTGGCGAGGGGTGCGCACGGCTGAAATCCCTGTGCACAAAAGGGAGAGTCCTCGCTTGCGCACGCGCTTGGGGCCCGTCCTCCTCGTGCCACGGACGTCCCTCATGTCGAATTCCAATAGCTAAAGCCCGTTGCACCACGTCTTCTAGGGTCTGGGGTCTGTCCCCCCTAGCGATCTCATCCTTGATGGGGGGGCTCAATCCCTCCCAAAAAAGATCTCTGACCGGCTTACTGTCCTTTGGCCAATCTAAGGCGGTGAGCAATGCAAAAAATTTAGAGTGGTATTGGCGCACAGTCGCTTTCCCCTGCCTCAGCCCGTGCATTTGACGGCGCGCAATGTCCACATCCACAGAGGATTGAAAACAAGAATCCATCGCTTTGATGAATGCAGTTGAATTGCGACGGGCCGGTCCATCTTCGCGCCACAGATTGCGTAGCCAAGCCCTGGCCTCCCCATGCAGGTGCGAAACAATGAACCCCACTTTCTCCTCCTCATCTTTAAAATCGTGACGGAGTAAATGCAGTGCATATACGACGTCCGCTCTGAAATTGGGATAGTCTTGCAAGTTGCCATTAAAATGCGGAACCAGGGCACCCCCCCTCCGTCCAAGCGCAATGCCCTCCGCTCTGGAACCTGGGGCCCCCGCCCTGTCCGCGTGTTCCCACCTTGCCTGCAAATCCTGGCACGTCTTCTCCAAGTCGTCATTCTTCTTCTGCGAAGCAATGACTGCCGATGTGAGAGCGGTAACCTGATCCCGCAGTGCAACCAGCTGCTCCTCAGCGCTCATGGCTGCTCCCGTTCGTGAGCTTCGCAAAAAAAAAAATTTTGCTTTCTGAGAGGGGACTTACTGTCACGGCCACCCAGGACGGGTCCCAGCTCACAAGAGACCTCACTCCGTTGCAGTTTATTTACAGGAAAACTTTATTGAAGTTTTCTGCTTCTCGTACAGTTCAGCATCGTGGCCGTACGTCTGTCACGTTAGACCGCTGAAGTCCCCTCTGACTCCTCCCCTCTTCCACACCAACTTAATAGCCTGGCTCTAGACCACCTCTTCCTCTCCTTTCTTTTCCGCAGGGTCTTCCTGCCCCCCTGGGTTCCCTCTCTCCGTGACTCGCCTGAGGCTGAATCCTCTGCCGCCTCTTCCCCCCTCCTTCTGGCTTTAGGGCCGGGCTCCTCCCCTGAGCTCTCTCCACTTCCGCGCGCCTCTACGTTTGAACTTGGCGCGCGTACGTTGCTGCTGACCTTTCTTTCGACCGCTACACCACCCCTTGTTCTGCTCTCCACCCTTTCCGGCTGAACACCTTGCTCCAACCCCCTTTCTCTGTTCTCTCCTAATCCTGCTCCCTCCGAGAGGCTGACGACTCCACCCCCTTTACTCCGTTCCGGCTGAGACGCCTCTTGCTGCGTCTGTCTTCCACTGGGCTCCTCTCCGCTTCTCCCTTCTCCTCCCTTTTGCTTGATTAAGGTAACCCCCTTTTGAGAATCCTCTGACTCGCTGCTCAGACTCGTGGATTCCCTCAGAATTCCGTCATCTTCTTCCTCATCCTTCTGCCCCTCCTCCCACTCGCTCTCCGTCTCCTCTGTCATCTCCTCCTCTCTCCCAGAAACCCTGACACTTGCTCTCTCCATCTTTCTTTCCTCCAGCCCCAGAGGGTGTTCTGCTTACACTTCTGAGATCACTGCCAGCCAACTGGGGGGAGGGCCCCTCAGGGCCACTGTGGTGGCCCAAACCAGTGGCCAGATTCCTCTACTGAGTAAGGAGCCCAGAGGAGCCTATGCACTCACTTGGCTGCACAGAACAGCAGAGGAGTGGCCAAGGAGTACACGGGCAGGCAGGCAGAGTGAAGAGGCATTGTTTCTGCACCCCCTGGGGCCTGGACCCTTGACTGGGGCCAACCTGCCCAACCCCTAGGTATGCCCCTGCTGCCACCATTGAGCAAAGCACCCCTGAGAATAGCTTGCTATGGAAGGAAGACGTCTTGTTGGCGTCTCTTTAGGTGGACAGAACGACCCCGAGTATGGAGTGTTTGGGTTAGAGCAGGGGTCTGCAACCTAAGGCCCATGGGCCACAAGCAGCCCATGGGGGTTGTTTAACCGGCCCACGAGCTGCCCCCAAAACGAACCACCTGCTCGGCAAGTCCCTGTGTGCTACACTAAACCAGCACGGCACAGGGATTCGCTTCCGTGGTGCCGGAAATTGTGTCTGCACAGGTGCCGGAAATCACAGGCGCGCACGTGATCCAGCCCATGGAGGGATCTCTGCTGGAATGAACTGGCCCAGGAGAGGCGAACCTTGCCAACCCCTGTGTTAGGGGGTTCTTAGATCTAGCCCATTGCTTTGTGACAAATGAGGCGCATGTCAGCTCATCTGGCCTCCTGCCCCCTTTGCTTTTTTGTCACCAGGATACGTAGGGGAACACTGTGAAGTTGATGTAGACGAATGTGCCGCCGTGCCCTGCCTCAATGGGGGCCAGTGCTTTGAACGGTCCAATCAGAGCTACTACGGAGATCACATAGACTTCCCCCTGCACTTCACCTACCAGGAAGCTGCTGGATTCATTTGCAGGTGCCAGCCAGGCTTTGATGGTAAGTAGTACACTGCCAGGTGGAGCGCATGTTTCGTTCTGAATGCTCCAGAGGAGATGCTTGATCAAAGAGCTTTGTAAATTCTATGACCTGGGGCTCTGTGCGTGTGCATCATCTTGGCTTTACTTCTATTTTGTAGTTTATTAAAACTAAGTAATTCACAGTGCTACACCACAGCTGAAAATCAAGGGGAAAGATGCCTTAATACACCCATGCAAAGCATCCAAAAATAGACAAGGCACAAACATATTAACGAAAAGCTCATCAAAAACAAAACCAAGAGATAATTAATCAGCCCCAAATAATGACAGTGCCAGATTATGATGATTTGCTGTCTACGGATGATGTGTTCTTGCTGCTGTGGTTTTTCCATTTTATTGGTTCTACTTTATAGGCTCTTACCGTTCAGCACTTACTGTTGCAATGCTTTGTTATTTTTTCTGATTCTATGTTATTCTCTTAAAATTTTATAAGTCATTTGGAAACTCTTATGTGGCAAGTGACTAATAAATTGAAATAACAACAAGGTGGATCTAAAAAATAGTTCACCCATTGTATATTTGTCATTAGTGAAGCTTAACTGAATTATGTGTAGATTATTGAATCAGTGAGGAAATAGTTGGGACGTCTAACATAATTTCTTTTTGACATGTTTGAAGGAGAGACTTGCTTCTTCAACATTGATGAATGTACATCCCAACCATGTCAGAACGGAGGGAGCTGCGTGGATCAGGTGAACAGCTATCAGTGTCACTGCCTGCCAGGGTACTCAGGTAAGCAGGGCCCGCCCACAAGGTGAGGCGAACGCCATAGGAGCCAACTCCTTGGGGCCGTGGGGGCTTCAGACTCCACAATAAAATATTTGAGGGGGCTGTTCCCCCTGGTTGTTGGGCATTACCATTCAAAAAGTGAGTGTGCACTGCATCATGTGATCAACTACAGTGGTACCTCGGGATGTGAACGGGATCCGTTCCGGAGCCCCATTCACATCCTGAATAGAACGTAAGATGCGTCTGCACGTGCGCGGGTCGCGTTTTGCTGCTTCCATGCATGTGTGCGACATCATTTTGAGCGTCTGCGCATGCGCGAGCGGCGAAACCTAGAAATAATGCGCTCCGTTACTTCCGGGTTTCCGCGGAGCGCAACCCGAAAATGCTCAACCTGAAGCACATTCAACCCGAGGTATGACTGTATGTGGGGCAGGGCTTACCTGGGCTCCCACAATATTTTATTCAAGTTGGCACCCCTGGTGACCACCTTGAGCAGCGGCAGTCCCTGCTGCCTCCACTGGCAGCGGAGAAGCAGTGGTGGTAGGCAAACTGGTTTCTGATGAGATCTTGCAAGAGCTCACCAAAATCTCATGAGACCTTGTGGAGGTAAGTTTCAGCAGTGGCGGGGCAGTGGGGTCTGGTGGTGCCAGTGTCAGCGCAGGGTGGCATGTTCCCATTTCGCCTCACGCGGGTAAGGGTAAAAATGGGCATCTTATTATGATGGCATGTACACAGCAGCCTAAGATCCTCAGGCATCACCTGCCTGGAATTTCCTCCTGAGTTTCGGAGGGGTGTTTGTTATGTGCCCCTTTCATCTGACACCTTTAAATTCCTGAGAAGGAAATCCTACGCAGTGACCCATTTAATGAGCATTCAGCCTGGGAATCAAATCAAATACCTTTATTGGCATCACAGTATAAAACATTTCAAGTCACTGGGATGATTGAAAGGACGGGTGAAGCTATCGAGGGTAATAAGTTCACACTGTGAGAATTTAGGCCGAATTTTAGCATTTGGGGAAGTGGGTTTGCTTCACAAGAAACATCCTTGGTTTACTGGGGTAACTGTGCCCCTGAAGGACCAGGTGTGCAGCCTGGGAGTCATTGTGGACTCACAGCTGTCCATGGATCTCTGCTAGGCTTTGCAGTTGAAATATTGTGGTGCCTCAAATACGGTACTAGAGATTGCTATGCTTTAGCTTCAAAGTGGGAGGCAAGTGATGAGCTACAGCCTCTCTTTCACTTTACTAAGATTTAGCTGTAAAGAGTCTTCATCAGTCTTTGTCCTGGACTGGCAACTCCTAAGCAACCTGCCCCCCTTTCATCCTCACTCTTCAGTTTCATGGAATCCTGCAGCTAGCTTTGCAGTTCCTTCTGTCCTGGGTCTTCTAACATGTTGTGAGTCTGCCATCTTGTGGGAGGAAGAGAAATCTGAAAGGCTGAAAGGAGCTGCTTGTTAGTTTTTCTAGGGCAGTAGCAACTCCTCCTGTTCCAGGCTTGCTTGGAGCTCAATCATTGCTCAGTCCAGGAATGTGCAAAGGAATTCTGAGAAAGATTCGGGAAACCCACCAGCCAGCAAGGTATCGGTGAATATTGTAGACCCTGTTTTGACACTACTAGGACACTCTGTAACTGACTATCTGTACCTGACTAAAAGGTGGCTATCTACAAACGCAGGAACTTCAGAGAGAGATTGCAGTCCTTAGACCATTGCAATGCATGAAGAGGTTTTATGCTAATACTTGTGGACTGAAGCAGCACAATATATTTTTTTTATCACATGCATGCACTAATTGGCTTCCCAATGCCAGAATGTCTGTGTTATCAACTATTGGTTTGGGTGTTTGTGAACAGTCACTATTAATAAGGGAATGATTGCTACCTGCATTTTTTCTGCATTCCCTTTCTTTCTAACCTCACTGTTTATTCCCCCACCCCCACAACTTGTGTTCTCTCTCTCTCTCTCTCTCTCTCTCTCTCTCTCTCTCTCTCTCTCTCTCTCTGTGTGTGTGTGTGTCTGTCTCTCAGAATAATACTTCATGCCTCTGATGGACTGTAGTCCACATACGCTTGGGCCACATTGTCAGTATTTAAAGGCCACAATATTCTGTGTTGCCTTCAAAAGGGGTTTGGACAGATGGATGGATAAGGCCATGGGTATGCAAACTAAGGCCTGGTGGCTGGATCCGGCCCAACTGCCTTCTGGATCCGACCCACGGATGGTCTGAGAATCACTGCATGGATCGGTGTGGGGATTCTGATCATTCGGGCTGCACCATTCCCCCCGCACACCATGACAGCGCCTCCTCCCTCCCTCCTCCTGGCTTCTCCCTGCCCTGCCTAGAGGAGGAAGGGGGCTGGGCTTTGTTGAGCTGTGGTTGGCTGAGTGCCATTTTAAGCAGCCCCTCTCCGGAGCCAACTCTTTCGTGACACTCATCGTCCCTCCGCCACCGCCAGCCCCTGCCGCTTGCAAGGCACAGGTAAGCAGCAACTGGGGCTCGTCCGGTGCTGTGGAGAAGGGAGGGGAGAGTCAATGTTTGTTCCCCCTCAAAAAATATAGTCCAGCCCCCCACAAGGTCTGAGGGACAGTGGACCGGCCCCTTGCGGAAAAAAGTTTGCTGACCCCTGCATAAGGCTATCCATGCCTACTAGACCTGACAACTGCTTTAGTTTGATTCTGCTGCAGTGCTCTTCTGACAGACTGCAGGGTCCTTTGTGGGATTGTGAAGTGTCATGCCTGTGACCAATGACACATTTTCCTCCTGCTTCTGAGTTCACCCCAGAACTTTGTAGTTGCAAGAGGAAGGAAGAAACAGGACTGGGGCTGCTTTTCTCACAGTAAGGGCACTTCCAGCCCAGTATTTATTCTGGGACTGCTGCTGCTCATGCACTTTCTTCGTAACACCCGCTCAACTTCATCAGCATCAAAATGCCAATCTGTTTCTCTATGCTATCCTTTCCTCAGAAAGTATAAAGTTCAAACCCCCTGCCGCCAATGACTCGTTTCCAATATTAAGCCCACTTCTGGAAGCACCCTAGATTGTTGTTGTTTAGTTGTTTCATCGTGTCCGCCTCTTCATGACCCCCTGGACCAGAGCACGCCAGGCACTCCTGTCTTCCACTGCCTCCCCCAGTTTGGTCAAACTCATGCTGGTAGCTTTGAGATCACTGTCCCACCATCTCGTCCTCTGTCGTCCCCTTCTCCTTGTGCCCTCCATCTTTCCCAACATCAGGGTCTTTTCCAGGGAGTCTTCTCTTCTCATGAGGCGGCCAAAGTATTGGAGCCTCAGCTTCAGGATCTGTCCTTCCAGTGAGCACTCAGGGCTGATTTCCTTCAGAATGGAAAGGTTTGATCTTCTTGCAGTCCATGGGACTCTCCAGAGTCTCCTCCAGCACCATAATTCAAAAGCATCAATTCTTTGGCGATCAGCCTTCTTTATGGTCCAGCTCTCACTTCCATACACCACTACTGGGGAAACCATAGCTTTAACTATAAGGACCTTTGTTGGCAGGGTGATGTCTCTGCTTTTTAAGATTAGCCCACACCAATAGGGCTGCCATATATCTGGATTTTCCTGGACGTTACAGGGATTTCAAAGGTGGAATTGACGTCCAGGGAACAACGCAACACAATCTTGGGTGGCTTCCTTAAAAACAAGCTCAGCAATTTGGGGGTCTTCATTAAAAAAGTTTTTAGGATGTCCTGGCTTTTACTTTATTAAATATGGCAACCCTACCCACCAACCTGGTGTCCTCCAGATGTTATGAACTCTACAAATCCCATTATTTAGCCCAAGCACCATACAGCTGTGCTCTTTGGGGCTGAAGGGGAGTTGCAGACCAAAATATCTGAAAGACACCCGGCTATTGACGGCCGGATGAATGCAAAGATCCTAAGGGTCCACACCCAAGAAGTGCTTCAGCAGTGACACAACAATCCCATGTCTGAGCAAGTCATTTATATGAATTTTTTAAAATAAAAAATTAAAGGTCCAAACAACGACATGGCTGGTCTGCATTATTTATAGGGAAAGTTGGCTCCCTCCATTGCCCTTGGCTGACCAGGGGTTCAGCCATGTGGGCTGCTTATAGCTCCCTTTTCTCAGTTCCTGGTTTTGATCTGAGAGTGTTCTTCGGTTTTGTCACTGCATGTGAGGTGTTTTCTTTTTGGGGGGCGGGGGAGGTTTATGGTGAGGATCAGAGTCCAGGGAGTGCTTTTGTTTGGCCCGTGGAGCCCTTTGCCTTGTATATGGGGTGGGGGGTGGGGGGTCAGTTTAGCCCAGGGGCCTGGCTGCAAAATGCATTCTGCATCCTTGCAAGCTCAGTGTGAGAGTTTGTGGAGGAGCAAAGCTGACAGGGAAATAATAGCTATTAATCTCTCCTGCTTTGTCAATTAATCCCAGTCTGGCCCTGCTGGGTAAACAGCTTATTACTTCACATTAGGATCACGGAGCAAACTGTGGAAGCTTCCCACAATGGTTCCTGATATGCCTTTCTGTGGCAGCTCTGCCCTGCCTTGCGGTGGGTTTTTCCCTTTCTTTCAAGCAGCCCCTGGGATGAGTGGCTGCTGCCAGCCTGATCTGGGTCCCTGAGCCCACCCCCCCATCTGAAGCCCTCACCCCTTTTCTGAAGCAGGGCTGAGTTAAGGGATGGAGTCAGCAGGAGCCATGACCTGCATGTCTGTTGACAGCTCAGACTGCGCTGCGAATGGACTTCTGCTGAGAGGGGAGGAGGGGAGCAGGTAGAGGAAGCCCCTTTTGCAGCCCCCTTGCCAGAACAACCAGGGGACAGTTTAGGGGTCTGGAGGGAAGGAGCCAGGGAAGGAGGGGTACGCCCAAAGCCACGTCCCCCGAGTACAGATCCAAACTATACATTCAGCGCACATGACATATCTCCCCACCTACAGGTGAAACTTGAAAAATTAGAATATCGTTGAAAAGTTCCTCTTTTCACTAATTCAACTCTTAAAAGGTGAAACTAATATATGAGATTGACTTGTGACATGCCAAGCGAGATATGTCAAGCATTGATTTGTTATCATTGCAATGATCATGGCGTACAGCTGATGAAAACCCCAAACTAACAATCTCAAAAAATTAGAATATTCAATGAAATCAGCAAAACAAGGATTGCAAATGGAGCAAGATTGGACCTCTGAGAAGCAGAAGCATATCTCGCTTTGCATGTCATGAGTTGATCTCATATGTTAGTTTCACCTTTTAAGTTGAATTACTGAAATAAAGGAACTTTTTCATGATATTCTAATTTTTCAAGTTTCACCTATATAGAACTCTGGGAATGGCAGGGTGGAACAGTTGCCAGGATTCAGGTGTGTGTGTGTAAGTCATATGCTTTGGATGTATGGTGTGGATCTGCTCTCATTTCTGCACTCCTGCTACTTCCTTACATCTAAAATGACTGATGTTGTGGTTTCCTTCACAGCATATGGCGTGGCTCACTTGCTTGAGTTGTCTGGCAGTGTTGCTCTTTGCCTGTGTTGCAGTCAGATCTGTGGGGGGGTTGGTGATCAGTTTAGCTCTCTTTTGTTAGAGCAGTGGTGTGTGTGTGTGGGGGGGGGTTGGCTTCAGCCCTCAGACATTATAAGCCCCACCAGACCATTTTGGCCAGGCCACATCCAGCTGCCCTACATACCTGACCTCAGTTTTAAAGGTAAATATGCTGTTGGACTGAAAGGGAGCTTGCAGGTCCCCATGGAAAGCCCCATCCAAGGGGGCCCACAAACTGCTGCTATCCCTTTTCAAGCACCAGTTTGTTTACAGGGAGCAGCAGACGTTTCCCTCAGGGAGGAAGAGCTTGTGGGACAATAACATGGGGGGGGGGACACCCGCCAGCATAGTCAGCAAGCTCTCTGGTTTCACGTCAACAGAAGACCGAGGTGCACCACCTGCGCTTGCTCTGTAGCCCCCCGCAAGACGGCTTCCAGGTGATATACTGGGGCTTCACTGGCATTTGAGCATTCAAAGGTATTTGCGCGGCCAGGATGTTGCTAGTTTATTTTATTCTTTTCTGGCTTTTTAAATAAAAGAAATCAAGGATCTGGCTTGAACAAGTTTCTCTCTAGGAACACAGAAAGGGGCCTTACACTGAGTCAGGTCGTCCATCCACCTGGAATCTCCCCCAGGCCACCTGGAGATTCCAGCAGGTGTGTTGAATGGGGGGTCTTCTGCATGCAGTGCAGGTGCTCTACCCACTGAGCGACTCTGCTTCAGTTATCTTCTCTGGGTGTTGTGAACTTTGACACAAAACAGTTTGTGGGGCCTTCTGCTGCTGCCTTTCCTCACTTGTTGTATCCCTCTTAACATGCTAAAGCCATTAATAACTGTGGAGCCTATTAGAGGAGCAGGAGCAGGAGGAGGAGGAAGCCCACCCTGCTATGCTCAGATGGTCACTGCTGTCTTATTTCCAGCAGGGAGGTCACCAGGCAAGTGTGAGCTGAGTGGCCAAAAGGAAGGGCGTGCTTTTCATGTGAAGCAGAGTCCGCAGCAAAGCAGTTTGTGCCAGCCCCTCTGAAACCATTGTTTTCCTAGCCAATGGGCTGAATTCCGAGACACCCCCTGTTGCCCAGGGATGCCTACCCTTTCCTTCCCAAGCAAATAAGATTCAGACCCAGGCATGCACCAGAGAGGGAGGGAGCGTGGGTCACACGTCAGAAGAGAGGGTGCTTCTTTACACCATGTCTCATCCCTGGTTCATCTAGCTCAGTGCTGTCTGGCACTGACTGGCAGCTCCAGGGTTTCAGGCAGGGAGCCTCCGCCAGCCCTGCCTGGAGATGCCACTGGGGATTGAATCCAGGACATTTTGCATGCACTCTGCCACTAAGGTACGACCCTTCCCTGACAGCAAGAGGGGAAGCTGCCTCACACTGAATCAGGCCACTGTCAAGCACATGGAGGGATGCCTCAGACCAGCTTTCATTTTCTGTAGTTTGGTTTATTTTTGCATTGTATTTTAAGTCGCTTTGTGTTTACTTTTTTGGTAAAAGCGTGTGTGGATGTGTGTGACACACAAGTTGTTGGTATCTGTCTGTCTTGAGAGACAATGGAGTGTGCCTCTGGGGGTGAACTCAAACCACTGTGTTAGCAACACTGAAGTGACCTCCACAGGGACACAAGCCTGGGCAGTATGTTTTGAGGTCCTGGGGAGCCCAGACAACAAGACCCCCCTCTTGGCCTCACTGATGGGGTCCAAAGGAAAGCAGAGCAAGATGATTGGCACCAGGAATTGCTGGAAGGAAGCCTCCTTACGGACTCTGCTCCAGATTTCTGTCGTGTTTACTCCTTAGCCTTTTCATCTCCCAAAGATGTCCCACAAGGCAGTGGAGGTTTAGTATTAGAGTTTTCCCGTCTCCTAGGTAGCTCCTCACTTCCTTCTGCAGCACTTGTTGGGTGTAACTAATACAAGTAAGGGAAAGGGCCCCCTGACCATTAGGTCCAGTCGTGGCCAACTCTGAGGTTGTGGCTCTCATCTCGCTTTACTGGCCACGGGAGCCGGCGTACAGCTTCTGGGTCATGTGGCCAGCAGGACTAAGCCACTTCTGGTGAACCAGAGCAGCAGACGGAAACGCTGTTTACCCTCCCGCCGGAGCGGTACCTATTTATGTAGTTGGACTTTGATGTCCTTTCGAACGCTAGGTTGGCAGGAGCTGGGACTGAGCAACGGGAGCTCACCCCGTCACGGGGATTCGAACCGCTGACCTTCTGATCGGCAAGTCCTAGGCTCTGTGGTTTAACCCACAGCGCCACCCGCGTCCCAACTAATACAAGTACAATGAATAACTATAGTACAATGGCTGGCGGAAGCTCTCCCAGAATTTCAGGCAAGGCTCCTTCTCACCCGTACCTGGAAATCCCATTGGGAGTTGAACATGGGATGGTCTGCATGAAAAGCAGACACTTTACCCATGAGCTGCGGCCAGACACTCCTGCACACCACAGCCCCTCTCTCTTGCCACCCCCCCAGCCCCGCCTTGCCCTGCAGGGGAGGTCGCAAGCAAACATTCTTGTCAGCAGTGATAGGAGCCAGCTGGGGAGGTTTAGAGCTGAGATGGATTAGGTGGTTGTGTGCTGGCAGGCTTCCTCTCCAATCCCTTTCCTCCTGCCTGGGACCCAGGAGTGTGCACGCTGCTCTCCCAGCCCAGCTGAGCACTGGCCCCCCTCCTGGCTTCTCCTCCTGAGACCCGCCTGCCCTCCCATGTCAGCAAGGGAGCAGCCATGAATGCCCTGCGGCTTGGCGTCTTCCTGGGTGGAATTTGTCTCTTCCTGGCAGGTAACAGACAGAGGCGCCTCTTTATCCTGCCTGTGTGAGGGAGGGTGCGCAGACTCCAGCCAGGGAGTAGTACGACTCCCTTGTAGAGGGAAGATGCGGGTTAGCTGTTCAGCTAGCTGGTCTGGCTTTGGGAAAGTTTAGCTCTGGTGTGTGTGGGTGTGTGCGCGCTTGGCTGTGCCTGGAGCGTAGTGTTGTTGTTTCAGGTTCATGCTCTTGCTTCATGCTCGGATGCCCTGGGACGGGCAGGGGTCAGGGTGGAGTGCAGTGGGGGGAAGCCCTATTCTCTCTCTCCAGTAGGTAAGGACTGTGGAATGTAGTTCAGCCTCCACCACTCAAATTAGCAAGAGTTTTTCTCCTTCCAGAACCCGGAGGTTGTTTCCTCCTCTCTTGGGGTTGGTGGGGTTGGGTGGGGGTTCCTTTGCCCATGGAAATGGCCAGGGTGAGGTTGGTGCTTAATCCCCTGCTAAGAGATGTAGGATTCTTTAATTAGGCTGAGCTGGGGGGTGAGGGGCCTGTGTGACAGGCAGGCTCTGCCCACCCAGCGTCTCACTCCCCTAGCGTGGGACGTTGAGGAATGCAGGGCCAGCGAATTTTTAGCTAAATGCTCATTAATCCAGACCCCTGACACTCTGTATGCAGTCTGTGGCACGGGTAGTAGTCCACCTTTTCAGAACGTACATTTGAGAATGGGCTTTTTTATTCTTTGCCATATATTTGTATGGTGTTTGCACTATGGCTGAGACCTGTCACGGATCAGGCTGCAACCGAGTAGAGGATTCCAACCCAGCAGTTGTAGACCAGCAGGCTGGCAGAAAATTGGGGAACCCTCTGGATGTTGCTAGAATAGAGCTCCCCTCAATCTGATCATTCGCCACGGGGCTGGTGGACTGTGCTGCCCTCCCACCATTTAGAAGTAGCCCCTGGCCCAAAGAAAGTGATTTCCCCCATGCTGTTCCCACCACCACCACCCTGGCAGGGTCCACAGAAGGTGGCTCAAATATACCTGGCAAGGAGGCTTCCAGCACAAGGGAATGACAGAGCACTTCATTCATTACTTAAGACACGACTGTGTTGGCAAGCCCTTTTGTGACGACTGCAAGAGCTGCAGCCTTCTAACAGTGCCCTTCTCAGGGTGGTGAGGGTGTCCAGCTCCCCAAGAGCTGTTCAACTTTTTGCTACAGTTTAGGGGTTCTTCTCCTTTTCTGGCAGAGGAAGAAGGAGAGATTATGGGTTACGTGAAGGCCCTTCCAGCCTTAATTGAGCATTAACGATGGTATGGGGTCTTAAAGGTTTTGGGGCAGACAGGCTGCTTCCTGCTGAAAGTCTGTGAGTTTTTATATCACAAGTGTCCCAGCTGGGCTTTTTTCAGTCCTGCCGTTGTGGAAGAGTAACACTCTGAATGCCAATAATGCAAAAACATCGGGGGAACATTGCAGAACAACTAACAAAGTGTGAGAATATGTGTGGGTGGTCCAGTATGAACCCACCACGTGTGTACTATTATTGTGTGACGGACACCTTGCAGAACATACCTGCAAAAAATAAATCAGTCTGGAGAGGGTGAGGTGGCTGCCTTTAGGATTTAGGGGTGCTGCCACAGGCAGAAAGGTTGTGATGGTAAGAATGTGCTCATTTTATTTATTTTTTGCATGGAAAACTCTTTTGCATGGAAAACCCCAGCTTTTGGAAGAGGCCTGAAGTCGTATGGTTGCACACCAAAGTTTTGCCCCCTCTGCTTTTAAAGTGAACCCCCCCCCCAGAGGATATTTGCCTCCCTCTCTGCAGCAGGCTTCCCAAAACTCCCTCCCTCCCACGTGAGTGTAGGTTATTTCCTGACCTGTACCAGCCAGCCTCTGAAAGGCCTAAAGCAAAACCTTCTCATTTCCTGAGAAGGGGAAAGGGGTTGCCTTCCTGAGGCTTTGCTTCAAATGAATATGTAAATACAGGCAAGTCCACAAAGACCTCTTCTACCCCCCCCCCAAACTGAAGTATCTAAGAAATGAAGTGGCCCAGCGCCTTCAAGACACAATGTTTGTGTCAACGGAGTAGCAACTGCGGCCAGCAGAGTCGCCATGAGGGACCGTGCATTTTACCAGGACTCAGATAGCAATATTTATCTTCGCTGGCTTAATATATGTGTACAGTTGTGAGTCGTACTCTGTGGAGGATAGTTGTGGGTCACGTCAGGGAGATTACACAGCCCCCCCTTGTTCCAAAGACTGCATTATTCTCAGAGAGAGAGAGAAAGGGAAAGAGTTGTGAGTTTGGCGAAATAGGTCTGCATGGTGACTGAGTCCCTTCCAATTTGTGGGGTTTTGGATCCAGCAAGAGTTAAAGCATGGGTGGGCAGCCTGAGGCCCAGGGGCCGGATCCGGCCCAATCGCTTTCTCAATCCGGCCCTTGGACGGTTTGGCAATCTGCGTGTTTTTACATGAGTAGAATGTGTGCTTTCATTTAAAATGCATTTCTGGGTTATTTGTGGGGCCTGCCTGGTGTTTTCACATGAGTAGAATGTGTGCGTTTATTTAAAATGCATCTCTGGGTTATTTGTGGGACGTAGGAATTCGTTCATTCCCCCCCCCATATAGTCCAGCCCCCCAGCAAAGTCTGAGGGACACTGGAACAGCCCCCTGCGGAAAACGTTTGCTGACCCCGGGTTAAAGTCTAACAACAACAATTTTATTAATTATACCCTGCCCATTTGGCTGGCTTTGCATTGTTGAATTGGCTGTCAAGTTCCTTTGTGAAATATTGGTCATAGTTGCCATCTAAGCACCATCATTAATATAACAAAGGAAGTAGCTTGGGGTTGTGTGTGCAAAGGGTGGGCCCCCTCCCTCAGATGGCTGGTAATGAGAAGACAAAATCCTGAGAGTGTTAGAAGCCATGATTGATTTTGGCTAGAACCATTGACTGGGAGAAGCGAGGTCTTCTGGGGTGTTAAGGCTGTGAGCCCTTCCATGGTAGGCTCAGGTTGTATAGATACATAAATGAACCATATATCACAAAGACACCACAGTCTCCGCTATCCCTCATTCCAAGGAAGCTAGACCCTGGGTGTGTGCCTGGAAGCCCTGGAACCTCTCACCCATCGGAGATTGGGGTGGTGCGCAACAATATTTTATTTAGGCCAGCCCCCCCGAGCTGATGCCCTCCAGGGCTGGTTTGAGGTGCAGCCCAAACATCTGGAAGGCACTAGCGTAGAGGGAGACTGTTTTAGAACGTAATCTACTGGCCAGTCTTCCTGCACAGACTCATTAAGGGGAAGGGGAGCTGCACTGTGGTGCCTGGCTACCCCTCACAAAGTCTGCTCTTACCAGAAGAGCCACCTGCGAAATGGAAATGGAAATAATAATAATAATAATAATAATAATAATAATAATATTTATACCCCCACCCTCGCCAGCCAAGACCGGGCTCAGGGTGGCTAACACCAGATATAAAACAGTTGATTGAAATACAACTTAAAAAACAAGATTAAAATACAACATTAAAATGCAGCTTCCTTTCAGTAGGAACTCAAATCAAAACTTTTTTGGGTATGAAAACATCAAGTCTTCACCAAGGCCAACTATCTGGACTGGTTCTACATGAGCCAGAAAAAAGCCAGGGAAGTCCCCAGATAGGAGTTCCATCACAGAAGGAAAAAAGAAAGAGGGGGAGGGAATCAAATTGGCTCCAAGCCAAAGGCCAGGCAGAACAACTCTGTCTTACAGGCCCTGTGGAAAGAAATCAGATCCCGCAGGGCCCTGGTCTCATGAGACAGAGCGTTCCACCAGCCGGGGCCAGTGTTGAAAAGGCCCTGGCTCTGGTTGAGGCTAATCTGACTTCCTTAGAGCCTGAGACCTCTAGGGTGCTGCTATTTATGGACTTAAGGTCCTCCGTGGGGCAAACCAGGAGAGGTGATCCCATAGGTATCAGGGTCCTAGGCCGTGAAGGGCTTTAAAGGTCAAAACCAGCACCTTAAATCTGACCTTTTACTCCACCGGGAGCCAGTGCAGCTGGAAAAGCACTGAAGAGTGTGGCATTATATGCAAGTCCTGCTGCTTCTGTGTGTCACCTAAATGGAGAGTGGCCCTTAGTACGCAGGCATGCATACTCAGCATTGGCAAGAAAGTGAAGTGGAGACGGGGAGAGATTGTAGCCGCTGCACAAGGAGCATGGATGCTGAGAAGGCAGAAAAGCAGTCTGCCCCATGGAGGCAACCCTTGGCCCAGGGGCCTGAGCCGCCCCATCTAGGCACCCCACCCCACCCCACTTGGGGTGACAGGAAAAGAAAAGATTAAAGAGGCAAGGAGTAGACAGAGAAGTTCAGACCCTTCTGCCCAGCACAGCACAGAGCACTGATGAGGGTGCAAATTCCCCCCTCCCTAGTCACTGGAGGATTAATTTTGTAAGGGGGGAGGCTTCCTTGGCTGATGTGCACATGTGTGTATGTGTGTGCATGCATGCAAAAGAGCATGCATGTATTCAAGAGTGTGTTGTGACTACATACACTTTGGGATACACCCACCGGAACCGTGTGCCGCCACCCCTACCCCCCCAAGAGAGATGGCCAAGGGTGAATGCAGACGAGCCCAGTCCTGGCACAGAACCAGTGAGCCAGTGGGAATGAGCTCTGCTGGGCCACTGCTGACTGCACTGTCCCTGAAGGAAGACAGTCTTAGAGAAGAGCTCCTTTCCCAAAGCACCTGTTTGCTTTGTGGGGCTGCGCAGGGTAGCCCTGCAGGCACTGCAGAGGCACCCAGCAGAGACCTGCTCTGATCCACAAACAAAGCTGGAATCAAAACAGCCCAACCTCCCAGTGGATGAAGACTCCACACTTAATTAGGCACCAGCAGGGGGCTGCCAGTTCACAGGGAGGATTAATTTAGCAGGTGGCCCCATGCGCTCCAGAGGCAAGCCAGCAGAAGCCCAGCAGGCAGGCAGCTTGGTCCTGGCCATAGGCGCCGACTCCATGGGGCTTGAGGGGGCCCGAGCCCCCTCAAAAATTCGTTTGGGGGGGCTCAGCCCCCCCAATAATCTCCGGCGCCCCTCCAGCAGAGCGCCATCGCCGCCCCTCCCCCAGCCCAAAATGCACAGGGAGGGGCGGGCTGCATGCCTCCTGCCCTCCCTCCCGAGCAAAAGCTCCACCCAATTTCCTTTGGAGCTGATTAATAGGCGCAGCACGCTCTCCCCTATTCGCTCACGAGGAGGCGGCGCCACTTTATTTGCATATTCATGAGCTTATTTATTATTCATGAGCTTTCCCGGGCCCCCCCAATATTTTTTATAAGTCCTGGTCCTGGCAAGCGTGTGGAGGGAGGGGGGCAATTCTTGCCCCTGCCCCAACACACATGCCCTGGCCAAGCCCCTCTTTTCCCCAAGCCCCAGGGTGGTAAGAAAATGCTAAAATCGTCCACAGCCATGCCCCTTTACTCAGGCCAGCATATAACTGTTGGGGAACTGGCTCCAGCTAAATTCTTTTCTTCCCCACCTCTTGCAGGCTGCCCACCGCTCAGCAACCAGATGGTCATAGGGGTGTCAGCTGTCCCATTTACACTCATGTGGTTTGGAATTAACATTGTGTAGGCACAAGTATGGCATTTTGGAGTCCTGGCAACTAGTTGATTGCCAGGGCATCAAAACACTGTGCAAGCCTTTCTGAAAGCACCAAAGACCTACTGGTCTTGCGGTGAGCTGCAGGAGGTGCTTCGCCAGAGTGGTGCATGCTCTGGTTATCTCCCGCTTGGACTACTGCAATGCGCTCTACGTGGGGCTACCTTTGAAGGTGACCCGGAAACTGCAACTAATCCAGAATGCGGCAGCTGGACTGGTGACTGGGAGCGGCTGCCGACACCACATAACACCGGTCTTGAAAGACCTGCATTGGCTCCCAGTACGTTTCCGAGCACAATTCAAAGTGTTGGTGCTGACCTTTAAAGCCCTAAACGGCCTCGGTCCAGTATATCTGAAGGAGCGTCTCCTCCCCCATCGTTCTGCCCGGACACTGAGGTCCAGCTCCGAGGGCCTTCTGGCGGTTCCCTCACTGCAAGAGGCCAAGTTACAGGGAACCAGGCAGAGGGCCTTCTCAGTAGTGGCGCCCGCCCTGTGGAACGCCCTCCCGTCAGATGTCAAAGCGATAAACACCTACCTGACATTCAGAAGACATCTGAAGGCAGCCCTGTTCAGGGAAGTTTTTAATATGTGACATTTTAGTGTATCTTTCATCTTTGTTGGAAGCCGCCCAGAGTGGCTGGGGAAACCCAGCCAGATGGGTGGGGTACAAATAATAAATTATTATTATTATTGTTATTATTATTATTATTATTATTGCCCTGACAATTAGCTTATTGTTGGCAATTTTTATCAGTTGATTGCCAGAGCTTCAAAGTGTAATGCACTGCACAGAGTTTTGCAGGTTGGAAGATTTAGGACAGATAAAAAGAAGTGTAAAAAGGTAAAGGGACCCCTGACCATTAGGTCCAGTCATGGCCTTCTCTGGTGTTGCGGCACTCATCTCGCTTTACTGGCCGAGGGAGCCGGCGTACAGCTTCCGGGTCATGTGGCCAGCAGGACTAAGCCGCTTCTGGCGAACCAGAGCAGCGCTCAGAAACGCCATTTACCTTCCCGCCAGAGCGGTACCTATTTATCTGCTTGCACTTTGACGTGCTTTCGAACTGCTAGGTGGGCAGGAGCAGGGACTGAGCAACAGGAGCTCACCCCATCGTGGGGATTCGAACCGCCAACCTTCTGATCAGCAAGTTCTAGGCTCTGTGGTTTAAGGGACACCACCCGTGTCCCTTAAAACCGTGTCTTAAAATCTGTAGTTAAAACCGTGGAACACTCTTGCACAGGAGGCAGTAATGGCCACGAACCTAGATGACTTCAAAAGAGGAATAGAAAAATTCACGGAAGAGGAGAAGGCTATCAGTGGCTCCTGGCCGCAATGACTCTTCTCTGCGTCCACGGCTGAAAGGCAGCAATTCTTCTGAATCCCAGTTGCTGGAAGTCGCAGGAGACTGAGTATTGCTCTTGCACTCAGGTCCTGCTTGTGGTTTTCTCACAGGCGTCTGGTTGACCACTGAGAGAAGAGGATGCTGGACTAGATGGGTCACTGGCCTGATCCAGAACAAAACCACTGCTGTTGCAGAGACCAAGGGTGGCAGTGTGGGTAGAGTTTTGGGACTGGGCTAAAGAACTCAGGGTTCAAATCCCCACACAGTCATGAAGCTCCCCGGGTGATCTTGGGCAGTCACTAACTCACGTACCTCACTAACCTAATGTACTTCAGCAATTGGTTGTGAGGATTAAATGGGGAGAGGGTAACTGCATAGAGCACCTTGAGCTCCTTGGAGGAAAGGTGCGATGAAATAATAACTTCAAAGCATAGCTGTTCCCGATGCCCAGGTCCACCAGCGCAATAGGAGCCTGTGCAGCTTCACATAGCCAAATGGTGCCTAAACATTTATTTGCTAGTGCAGGGACTTGCCAAGGCCATTAGATAGCGTTGTTGCTGTTGTTGTTGTTAATTACCGTGTTTTTCACTCTATAAGATGCACTTTTGCCCTCCTAAAAAGTAAGGGGAAATGTGTGTGTGTCTTATGGAGCAAATGCAGGCTGCGCAGCTGTCCCAGAAGCCAGAACAGCAGGAGGGATCGATGCGCAGCGAAAGCAGATATCCCTCTGGCTTCTGGGATTCAGATTTTTTTTCTTCTTCTTTCCCTCCTCCAAAAACTAGATATGTCTTATGGTTTGGTGCGTCTTATAGAGCGAAAATCCAGTACCTGCCCTTCACCCTAATGCCCCAGGGTGGGGTATCACATTAAAACACAATATAGAATACAGCCTAAAGCAGCTTATCATCACAAAAATAAGGCCAGGATAGAGAGATGCAATTTCAGCATTCACAGGAAGCTGTATAGTGAAGGTGCAAGGTGCACCTCTCTGGGGGAAGGAGTTCCACAGCTGAGAGGCTGCCACAGAGAAGGCTCTGTCCCAGGCCTCCCTCTGAATTTCCCAGGGCAGCAGAACTACCAAGAGGGCTCTCTCTGCTGATCTTAACATCTGAGAGGGTCTGCAAGGAATGAAGTGGCCTCTCAGATATTAGCGGCCTGCATAGCTTTAGGGCTTTACAAACAAATTCACTGGCCCTCTTTCTGTAATAGCTGGCTCCTGAATCTCAAGCAGCATTGAGGAAATTATTCTCTCCCTTCACACGGGCATAAGAACAGCTTTGAAGCGCTCTACCTTCTCTCCATTCTTAGGTGGGAGCATGAAATCCTCAGGCACCCATCTTTGCAAGGGTGGCTATAGTTGCATCCCCAAAGGTTGGCTTGTACACTCGGTCTTCCTGCAGTGCTTCCATGCCTGCCTGCAGGGCAAAGGCAGGACCAAATTCCACATTCCTCTCCTGCTCTGGTTCCTCCCAAACCTGCAGGCCAGGCGTAATAATGCCATTAAGTGGAATAATCCAGGCTTTGTTTATCTGTGCAGCTGTCTTGGTGGATTAGTAGGAAGCTGGGTTAGGGGGTTGGAGGGGTAATAGGCCTTCTTAATCAAGGGTTTGCTCTCATTATCAGCCCACTAGCAAAGAAGGGCACCACTTCCCTTCTGCCAGGCCTGATTTGTAGCCTCTCTTCACCCCGCTGTAGTGAACCCAGCAGATGCTTTAGCTCCTTTGCTGCAGTGGAAGCAGCAAAGCAAGTGGTGGGCTTGTGTGTCAGGGTTGGGAGCGGTGTCTCTCAGCAAACAGTTCCCACTTCAACTTATCCCTCCCTCCCTCCCTCCCTCCCTCCCTTCCTTCCTTCTGGTGTACGCCAGGTGTGGAGTGTGCCACTGACATTGACGAGTGCGAAGACCACCCCTGCCAAAATGGAGGAGCCTGCGAAGATGGCATCGCTGACTACATCTGCCATTGCATCCTTGGTCCAAACGGCATTGCCTGGGGTGGGAAGAACTGCTCTGTGGAGCTGACTGGGTGCCAGAACCACAGTTGCCAAAACGAGGCCTTGTGCATCCCCACCTACCAGTCTGAGTCCCACGGCCACCTGTGCCGCTGCCACCCTGGCTTCTATGGCTCCACCTGTTCCACGCCAACCACCTTCTCCTTCACAGCCAGTGTCTACCTCTTCATCAACATGACTCTAGACGATGAGAGTGCCAGGGAGGCGCCAGAGGGGCACCAAGCCAGTGTGGCTCTCCGGTTCCGGACCACCCTTCCCGATGCCATCCTCTTCTACCGAGGCCAGCCAGGAGAGCACCTTCTTCTGGAGCTCTCTGGTGGCCTCCTGCGAGTGACACTTTTGATGCGGGACACTCCGTTGTCTTTCACCTTGGAGGCACCGAAGGTGGCCGATGGCCATTGGCACAAGGCAGAAGTCCTGCTGCAGGATTCTCTCGTGCTCAAACTTTGGCATGAAGCCTGTGCTGGGGGTGTCTGTTTGCATAGCAGCCCCATTGGAGAGGGAGCCCCCATTTCATTCCTGCCCTCCTTTTTGCACATATATATTGGAGGAGTTGAAGAGGACTTAACGCCTAATCCAACAAAGAGTTTCCTTGGTTGCTTGGAAGACTTGCAGATCGATTCTAAGGTTGTCTTGCCACAGGAGGTGATCGGACGGAAAGCCCCTGGGTTTGAGCTGGGCTGCAAGAGGACAGAGTGGTGTCACTCCCAGCCCTGTTCACATGGTGGCCAGTGCATTGACCTCTGGGCAGACTTCCGCTGTCACTGTGCTCGGCCTTATGAAGGCCGTACATGCGCCTATGGTGAGTAATGAGTGAGAGTGCCTGTGAGAGGGAGGTGGGTTGGCTTGGAAGCAATCCTCTGTTTGGGGGAGGTGATGTAGGCCTGGGGTGGAGAGGTTGCAGTTCATGGTTCATGTGCTTGATCTTATGGCAAGAGAGGCAATTCTCCTGGGCACCCACTGTAGACCCAACAAAGAGCCACAACAAAGTGCCACTGGGTGCTCTTCTCCAATGCTCAAGGGCAGGCAATTGCACACACAGCAAATTATGGCCGTGAAGGTTGCAATTGCCAGTGGCTATGTTCTGCTGTGGTCCTTAAGCAGAACCTCAGCCATTTCCAAAGGTCCCAGAGGGATGATGAATTGGTTGAGACCAGCCTAGTGGTCTCAGAATGGTTTTGTTCTGATGCTCCCTTCAGCTCAGAGTTGCCATGCATTGTTCTTTCTTCCTCAGAGTCTCCTGCAGGAACTTTCAGCCAAGACAACTCCTCAAGCTTTGCTGCCTTTGCAGTTAGCAGCAGTCTCGGGGCAAACTTTAACCTTTCGTTTTTCATCCGAACTCTGAGGCCCAGTGGTCTGGTGACCCAAATCAGCAACCAAAGTGAAGTTTTCCTCACAGTGTACCTGAAGGATGGGCAGCTCCAGCTGGAGGCACCTTCTGCTGCTCCCATTGGGCCAGCTGGGCAGCTGGCGGATGGCACCAGGCACTTTGTGGTGCTTTCCTTCCACAATGGTCTTGTTTACACCAGCCTTTTAGGCAGAGAGGAGGAACTAGGAGCCCTGGTGGTGACTCCTCTCCCGCCTGGCTTCGTGGTTCATGTGGGTGGACTCCCGGACCAAGACAGTGCTGCCACGTGGGGAGGGCCTTTTAAAGGCTGCATTCAGGATGTTCAACTCAATGACTGGCAGATGCAGTTTGCCCCTCATCTGGCTGCTAACCACAGTGGCCCACAAGAGAAGCTTGTGGGGCAAACCACCAACGTTGGTTTCGGATGCACCTCTGATGACACCTGCAAGGTAAGGAGAATGCCAGAAGTTGTCTGTCTCTGCTGATAATGGCACTATAGTGCAGCCTTTGCAAGCCTGGTGCCCTCCAGATGTTTTGGACTACAATTCGCATCAGCCCCACCCAGCATGGAGTTGTAGTTCAAAACATCTGGAGGTGACAGCAAGTTGGCAGAGGCCAACTTGTACCCCTGTGAACTGAAGGGCAGAAGGAGGCCTAACGAGCTCGGTGATGGTTTCCTCAAGTGGCCACCAGCATTCCCTTGCAAGCCCACAAGCAGGATACGCCTCCAACAGCTGGCAACTGGAGGTATCCTGCCGGGGAGTCACACCTTGAGAAGACAACTATATTAGGGCCATCCAAGCAACCCATGGAACAAATTCCATAGGAGGCGTGTGAAATGGGGTTTACTTTTGCCAGACAGCAAAGTTATGACATTTCTTTTTGTTTATAGTTTAGAGAGAAGGCAAGAAACCGTGAGGAACACACATGACAGAGGTGTACAAAGTATGTGTGATGTGTAGAAAGCAGATAGAGATGCATTTTTCCTCTCTCAAAAGTCTTATGGATGTCCAAGGAAACCAAATGTTGGAAGATTCAGGACCAACAAAAGTATTTCTTTCTTAAACTGTGAACCTTCCACTGCAAGAGGCTGTGATGGTCACCAACTTGGGTGGCTTCAAAAGAGGACGGGACAAATTCACGCAGGAGAATAAGGCTAATCATTGGCTAGTAGCCATGATGGCTGTGTCCTGCCTCTCCTGTCAGAGGCAGTATGCCTCAGTACCAGTTTCTGGGACAAATCTAAACTGTGGGAGCTGCTGTTGTACTGAGGTTCTGTTTGTGGGCTTCCCAGAGGCATCTGCTTGGCCACTGTGGAAGTGAGTTCTGTTCCGTTTCTGTTCCAACTACCTGATATAAATGAGCTGTAGAGAGATTGCAAATGGGCTAATGAGTGCATGCAAAGCAGAGCCCAGAAGAATTGGTGCACAATTGCTCTACCAGTTTCCTCCCCAGCGACAGAGTAGCAAAGGAAGCAACCTTATCTTGAGCCAGACCATCTAGACCAGTGTTGTCTACTCTGGCTGACAGCAGGTCTCCAGGGTTTCAGACAGGTGTCCTTCTTAGCCTTACTTGGAGATGCTGGAGATGGAACCTGGACCTTCTGGGTGCAAAGCATGTTCTCCGTCTATGGTCTTCCTGCAAGAGCAGCAGAGGAAGCTGCTGTTCAATAAGTCTATTTAGCTCAGTGTTGTGGACACAGACTTGCAGTCTCTTTCTAGGGTTTCAGACAGGTGGGCATGCCAAGCCCTACCTGGAGATGCTGAGAAGTTCACTGGGACCTTCTGCATGCAAGGCATCTCCCCCACCTCTTTTTCCATGACACACCTAAGCAAGAGGGGCAGTGAGTACCAGTTTGCCAGAGGAAAGGCCTGCACAGTAGCTCATGCAGGGCTGTTACCACCACTTCACTGTTGCTCTTGCCTTAGCATTGGCTTGGCATGGAGGTGAATGCCAAGGGGGGGGTCACCTTAGATAGCCTTTGCTAACCTGGTTCCCCCCAGCTGTTTTGGACTACAATTCCCATCAACCCCAGCAAACCAGGCTGGTGAAGGGTGGTCTAGAAGCTTACATGTTTCCAGCATTTCCTTCCTATGTTCTTCCTCCTTACGCTGTCAAAGGACCAGGCATTGGGCAGGCAGGAGTAACAGCATTAACCTGGCAAGGTGGAGTATGGACTGTCCTTTGCCTCTCTCCTCTATTCAGCATGTGCTCATGGTCTCTCTCTCTCTTTGTCCCCATCCAGCTTCTCATTCCCTCGCTTGGCCCTCAGATGAGCATCTTCTGCCACAAGGGCAACTACATGCATGCATTGCAACCTTTCTGTCTTGAATTGGCTTGGGGCTAAAGGCACCTCTTGCACACACAGAGGTCTTGAAAGAAGGCTTGTTTGGCAGGGGGAAATTTGATCCAGTGCTGGCCTACCCAGTGCACCACCTACACGGAGACACACAGATGCAGGGGACCCGCCCCCCCGGCCACCACTTCTCTTTCTCTGTAGTAAGTTACAGAGGGACAATGCTCCATCTTTATGCAGCTTAAAAGCATCCAGCTCATTAGTACAAAGAGAGATTCCCCCAGACTAGATCAATTCCACTCGATGATAACTTGGCCTCAGACCTCTCCTAAAGCACCCAGTGCAAACGAGAAGCCAAGTGCCAGCTTTCCAGTTGTTACAAATGGGGAGGGAGCAGAAAACCTTAGAGACGGTATCCTGAGCACAATGCCCTCCCTCACACCACCAAAGCTGCCACCAGAGTCCTGCTTGCAGCAGAAAAGAAAAGCACAAAGAGGCAGATGTGGGTGGCGAGAAAGTGAAAATAGCAGAAAAGTCGAGCGTAAGCGTGAGAAACTGCCATTTCTCCATGTAGCTCACTATGATCTATGCTGACTGCCAGGGGCTCTGCAGGGTTACAGAGAGGAGGCACTCAGACCCCACCTGGCGATGCCAGGGAGAGAACCTGGGACCTCCTAGCACTACCACCGAGCTAGACACCTTCTAGCCAGGGTTGGAAATTCAGTTGCTAGCCATGCATCCCACCGTTTTCATCCAACGGCAACTACGGCTCCCAGGCATTCCTCATCCAAATCTGCTAGCCTTCCCCCTGCCCCTCAGACCCCCAGCAATGCATGTCTCTCCAAAGCAAAAGGAAGAGTGGACCCTGTTCCTCCTCCTCCTCTGACCAGGCTCCTTTCTTGTCTTTCAGTCTGGGCCATGCCTCAATGGCGGCCAGTGCACCGTCACATGGAATGACTTCAGCTGCAGCTGCCCAGCCAACTTCACAGGCAAGCGCTGTCACGAGAGAGTCTGGTGCAGGAGTGAGCTGTGTCCTCAAGCCACAACCTGCGTGGATGTCCCTTCTGGCTATGTCTGTAAGCATCATGCAAGGGACAAAGAGAACCTGAAGCAAGAGGCGCAAGAGCCTCCCCTTTTCTATCATTCATTTAAAGAATTTATAAGAACGTAAGAGTAGCATGCTGGATCAGGCCCAAGGCCCATTTAGTCCAGCATCCTATTTTCACAGTGGCCAACCAGAGGTCTGTAGGACAGCAGGAAGAGTGCAACAGCACTCTCCTTTTCTGGGGTTTCCAACAACAATTCAAAAGCAGTTCAAATACAGAATACAATAAGCATAAGAGTATCTGAAACTGCATGAGATAAAACCAATCATAAGACAAATCTGCAAATCACAATAAAGCCCCTAATTGCAGATCGTATCAGCTGTGGACTAAAATCTCCCCACCCTTCACAGTGACTAATGCAGGTAAATATCCCTGTTCCACCCATACCCCCCCCCATCCTTTAAAATGCTCACTGTGGGCGAGAACACAAGAGCCTGCTGGGTCAGAGCAAAGAGCTTCCTGTTCTCAGTGGTGGACCCTTTGCCCCAGCAGGAAGTCCGCAAGCAGGAGATGAGCACAACGCAGCCCTTCCCACTTGTGATTCTGAGCAGCGGGTGTTTAGAGGCACACTGCCTTCAACAGACCACAAATTTGCCATGGAAGTTTGTTTCAGGGGGCAACACATCCTTCTTTAGTGGCCTCATGCATGTGTCATGAAAGTGGTGGCTAGGATTGGCACCAAGAGAGATATAGACAGTGATGCTCCTCAGTACACAGGGATAGTCAGTGTTGCTCTCTCTTGGAAGATACCTTCAAATGGGGATCCTTGTTATTTTCATTGGAGGCCCCCCCCCCGACCTGCCTCCTCTGACTGCCATGTTCACCTTCTCCTCCTTGCAGGTCTGGCCATGGCCACGTTCCATGAGCACGACGCAGCTGAATTCACAGCCAACGCGTCCATCACCAGAGCCCTCCATAGCCTCCGCCTGGACTTCAGAACAAGGGACCAAGACAGCATCTTGCTGCGGGCCGTGGTGGCTGTGGATACCCTCCTGGTGGCCATCCAGAACTCCTCTCTGCTGGTAGAGATCAGGAGTGGGAACGGCGTTGAGGGGGCAAACCTCCTCAGCCAGGTGCCAGTCTCAGATGGCGCCTGGCACACGCTTTCGCTGTCCATGGAAGATCCCTTGGCTCTCTCGTCAAGATGGCAGCTTTGTCTGGATGGGTCCGTCAACACAACCCTCCAGGGCAATGCTGGGAACCTGGACTTCCTGAAGAGCAACGCACTCATTGTCCTGGCTGAAAACTTCACCGGCTGCCTTGGGCACGCAGATGTGGGTGGAGTGCTTCTGCCACTGGCTGCCCCCACCGCGTACCCACAGCCAGAACAGTTCCTGCAGACAAACAGCCGGGCAACCCTTCTTGGCTGCCAGGGGCAAGACGTCTGTGCCTCCAGCCCGTGCCTCCACCAGGGGACCTGCCAGGACCTCTTCAACACCTTCAGCTGCGCCTGCAGCCCTGGGTGGGAGGGGCCTCTGTGCGAGGCCAACATTGACGACTGCAAGTCCAGCCCCTGCCTCCACGGCACCTGCATAGATGAAGTGGCTGATTTCCAGTGCAACTGCGAGAAGGGCTACATTGGGAAGCGCTGCCACATCAACGTGGACGACTGCATTAGGCACCAGTGCCAGAATGGTGGCACCTGTGTGGATGGGGTCTACAGCTACTCCTGCAAGTGTCCCCCACAGTACACAGGCCCTCACTGCGAGTAGGTGTCCCCCCCCCCCGCCCCCTGCCCCCTAAGGGTGCTGCTGGAGGGAGCAGGGCTTCCAGGGATGGTGCTGGGAAGATTAGCCTGAAGCAAGCTGTTTGTTTCTCTGTTTTTATTTATATTTAAACACAATTACCAAGCAAATTGTTGTCTTCCAGGGCAAATGTGCAGATGTTGAGTTTTGCATGCAGTCATCCACATGGCATCAAAACAGACTTTTGGGAAATCTTCTGTGCTGCAGATTAAGCTCGCGTCCACAGGGCATACACTTCAATCTAGAGCATTAAGATAATTTTTCCGTAGTGGCTGCTGCAGTTGAGACAGAAGGGAGATTACTGCACTACAGTTAATAACCAATACACTGTTTCTTTACTGATGCCTTTTGCACGCTGCTCCACAGCAAAACGTTCCCTAAGCAGCTCGTGATAAACAAGTAAAAGAAAACCTTAAATCAAAACAAGAAACCATTAAAATACGAGAGAGACCTGGCATGTTTAGGAAGCAGGCTTATAGCATGGAAAAGTTCCATTTCTTTCAGTAATTCAACTTAAAAGGTGAAACTAATATATGAGATCGACTCAGGACATGTGAAGTGAGATCTGCTTCTACTTCTCCGAGGTCCAATCTTGCTCCATTTGCAATCCTTGTTTTGCTGATTTCATTGAATATTCTAATATTCTGAGATGGTTCATTTGGGGTTTTCATCAGCTGTACGCCATGATCATCACAATTGTAACAAATCAAGGCTTGACCTGTCTTACTTGGCATTTCATGAGTCAATCTCATATATTAATTTCACCTTTTAAGTTGAATTACTGAAAGAAAGGAACTTTTCCACAATATTCTAATTTTTCGAGTTTCACCTGTAGTTTAGCCTGTCGGAGTCTCTTTGGGGCTCCAGGCAAGAGTCTCTCCCACCTGGAGGTGACAGTGGGGGTTGGACCTGAGACCTTCAGCATGCAAAGCAGGTCTCAGTCACTGAGCTGAAGCCCTTTGAGTTGCAATGAAACAGGACCTGCTGCACCTCCGAAATGCAAATCAGAGGTCTGGATTGCCCAAGTCTCTCAAGAAGCCTGGGTGGACCAAGAGGCCCCTGCCTGGCACTGAAAGGGCTGTGAAGCTGGTGACAGGAACTGAGCTTCCCTGGGAAGAGAAGGCTTGCCTGCCTCACTGCATTTGACCTCTGGAAGGACCTTGTGGGGTCAGACAGATGCAGATGGGACATGGCAGCCTCTTGGATAGTCTCGTCCCAAGCCTTCCTGGGCATCAGGGCAGGGGCGGCCAAGCACAGCCCCAGGATCAAAGTGGGCATGGCCAAAGTGCATCTATTTCTTGTATCTATTACAAGTGCAGATGTGCCGGCACTGCCAGTGTTTGTTTTGATTTCATTAAAAGTCCTTCCCCCTTTTAAACAAACTTAGAAAATGTATGCTGTATGTATGCTTACAATCTTCTTCTTCTTCTTCCAACCAGGTGGCCGTACCCACCTGAGCAATGCGGGAAGAACTTCACCTGCCTGAATGGCGGCAAGTGCATGAGTGGCGTCTGGGGAGCCAACTGCACCTGCAAGCCAGGCTACACAGGCAGAAGGTAGGACCAGAGTTCCCCATTGCAGGCCAGGCCAGTGGCCCAAGGAGCCCAGCAACTGGTTTCTTCAAAAGAGCAGCTTGGCTGTTTTCACAGAATGCATTCTCATTGTATTACCCTTTAAAAACAACCCTCTATGTATCCAAATAATATCTATATAATACTGAGTTTACAACTGCATAGGTCAGTGTTTCCCAACCTTGGGCCTCCAGATGTTTTTGGCCTACAACTCCCATCATCCCTAGCTAGCAAGACCAGTGGTCAGGGATGATGGGAATTGTAGTTCAAAAACAGCTGGAGGCACAAGGTTGGGAAACACTGGCATAGGTAAAGGTAAAGGGACCCCTGACTATTAGGTCCAGTTGTGACCGACTCTGGGGTTGCGGCGCTCATCTCGCTCTATAGGCCAAGGGAGCCGGTGTACAGCTTCCGGGTCATGTGGCCAGCATGACTAAGCCACTTCTGGCGAACCAGAGCAGTGCACGGAAACGCCGTTTACCTTCCCGCCAGAGTGGTACCTATTGCTGTACTTGCACTTTGATGTGCTTTCGAACTGCTAGGTTGGCAGGAGCAGGGACGGAGCAATGGGAGCTCAGCCCGTCGTGGGGATTCGAACCGCTGACCTTCTGATCGGCAAATCCTAGGCTCTGTGGTTTAACCCACAGCGCCACCCACATCCCACCTACAACTGCATACAGAATATCAAAAGGCAATTGAAACCAGAAATTCCCAACAACCTCATTTCAGTGAGGAGTCTCTCTTGTTCCTGCAAATAGGCTATAGCTTCTGATTCCTTAGAGCAGAGGTTTTCAACCTTGAGTCCACGGCTCCCTTGACCAACTCCATTCTTTGTGGGTCTTAGGGGCCTACTTACATCCCCCCTTGCCTGCAGAGCTGGCAGCCCCTCACCCTTTTTCGAACACCCTCCCTTGTGGAGTGTTCCCTCAGCCTCCTCTCCTCTCCCCTCTCCCTGGGAGTCCTCTGGGCAGCTGCTGTCTCTGGTCTCTGAGCTGCCCCCCCTGCCCCAAAGAGAGATGGCTCCTCACACTGCCCCACAGGGGCTGGGGAAGCACCCCCTGGCCAGCCCCAGAGCTCGCCTGGGGAGCTTGAAGCCAGGGCTGCTGCAACAAACAGCTGCGCAAGCCTTGGGGAGGCAGAGAGGCAAGAGGGCATCAGAGAAGGGAGGGAGGGAGGGAGGGAAGGAAGGAAGGAAGGAAGGAAGGAAGGAAGGAAGGAAGGAAGGAAGGAGGCCAGGGTTGCCCACCGCACCCCTGACCATCCTTCAAGGCACCCCAGGGGGCCATGACACACTGGTAGAAAACCACTGCCTTAGAGGAAAGATCTTTATCAGATCTCACTTTCAATCAATGCTCTGGTTCTCCAAAAATCATTGAGAAATAGGTTCAAGTCACACTTACTCAGTCTTCCTTTATAGAAAATTTGCTTTTGGGTACCAAACTGTGCTTCTATATAAAATGCAAGCTGCCTGAAAGTCTCCACAAGACTAAGGATGTGGTTATAAATGTGTGAGTGCAGTACAGTGTTGACCCGCAAGACGAATGCCTCGCAAGACGAAAAACCCGCAAGACGAAAGGGTTTTTCGGTTTTTGCGACGCTTCGCTAGACGATTTTCCCTATGGGCTTGCATCGCAAGACGAAAGCCCATAGGGAAATCTCCGGGGACCTCTTTTAAATGCTGGCAGTGGGGAGCAAAGCCTCCCCCCCCCCCTCCGGACTTCAGAAGAGGTCCAGGAAGGCCGGCGGGGGCGAAAGGCTTTGCTCCCCACCGCCAGCATTTTAAAAGCGGTCCGGGATAGCAGGGAAGCGCTTCCCGCTATCCCGGACGGCTTTTGAAGGCAGGCGGGGGGGGGGGGAGCAAAGACTTTTGCCCCCTGCCAGCCTTCAGAAGAGGTCGGGGGACAGACTGTCCCCAGACCTGGTCTGAAGGCGGTTCGGTTTCCATAGGAACGCATTAATTGATTTTTAATGCATTCCTATGGGAAACCGTGCTTTGCAAGATGAAAAACTCGCAAGACGAAAAGACTTGCGGAACGAATTAATTTCGTCTTGCGAGGCACCACTGTATAGATACTGTTTGGATATATTTGGGTCTCTTTGTTGTGTGTAGAGACTATTGCCATGAGAGACTCACACAAAGCACACAGTTGGCCTGTCTTTATTGCACCAAGAAGAGCAAACCACCCTAAGATGACCAGTAAGCCAGCTGGACCTGTGGGAGGGCTGGAGCCCACAGATGGGAGCAAGCAGGAAGTGGGAAACTGAGTTTTTCAGCTTTTGGTGCCTTTAAGGAAAAGAGACCTCCGGCTGTTTCTACGCAGGCACTGCTTAGAGTACAAAGCCCACCATGGCAGCTGTGTCTTCCACAGGGCCGGCCCTTTCAGTACAGTTAGCTTAGTACCTCTCCAGCTTGCTAAGTTCACCCACTGAAGAGGCAGAGCCCCAAAGCAACCCCTCCCCTCCCCTCCAGGTGCCTATTGTAATGCCATCATTTCTTTTGGGTTGAGGCTGACTCTTGCCAATTTCTTTTGCAGATGCCAGATCAACATCAATGACTGCGACCCCAATCCCTGCCAGAATGGGGGGACCTGCCAGGATTCCGTAAACCGGTATCGATGTGTGTGCAGTGCCAGCTACACTGGGGAGCGATGCGACATTGACGTAAGCCAATGCTTCCTGTGCGTAGTGGTGGGTCAGGCTTTTGTCTCTTAAGGCTAAGGCAGTTTGGCCGAGAGGGAAAGGAACTGTTTAAAAATCCTGGTCGGATTCAGAGGCAGGGTGGGGGGCACTGGGTCTCCTCCCCACAACTCTTGCACCAGGAGAGTTCAGCATTTGCACTCAGAACTTATTTTAAACATCGGGCCAAAATGCTCTCTCTCTGTCCTTGGAGGTTTGAAGCAGAGGTTCGATAGTCAACTGTCATCAACTATTTAGCCGAGATTCCTGCCTTGCAGGGGGTTGGACTAGATGACCTTCAGGACCCTCCCAACTCTATGGTTCTATGAAAATGCAATCAAATAACTCCCATTAGCATATTCCCTGCACAATTTTTGGATGGTTGTGGAATTCAGAAAGTTTTAAGTATTATTGGGGTGGGGGCATAGGTCAGTGATGAAGTGTGAGGGAACAGGGTCCCCAGGAGGTGAAGAGGGGCAGAGAAGCACAGTGTCTGCCCTGGGGAGAGGGGTCTGTGCCTGTATGTGTCGAGGGCCAGGAAATCTATATGAATTTTAAAATACCCTAACCGAGCATGCTGTTTGCTTGTGGTGGGAGAGAGATACTTGATGCTTTGCTCAGCAGACAGGGGAATAAGTCTGCGTTGGGTGGGCTTCTCTTTGCCTGCCCTGCATGCTCCTCCTTGCATGGAATGTGGTTGCATGTGGGTGACTGGGGACTGGTAACATACTAACCTTGACTGCATGAACCTGCCCTTAATGCCATTGCATGTCTGCAGGGGAGACAGGCTCTCTGCTGTTGCTGTTGCAGCTCTGCCTCCTCCGACTGATGCTTCTAAACAACCCCTTTGTTTAGAAGCCTTTGCATGCCTGAGTCTGAGGCAGCAGCCCCACTGCCTCCAGGGGTCTTGGCGCTGGTCCCTTCCCGTGGGCTTCCTGCATGTTGATGCTTGCTCTGCTGCCTCTTCTCTTTCGGTTCTAGACCACAACTAACCTGTGTGCCTGGCTCTGAACAGTGCACCCTCCGCGGCCTGGCCCCTTCGCCCCATTGTGATGCTGTCTGGTGGGACAGAGCCTCCTGAAATCTAACACAGAACATGCTCCACCTTGTTAAGTGCAGCAGATAAAAGGTTTTGAGCTGCAATCCGCTGGCCCCACGCCAGGGTGGAGAAGCTGCTTGCTTAAACTGCCCTCTAATATAGCCAAACCCTATTCCAATTGCACAACACATCTGATATATCCAATTGCAAGGCTTAGGAGCTCAGAATCCACCCAATTACCTGCTTACAAATCTCCCTCCTGGTTTCTCTCTGGGAAGGTAGCAGTGGCTTGGCCAGCAAGCGTCTTAGCTGCTGAGCTGACACACTGCTGTTTTTAGTAAGGCTTATGCTAATCTTGTGTCCCCGAAACAGTTCTGTGAGTAAGCTCTGAGCTCTAAGTGGCTGCTTTTCCTGTTCTGCCATGGACAGCATCTGCATGCAAGTTCCCTGGCTGGGGATGCGTCAGCCGGACAGCCACCCTGGAAGGGGACCAGACATTGATAAGGTGTGCATGTTGTGAGATTAGATTTCTTGCTGCTGATCTGGAGAAAATCTTGCACAGGCAATTGGTGCTTCCTACTAACCACCCTGCTCAACACTCGTAACAGGAACAGGGAAGTGTTCCCATATGACAAATTGTCCCAATTTGTCATATTTGTCCCATATGACAAATTGTCCCAAAGGAGTACCTCCCGAGGGCCGAGGCTACCATACTCCCCACACCTGCGTCTGTGCATGGTTGATGTTTGGGGCTGCATGTCCTTTCTACCCACACTTGTGATAGGTCAGAGCTGCAGGCTGCTAGCATTTTTGAATTGGCAGGGATTGCAGCCAATTGGATCCTAGCTATGCCTCCCTCCTAGAGGGAGTTCTAGTGCCTGCTTTCTGCAGCCAGAAATCCAGCCCCTTTCTCCATATCCCTGACTACTGACATTTTGTTCCTGAGCCTTGGCCTACTTTTAACACTGACCTGGGGGACAGCATGCACCCCTTCCTTCCCCTCTCAAGTGCCACACAGCTGCCAAGCAACCCCCCCACTGCCTGTCGAAGGCTCATTCTTTTTCCGTTAATTTCTCTTGCAGAGGGGGACTCCAGGTGCTCTCTTCCCATTCCCATTAATTGAAGTAGCGGTGCCAGTAGCCTGTGGTTGCTTGCTGCTACTCATTATTATCTTCGTGCTTATGATCCTCACGGCCCGGAAGAGGCGCCAGTCTGAGGGGACCTACAGCCCAAGCCAGCAGGAGGTGGCAGGAGCTCGCCTGGAGATGGACAGTGTGCTCAAGGTGCCGCCGGAGGAGCGCTTAATATAGGCCCTGCTCTAGCGAGGCAAAGGGCTGCCTTGGCAAGGCTGGCACTGAGGTGCTGGGCTTGTCCCGGGCTGTGCACCTGCTCGCCCACCTCACCAAGCTCCTCAAGCGCAGTGGAGTTGCAAGCGCGTGAGTGGCTGGGCCACAGGTGCACCTGGGAATGCCAGAGGCTCCCCATCCCACTCTCTGTGGCTCTTTCCCAGAGGCAGCAGTTAGGCATCCCCCTTGCCCCCTTCCCCGCCCATCCCTCGGCTCAAGGAGGAGCCTGCCCAAAGGCCTCCCTTGCAAAATGCTGTTCTCACAGGCAGAACTGCAGGCTGCCTCTGCCCGATTATGCCGAGGGGGGCGGGGGCGTTTTCCCAAGACCAGCACCAACACCAGCCAACCTTCAACAGAAACAGCACCTCCGATCCTGCCTCCCTGTCAGACATGGCTCCAAGGGGTGGAGAGACTTCTCAGAAGCCACTGAGAACATTTGCACAAACCAACTCGTTTTATAAAACAGCCCCCTTTGAGGGTGGACTCTCTTGACATTCCCACAGGTACCATTTGTTGGTGGTGCTAGTGATGGAGATGGTGAATGTTTGTGTGTGCTTATTCAGTTCTTCTTGCCAAATGGTGTGGGAGGAAGGCTGTGGGATGGAGAAGGGATTGTGGCCCCTTAAGGATTCAGTAACGGCAGAAGCCAGGTGCAGTGAAAAAGCAGCAACAGAGCCTGCATACGGACATGTGGGGGGCAGGTCCTCTCTCTCTCTCTCTCCCTTCCTGCCCACCCACCCACTTGAGATTGAGACTCATTAATAGCCCTCTGGCTCCCATGCTGCTGCCACCGTCTCAAGTGGTAACTGTAAAGCTGCTTGGTTGGCTTCCTGGCTCAGGGATGCTCACCTGTAGTTTACCAAGTGATGTACAGACCCTGCCCAGTGATTGCAGGGTTTCACCTTGTCTGAAATGCCACTGCATCTTGTTCCACCACAGCGACCAGCTTGGGCCCAAGTCAGCAGCTCCACGCTGGTAGGCACCGTGGGAGCAGCTGGGGGCGCAGTGCTTATCACCCTCTTCGGCCTCTCCATGGTTGCCATGAAGAAGAGGAGGGCCACCCAAGGAACCTACAGCCCCAGCCGGCAGGAGAAGGATGGGGCTCGAGTGGAAATGTGGAACGTCATCAAGCTGCCACCACTGGAGCGGCTGATCTGAATGCCAAGGAAGTGGCGGCTGTGTGCCCATGAACTCAAGACTGCAGCGACTCACTCCCCATGGCGCTTCTCAGGTGTGGCTTCATCTGGTCCCTCCTTGCAGCATAACTAACAGGCAAGAGAGTCAGATTCCCTGTTGCTCCACTGGGCCTTCTGTGCTGGGGCGACATGTAATCGGTGAACGGTTAGCCAGCAGCGGAAGAACACAGTGAGGAGTGTTTCAGGGGCCGAAGGCCTGCTGTCTACTTGACCAGAAGCACCTGATGCCTGCACTGTTTGTCTACGTACAGGGAGAAGCTGAGCAAAATTCAGGGTTAGGAACTCAGCACAAACCTTGCATTGGTCATTAGTCAAGCAGTGGCATGGAGACAGAACAGGGTTGGATGAAGACTGGGAGCAAGCCCTTCTGTGCTTGTTCTGACTAATACCACACACATCTCCAGAATCCAGTGATAAGCAGAGCCTTCACTTTGCTAGAACACAGGGTATCCCTCCCTACTTGCTGAGGCATTACCAGAACTAATACTCCAGTGAACTGCAGCTGATTGCCAAGGATGAACCGCAATGCAGTGGCCTATAGTGCCTTGTGAACAAGCTACCCAAGACAGTATTAGAACAACTGGAAGTGAACGTGGGGCCTCCCTGTCCCCCCCCTCCTTCCAGAGACAGCTCCCGTTTTTGTTGCACAAAGTAAGAGCCCCCAACCAAGAGCATTCTCTTTCCTTGGTGTCACAAGGCCGTTGCTTTGAAAATCCCCTTTCATCTCCCAAGGTGGGAAACTTGCAGGTTTTGTTCATTTTCAGTTTGTCCTAGTCACACTCTTGTCCTTGTGTTTCCTTGCTAAGAATGAGAACAGTTTAAAAAGAAAAAGAGCAATAAAAGCAGATGTATGTACAACAATCAGCCAAAACAAAGAAAACAGCAGCTACAAACTGAGCGTGAAGCATCTTGCTTGCAGGACAGTGAACCAGTTAAGGCAGGGTAAAGATCCTGGGGCTCTTCACGTCCCCCTTGATTCCAGGTCCCCCCCCGACTCCTGGTCATACTGGCTGGGGGCTAATGCGAGCCAGAAACTCCACAAAAGCAGGAGGAGGGCCTCAGGAGCCTAGAGTTGTCACTTTTAGTCAGGCAAAATAAAGGACAGGTCGAGGAAAATACGGGACAGGTGGGGGGCGCAGGGAATGAGGGGTTAAAATTACCTGATGCAGAAATGACTTAAAAGCAATCCATTAGAATGGCACATGGGGGTTAGAGTTTTATTCAATGAAAAAACGGGGGGGGGCCCTCTCACTTTCTGACTCGTGAGTCTCCGTCTCTGAGCTTTCCGCCTCTGCCCATGCAAAAACCCTCTTTCCCCCAGTCTCCACCAGGGCTGTGCAACGCCCCCTTTCCAAGTCTGCCCCCTCCGTCCTTTCTGCACTCTTCCGCACTAGACCAGACCCCCTCTGCCTTCTGAGAAAAACCCTCTCTCAAGCTCCCCCCTGCCCCCCCAGCCCATGAGGGCTCCCTCTGGGCTCTCCTCCTCATGGACCCACCCTCTGCCACCACCAACACAAGCTCAGGCTCTCTCTCCTCCCACCAGACCCACCCTCTGTTTTGAGCTCGAATCTATAAAAAAGTCATCGTGTTTGAAGTCCAAACTACATACTGCTGCACTCCAGGGGGTTGGACTAGATGATCCTCAGGGTCCCTTCCAAATCTACAATTCTATGTGCTAAAGGACAGGTGACACTTTTCTCCAGAAACAACTAAGTAAATGGATGATCCCATTTTTCTGGAGATGGGCGGCAACCTTACAGGAGCCCCCATTCTTTAGTTGGGGGCCATACAAGAGCAGGAGTCACTCTCTGCACCCCAACTGAACAAAATGAGGATGTGATTGGCAGGTGCTGCTGCATGGGCAGGCAGAAGTACTGGGCAAGGGGTGGCAAATCCTTATCCTGAAGGAAGAGGGAGCAGACAGTGGTCAGGTTGAGGAATGTGGGAACCTGTCAGATCAAAGTTTCACCTAGCTCAGAATTGTCCACCCTGATTTGCAGCAACTCCTGAAATTTTTTGTGGGTGGGGGGCAGTGGCCATTCCCAGTCCTATCTGGAAATGCCAGGGAGTGGAGCTGGGGAAACTTCTGTAACAAAGCATGGGCTCTACAACTAACCTCTCCAACTCCCATCCCTGTGGAGCGCAAGGGGAAAGTATGGCCTGCAGCATTAGCTACCAGAAAAGGTGGTAGAGCCGTGCTCCAGCTCAACGCTCCAGAGCAAGAGGAGGGAGGGATGCTGCTCAGATGAGGACAGCCATCCAGCAAAGGGAAGCTGCCCAGCATTCGCTTCTAATATCTATTGGGGACTGGCACAAGGCTAGCCACGCAGCGCCCACTCCTCTGGTAGCCATGGTCAGAGCAGGAGAGCATCAGACACCCTCCTACTGAACTCCCCACCCCCACAGGAAAGACCAGCTCATCCTTTCGCTGTGCGCTGGCTCCTCTTTCTGCACCCTGCGCCCGAGACAAGATGAGCACCTGCGTGGATATGGCCAACTGCGGCCCAAAATCATTAGCGTTTTCAGTCCAATTACCATCAACAGGAGTGAGAAATATTTTAGCAAACACTTATCTGCTCCAAGCACCAAAGCCCAGCTTAATAAGGGGAAGTGTGAATTCCTTTAGACTGTTGAAGGGGGGGGGGGAGCGCCCTGGCTGCTGCTGCTCAGAAGTACACGATTCGTACTTCTGCTGTAAATATTTTAGAAATGCTACCTGTGCAAAAGAGAACTGATTCCACAAGGGGCTGGCCTGACACATAGCCCTCTCTGAGGAATCTGCCACACACCCTACCTCCCGACCCTTTGGAAGGGACACTGAGACACACACACACACACACACACACACACACACACACACACACACAGCTGAAGGCTTGTGACCAAGGCTAGGTCCCCAGAAGAGGAAAGGGAAATCCTGCTGCAGGGGAAGGGTTCCATCACTAGTAGGAGGATCCCAGCACTCCTATTAATTAAGAGTTTTCTTCCACCAGATTCAGATGAACATTCCCACCCCACCTCCTTTCCTCAGTGTGTTAGCTGCTGCAATCACAACACATCCAAAAGGAGGAGGAAAAGGAAATCTAGCCCCCTCCGTGAGCCTTGGCTGGGCAGCACATAATGCCAGGCCTCTTCCAATGGATGCGTTCCATACAATTCCCACCGTGACTGTGAGAGGGAAGCAGCTGGCCAGGCCCATCCACTGTTGCAGAGGGGAGTCGGGTCAAAATCATAGAACTGTAGAGCTGGAAGGGACGTAAGCGGGTTTGCTGGGGAAGCAGCGGTTCCATGTGAGTGTGTTGGTGGGGCTTCGCAAGGGCTGAATTCTGCTAGTCCAGCTTCCCTCCATGAGGCCCTTCGCTACCCTCCCTGGCAGTCTGTTAGGGAGCCCAACACCATTCAGCATGCATGGCACAATGAGAACCAAGGGTGCCCTGACGAAGGTTGCCTGCAAGAGGGAGCTCAAACAGGTGGCTGTGGCAGGTAAGCCAAGCCAAGTAGAACACCACCTCTCTCCCAAAGGATTCAGCCTTGGAGGCGGGTGGAACACTTTCTCCCTTGAGCATGAGGCAGGATCCACACGGCCTGTGCCTCAAAAGCAGCATTTTCTTGTCCACCCTGCTCAAGAATCTCTGAGGCCTCTTAAGGGGAATAAGCAAGTGAGGAGCATCATTAATTCCTGAGGTGAGGGCTACAGCCGAGGAAGCAGACTAAGAATCGTAGAACTGCCTCTACCCCATGGATCCCAAACCCTGAGTCAACAGGAGGTGGGGCACTTTGGGGCAAAAGCAAAGACACTTGCTGTGAGGGGATCCTCCAGTAACAGTTTGCACCTTCCAAGGAAGACCTCCCTTGTAGTAGGGTGACTGTGGATTGACTGAGACACTCCCACAGAATCTGGACTAGCGCCTTACCTACCTGCTTGGTGTGGCAACCAGCCTTGTATTTACCAGCACTTGGTACAACGCATACCTGAAGTTTTCCAGGAGGTGGCAACAAGGAACCATCTTGTGTCAGACACATGTCCAAAACGAATCATGCAGAGGAGCCCAGTTACTTTCGATATCACATCAAAACAGGTTTGTGAACCAGCCTTCAAAGAACAGTCCTCCGCCATGAATGAGAAGTCATGACTCCGTGTCTGCCCCCTCCTATTTTTAGATTTGCACCTGAGCTCTGAGGATCACAGAGGCCCAACTTCCGCTACAGATATAAACCAGTGTTTTTAACCTCTCTGCTGTTTAATTTATGGATGTTTTTTATTCTGTTTCCCCACTGTGAACTTAACATACTTTTGATATTTAATGTTGGATATATTTTTTCACAAAGCTGCTGTGCTACAGATTATGTATGTTCCTTTTTTTTTTTTTAAACCAGACTGGTGATTGTTGTAATTAAAATTTGCATCTATTTGTTCAGCTTTCACCATTCCACAAAGAAATGCATTTGCAATCAGAAAGTTGAGGGGAGTTTGATGGGGCTTCTGAAACTCCCCCAGGGCAAACAGCGGCTCCATAGCAACTCAAGCATGATGCACATGCTTCAATAGAAAGAGGAGGGGCGGGAGAAAAGGCAACCAGTGCCGTTCACAGTTTAGCAGGCTGCACCGTATTCTAAGCTTATTATTACTAACAGTTTCACCTTCACCGGTTAAATGTTTATGAACAGCTCAGCCAATGGCTAGAGGCCATCTGCATCCAGTTTCCATCCTATTTAAATATGCTCAGCAGACAAGATGCCAAGCAGTAAATTCAGCATTCTGATCTTGGCTAGGAGGAACAGGCACAGCTGCCAGGTGTCTTTCCTGTGTATCTCCTGAGGTCCCGTTGCATGTGATAATGCTTCACTTTACAGGCCAAAAATAAGGAATGATATTGTCAGGTCCACCAGGAGGCTGGCGATGACAGCACAGAGGAGGAAGTGAAGGATGTGTTTTCCTATTTCTAATGGGATTGTGGTGTCAAGATTCCCATCTGAATGACCTTGGAAACATTTTTTTGTACTCCTCTGTGGTCCTATTACAGGGGTGACGAACCTCGTTTCAGCATGCCAGAAGTGGGTGCAGCAACAGTTGTGGCTCTTGCTGTCATACAATGAAGTCATGCTAAAGCTAGCATTCATCTCCTGCATGCACACTGCAAATGCACCCCTCTGCATTCTCCATGCAAGCAACCAAGAGCCACGGACACACTCTAGCCAGGCGGAAGCATTTGAGGAGGGCTGGGAGCATGGGCTGAGAAAAGTACGAAGGGCCAGTTAGAAGGGCAGGGAGGGGCCCATTCAGCACAAAGGCGGCCCTCTCTAAACTTTGCTCTTACTTCCCACTGGCAATAAGGTTTGGGCATGCTTGCACATGTTCAGTTCAAATACTTCATTTAAGTAGCATTACTGACCAATGATCTATTTGATGAAAACCCCATCCTGCTTTTTAAAAGGTCTGAGTTCAACTTCATATAGACAGAAGAAGATGGCATTGGCAGCATGCTCAGGGGCTTCCCCTTGGCCGTGACAAAGGGGATGTTCTGCTGCAAAGGCCAAACTGAGCCTTCAAAGCACCTTGCTCAGTTGTTTCACGTTATCAGCTGCTGTCCTTCCCAGAATGTGGTTAGGCAGTTTTTGCCACCTGAATCCCTTCTTTCCATCCCAACCAACACAATTTGCTTCTTTAAAACACTGAATTCATTGAGACACTCACATCTTCCCCCCCTTGTTTCTGTCAGTGCCTCAAAACTGGTTTTCTCCACTATCCCAATCCCTAGAAGAAAACTAATGTAGGAGGTGCCTAACTCTTAAGTTATATTTCAGAAAACGGATAAAACATTACAGGTGGGATGCACAATAGGTGGAGGAGCCCCTGCCACACCTATTTTGATAGGTGGTAAGCAGGAATGAGGAACTGTGGTGTGTCGTAAGAGGGACTGAACTGTACATGCTTTGCTCAACTCCCTTTGGCAATATATGCCGCTTGGAACCCCAGGCTACCTAAGGGCAGAACTGTGACAGCCCACTCATAGAAAGGGGGCAAGTTTGCACTTTGACCAGTGACTGCAGTTCATTCCTTAGGCAGAATAGTGAAGGGGCTGGTTTCTTTCACCTGCCAACCCAGTTTTCTGCCTACCCAAGCTGCTGCTCACTTTAAAAGTAGGATTTGAACTGCAGTAAAGGTAGAACCACAAATACTCATACAACTGAGATCACATCCAGGAGTGGGGAGCCCTTTTCCGCCCAAGGCCCACATTCCTTACTGGGCAACATTCTGGGGGCCATGTGTCTTTTTGCCAGAGGCAAAGATGGGTGGAGCAACTGACGTCTGCTTTTCCTTTGAAGACTACGCTAGTTTCTGCACAAATCCACGTGTCCCGCTCTTACCTTCCATCCAGGCAACCAGGAGGCATGATCAGAGTTCAGGGACACATCCCAGGCAGGAAAAAACACTTGGAGATGTCATGAAGCAAGGGCGATATGGCCTGGGGACAGTCCTGAGAGCTTGGAGCAGGCATAGGCAAACTCGGTCCTCCAGATGTTTTGGGACTACAACTGTGATCAGGGTCAGGGATGATGGGAATTGTAGTCTCAAAACACCTGGAGGGCCAAGTTTGCCTATGCTTGGCTTGGAGGCTAGGAAGATCACCATATAGGGTTGAGAGGATTCACATGTGGTGAGCAGCTGGCAGCCCTAATCCCTCCCTGCAAGCTACTGATACTCTTGGCTGATCAGGCCTTGCATGAAGTCACGAACCAGATGCTGCCTTAAAAATACCACATGCTACTTTGTTGAGCCAGATCAAAAGGCCAGCATCCTAACAGTGGTCACTTAGCAATAGCTCTGGGCACCTGCAAGCTGGAACTGGAGGATAGCACTGTCCCCTGACTTCCCCCAGTACACACCCCAAGCCTGTATGAAGCAGACCAGCACTCTCCTGCTTAGTGCGCTTTAAATATTTTACTATTCAGAACTAGGCAATATCAAAACATCTTTCCCCACCCACCCACACCAGCAAAAAAGAAATAATACAAACCAGACAGAATGCCTAGTAGAAGCAACAGTACTTGACAGAAGTGTGATGACATGAACACAGTGCCAAGAGGTGTCCCCTGACAGTCAGCATCTGAAGGAATCAAAATACGTTCTTGCACTGTACAGGCTCAAGCATGGAGAAAGAAACCTCAATAACACTTCAGCAGCAGGAAGGAAACTGCAAGGAGGTCACAGAAACAAAGGTGGCGACAGCAGCAGCAGCAGCATACACTGGAGAGGAAAGGGGCAGAGACTGGCCTTCCCCTGTGTGTGCAGGTGACTTCAGGTGTATACAGATTCGGTGGCAAATTAATCACGGTCCCAAAGGTGTGGTTTTTTATGGGGTGGTGGTAATCTAATTCAGCCAAGTTTTTTAAAACTCAAAAACTTAAGTGGCCAAATGAAACAGACTGCTCTATTAACTGCTGATATTTCCAGGGCTGCAAAAGGCCCAGGGCAAACACAGCAGTAGGCTTTGTAGTTGGTTTGCAACGTTCTGGTGGTGATCAAACTGGCGTTGGCTGTGTGTTCTTTGCTCAAAAAGGAAGCTGGACGCAGCAACGTGGCTCCCTAGCAAGGGATGGCAAGGGAGGAGGAATCGGGCTGCCTTCTTTATGCTCCTAAGCAGCCTTGCCCTTCCTGGCACCCCCCAGGTGGCTTTTGGGCAGCATCACACAACTGTGCTGGTCAGGGTTGAAACAATTTGCAGCCCAAAACACCTGGGAAGAACCAGGTTGGAAAAAGCCGCTTTTACTGAAGAGCAGTTTACACTCAGATTTAAAACATGCTGTGAAAAGCCCACACTTGTCCCCCTGTGCTCTACAGTTTTAACTTTGGGATGCTTTGCTGCTGCTCACCACAAACAAGAACTCTTTACACCTTGGTCGTCCCCCTTTTTGGTAATAAGATAAGGTACGATTACATCTACTCGAAGTACTGCCACCTAGTAACATATATATATATCTATAGATCTATATAATATTATATAATATTATATAATATTCACACACAGTTATATAAGATTTTGGGGAACCATGATAGGGGCATCGTGTGTCTTGCTCTAAACAGGTCCACTGCTGGTGATTCCAATTCTCTGATGAGCCTGAAAAGGTGCTTGCCCTCCTAGCAACCCAGCAGTGTGGTGCTCTCCAACATCGACAGAGAAACTGGGAGGGGAGCAGGGACCCCTTTGCGAATGGGTTCCCCGATGTGTGCAGAGGTTGTGGGGTGGGGGGTGGGGGAACAGTGCAGGGAGTTCAAAGAGCCACATGTCCACTAAATCAAAAGTGCACTGGAATGAGGAAGAAGCTATTAACAAAGAGTCCCGGGGGTTCAAAAGTCCAGTGGCAAATTCATCCCGTCTTTATACCTGCATTTAGACCTGGAAGCAAAACATGATTCGCGGCCTGTGAAAACACAGGAAAGACTCCCAAATTCAATACTGATCACATTGGTGAGGAAGTGGACCCTAGTGGGTGCAGGAAGAGAGAGGGCCGTGGCTGCAAGAAAATACCTCTTGACAACTGAACACTCTCCAGTTCAGAAGATACTTTGACGAAATTTGGAAGCTTGGGAATATGACTTATCTACCCCACCCCAGTGTTTTCTTCTTCAGCTACTCTGAAGGCTTAAAGGATGACGGTAATCCATGGGAAGGGAGCCAGTGAAGGTTTCAGGGGGATCCTAACAGTGTTTAGCCAGGACATCCTACCAAGAGGAGTTGGAGTGCAGGTAGTAGCTCCTGGCTGACTAACCCTTCTGCTCCAGTGGAGTTTGGTGCTTTTATACTGGCTCAACACACAACTTAACGGGAATGAAGGCCCCCTCCCACCGGAAGATTCACTCACTCAAATGTTTCCCACTGCCTTCTCATCTGTTCCACTTTACCTGGGGTGACGGAAACTTCTTGCTTTGTCTTATTTAGCAAGTCTTCAAAGGGGTCTTTAGTAGCCTGAGGTTGGCTAGGGAGTAACACTGACTCTACAGCTTTGGCCTTGGGGGGAACGAGCGGAAGGTCACTGGGCCTTGCAGCCAGCCTCGTCTTGGTCTCTAGTTTCGAGGCAGAATGGGTCAGGGGCAATGTTCGAATTTTGGAAGAGCCACAAAGCTTTGCTGGCTGCAGGGTATTGCTCTGGGAAGGGAGCTGGCTTTGCATTGGGGCTGCTGGAGACTGGGCAAAAAGGTTAGGCATGGACAGCGTCAGAGGGTTTGGAGGAGGCCTCTGGGGCTGATAGAAGGTGGAGTGTGATGTGATAATGCTGGAGCTGTAAGCATGGCCTAGGGAAGGAGCAAAAGGGCTGCCAGGGGGCCTGACCAGGGACAACGGGACAGGTGCTGGCGTGGCCTGCACAAACGGGTTGAGAGATGCCTGCCCAAATGGTGCCGCAGAGGGAGGGTATCCCAGTGGCTGACCAAGTGTTGCCGGCACGGGTGGCATGAGGTCACCTGCTGTTGTAGGGAAACCAGTTGTGAGATTGGGAGATGATGACCCTAGCAGGCTTCTGGCGCTGGGCTGGAAGCTCATCTCTTGACAACTCCCTGCTTTCAATGGATCTAGGAAGGCAAGGAGAGAGTCATTGTTGCTGCTCGTGTCCTCCACACAGACCTTGACCGGCTGAAGCATCTGTGTTCCATGGCCACTGCTGGGCAAGAGCTGGTGCTGGTGAGTGGCAAAACCAGCAGGCTGCCTGAATTCAGGGTCCAGAGAGATGTTTCTTGGTGCAAAAGTGTCCAGCATGAGCTCTGAAGCCAGGTCACTGGGTCCTGCAAGGCAGGTTGCGGTTTCAAGCAGTGCCTGTTGCTTGGCAAGTCTGGGTGCAGGTGGCAGCGGAACGATGCCCAGCTCTGGTGTCTTCCTGCCCTGCGGCCGTGGGATTGTGATGTTGCCTTGAGTGCCAGCCGAGGTCCCAACGTCCTTCTCGGGGAGATCCAGGATAGAGTCTCTGCTCCGCGGCCTCCATGGGGCGGAAGACATGTTCTCAAGAGGAGCCAAGGGCCTCTCCGGGGAGCTTTGGGAATACTTTGTGGGAATGGCCATGTCATCCTGGCCCAGGCCCCACAGCTGCTTGTAGGGGTGAGCAAATTTCATCCCTGGAGAAATCCAGCTCTTTTCGGAAAAGCCAGGATCCATCCGCTGCCAGGAAGCACACAGCAGGTCACAGAATCATAGAATCGGAAGAGCTCTCCATCACTTCCCCCCTCTCCTGCTGCGATGCTCCCTCTACCTGGATCTCTCTCATCTTTCCCCTCCTCCAATCCACTGAGACAAAGCCTTCCTGGAAGCATCACTTTCTCCTCCCATGTGAGCCACCCCACCTTTCCTCTTCCTCCAGGCCACCTGACTTATGTGGTAAGGCCCCCTTCCCCAGGCCCTGATCCAATCTCTGCGTCCATGCCCCTTCCCCCCTTTCTCCACAGCTCCACGCATTGTGCTTTTCTGTTCCCCCAGAAGCAAGCAACATACCTGGTAGTCAAAGGTCCTCTGCTGGTCCCCTTCATCCTTGGGGATCCTCAAGTCTTCCAAGCTCTTGGCTTGGCTGAGCAGCTGGGATGGAGGCTCTATCTCCAGCCCCGAGAATATGCCTCCCAGAAGGCTGATTTCCACAGGGCTGTCTGGTGTGGGTGGGGCAGCACTTCCAGCATCTGGAGGCCTCTCAGGGTTGACACTCTCTGCGCTCTCTGCGCTCTTGGACTCCTTCAGGGCACGGTAAGGCTGAGGCCTGGAGGGCAGGAAAATTTCATCAGCTTAGTGTACTACGGCTAAAGAATTCACCAACCCACTTCATAGTAAGAAAAAGCCAGCAGGAATTCAAGTCACTTTGGTAGGTCCACACGTCTAAAACATCTCCCGGGTCGGAGATGAGGCTCTTGCTTTCAAATACAAGACCACCTGAAAGCAAGGCTAGCCTGGACCCTTTCACAAGTTCCAAAACTGCGTTTGGAAAAAAAGAGAGAGCAAAGATTAAGATTTATGCCAGTCAGCAATGGTTGAACGCTGATGCCACATTAACTTCAGTGTAACACATCCAGGCTTTTAAAATGGGAGCAGATTTTGATGTTTTACGTGCCTCGTAAGAGCAATAAGGTAGTAACTGTAGCTGACAAACTCCTTTACAGACTAAGACATGCACTTATCACAATCAAACCAGTGGAGACGGGAAAAGGTCAAGGAGCCAGGGCAGTTTGGGGGGGAAGAGGAGGCTGGCATCCATGTGGGTGGCACTTTGAATGCATTGAGGGAGGAAGTGAATCTGTACTGGCCCCCGATGGGGGAAACTCAGGGAACATCAGACCCCATTATCCTGAGGGGGCCTTTGGAACCAGATACAAAGCCTGTGAGATGGGGAACGCAGTCCCAACACACTTGCACATGAAACTGCACATCACACATCCCTCCCAGGCAGGGTCCCTGCTCTGCTGTTCCAGAGACACAGCTCAGCTCCCTTCGCTCTGGCTGACTCCGTGCAAGGCGTTCCTGGTGCCTTTGCTGAGGTAAGCATCAATGATTAAACCAGTGTCACCTTATCAAGAGATACCATGGTCCATTATGGGCGAGAGAGAATCTATTGTGGGCTCATTGAGCACCAACCAGCATTGGTCCTGCGTACCTTGGCAAATGGGCCTTGAACACCCTGCGATTTGCATGTCGGCTCCACATGCGAGGGAGAGGCAGCGCAATGCGCATCCAATTAACACCATAAACTGACATGCATTTTTATGGTGATTGGCATTTGACTGGCAGCCAGTCTCACCGTGCCCTTTAAACAAGGCTTCAGATTGAGGAAAACATTGGAGAGGCACCAGGAAACAGCAGCAAAGCAAGGGAGCCCTCGTCTCTCTCTGGCACCTTGATAAACTGCACCCTGCAAACTCATTAGCAAAGGGTGGCTCGTTCCATCCCCCATTAGAGAAGGAAACGCAGTTTGCTCAGATACGGTGGATGCCTCATTACCGCCGGGCGCAACACAGAGTTGCCTGTGGGGGGACCGGAAGCTTTAGCCAGCAGAATTTTCTGCAACAGGCATTCTCTCTCTCTCTCTCTCTCTCACACACACACACTTGTATGGAGATGACTTGTATGTCACCTACAAGGTACCCAAGTGCAGAACGTCAACCTATGTTGGGAGAAGATGGAGTGTGCCCCTGTTGATTCTCCTTGACCTCTTGGCTGCTTTCTGCACCACTGACCATGGTACTGTCCTGGGGAGACTCCCAGAGTTCGCCGCAGGGGGCACTGCTTTGCACTGGTTCCATTTTGACATGGATGCTCAACTCCAGAAGGTGGTGATTTGGGGAAGCTGCTTGACCCCATGGAGAATCAATCTGGGATTCCAGAGAGTTTGATCTCATCCCTCTAGCTGAGTGAGGTCATTTTTGGAAAGTGTTGTCATCAGTGTGCTGATGACACACAACTCTGTTTGTTTACAACTCAAGCACATGGGTCAGTGGATGTGCTGAATTGGTACCCGGGCTCGGTAACAGACTGGATGAAGCACAATCCAGGTAAGACTGCAGCACTGCTGGCCAATGCAATGCATTATGTTCTGGAGGGGGCGGCACTCCCATTGAAGGAGTAGGTGTGCAGCTTTGGCAGGGATGGGGGGCAGGCTGGAGGCGGGTGTTACTCTTGGATCCAACCTTATCATCAGAGGTACAAATCATGGCCCTGAGTACCTTCTGCCAGCTGAGGTTGGCAGACCAGCCACAACCCTCTCTGGACATGGAAAGCCTGGCTTCAGTTGCCTGTGCTCTGGTAACCTCTAGACTATAGCACTGCCATGTGTTACACATGGAGGTGCCTTTGAAGATGGTTTGGAAATGACAGTGAGTACAGAAGGAAGATGCCAGATGGTTCTGCAGAACAAGAAGGAAGGTGTGAAAATATAGCACCAGTACTGGCTAGACTGCACTAGCTGCCCATTATTTTTTGAGTCCAAATCAAGGGGCTGGTTTTTACCCTGAAAGCCTTATGCAGCCGGGGGCTAATATAGATAAAGGAGCACTTTTCCCCATATGAACATTCCTGGACCACCTAAAGCCCTTCCCTGCATGCTATCTCTAAGGGAGGTCCACAGGGTGGCAATGCGAGAACAGACCTTCTCTGTAGCCACTCCCCATTCATGGAAAGCTTCCCTTTACAGTGTTTTGGTGCCAAGCAAAAACGCTTTCATTCTCCTAATTGTTTTGGGCAGCACCAATATAGTATATTGTTAAAGTTGTGGGGTTTTTTTGTAATTTCGCTATTTGATATTTCCTTCCTTGCAAATTGCTTTGAGACTCTTTAATTGGGAAGTGCTATACACATTTAATAACCCTAAACCAAGAAAACATGGTGATGAGGGGGCAATGACTACCTGGAAGCCCGGAAGGTGCATTAAGAAGCACGACTCAGCACAGAAACATGCAGAAACATTCGGTGCTGGGAGAAGAGCAAAGCCTGGAAGTCCATGACAAGAGCTGTGCAGGAGACATGCTCATATGCACACACACACATGCATGACACGTGCCACAGAAACACCCAAGCAAGGGAAAGACTAATACATCAGTGGGGTGCCCCAAGCATGGAAGGGGAGCAGCTCTGGCTAGTGCAGCAAAGAGTCAAGGTATAGACCATTCAAAGGGAGCAGAGAAGAGGAAGCTGTCAGAGAAGGCGGAGCCGGGGTCATCTTCCTGCGGAAACTCATCGCCGGAAGAGTCCTCTGAGAGAAAGACCGTATAGTGGCGTGTAGGCTTTACCAAGCTGAAGGAAACGAGAGAGAAAGAGAGAAAAGGAAGGAAGGAAGGAAGGAAGGGAAGGAAGGAAGGAAGGAAGGAAGGAAGGAAGGAAGGAAGGAAGGAAGGAAGGAGAAAGAAAGAAAGAAAGTTACTGAATTGAACCTGCAGAAGGAAAGAAAAACTTAACACACACAAAAATGTCAAAAGTTTCTATGTTTCTGAACTGGGTAGCTGCATTCAGGAAGGACATAGCTTATAGGGAGGAAAGTTTAAGTAAAGATTGTCTTTTTATACACTCCTGGGGAGCTGACTTCAGGTAAGAGGTGGAGGGCAAAGAAACTCAAGGAGCCCTACTATATTCTGGCTACTATCCCATACTCCACCTCAGCCCCCACCTAGAATGCTGTACCCCAGGTCAAAATCAACCTTACAAAAGCACAAAGACAGGCTTCCAGCTGCATAAATGGAAAGACTTTGTCTGACAAGATCACAGCAGGAAAAGTTCCCCGATGGCAAAATGGAAAAATACTGGAGCCCGTGATAATCTCTGGCATGCAGGTCCTGTCAGAAACTTAAGTCATCTCAGCCACATTCCCCTGGGAGGAACTCAGACAGGTGATCACCTCTCCTTCAGGCAATGCCAACCAGAACCGGTGCCTGCTTGAGAGGGTGGGGTTAGCCAAAGAGGGCTGAGAAAAGCATGCACATGTTCCAGTCCAAAAAATAAGCTGGTATTCTCTTCTCAAGTACCCTCTCTCTATACAGAAAGCTGAACGTGGAGAAAGGCAGAACCTGTTTCCACCACTGTGGTGGCACCATTTACACCTACTGCTATAATGGAAGTGGCTGCAGGTTTGTGTACAACCTGGCTCAGAGTGGCATTTCTCCACACCAGGCAAGTCCTGCTTCAAGGAGGCTGAGATCTACCATCCAGTATCAAAACTGGCAGTGATCTACCACACTCTCCCATTGTCATTCTGAGCTTATGATAAAAATAATAACCAATGATAGTTGCTTCCATAAAACCTGAAAAGTTCATCATAAGTCAATATATTTTTAAAAACACATGCTTTGTATACTTGTAATAACATAAGAAAATAATTGAGGACAGGGTCCTACATAATCAGAACATGATGCACGGACTGTTGTTCACAAAAACTCATGCCATAATAAATGTGTTAAGTCTTTAAAGTACCCCAGGACTCTTGCTGTTTTTCAAATGAGTCAGGGGCACATGTCAACCACAGCGGCTTCCCCCATAGTTTGAAACAGAAACTGGGCAAGCTCAACTGCAGAGTTGACAGCCTTCGAGCACCACCTTAAGAACTGGACAGAACCTGTAGAAGCCCTTTCTCCTGGATCCACGCCACCCCTTCCTTTCGAGTAAACCAGCCCTTTCTCTCTCTGAGGAGCCAGCACACACGGCTGCACCCGCCCACCCACCCAACCTCCCTGCTCTTTTGCCTTCTGAGTTAGCCGTCCAGGCAGGCAGGGCCCCAGTGCTGCAGCTGCAGGTAGCGAGAGAGCAAAGAGCCTCACACCTCTCCCAAGGTCTCGTCTGCTGCTGCAAATGACTAGCACGAAAAAGGGGTTGTAGATAAAGGGCGGGGTGTTTTTTGGGGGGAGGAGGGGGACACGCTGCATACCACGTAGGACTTTTGTTTTGTTTTCCCATCAATGCATTCGGCCCGATTCCCTTGTATGTCTTCTCGGAAGCACCGTATTTTTCGCTCTATAAGACGCACTTTTTCCCTCCTAAAAAGTAAGGGGAAATGTGTGTGTGTCTTATGGAGCAAATGCAGGCTCCATGGCTTCAGCAAAAGCAACACGAAGCCTCCGGAGCGCAGCGGGAGAGCTCCCGCTGCGCTCCGGAGGCTTCGCGTTGCTTTCGTGGAAGTCAGGAGAGCAAGAGGGGTTGGTACGCACCAATCCCTCTTGTTCTCCTGGCTTCGCTTCGCTGGAGAGGCACTGTACAGCTTTCCCTCTGCACAGCACCCCTTCAGTGAAGCGGGAGGCATAGGCGCCGACTCCATGGGGCCTGAGGGGGCCCGAGCCCCCTCAAAAATTCGTTTGGGGGGGCTCCGCCCCCCCCAATAATTTAAGAAAATTATTACCGTATTTTCCCCTCTATAACACGCGTGTTATAGAGCGTGTTATAGAGTGAATGTGTGGTCCCTGGAGCCGAAAAATCAGGCAAAAATCAAACCGCGCGTCGGAGAAGGGAAACCTGAAAAGAGGAAGCGGCTGCTTTCCTGCATTCTGCCTCAGGGTCTTACTGCCCACCTTCCTCTGTTTCCTTGCTGTGTTTGCTCAAACGGAACAAAGAGCAGGGAAAGCCCCTCCCCTCCAGGCAAGGAGAGGGGAAAGCAGAGTGCTGCTGAAAACATGCAGGAGGGAGGGAGGGAGGGAGGGAGGGAGGGAGGGAGGGAGGGAGAGAGAGAGAGCGAGCGTGCGAGCTGGCTGGCTTGGGTGGGTAGGTGAGGGAAAACTTTTGCCTTCCCTTCCTCCCTGCCGTTATACCCCTCCCCTGCATTCTTAGCCAGCTGCTTCTCTGCACACCCCTCTCGTGCTCCTTGTCCGTTGTGTTTTTCCTTCCCTCCCCACTTAAAATGTGGTTAAAAAGCATGGATACACAGGGATCCTCAGGATCTTTGCATTGGGTCACCCCAAATTCACCATCAGAGCACATAGCATGTCCATGGCTACAGCCTGCTCCCCAAAAATCACACACCCACTGTTGCCTGGGGCTGCAATGGTGCAAAAACGTGGTTACAAAGCATGGATCCACAGGGATTCTCAGGATTTTTTCATTGGGTCACCCCAAATTCACCATCAGATCACATGTCTGTGGCCACAGATGAAGCACAAAAATGATACATCATTAATATTCACCGCCCACGGCGGCAGCCAATCGGCTGCCGCAAAGGGCGGGCCCTCACAGGTTCACTTAAGGTCGGGGCAGCCCGGGGCTCGCCCCTTTCGTTCCCCCAGCAGCAGCGGTTTGGAGGTCTTGGGCCCCCCCAATATTTTTTATAAGTTGGTATGGCCCCCCCCCAATATTTTTTATAAGTCGGCGCCCCTGGCGGGAGGAGAAATGGAAGGGGCTCCGTTTCTCCTGCCGCTTTGCGGAAGGGGCGCTGCGCAGAGAGGGAGAGAATTTTTTTTTTCTTGTTCTCCTCCTCTAAAACTAGGTGCGTCCTATGGTCAGGTGTGTTTTATAGAGCGAAAAATACGGTAAATCCCTCCGAGAGGAGCAGAGTGGGTGGGATGGCAGCAGCCACGTAGGGTTCCTCCCTCGTTGGTTTACAATGGGAGGGGAGGGCACGGCAGTCCTCTCCTCAAGGGCTGGATCCTGGAATGTCCAGCACCATCTCTCTCTCTGGACCCAAACCAGCCCTTTCTCTTGATGAGCCAGCACACAGGGCTTCTCTCTCTCTTTCCCGGCCCCTCCATCTGCATACGCCTTCTCCCGCCTCATGCCCACTTGCTTCTCCTTCAGAGAGACAGAGAGAGAGAGATCGACGAGAACCAATCCCACAATCTACCAGTCAATTTCGATTAATGCGCTGGACAATGCTGCTCTACATGATCCCGAGAGGAAAAACAGAAAAGAAGAAGGTGGGTTTATGGGTGCGAACTGGTACCACAAATAGCGTCCATGTCAGTTCTTCTGGAGATGGTAGCTCAAAGTTTTCTCCTCCAAAACAAGTTGAGTTGTCTTTTCAGCTGTGACGCATCACTAAAATATTTATTATTATAAAAAATACATCTGCCTTGTCAGTGGATGCTCTGTGCTCTGCCTACACACAGACAAGTTTTACAACCCACATGTCTGGATGTTTCCAGAGAAAACATAACGGTTGGGGTGTTCTCATACACAAGGATTTGTAAAGCATGTGCCATTTCTGAGGTCCAGAGCTGGATTCTACAGTCACAGAAAACAATCTCACTTCAGTGGATCTCAACAGGGCAGGCAGCAGCTAAGAATATGCTCCACAAGGTGTTTTATTGGAAAGGGGGCTGGATGTGCCAAACATGCACTGCTGCTCATGTCAAAGGAGCCTGTGCAGGAGAAGTTCCCAGAGGAAACGGAATCTGTTAAGCATGAAGGTTTTGCGGCAATTCCTAAATCAGCCAATGCAACTTTTTGCACTAAAAGGCCATGAATAACCAACATTTTTTAATTCTGTTTTTTATTAATCCACCTACAGTGGTACCTCGGTTTAAGAACAGTCCAATTTAAGAACAATTCGGTTTACGAACTCCGCAAAACAGGAAATAGTGTCGCAGTTTGTGAACTTTACCTCGTTCTAAGAACGGAATCCAAACGGTGGAAGGGCACCGGCGGCAGGAGGCCTCATTAAGGAAAATGCACCTCAGTTTAAGAACGGTTTTGGTTTAAGAACGGACTTCCGGAACGGATTAAGTTCATAAACCGAGGTATCATAGAATCATAGAATTGGAAGAGACCACAAGGGCCATCGAGTCCAACCCCCTGCCAAGCAGGAAACACCATCAGAGCACTCCTGACATATGGTTGTCAAGCCTCTGCTTAAAGACCTCCAAAGAAGGAGACTCCACCACACTCCTTGGCAGCAAATTCCACTGTCAAATAGCTCTTACTGTCAGGAAGTTCTTCCTAATGTTTAGGTGGAATCTTCTTTCTTGTAGTTTGGATCCATTGCTCCGTGTCTGCTTCTCTGGAGCAGCAGAAAACAACCTTTCTCCCTCCTCTATGTGACATCCTTTTATATATTTGAACATGGCTATCATATCACCCCTTAACCCCCTCCTTTAGATTCATATGCATTGCAGTTGTACATGCAACACCCTGAAGTGGAAAATTTAGGGAAATCTGTTGAAAAGCAGTATTGTGAAATTTGCAGCCCAGGGTTTGGGGACAGACAATATTTGCCTTGCAAAGATTATGCATTTCGCAATCCCTTCCATCAGAACGAAGTGAACTGCATAAGGCCTGTAAGGTGTTGTCTCTTGGCTTATTCAGACGATGGAACACGGAGGCCATGTAGCTCAGTTCTGCCCACACTGACTGGAAACGGCTCTTTCAGAAAGGAGTCTCTCCCAGCCAGACCAGGAGAACCTGAACCTGAGACCTTCTGCATGCAAAGCAGCTGCACTGCCTGCGAATCACTACTTTGGTGCTGCTTTTGCAGAGTACAAGACTAAGGCAAGACCACAACACATCGAGGTCTAACACAACAACACCAGAAAGGTCCACTGATGAGTGAACTTCTTTTTCTGACTGTAAGCTGACGTAAGAGCCCTGAGGCCTGGATCAGGCCAAGGGCCCATCTGGTCCAGTATCCTCACCGTGGCCGCCAAGACACCTTAGTGGGAAACCAGCAAGCAGGATTTGAGTGCAAGAGCAATCCTCTCCCCTCCTGTGGTTTTCAGCTGCTGGCATTCAGAAGCATCGCTGCCTCTGTCCATGGAGCAGCCATTGGTAGCCTTCTCCATAAAAATCTGTCTTATCTTTAAAAGTCATCCAAATTGGGGGCTGTCACTGCCTCCTGCAGTTTTAACTATGTGCCACATAAAGAAATACTTTTTTCTCTGCCCTGAATCTTCCAACATTCAGCTTCATCAGAAGTCCCTGAGTTCTAGCGTTAGTTGTTTTAAATTATTTATGAATGTTGTTTTTAGCTCTTGGGTGAATTCTCCCTTAGGACTGGACTAGAACATCATTCAAGAAGGATATCTTCTTTCTAGTCATCAGGTAACCAGGGGCTGAAACTGCAAGACCTGGAGAAGCACTGAATTTCTGAATGGACTGGTGCTGGACCACACTCATCACCCTGGAAAACCTCCCCACCTTTCCTTTCTCTTAATTCAGCACGTATAGCTAAGCATGCCTGGACTTAATTCCTCCCATTACTAGTTCTGAAGGCAGTATGAAGAAACAGCGAAATCACAAGGTTGTGCTTTTCAGGCTATATTTTGGCTCAGCCATAACCAAAGAACCGTGGAGGGGCAAAATATACAGCCCCCCTTTCCTGGTGAAAGAGAGCCCACTTGTGATGAAGCTCACATGATGCTTGAAGGCAGGGGAGGAGTCAGATGGAGGGCCAATATATTTTGCATGACCCAAAAAATTATCAAAGACATGAACAGATCACCAGAAAGCCATCCCACCAAAATAGTTTGACTACCCAAGAAACAGCCACCACTGCTGAAAGGCTGCCTCTTATGACAAAGTGGATGCCATCAGCAACCTGCTTCAAATTTCAGCACCAGGATGGGATTTTGGTTGAAGAGGGGAAGGGACGAGTGCTTGGAAATGTCCAAGTGTAAATTTTTCATTAGCTTGCGGCAGCTGAATCCGGTGTGAGCCTCTTCCCTCATTAACCCAATTCGGCTTCTCTCTCCTGCCGACTGCCACCTACCACTCGCTCGCATTTCACACACAAAGAGCTGTCTCTGGAAAGGCGGTCGCAGCAGTGGGAACTGCTGAGGCGGGCGAGCGGCAGTGGGAACTTTGCAGGGGTGGGGGGGGGGGTAAGGGACCTGTCTGTCACAGCACCAGCCCTCAGCTCTCTACATGACTGCTGGGGCTCCTGCCTCCCTAATCTTTTCACCAAGTTCCCATGCAGATGGCTTGCTGATCTCCTTCTAATGTTTAGTTTAACATGTCTCCGGTTAGCGCCAGCATATGACAGTGCTGACAGCCGTGGCTGTTCCTTTTTAAATATCATGTCAGGATCACGGCGCAATAAAGCCGAAGACGCGCTCCACGGCGCTGCCTACCATTAGGAGAGTTGCTGCTTCGGTTTTAATGAGGACAATCTGCATTTCGGGGGCTTTCCCTCCCCCCTACCAATGTGTCAGGATGCCTGGACAAATCAGCAGCACATCACGTTGGCCAAAAACCAAGTGCTGACAAATGTAGATATTTCAAATTTAATTGACACCTAAACGTACTTAAGACAGATAAAGGAAAGGAAACAAAAGAAGGGGAGGGAATTGAGGGGGGAAGTGGCTGAGCCATGGGGACGGCCATCACATGGCAGGAACCCTGTCGCCAGGTTGAGATGGGGAAGGAGACAGGCTTCATTCGGAGTGCGGAGCTTTGCAGGCTTAGGACAAAAGGCAGGTCCTGGAAGGCCTTGGTCAGTTCTGTTTCAAAAGTCTCTTGTTTCAAAGAGAAGAAGAAGAAGAGTTTGGATTTGATATCCCGCCTTTCACTCCCTTTAAGGAGTCTCAAAGCGGCTCACATTCTACTCTCCCTTCCTCCCCCACAACAAACACTCTGTGAGGTGAGTGGGGCTGAGAGACTTCAGAGAAGTGTGACTGGCCCAAGCTCACCCAGCAGCTGTAGGTGGAGGAGCGGGGAAGCGAACCCGGTTCCCCAGATTACGAGACTACTGCTCTTAACCACTACACCACACTGGCTCTCACCCTAGTCTGACACAAGCCAGGGCAAAGGTCTGTTTGGACACAGCAGTCTCTGATTCCTAAGAGCACAGGTTCTGGTGCAGGAGCACAGCGGGGTGGCATGTGTTGACAGCACCCAGGGTCAGGCAAGGATTGGGCTCCCCAACCTCACTGTGGGTGCTGCCCAGTAGGCAACAGGTGCACTTTGCTCACTGCCCCCGCCCCCCGGGATGGCTGCTCCTCATGGAGTTTGCGTAGGCACTCTCAGTTCAGCAAGCTATTGCTTGGCGTGGCCAGCACTCCTTGGCGGGCATGGCAGCGTCCTAGCAGTGCAGGAGCCACAGCTGCGCCAGGTCTTGGAGGAGGGCGGTAGAAAGCAGGCTGAGGCGCCAAGCCAGCCCTTCCCTTAGCTGCACAGCATGAGGTGGGGGGTGCCAGTGGGTCCCAGGAAAGCTGCTGGCTTTCTTTTCTGCCCTCCCGCTGAAGGACATGTACTCCACCAATGGGACACGCTGGGAGGGAGACCCCAGGGAAGGACCAGCGCAGGCTGGGGAAGTCCAGCTAGCAGGAGTTCTGCTCAGGGACAGGCGTCCCTTCACTGGCCACCAGGAGAAGGAGGCACCGCTGGAGCCCAACAGGCAGACAGTTCAGGCCAAAGTGAGAGGACAGGTGCAGAGAAGAAGAGGTGGCTCCTAAGCAGATGGCTCAAGCAAGTGAACAAAACCACATGCTAGGGGGGAAAGCACTCCGACCTTCAGAAATCAGTAGCTAATCCCTCCGGGGGGTGGAGAACACTGATCCTCAAATAGGCAAGGGGGAGGTTCAAGTCATGCAAAACTCATCCCGAGGAAACATTGGACAGAGAACCCTTTCTCCTAAGATAATCTCACGCCACTTGTGCGAAAGAAGAGCTTCTTGTGGCCCCAGCATAACATTCTTTCCTATCCCCAACACGGCTAGTTGTACTGAAAAGTCCTTTGGGACTGAGAAATATTATTAATTCAATTTATTATTTGCTTGCTATGCAAAAGAGTCTCTTACAAAATTGTAAGCACATAATGCATAACATAAAACTGGGAAGGGGGCAGAAACAAATGGGAGCAGCAGCTGGAAGGGCAGCCTGGGGGGGGGGCAGGGAAAAACTGCTGGAGACGAAGAGGTGTCCCATGGCAAAGCCGTCTCCGGGAAGCAACCCAGCCCCTTTCCGCTCGGGGATTCCTTAGCACCCCCTCAGGAAAGAAATGTGTGTGTACTGGATGGTGGGTGTTGTAACCTTGTTTTTTGTTAGTATATTTGCTGTTGTATTGTTTTGCTATGTTATTATAAAACGGTTTTGGTATTGTTTGTTTTCTTTGTTTTAAGATGCTTTGAACATGAATGAATGAATGAATGGCCTTTGCCGGAAAAGCAGCAGCAGAAGTTACCAAGTGTGGCCCTGGATCTGGAATTTGGGGCACATATTTGATATGAGCTGAGAATGTGAAGGTCTGTGGGAGCTCAAGCAGCCCTGGGCCCACACGGAGCCCCTGCCAGTTACGCTACTAATAACCTGTGGTTATTAGTTTGGAGGAACCTTTTCTGCCACCTTCTGCCAGTGTCCACCAAAGAACCAGCAAGAAGAGGAAGGTCTTCCTGGGCACCGAAGACTCTTCCAGTGTTTAAAGGGAAGCTAAACTAGCTGGGGTGACCAGCAGTGCTGACCTGACCTCTGTGGTGCTTTGCCAGTTCTGAACCGTTGGGCTCAAGAGCTGCCTGGGGAGAAGGGCTGTGAAGGGACTTCAGGAGGCACAATGAAGGAATCTGCCCTTTGTCACCAGGAGGAATGCCAATGCATGCCTCATGACTCAGTAGAGGAGAATGGGGAAAACAGCTTCCGTCAAGGCTAGTCCTTCCCACCTCCCCTTTGAAGAAAAAGTTGGGGAAAGAGAGGAGAAAGGGAGAGAAATAGGGATTCACGAGCTGCAACTTACAAACACATCTAAAACCTGGCCATGATCTGCCCCCAATTAGGGACTAGGCCTCTAATATTGGTGCTCCTGGGACTTGCAGCTTTTGAATGCTTTTAAGAATTACTTTATGTATGTACTAATTTTGTTGGTTTGTTGGGTGTGTGTTGTTTTTGCTTTAATGAACTGCCCTGAGTGGTTTTTAAGAGGCAAGACTAGATATTACAAAAAATAATAATAAGGAAAATAGACCTTAAGGGAGATGATCCCACCCTAGTCCCCCCTGGGGGAGAGCAGCGTTTTCTCCTGATGGCCCTCCTGAGAAGGCCTCAGTCACCAGGAAGGGGGCCGTGGGGAGGGCACTTTGTTTGCCACACGACTCCCTCAGGGCTGCCTTGTTTGTTTTAACACCAAGTGGCTGGTGGCAGCCTTCTGTTTTCACAGGCGGAGGTGGTGGAGAAGCAGCAGCAGTGAGGAGAGCCCCCAGGAAGCCCGCGTAGCACTTGAGGCAAGGAACTTGGAAGCACACTTACATGTTGCTTCCACTAGATTTACAGGCAGCAAAGGGGTAGACAGGGTGATTTACAACAGTGAGATTTTGGGAACTGCTTGGACCTTGGCGCTGAAACATTTACACCTTCAGTGTGGGCACAGCTCATTAACATTGCCACAAACTCCCCGTGATAATTTATCCACCCATTTCTCAGGACTCTCTTGAGAATCAGACGCTAAATACATTTACAGGTGAAACTCGAAAAATTAGAATATCGTGGGAAAGTTCCTTTCTTTCACTAATTTCAAAGGTGAAACTACTATATGAAATAGACTCATGACATGCTAAGCTAGATATGTCAAGCCTTGATTTGTTCTACAGGTGAAACTTGAAAAATTAGAATATCATGGAAAAGTTCATTTATTTCCGTAATCCATCTTGAAAGGTGAAACTGATATATGAGATCGACTTGTGACATGCAAAGCGAGATACGTCAAGCCTTGATTTGTTATCATTGCGATGATCATGGCGTACAGCTGGTGAAAACCCCAAATTAACAATCTCAGAAAATTAGAATATTCAAGGAAATCGGCAAAACAAGGGTTGCAAATTGAGCAAGATTGGACCTCTGAGAAGTAGAAGCACATCTCGCTTTGCATGTCATGAGTCGATCTCATATATGAGTTTCACCTTTTAAGTTGAATTACTGAAATAAATCAACTTTTCCACGATATTCTAATTTTTTGAGTTTCACCTGTAATAGCAACAGGCAATCGGATGACATTAAATATCTGAGAGCCATAGGATTTACCCTCAGGATGGGATAAACAGACTCTTCTCTGGAGCCCATTTTCTGGCAAGTGATGGTGGAAGGGAAGGTCAGACACAACAGTCTTCCTTGTGCCTATATTTATCTAAAAATCTTAATTCTCTCTGATGCTTTCGCATAACCCAAAAGGTTATTCAAATTTTGTTATATTTAAATGGTTCATCTCTAGGAAATGCTGCTTTTCCTTGCTGGAAAGCAGACCGATTTCCTTAACTGTTTCTAAAACACAATTAGCTCCTCCTTTGGCTTCTGACTGTACATGGGGATGGCAGTGAAGAGAAGCCACAGGGATCACTGGGTTTTGCTCCATGATTTGCAAAACACACTTTTAACAAAGATTCCCAAGCAAAGCTGCTTTGTGCAGCTGTTCACGTTTCATACCTTGAACAAATCCAGCCATCCTTAATGACTGTGGGTCCTTGGCTCTCTTCCACAAGAGGGCGATCACGTTCCACTGACGGGAGGCTCCTGCCCAGGTTCAAAGGCAGGTGACTGTTTTCCACTGAACAATCGAGAATACCTCCTCCTCCCACCCATCCTGGGCCCAAAGACCCTCAGCAAAGTTAAGCTGCTTGCCTCTTCGCAGAAATCAAGCATATTTCTTAGAACTTCAGAGGCTTTGGCGCTAGGCTGACGTTTGCAGAATGTTCTCAACTTTATTGCACTAGTGGCAGAAATAGAAGGATAGGAGGAATATATCCCCCCACGACAACCGCTCCCCCCCACACTTCAGACAAGAGGAATGCAGAGGCACAGCTACTCACTGGTCTGGGCTGGATACGGAAGTCCTCTGGCCATCAGTGGCAACGTTGCTTTTGGGCCTCCTGGCCACCTGGGGTCTGGGGGGCCGAACCTATGTGACAGGAGAGTGGAGACATTTTCAGCAGTTCTAACAAGCTACACAAATTCATATGGAACCTACAAAAATCAATCCCTTCCTTTTCAACATGGATCCCATATCAACATGCCTGCAAATGACAACGAGACCCTTTGCGTACAATTTCATCAGCAAGATGTCCAACCCTGGAAGATCAGAAGATGGTGGGTGGACAGACAGAATAACCAAAGGAATTTTTATTTTTTTGAGGGACACAAGTAGCCAGCACACCTGTGTCCTGGGGGAAGACACAGGTCAAGGAGGGGGCACTTGGTCTGCTGTGGCCATGAGGCAGGGAGAGAAAAAGCAGCAGGTGGGTTTGTGAAATTTGGGGCATGAACTCCCAAAGTGAAACTTCAGGACCCAGGTGTAAGTCAGAGTTGGAAAGAAGCACTTCAAATTCCTAAATGCCAGAATCTATTTCGGGGAGCCCCCTTTGAAACGGGCTGGGTGCGAGGCGTGTGCAAGAATGGGGGGAAGGGCAACACTCTTCACCATCCAGGGACTTATCCAGCCTGGTGCACAGTAACGGAGAGCTCCAGAGTCTGGCACCAAACAGTCTTCAGGGTGTACATCTGTCTGCAATAAATCCACACCCCAATCCTAAGCCCCTTTATATGGAATAACCCTGATTCTAGTATTGTTTACTTACAATCGTGTAAACCAGCTTAGAACCACAGCCTTAGTTTTACCATAAAATAAAAATAAAAATTGAGCATCCACACAATAATGGCTTCTGAGGGAAGTGCCTCACAGGTTGAAAAACTGCACTGAGTAGAGAGCACAGACTGTCCTATTAATGGATGAGGTGCTTTGGGTGTCTTTCAGTGGTTTTAATGGAGTGTGTTGCCAGGAGCACAGATTCCAGGAAAGCACCACACTCTCCTGTAGTTAAGCTAAGAGCGTAACAAGAAAGGGAGAACATAGGAAGAGCCTTCTGGATAAGGTCCATCTGGTCCAGCCTCCTGGTCTCCCAGGGACCAACCACATGCCCAGTCGGAAGTCCACAAGCAAGACATGGCAACAAGAGCACTCTCCACACTTGCGATTCCCAGCCACTGGCAGCCATAGCTTTGCTGCCTCCAATAGTGGAGACAGAACAGTGAACTAAGGAATTTGAAACTTATCTCCCAGGCAGGTTGTCAAAAGCAACATCAACACTGCAACATACTCACTTCGCTTAGTACCTCACAAACAGAGAGGCCAGGAATGAGCCTTCAATGGGCGGAGGTCTCATCATGCATACAGCTTGCACAAGACAGGCCCACAAGCAAACACGGAGCAGAACTGTGCTCTGCGCATCACTGGCTACAAAGGTGGGCCATTTCCAAGAGTCTCCAAGGGAAGCCCCCAGCCTACTTAACCTCACTTTAAGCAGCTAGCCCTAACAATGATTTACCATATTTTTTGCTCTATAAGGCTCACTTTTTCCCTCCTAAAAAGTAAGGGGAAATGTGTGTGCATCTTATGGAGCGAATGCAGGCTGTGCAGCTATCCCAGAATCCAGAACTGCAAGAGGGATTGCTGCTTTCACTGCGCAGCGATCCCTCTTGCTGTTCTGGCTTCTGAGATTCAGAATATTTTTTTTTTCTTGTTTTCCTCCTCCAAAAACTAGGTGCGTCTTATGGTCTGGTGCGTCTTATAGAGCGAAAAATACGGTAATTTATTATTTATATGGCACCCATCTGACAGGGTGGCCCCAGCCACTTTGGGAGGCCTCGAGCATAAACGATAACATAATAAAGCACCATACACTAAAATCTTCCCTAAACAGGGCTGCCTTCAGATGTCTTCTAAAAGTTGTTTATTTCCTTGACATCTGATGGGAGGACGTTCCACAGGGCGGGTGCCACCACCGAGAAGGCCCTCTGCCTGGTTCCCTGTAATTTGGCTTCTCGCAGGGAGGGAACTGCCAGAAGGCCCTCGGCGCTGGACCTCAGTGTCCGGGCAGAATGATGGGGGTGGAGACGCTCCTTCAGGTATACTGGACTGAGGCCATTTAGGGCTTTAAAGGTCAGCAGCAACATTGAATTGCGCTCAGAAATGTACTTGGATGTTGTCCTTCGACTGGCAGGTGAAGAGATGTTCTTGGGCCAACAGCCTTTGGGGAACTGACTGTTTTTAATGAAAGGGCTGGTGCCATGCTGTTTTTATTTTAACCATTTGTACGTTTCAAACATATTTTATATATTTATATAGGTTTAATTCTATCAATGCTTCATTGTTTTTTAATGATTTTTCTGCCTAAGTTTTTAACGTCACAGGAAGTCTTTCGTATGAATGTACCTTAAAAGAAAGGGCTTCCCATGGCCAAAACTGGCCTATGTCAATCTTTTCTTCTTCTTTTTTATTGATTTATTATGCAAATAAAGACAAAGAAAGAAAAGAAAAAGAAAAGAAAAAAACACACACACATGCACACACACACCCTACATACATACAGACAAAAACAAAACAGGTACAAAAATAAATAAGCAACGAAAATGGAACAAATTCAAAGAATATAAACAGTAAAGTAAATAACTAAGAAAGACACTCCAGGGAGTCGTTTCTCTGCTGAGGTGCTGGCTTTTCTGGGATGGGTTCCATCTGCTTATTTTTTGGTTTTGGTTTTGACTTCTGTCAGTCACTCAGCAGCTGATTTCCTGTGGCTAAGACAGTTTCTCTGTATTTCATTATATTCCTCATCTTGGTATGAGGAGTCATATTCTCACTTACTGGTTTATTCTAAACACAGCCAAATCCTGGTTGTTGAACCTTGATTCGATAAATAAGTATTTAGGCATTTCCATTCCTTCTGGATAGTTTTTAAAAACTTATTCCTTAAGGCTTCGGTTAGCTTAGCAAGTTCCAAGTACTCACTTAACTTTTGTAGCCATTCTTCTTTAGTTGGTATATAATTACCCTTCCAATTTTTGCTATTAATACCATAGCCGCCGTTATTGCATAGAAAAATGGTCTTATTTTTTCTTTTGGAATTCTTCTATTTATTATCCCAAGAAGGAATGGCTTTTTATGAAATGTAATTTTTAATCATAGATCGTGTCCCAGAATTTTTTTATTTCTGGGCACAACCACCACATATGAAAAAAGGTTCCCAGTTGCGATTTGCATTTCCAACACCTATTGTTGTGGTTTTCATTATTTTTATATAATTTGACAGGAGTAAGATACCACCTATACTTCATTTTCATCCAATTTTCGCTTATTTGGTAGCATGCTGTAAATTTTTGGTTTTTCTTCCATACCTTCTTCCACATCTCTAGTTCTATCGAGGGTCCTACATCCTGTTCCCACTTATTCATTACATCTTTTATCTCTTTATGCTTTAAATCCCAATTCAAAAGCAACCTGTGTATTTTGTATAGGGTTTTCTTATTATTTTGCAGCAGATCTTTCTCTAAAATAGAGGTTTTATTCTCAAAGCCATTCAGTTTTTTATCTCTTTGGAAAACAGCATTAAACTGGTGATGTTCTAGTCATGTTATACTTATTTTCTTTAGCTCTTCATATTTTTTGAATTTATAGAGAAATTATTTAATTCCATTACTAGGTCTTTATAGGTTGGCCAATTATCACCCATATTTTTCTTGTGGATCGTTGTTGCTTCAGTCGGCGATAATCACCATGGAATTCTTGGTTCTAATATTAATTTATATATCTACCGGATGGCATATAAACTTTTCCTCGCTATATGTGATCTCTATGTGATCTTACTCTATCACAGCCCAGGTATCCATGCCATCCAAAAATATTGTCCCCAAAATATATTTTCTTCTTCTGTTTTTAACGACTTGTCTACCAGCCTTCATCTGAAGATCCCAGGGTGGTTCACAACATAAAAATACAAAATGAGAACACAATCACAAGGCTTTTTGTAAAAGAAACAGCATTTTTGTGCTTTCCAGGGTTTTTGTCTTCAGAATAAATATTGTTTGTTTATTTATTTATCTTTGACAATTTATATATCACTTAATCACAAATGTCTCTAAGCAGTGTACAAAAAACTCAATAAAGTGAAAATGAAAATAAATTAAAATTATAAAATCAGAATTCAGTAAAAATGCCTGCTGGAATAATAAAAAATAATTGGGACGTTCAGCAGGGAGGGGGCCTGCCTGACCTCAACTGAAAGGGCGTTCCATGTAGCAGAATGCTCGGCTCCAGGTGGATATGGAGAATCTGAGCCACAGGGGACAACAGAACAGTGATTTCCCCAAAGACCTTGGTGATTGGGCAGGGATATAAAGGACCAGGTGGCTCCTGAGAAACCCGTCCCAAATCTGTTAAGGGTCTTGTAAACTGGCACAAGAACCTTGAAACAGGTCTGGCAGTGCACGGGCAACCAGTGCATGCTTTTGAGCACCCCCGTTACGTGCTGGGGATAGTCTGTCCCCATCAATAATCTATCCGTAGACCAAGCCCAAGGCTGGCCCCACAGAGAGGGCATTGCAACTCTCAAGCCCTGAGGTCACCAATGCATGAATGAATGTGAGCATGTCATCCCAGCCCAAGAATAGCTGCAGTTGGCATACCAGCTCTAGCTGGCAAAAGGCACTTTAAGTGGTTAGAAGCTACTTGAGCCTCCTGCGACAAAGATGGATCCAGGAGAACCCCAAGCAGTGGACCTGTTTTCTCATAGGGAGTGTAACCCCTTCCAGAGAAGTCTACTGGTCAATCTCCACAATGGAATAGGCTTTGGGGGACAAGCAAAGTGCTGCTTTATGAAAGACAAAAAGTGGTTTCTCTCTCCCCCTCTCTGCTATGGCGAGGGACTCAATGCCAGATGCTTCTGACCAAAGGAGTCGTGGCTGACCTGCCCTCCCTGAAGCCCTGGTTTGCACAGCAGGAAATGGCCCTGCCAGCATGCAGCTCAGCATGGATTCAGCATTTTGCATTTGAAATTTGCTATCAAAGCAATGGCATGAGGGCAGCAGCACTGGGGGAGCCGGGAGGACCCCAGAGAGGTCCTGAATGCCACTGCCCCATGGGAAGGAGGGAGGACCAGATGCTAGAGGCCTCAGAGACTGGCCTGCACACAAGGCTGATTCTCGCTTTGCAATCAAGACGGCTTAAGGCGGCGAATTCATGGCAGGAATAGAAGGATTAAGTTTGCGGCAACTTCGAGTGAACTTGCAAGGCGGAGAAACATGGGGGAAAAGAACAACAGAGCTAATTAGAGGAGCTGAGCTGTCAGAGCGCGGCTGCATGGCTCAGCGCCAGCAAACAAAAGGAATGGCTTGGCAATCAGCAGGATCGATGGAGGAGACTGCTTCATTAGGGATGATAAAACACAGAGAGAAGGAAAGGCAAGAGAGAGAGAAAGAAGGAGCAAGGGGGGGGGGGAGAAAGAGGGAGAGGGAAAACTGTTTAATTAAGCCTAAAGCTGGCTTGTCACTGTGCGGCGAACACTTTCACCTTAGGGGCAGCCCTCTCGGGGTGGGGAACGCAGCCCGTTCTTGCCAGCAAAGGCAGCTCCACAGCGCCAGGGGAGGGATGCTAAAGAGGATTGTGTTGGATCCTGAGAGGACTATTATGGGGGAGAGGGGTTGGGAGAAGGGCCAAATCACAGCAGGATTTCAGACGCTACCAAAGAACAGGGTTAAATGCGCACTGAGTGCAAAAGTGCCATGCGCCTGTGCAACAATGTGGAGGGCAAAGGCCAATCATGTGAGGGCTGAATGGGCAGTTTACAGGAATTTCTGCCTACCTGGGGACATCAGCTGACCTTTATGACACATGAGGAATCTGCCTTCCTTGAGCAACTCTCTCTCTCTCTCTCTCACTCACTCTCTCTCTCTCTCTCTCTCTCTCTCTCTCTCTCTCACACACACACACACACACACACACAGAGGTTCTTAGGGAAAGAGTACTGGAGGCGTAAAATGGATCAGGGTTCTGGAACCAGGTTTTTATTCTAAGAGTTGCTGAAGGGAAGAAAGAAAAGGAAGGTGTGGTTTGTTGGTCAGCCCTTAGGAACTGAAGGATGAGGTATTTCGAGGCAGCAGACAGCGGGCTTCCCTCATGATGTTTTGGACCAATAACTCCTATCTGCCCCGGCCACAGAAGCCATGATGCAGCTGGCGGGCACCAGGCTAGTAAAGGCTGCCCCACGTGGATTCTGTGCAGATGTCACTTCCTGAACCCAGCTGCCATGAAGCGCTCCAAGCAACAGAGAATCTGGATAGGAGCGTTGCAGGGTGGATGAGAAGCAGCACACAGCACTAGGTTTGTCCTCCACAAACCTCCATAATGCCGCAAATGGGATCTGGCTACTGCCACAGCTCGATTAGGTTACTGCAATGTGCTCTCTGCATTTGGAAACTTCAGCTGGGGCAGAACAAAGCTTTCCTACCAGTCCAGTTCACAGTGCTGGCATTGAGCTTGAAAGCCTAAAACCAACAGTGGGGAACCTGTGACCCTCCAAATGGTAAAGGTAAAGGTAAAGGTACCCCTGCCCGTACGGGCCAGTCTTGACAGACTCTGGGGTTGTGCGCCCATCTCACTTAAGAGGCCAGGGGCCAGCGCTGTCCGGAGACACTTCCGGGTCACATGGCCAGTGTGACATCGCTGCTCTGGCGAGCCAGAGCTGCACACGGAAACGCCGTTTACCTTCCCGCTGGTAAGCGGTCCCTATTTATCTACTTGCACCCGGAGGTGCTTTCGAACTGCTAGGTTGGCAGGCGCTGGGACCGAGCAGCGGGAGCGCACCCCGCAGCAGGGATTCGAACCGCCGACCTTTCGATCAGCAAGTCCTAGGCGCTGAGGCTTTAACCCACAGCGCCACCTGTGTCGCATCCTCCAAATGGTATTGGACTCCAATTCTCATCAGCCCCAGGCATGGTCAGCAGTCAGGGATAATGGGTATTGTTGGAAGACAGTATCTGGAAGACCACAGGCTGGCAAGCCTGGGTATAGAAACATATGATTTATTCAAAGGGAGGGATCCCTGACACATTTCTAGCAAATGATCTTCACCGGGGAGAATGTGACTTTTTAAAACACATGCACGGAAATGGAGAGACTTTGCAGACTGTTTTCAAAGCAGATGTCACTGTGAGCTTGGGCCTGAGATCCTGGGACTACTTTTTGCAGAGAGGAGTCCTGAGAGTAGCAACATGATCTGAGAGACTCTGACTGCATGAAACCATCTGTGAAGCTCCCAAGAATCACTTGGGAGCATCAACAGTTTTCCTCCAAGTTGGTTTTGTGTAACCAAAGTCTCCCAAGTTGTGAGAAATTGGAATGCTGTGCAGGGATGTCCCTTCCGACATGTCCTGCGATAAAGCTTCCCATCTAGGAACAACCAGCTATTATGTCACCTTCTGCGGTTAACTCCCAGCCCTCTAATCCACCATGTTTGGCACACAGACGGGTGATAATATCTCAGAGGAGAACTAAGGCATTGCAGCTGAGAGATCAAACACCCTTGGCAAAATGGACTTTGATGTCAAGACCAGCCAGCTTGGAGCAAGGTTGCTCAGCAGTATTTTGTCTGTGTAAACTCTTGCTGCAAGGGCCTGCTGGGAGGAGAACAAGGGGAACATGACCCAAAGCTTTTAGCTATAGGGTGATAAAACACAGAAAGTTTATTTCCTAGGTAATGAATCTCAACAAATCCTCAAGGGTCTTCAGCATCAAGGGCTCTGAACAACAGAGGCAGAAGCAATCAGCACCACCTTTGACACATGTAGGAAGGGAAATTATCAATGCATAAATCCATAACAATGACGTGCTGAGCTGAACACCCACTGCAAAGACATGCGCGACCGGAACTAAACTCAGAAAACATGCACTGGAAGTTTAGAGCAAATGGCACACCCGACCTGGCTGCCAACCAACAGGAGCAGGAATCTGAAGCAGCAACAGCAGCAAAATTCCCTTATTCAGTTTTAGCAAGACAGTTTGGAAACTTGCCCTTGGTTTCTTTGATCTCACTTTCATGGAAGAAATTGGATTAAAGAAAACAGGGTTCTCTGGTAAAATGAGGGCTACCAGGTCAAAAATCCAAAGACTACAAGGAGAGCAGCCTGAATGACACCAACTGTGGTGCAGGGATTTTGGGGTGGGCAGTCAAGGTGTGTTTTTCACAGCAGGAGCAATGGCGTCATCTGCTGGAATGGCGTTTGTCAGCGCCAGGGAGCCTGGGGGGCAGATCTTGCCCAACACAGGATCCTTTTTAGCTTACTAAACTTCACTGCTGACCAGGGATGTGGCCTCACCAAACCCAAGTCCAACATGCTAACCACTCTTCCACACAAGGCACCAACCTCCTTCTTTGGGCAAGGAGAAAGAGTCCTAGAATCAATGCCACATCTTCGCAGGTATCTGGCAATGAGGACATATGAAGGAGAATGAAATGCTGCTAAAAGGGGACCAGCATTCCCTTAATGCAGATCCTGTGCCGAATGACAGTACACTGCAAGGTCCTCTGCTTGAAAAGCTACTTGTTTCCAGTTATATGCTGATTACTGAAAGGAAAAATTAACCTCATCTTCATTTAGCATTTCTGTGATTCTGTGACTGCTTTTGTTTTCTTCCAGAACACATGGAGGGCACAGATCCAGAGTGCTGAGGATGTTTGCAAACCTAGGGTCCAAATTTAGAGGCCGATGCAAGTCTTCAAAAGCTCACTAGCTAAAACTGCATGCGGAGCCTAGAGGAACTGAAAGTGAGAGAAAGGTGTCACCAGAGCAGCAGAGACCCTGCTGAAGACAAGCGGAGCAAAAGGAAGACCTTTAGACTTAAGTCTACCAACGAAAGGGCAGCGGTTCCCTTTTGGGCTTGGCAAGGCCCACTAAGCAGGATTTAGTAAGGCTATGGAGAGCGCAGGGTTAAAGGTGGCAGCAGAAAGGAAGAACGGCCAGCTACTCGGCCAGCTACTCACGGGCCTGGAGGAGCGGTGGATCTTGGGAGGAGGTGGTCTTGCTGGTCGGGTGCTTAGCTGTGGCACCAAAGCGGAAACTTCAGTCATCAGCAAATACAATGCACACTGGACATTGCTGCATGCTAAATACGCAGTGCCTTAAGGCCTCCTTGAGATGCGCCCCCAAAGCTTTTCGCAGCTGACAGGTCTAACACCCCTACAGGGCAGGTGCGAGTAAATGGGGTGGGGAACCATCTCTAGTCCTTGCTCAGAGGCAGTCTACCTGAATACCAGCTGTTTGGAGGGGTGAGGAGAGAGGCATCAGGGGAGGGGTGTTGCCCTTCTGCCCTGCTTGCTTCTCAGAGGAGGCATCCAGTTGGACACTGTAGGAAGAAGGGCGCTAGACCGGACTGACTTTCGGTCTGACCCAGTACAGCTGCTCTTACATTCTGGGAAAACCATGCATTATATGATATCTTTTAAGATTTATAACACATACACAGGCCAAAATATAGCACTGCAGTCACTGTGAACGTCATTTAGAAGCGTGGTGCTTTTGCAACCCTTGAAATGTGGAGAATCTGGCTGCGTCTTGCCCAGCCTGGTGCCATCCAGCTTTGTTTAGCTACAACTTCCATCAGCCCCAATTGCAGTCCAAAACAGCTGGAGGGCACCAGGCTGGGGAAACCAGCTCTATAAAGGAGCAGAAAGACTAAAACCTTCACTGCACCCCTGTGCTCTGCTCCATGCAGGGGTCTGCAGAACGGTTAGCAAAACCAAAAACGCTGTACTCCAAGGAAAGCTGGTGAGATTTTCTCCCCCCCCCCTTGTCATGAGGAAATGCAAAGAGCTGCACATGGCAGCCCCTGTGGAATCCTGCAGTGCCCAGACACTCTCCAGCCTCTATGAAAAGTTAAGGGCTAGAAGCTTGCTTTTTTAAATTATGAAAGAAGACCAGAGATCCTCTGGGCATAGACCGCGATACTCAGCACCAAACTCCCATTTGCACAGTGCAACTGCGTGGAATGTTTCCCCCTCCTGCCCACATGTAGGACTGGCCACAGGGGACGCATCTCATTCTCCCCGCATTTGAAACATCGTAGTCACGGCCACGGCTGGAATGGAGGTGGCCTGTGAGGAAGGTCCCCGTTTTTCTGGCAAGGCAAGTAACAAGGGGGAGCAGAAGGAAGGTGAGCGAGCGAGTCCGCCCACCCGCCCACGCACTCCCACAGTGCTTTCTCTTTTCAAGTTCAGGAGCCCCCCCCCCCCGTCATACTGCAAACACATATTCAAAGGACGTGAAAATTATATTTACTAAAACCAGCATCCGATTTGCAGTTAATTTGTTGATGCAGCAAAACACATTGTTTCCAAAAGGTCAGAAGTGGAAGCTGTGGTGGAACATCAGCCTAATTACCTGTGCTACATAGATGAGGCTGTGGATGTCCACGCTGGTGCTGCTGAAGGCAGCTAAATTACTGTCACAGGCCTCTTGTCAAAGGAACAGGCAGTGGGGTCTCTGGAAGGGAGGTGGGGCAGAATGCTTCCCGGCTCTCCGGATGGCTGCCGCGATGCACTCTGCATGCGCCCGCTGCGAGGGCATTGGGCAGGAGCCTTGGCCTGAGCCCAGAGATGGTGATGGTGTGGATTTCACACCACTTCTCCAGGTCTGAAGACACTGCCTTTGATCTCGAAAAGTCCCAGATAGGATGTTGGCTTCCTACCCTCCTTTCTTGTAAAAAGAAGAGCTCGCCTGGGGTCCCAGAAAGAATGCTGGGACTCCAACTCTCATCAGCCCCAGACAGCGTCCTCAACAGGAGCTGGAGTCCAGAAACATCTGGAGAGCCACATGTTCCTCATCACTACCCTGTATCAGCAAAGGACAACCCCCTGCCACCATGTTACCATATTTGTAACCTGCACAATAGACAAGAAACACAGCAGAGTGCTCTGAGCTCTCCTGAAGTGATGGGCGGGGGTCTTCTCCAGGCAGCTCCTGCTTTATTCACTGCTACCAGTGAATAAATCTAAGGAAGTCAGATTACCCTCAACCAGAGGCAGGGCCTTTTCAACACTGGCCCAAGCCTGGTGGAATGCTCTGTCTCATGAGACCACAGCCCTGCGGGATCTGATTTCTTTCCGCAGGGCCTGTAAGACAGAGTTGTTCCGCCTGGCCTTTGGCTTGGAGTCAATTTAATTCCCTCCCCCTCTTTCTTTTTCCTTTCTCCTCCTGTGATGAGGCTGCGCTTTAATTGTTTTAACGTTTTAATGTTGTATTTTTATTATTGGTTGTTAGCCGCCCTGAGCCTGGCCTTGGCTGGGGAGGGCGGGCTATAAATAAAAATTATTATTATTATTACTATTATTATTATTATTATTATTATTATTATTATTATTATTATTATTATTATTACCAGCGGAGGGCTTCCGCCCGCCCATCAATGGCAACTTTGAGGACAATGGCTGGGGCTTCCTAGTGCAGAATAACAGTGACTAACAGGGTTTCATAAAATAATGTATAAACTGTGGAGAAAACAGACTGAGGTTGAATCCCAACAAGACAGAAGTACTGTTTCTGGGGGACGGGGGTGGGCAGTGGGAGGCATCTGCATGACAATATGGGAAACAGGATGTTGAACCAGTTAGGCCTTTCACCTAACTACAGGGAACCAGGCAGAGGGCCTTCTCGGTAGTGGCACCTGCCCTGTGGAACACCCTCCCATCAGATGTCAAGGAAATAAACAACTATCTGACTTTTAGAAGACATCTGAAGGCAGCTCTGTTTAGGGAAGTTTTTAATAACTGATGTTTTAATGTATTTTTAACCTTCTGTTGGAAGCTGCCCAGAGTGGCTGCAGAAATTATAAATAGTAATAATAATAATAATAATAATAATAATAATAATAATTATTATTATTATTATTATTATTATTATTATTATTATTATTATTCAGACCCAGCAGGGCTCTTTTTACGTTCTCAAAAGCAAATATTGAAAAACAATGGAAGGCAGCACATATCAATCAAGTTTTCAGCTGTCCACAGAATTCTTACTTCTTCACTTCTCTCAAGTGGAAACATCCTTTTTTGGATAACCTCATACTCCTTCCTATTTGAAATTTAAAAGTGGTGAAAAGATGAGAGGAAAGGCATCCTATTTTAGGTAATACAAGTATCACCAAAAGTTGTCATCCGTCAGGTAGTGATAAAAGCACACCTGCGCATGGTCCCAGCTGCACAGTTCAAAGCCAACAGCAAACATCTCCAAAGCAGATGGGCAAGACCTTCCCATCATAACCACAAACTGGATACCCCCACCTGAAAGGCATGGAAGAGTCTGGGTTTGTGACATATGTCAGATTCTGAACAAAGTCAAAGGCAAAACAGTGAATTGGCTGGATTCCAAGTCATGGCCGATGGGATATAAAAGCACACTACATGGATGCACTGCGCAGCCTTACTTCTGCCTCCCACAGATCCCCATATCCCCCGCCCCCCCAAGCCCAGCTTAGATCATGACCTCCTTGCTTACCAAGGCCCAGCAACCTCCTTTAGGAGGTCTTGCTATCGTGGTTGCAATTTACTTATTTATTTAGAATGTCAGTGCCTTTGGGGCAGTCTTACAGAATCAGACTGAAAGTCCAACTTTCCGGTGGTGGCCTCCCCAGACATGGAATGCTCTCCCCAGGGAAGTATGCCTGGCACCTTCACTGTACTCCCTTTCCAGCAACTTTTAGTGGCGTTGCACACATTATTATATGGTTTTATTTGCTGCTACTGAAATTTCATGTTGCTTTTTGCTGTTTTATTGATTGATGAAGAGTTAGTGAGCAGCATATAAATAATGAAAATAAGTAAATGTTGTTGTTCAGTCGTGTCCAACTCTTCGTGACCCCCTGGACCAGAGCACGCCAGGCACTCCTGTCATCCACTGCCTCCCGCAGTTTGGTCAAACTCATGCTGGTAGCTTTGAGAACACTGTCCAACCACCTCGTCCTCTGCCGTCCCCTTCTCCTTGTGCCCTCCATCTTTCCCAACATCAGGGTCTTTTCCAGGGAGTCTTCTCTTCTCATGAGGTGGCCAAAGTCTTGGAGCCTCGGCTTCAGGATCTGTCCTTCCAGTGAGCACTCAGGGCTGATTTCCTTCAGAATGGAGAGGTTGGATCTTCTTGCAGTCCATGGGACGCTCAAGAGTCTCCTCCAGCACCAGGATTCAAAAGCATCAATTCTTCGGCGATCAGCCTTCTTTATGGTCCAGTTCTCACTTCCATACATCACTACTGGGAAAACCATAGCTTTAACTATACGGACCTTAAGTAAATACTGATTACTTAATTAAAAGCACTGCTGTGCCTTCTGCTCCTTCAATATACACTGCTGCATAAGGTTAAGAGTTCTGGGCCAGGAGCTGGAAGAGACCGGGGTTCAAATCCCCCCCACTACCATGAAGGCCACCGGGTGACCCTGGGCAAGGGACTGCATATCTCAGCCTAGCCTACCTCACAGGGCTACTGTGGAGATTCAAAGAGGATGGGGGAAACTATGGGCACCACTTAGAGAAAAAGGTGGGATATAAATGCAACTAACAAACAAGCAAACTGCTTCCCAGACGCTTGTCTAGAGCATGAGCTCAATTCATTTTTGGCAGGGTGGGGGAGGGGACAAGAGGGGGAAATTGCTCAGAAAGTCTTTCCAAGTTCCTGAAGCGAGACAGTTGAAACGCCACCAAGAACCAGCAGACGTCCACAAGAAAGTCATTGTGGGCTCCCCTCAAAGACAAAAAAACAACAACAGAGAGGTCAGCTCCTCAAAACCTGGAACACATTCAGCCCAGCGTGCCCAGAAAACCTGTCCATCTCTGGCTTCAGCAGAGTTTAAAATCACACAGCTAATAGGTTAACAACTGTTTTTCTTCTGCTTCAAATGAAGAATATCAGGAAGCCGGGGGAATATTCGGCTTTCCAATTTGTACCGACTGCTCAGTGCTCCCTGCAATGTGTGTTTGACAGGGCTGACATTTTGTACTGCTGTGAGACGGGGGGAGTATGTGTGACATTTTTATTCATGGTGGCGTACGCCCTTGTAATGATCAGCCCCGGTCGATGTGCTTACTGCAGCAGCCCCCAAGCCCTCGGAGAACAAACAGGAGTCGAAGGTACCAGCAGTTCGGCTGCCTTGTTAGACACCGCCAGGATCCTAACGAAGAGCAAATGCTGGAAAATTTCACTGTCAAATCCTCAAGGACACTGTCAGCAGAGAGCTAACTGCATATATTTCTCATTTAAAACAAGGAAAATTCACCAATTGTGCATTAAGCAAAAGACAAAAAGCCACACCAGGTTTTTAAACTTCCTCGCCTTTTCTTCTTTTTAAAACTGGTCATTCTTGCAGCTTCTCATGGGGAGCTGCTGGTTGCCAGGCTCAATGCTGGAATACACGTCTACAAAACCCAAGGCAGACCAGCTGATTTAAGATGAATACCAACAGACATGAGCTTGATTATCTGGGGAGGAACAGAACAGTCTCTCCTCTCCTGCAGATGGAGTCATATATATAAAGCTATCATTCCGGAAACATGCCAGCTTGCTGAGCTCTTGGTTGTGTTAGCACAAGAGTATGGAAGTTCAGAGGGGTTTGGGCAGAGACCCATCAGCAAGCCAACCGTCTGCCCAATTTACTAGAGGCAGAAGATTGATGTGATGCTCACTGTTCCACTGTGTTATGCGTGTGTGCATAAGGAAAGCAACTTGGCTGGGGTCAAGTGAGCCTCACTCTACCACTCACTACTGGCCTCAATGACCAAGTTTTGCATTTTGCAAATGTATCTGGCTGTCCTTTCTTGTTTCCCTCCTCATTCCCCCAACCTCCCAATCTTCTCAAAGCAACAGGCTACCAGCTGAGAACTGCAGAGCAGCCTTCCCACAAGGAGGCAATAGCCTGCAGAGCTCTGTCCCTCCCCAGGCTGTACTTTCTTCAAGCGAGCGAACTGTTCAAGGGAAGAGGGATAAGCACCGCTTCCTGTACTCTCTGGAAGAGCAAGGCTTCCACTGAGAATCCAGGCACATCTTCCTTAGGCTTCCCAATGGGTCAGGCATGTCACAGGCATGGCTTAAGGCTGAAACAAGAGTGCGACTGATGGCAAAAACTTCTCCTCCCCCTCGTTTCTGTGGCAGAGTCTTGGTGGAGCTTCACAGGTTTGCACCAAACATGTCATGATGGGCTCCTCTTTAGCACATTCTGCAGCAAGATTTCACTTCCAGATGCATTTTTGCCACATAACTGGAGGGGTTCCTGTAGGGATTACATCCATTCTCTCCTGCTCACTGAGGGATAAAGACTGAGCAGCGTGCATGCGTACTATTACACTGGAGAAGGAAAACTGTTTGACAAACAGCTTCAAAAGTAGAAAAATATATATCTCAAAATGGAAACAGATGACTTTTTCCTCCCCTCAGCCAGTTATGACCCAGCTGCAGAGTGGCCCAGCTGTGAAACTGTTTCATGCTACATTCTGTACAGCATCCCTCTAGGGACACTTCCTGCAGTGGTCAAGAGACCAGGGTACGGAAGTCAGAGCCGCCAGCTAAAGGTTGCAAGTTGAGCAATAATGGAAATTAAGAACTGGTCTAGACACACGCAGCTCTTCCAGCTCCTTGATCTTGAACTCAAAGCTCCATAAACAGGCAAGAGAATGTTGCAGGTTTGGCTGCTTCAGATTTAACATGCTCAAAGGATTCTAAATACCACCAATTCCCTGCCTTGTCCCTTGGCCACATGGTGCAAAGCAACAGGAACTGCAGCTGTCCCCACTCCCAAAGAGAGCAAGGTTTCAAGCTCCGGAACTGAGCAAAGGCAGCAAACAGGGTTCTCTCCACACAGCCTGATGGCTGCAATTCTCAAGATAGGGGCTTAGCTAGCTTAGAATCAATAGAATTGTAGAGTTTGAAGAGGTAATGTAGCCTAACTCATGGAAATGCAGGAATCACAACTAAAGAATCTCGGGCAGATGGCCACCCAACCTCTGTTTCAAAACATCCGCCACCTTTTGAGGCATCCCATTCCACTCCCAAACAGCTTGTCCTGCTTTTTGCAAGAAGAGTAATGCTGTAGTGACCTTGTTTTCCCAGGATGCCTGAGAATCTGCTGCGAAACAACTGCAGAGCCAGAAATGCTCCCATGGCACACAGAAGAAAACCTCCAGCTGGACGGAGCAAGACGTAGCCCAGGTCGCCCTGAAGCTGCCTGGTCATCTAAGCCGGACTTGGGCCCCTTTGCCAGCAGAGTGATGACAAGGACCAAGCGGGGCACAAGACGCACACCCCCGGCTGCTGCCAGCTACAGCCAGGCAAGCCCTAATGAGTTAAAATTAAATGTTGCCGTTGGCTCGCAAGCCCTGTCCCTCCTCCCCTTCAGCTAATCTGTCACTTAATGAAGAAAAGGCCCGCTTGCTTGGTGGCGTAGGACAGGGAGAGCCGAGCTGCCGGCTCACTTTCAGCAAGCTGATTAAGGATTTCAACCCACAGCAGCCAGCAGACGTCTCCCAGAAAAATAAATAGACTGTATGCAAATGTGTTTGTCACTCTGACAGCACATCTCAATTAAGGCGTCTTGCTGGGGCTGGTGGGCTGAGGAGCTGCCACAGCCACAGCAAGCCAGCCTGCGCTACTGATATGTAACGCAGCCAGGGTGGTGTTGTGGTGAAGAGTGTTGGAACAGGACTTGGGAGACCAGGGCTTGAATCCCCGCTTGGCTACGGAAGTTCTCTGGGTGGCCTTGGGCCAGTCCTTGTCTCCCAGCCCAGCCTGCCTCACAGGGTTGCTGCTCCAAGGATAAAACCAGGAGGGGAAGCACCATGTACCCCACCTCGAGCTCCTCTGGAGGAAAAGGTGGTTTATAAGAATAACAAATAAGAAGAAGAAGATTGGGGAGGAGGCGCTTGACCCTCACCAACATGAATGCATTTTCTGAATAAAGGATGTCAGGATGAGAACAGACATGGGTAGCAAGGAATAACTGAGGAAGTGAACACCCTTCTTTCACATCTTCCTCTCTTTCTGGGAATGTGCAAACCGCTCCACCCTCACCTGGATTTTCACTCCTTTTTAATTATCTGTATGAGGCACTTAAAATGCAACATTAAACTTAAAATAATAATAATATTGGGGTTTCTACTCACATCTCCACACTAAAACCCATCCCTTCTCAGGAAAAATGCTTTGACAGCTTTTAATCCGAATTATCACCAAGCTATAAATGTGGACAAAGGTTTGGCAGAATGTGGCGTCTGCAATGTAAGGACGGCCATTAATGTGTTTCTCTTGAGGAGAGACCCAAACCAGCGGAAGAAACAAAGGCAAAGAAAGTGGGAGTGGAGAGTTACTGTGAAAACTACATCATTTTGGAACAATCTCCTTCTGCCTTATTAACCCACCCTGCTAACAGCAGCAGCACACAGAATTTCTGCTCCCCATGTAAATCCTTTGTGTGCAATATACCAGACACAAAGTGACTTTGCTTGGTGATTTCTGAAAAGTAGTTGTCTTCTAATGATGAATGGAGAAGAGGGACATTGCTATTCGTTAGAATAAAAAAGGAGCTGTTGGAGCACAGCCCAAAAGCTCTTAGGGTCCCCTGGAAGACACATGAGGCCACCACCATCTTCTGAAGCTAAGCATGTCTGAGCCTGGTCAGTGCCTGAAAGGGGTGACTGCCTGGGAACTACATGTTTGCTGCCTTGGGTTCTATGGCAGAAGGAAGGAAATAAGTGTAAGAAAGCAAACGAAGCAAACCTGTATTGATAAACAAAGCGGAAGGGAGATACATTCCTGCAACACAAGAGCAACTGATCTCAAACCCATTCACTCACGCAGAGAAAAATACTCCAATAGCTGGGCAAATACAGAAATTTCATTAGGAGGCTCTGAAGCCCCGTTCTAAATATACATGTCTCTCTCCATGTGTGCATGTTAGAGAGTGAGTGAGGTTTGCATAAAAGCAGCCATTATAAAGATACACCAGTGAATGATTGCATCTCATGCATAAGGAGACATGAGTTTTCAAACCTGTGTGTGCATTTAAATGAAAATATTTGGTGCCTTAATGTGGCATCCAACACTACTGTTGTTTAAAAAGCATTAAAGCGTTTAAAAATAATAGTGCTATTTCGGTACTCAGTATAATTATACCTACCGTCACATGGACACTTGGAGAAATCAGGTATTAATTCACACCTGCCCTTTAATATTTAAACTTCACAGACTAGTATGGAAAATTAGATTAAAATTAAAACTGGGGCCAACAAATCTTGTGACAACAAAAAGTGAACCCATCACACTTCTCTCCCACCACCACCCCCGCCAAGGCGAAAGCTGGAAAGTTGATCTCAGTAGTTTTGTATACGTTTTTCTAATTATTATCTACTCCAATCCTGGCTAAGTTTCACAAATATATTGCCAGGGCCATAATAAAAATAACCAGCCTACAGAGCACCAGAGTCAATACAGAAATATGCTATTAAAGAACCATTAATTGATTTTCCAACCACAGTTCATTGCTTTTTCTGTTCAAAGTGTGCCGAAGTGCTTATTATAATAAGCCGCTCGCTGCTGACACTAATAATTGGGCTAGATAACAGAAGACACCTTAAACGGAGTCACAGGGAAGGAAAAAGCTGTCGCCTCCGCGATGGAACCGGCAGGATGCTTCCCCTTTCCAGGTTAATACATGGCAAGAGATCCTCAGAAGTATGAGCAAGAGAAACACAGGCAGGGGCATGGTATGCGAGCCTTGTGAGGGCTTCAGATCTGAGTCAGCTGCCACTTCCAACTTTAAAGCAAGCCACTTGTGCGAAGCAGAAGATGCTGCACAGCTCCAAATCCAGGTGTCTTTGTAGCGATGTGCAAAGTCTGGTTTTGTGCACAGAATAACCCTTTCACACAACATGGATTGCCCGTGATCCAACAGATTTTGGGGCTGCACATGACCCAGAACTGCTTGGCTTCCCCTGGACCAATATGAGTCTGTGTGTGCATCTTCCTACAGAGAAAGCAAAAAGGAAGCCAAGGTGTTTGAATCATGCACTTCAAATAATTCCGACCTCCCCCACGTACCTGCCCAAAGTGCACAGTGATTGGCCTTCTGTCCTCGTGGAGTCTGGGATCTCTTTGTTCAGCCAGTGGGGAAGGAGTTGTCCATGGGAGGGAGTTTTCTGGCACAGTGGAGCAGCCATTCTCTGCAACGTCCTGTATGGTAGGAAATGGTGAATTGCATGGCCAGGAACACTCTTGATTAAGGGCGAGGGGCAAAAAGGAAGGACTTGGGGATAAAACCGACTGAACAAGTTTTGATGTTAGGAATGACAACAGCAACAACAAAAAAGCATAGATAAAAGAAACCAATTAGCATATAAGCCACGGCCACACTTTTGTTCTTTCACAAGTTATATAAAAACTCAACACACATGCCACAGAATAACAAAATAGCCCCCAAATTCCAACTTTGGATGAAGTGGCCCTAAGTAAATACATAAAATTAATCAGACACATAAAGACAGTCCACCAAAGACAAACCATTGCCCAGTCCAAAACAAAGCATATGGAATAACAAGACCTGCTGGAGCAGAGCCAGGCTGGCGTCTGCAAGGGAAAGTCCTGCCTCACAAACCTATTGGAATTCTTTAGAGAATTTTAGAGAATTTTTAGAGAATATTGTTAAGAGCTTGTGGGGGGCCATGAACACCCTTTCTAATTCCTGGACCCTCCCTTCCAAGTCCTGGGTGCTAGACACTGGATTTAACATGTTAAAATCAAGCCAGCCTGGCTTCCTGTGCTCAAGAGATCACCTGACAGAGGGGCCATTAGAAGAGAGCAAAAGGGAAGGTGAGGAACCATTAAGGGACACAAAGGAGTGGCTGTATGCTAGAGGGCAGAGAGGTAAGGTCCCTCCCTCAGCTCTAAGACAGCAGAGACAAAGCAGAGTAGAGTTTAGGAATGCAGTTGGCCTTGATGTGAGCTGAAGGGAAAAGGTGGCAGTCTGTTAAACACAGTAAGCTGCAGCAGAGGGGGCTGGGCCATGGGAAAAGAAACTTCTTGGAGAGTTAATGCTGTGAGCATCTCCATCGTAGGCTTATGTAAATAAGCCATATATCCTAAAGACACCACAGTCTCCGCTGTGTCTCATTTCCAAAGGAAACACAAACCCCAGCGAAGCACCTGGAACCTCTGGAATCTCACACCTCCCAGCATATAGCAAGATGGACAGAGGCGATCTAGTTGACATTGTGTACCTGGACTTTCAAAAAGCTTTTGACAAAGCACTTCACCAAAGACTCCTAAGTAAGCTTAAGAGCCATGGAATAAGAGGAGAGGTCCTCTTGTGGTTAAGTTGCAGGAAGCAAAGAGTAGGAATAAATGGAAAGTTCTGCAAATGGAAAAAGTGGGGCCCCCTAAGGACTGGTATTGGGACCTGTGATCTACAGAGTGAGCAGTGAGGTGGCTAAGTTTTCTAATAACACTAAATTGTTCAGAGTTGTTAAAACAAAAAGATTGTGATGGACCTCTGCAAACTGAGTGAGTGGGCAGGAAAATGGCAAATTCAATTCAATGAAAACAAAGTGAGGGACGTTGGAGCAAAAAAAAAACCCCCTGGATTTCACATATATGCTCATGGGGTCTGAAGTGGAGGTGACAGACCAGGTGTGAGACCTTGGGGTCATAGTGGAAAGATTGAGGAAGTGTGCAGTGGCTCTGTGTGAACAAAGCTAATTCCATGCTAGGGATCATTAGGAAATGAATTGAAAATAAAACTGCCAATATCATAGAGCCATTATATAAATGTCTGGTGTGACCACATCTGGAGTAGAAGCAGTAGTAGTACTCCACCCATCTGAGAGGGTTCCCCAACTACTCTGTGTATACAGTTCCGGTCACCACACCGCGAAATGGATATTGTAGAATTGGAAAAGGTAATCAAATTTATTTTAATACTGATGCAGAAGTGGGTTGTTACCTGTGAGGGAAAGCAGGAGGAATCAAGGAGGACCATTTTGTAGTATCTGCCAGCAGTTAATTTTAGATAGTTCAAGAAGAGGCACAGAAGTTGAGGGCTTGCAATAAAGTGAAAGTCCACAGAGGGTTTACCAACCATATTCTTAGAAATGCTTTGTATAAGGTATGAAATAGATATCAGTAAAACAATTAAATATGGAAACTAATTGGGCAACATATACTCACTTATTAAGAGAAGATCAAGGACAATTAAAATTAAAATCATTTGAGGAGATAAGACACTATCTTACCGATTGGCTCCAATTTCATCAATTAAATAATGTTTTCAATTCGATTAAAAAATTAGGTTTTGGAAAAGAAGAAATTACAAAAAGTATTATTAAAAAACAACAAGAAATTATTATCCAAAACTTATGATTTGACACTAGAATGGGAATTAAAAGAGAAATAAATAAAAGAAGTAATGGTCTAATGGGCCCAAGACATCGGCCATGTAATACAGATAGAACACTGGGAAAGACTTTTGAAGTTGGGTACAAAATTTACCGCCAGCCATTCCATAAAAGAGAACAAAATGAAAATGTTTTATAGGTGGTATATGGCACCCTCCAAACTTGCCAAAATATGTAAGTTAAAATCTAATCTATGCTGGAAGTGTGAGGAGGTGGAGGGGACTATGATACATGCATGGTGGGGCTGCAAAAAAGTTAAAAGATTCTGGGGATGTCTCTACAATGACGTAAAAAAGATGTTAAAAATTTCTATAGAGAAAAAACCAGAAGCGTACCTATTGGGTATCTTAGGAAAGGACATCCCACAAGATAAGAAAAAAATATTCTTATATGCCATAGCTGCAGCCAGACTACTACTTGCAAGGAACCGGAAAGGAAATGTTATCCCCCACAAAGGAAGATTGTATCTGTAATTTAAGCGAATTCATAGAGTTGGTGAAGTTAACAGCAACCATAAGGCATCAGACTAATCAGAATTTAAGGTCAGAATGGCAATGCTTTGAGGATTACATGAAGAAACATATTCTAAGGATAATATGTTGGCATGTATAGACTAAGTTTGTAAAGTAGAACACGAAAAAGGTAATATATTAAGGATATTAAGGATGACCAAAAGACGCCATGTTAGTAAGAATCTAAAGATTAAGAGATGGTGAGTATTGGGGGAGGGAACCCACATGGGTGTATGATTTGGTTTCTGTCTTTGTTTCTAGTTATTTATTTATTTATTTATTTATTTATTTATGTTATTATTTTGTGTTGTTATTGCTAACTGAATATTGTGTACCTTTGGAAAATAAAATAAAATTTTGGGGGGGGGAGAAGTCGAGGGTTTGCTACTGAGGCCCCTTAAAACTGCAGTTGACATGTTATGGGAGCCTGAGAATGGCCAGGTCAGGAGTGTAAAGCCCTATTGTGGATGTTTGCCCTTGGAGAACCAGTGCTTGAGCTGAATCCAACCCGTCTGAGCATTCCCTGGTGGATATTTTAAACATTCACTGGCCAGCAATAGATCTCTGTTGGCTACAGAAAGACCTCTACTATGTTGAACACCCCCCCCCGGCTTCTGTCTCCTTGTGGGGCACTTTGTTGACTGTGCACCAACTTCCTTACAATAATGCAATTTGTTACAGTAAGTTGTTGCAGGGCACCCTGGTTCACTGGCTCCTTTCCCTTGTGCACATGCAAAGGTCAAGTTTGATTTTTGAAAACTCTTAAAATTAAGCAAGCTGTACCCAAAGCTAACTAAATGCCATGTCAAAGCGCCTTCTAGACCCAGAGTCTCCCACAACACTGACAGGTGAACCCAGTATTTTCTACCCTTGACCAGCAGTGACTCTCCAGGGTCCCAAGCAGGGAAGGGTCCCTCTCACCAGCTGCACAAGGATCCTTCTTCCTGGAGATGCTAGCGGTGCTCATATCCAAGACCTTCAGCAAGCTTGGTTTACCAGTGAGCTATGGCCCCTCCCTTGCTGATTTTGTGAGTAATTTTGGACCTGGTGCTTAATCAAAGCAGGGACGAATCCACAAGCTTACATTTGATTTAACAGAGAATATTCAGGAAGGTAATTACAGCTCTTGCTTTCAGGACTGACCATAAGAAACAGACAAACAAAACCAACCATAAATCATGTTTCATTGAAGCTTTGCAATGTGCAAATATATTTAAATGTAACGAATCAATCCATTAGTTAAAAGCGGGACAGCTGATAATATTTTTAAGTAGTCTTTAATCGACTGCTAGTAAGGAACGGTGGGAACTGGCAAGCCCACACCTTTTGGCCTTTAAGAAAATTGAACTAAACTAGTGACTTGAGTTCATGGTTAGGCGAGTGTGTGTGCATGCATGCCATGTAATGAAAACATGTTGAGACGAAGCAAGATTGAAGGGCAGTCTTTGCAGAGACAGGGAGGCAGGAGCTCCTAGAAGATCAGAGAAGACTGAAAGCTTGGGACAATCAGTTGAGGAAGAAAGCCTGCAACCTGGTGATCCTCAGTTTTAAACCCCTTTGCAACAATGTCAAGGAAACAGTGCTTGGTAAATATAGAGAGAGCACTGAATGCACACATGACCCCGAAGCCAGCTGCTTTGATGGAGTGACCTTTGACATGCCCCCTCAAGTTCTACTCTTGCTCAAACACTATAATGAGACATGTAAGCTGATAGCCAATTAGAAATGATTCTTTTGGACACAGGGTGACCTAACACACTCAGGTCAAACAAGACAAAGGATAGATGGACCTTATGAAGAGCTTTGTCTGCTCCAGACAGAAAAACAAGAGGACTTTTCAGACCCAGCTGGTGGAGCCACCGTCCATCAAGGCAGGCAGGAAGGGTGGCAGCCGAAATTAAAAACTTGTTAAAGAGAAGCCCCTAGACAGAAACTTTGTATGAATGGTACAATACCCTCTTGTCTTTGTAGAACACAGCAAAGTGGGCATCAGGGGGCAGGAGCCATGAATGTAAGAGACACAACTTTGTCAAAGAGATTGAGACCATATCTGGCAGAAACGAGCAAAACAAGTCAGAAAAAAAGAGGTCAATGCCATTGCTGGAACACCTTGACAGGTGGAGGAGAACAGCCCTTGTAATGGTGTAGTTTCTCAGGTGGATTTCAAGAGTACACAAGCACAGAAGGCAAAACAAAGGCCTGGTGAGAGAAGGTGAAGAATTATGTGAGGTCCATTTGCAAACCTCTTGAGCTATTTTTACACAGAGTGGCGCTGCAAGGTAAGGGCCCAGGTGAAGAAGTGAAGGTTCACCAACCTCCATGACCTCTTCTCATTTCAACTTGACAAGTCCTGGCGGGTTTTCCATTTTGAAGGGGTAGGGACAGACATATGTCTCCTTTGGCAATTCCATTGCTCAGGTAACACAGAGAGATGCCCTTCATCCACAGAAGAGTTACAAGGAACAAAGCAACTGGAGATCCTAAGCAGCCTTTGAAAAGTCACATCAAGAACATGTAAGACGGGTGTCCAGCTGTGCCTTCTAGTTGCGTGTCCTGCAAATCGACTGAGATGTATGCATGAGCATTACAGCACAGGAGATAGTGTTCTGAAACTGTTCAGAAGAGGACAAAGAAAAGGCGCCACCGAAAAGGAGAACGAGGGCACGGAAGCAGCTGCATTCATTTGTGGCAGCAGGAAAAAGAACTGCTCAGGTGACTAAGTGTTCATCCACTGAAGCTTATTCCAGACAGCACTGGAGAAGCATTCACTTGGGTGGTGATTCACTCTCTTAAAACATGGAAAGCCACCTGGTTGATTTGAACAGGTCACCTCCCTGGCCTTAGGCTGAGGTTTTCAACACCATACTGACCAAAGCAAGCTGCAGCTTTGACCCTAAGAACATTTGTGAAAGGGACTTCACGCTTAGAAAAAGACCTGTCTCCTGGTGAAATATTTAAAAAACAATGCTAGCTCTACTCATTGAAATCAATGGGCACAATTATTTATTTATTTCATAAAACTTATATACTGTAGGAAAAAAACCTCAAAGCAGTTTACAAAAAAAGATTTTGAGTTCCTCTCAATTTCAACCGACTTATGTACATTCATTTCAGTATGCCTACTCTTATTAGAACTTGGTTTGATACAACCCACTGGTCCTACAAGAAATATTTGCTCTGACATGTCGAGTTAAGCTGAGCATTCAAGACCAGCTTCCCAAATACTTGGACAATACAGCAACGGGCCAGATGTGTACAAAGGTCCTCTGCAGGGAAGCCTCTCTCTGGAACGCCGAAGGAAACAGGCGTTGATGGGCTCCCACACTGGGGATTTTCAGAACGCACACAACTACATAACTTTTTATCAAGGGTTTTGAGAATGTGCAATGCTATTTATTTATTTATTTATTTATTTATTTATTTATTTATTTAAATACCAGGGAGGTGCATAGCAATACAAAAACCATTAAAAGCAATACCAAACAATAATTAAAATGATTGGCCACCCAAGGAATTTTTAAAGTAAATTGTTATATATCATTTTCTTTCTGCTTATTGTGTTATTGGTTGGTTGTTATTTGAATTGCCTACTGTCTATTGTATTTTATTGTTTTATTGTACTGCAATGTGGCTTGGGACCTTTGGTGAAGGCCAAGTTACCAGTAAATATTCCCATCTCCCCGGGGTGGTGTGGGCACCTGAAGCAGTGACCCAGTGAGATCCCTCTGACTCTGTGGGTTTCTGTGGGTCTCTGCCAGATCCTTGATTCCGGAGGTTTGAGCCTCTCTTCCTTTCGTATGCCAGGACAGTATGAAGTTTTGCACAGACCAGACTCCTCCTCTCCCCCCGCCCCAGGTATATTGCATATTATGCTCAGATGTGAAGGGAAAGGAACTGCTCTCTGCCCATCCATGCAGGCACACGTTCCCCAAAGAACATCCATTTTAGGGCTAAAAATCTTTGGCTCATCAAGACGACGGCCTAACATAGAACAAGCTTCCACCCCGCTCGTACTGTGGCATTATAGGCCCCTGGAAATGGTGCATATCAAAGGCACCGCAGAGTACGAGGGGTTGAAGGACAAGGCTTCTCTTGGAACTAGCAAATAAACTAGCAGCCTCATTTGCAGCTGGCCACTGATTCCTTCCTTTCACCATTTGCAGGGCCAGAAAACAGTGCCCTCCTCCCTCCTCCTGGCTCTTCCCTTGTGCTGCCCAATTCTACGGAGCCGGGTTTCAAAAGAGACAGAGTAAGATGATAGCTTGACATGGACCACCTTCTTCCATTTGTGAAATGGGGCAAGAAAGGCTGCCTTTACTTTTATTTTATTTTTTAAAAATGTCCCTGGGCATGAAATGAAGCTGCCATGCTTTTTCTCTGTTAACAATCTTTTGCTCTCATTCATAAGGAGGCAGTGGAAATGATTGCAGATGCTTTTAAAACCCCAGACCACAAACGGAGGTGGTATGGGAAGGGAGCTCCATTCAATCTCTGCGATCATATTAGAGGAGGACCTTACATACACCAGCCTGACCTCTCCAGAGGTCAACCCAGCATTACCCATTTGCAATTCAAACCCAGAGATGGAGCAGACCAAGGGCAAAAGCAGGCTCTTGATTATATTTGAGAGGTCATCATTGCTATGCACAGTCAGAGAAAGCCGCTTTCCTGTCTTCAGCGCATTTTAAAATTCCTCCCATTGTCGTACAGAAAAGCCACTCCTTATTTGGCAACCAAGATCGTAAAGGTGAGGCTTAAGGTTTGGTTCTTCCTTGCCAAAGCTGGGACACTTTTCATGTTAATGCTGGAAAATATGCAGGGGGTAGCGAGGTCAGTTTCACGGCAGCCTCAAATTAAATCGGCCAGGAGACGGGGGAACACCAGCCCAGTCTTGGGAGCAGGGGAGGGAGGCTCCCACCCTAGTCTGTCTGTCTGTCTGTCTCTCTCTTGCACACAGGCAGAGTTTCACTTACAAAAGTGAAGACTGTCATTAGTGAAGGAAACCAAAGGCAGGATCTGCAGATGCCAAATGGAAAAACAGCTCAGGCTGGGCTGATGGAACTATCAACAGGCCCAGCCAAAGGTTCCTTCCACAGGCAGCAAAATGGCACCAGAGATGGTGTCTTTCTAATATTAAAGACACAATCACACTTGGTTGTAGGATGCCAACACAGCTTCTAAAGAATGCTTTACAGGTAAAGGTAAAGGGACCCCTAACCATTAGGTCCAGTCGGGGATGACTCTGGGGTTGTGGAGCTCATCTTGCTTTACTGGCCGAGGGAGCCGGCGTTGGTCCGCAGACAGCTTCCGGGTCATGTGGCCAGCATGACTAAGCCGCTTCTGGCGAACCAGAGCAGCGCACGGAAACGCCGTTTACCTTCCTGCCGGAGCGGTACCATTTACCTACTTGCACTTTGACATGCTTTCGAACTGCTAGATTGGCAGGAGAAAGAATGCTTTACCCGTTACCAATTTTGCATGGAAACTGTTTTCCACATAGAAAATGGTGTGCAGAAACTGACCTGTAAGTTTAGCCATCACGAGTGTACATACATTGCTGCATGGATGTTAAACAGATGCGTGTGCAACCTATGCCATCCACACAAGACTTGCATACCGTTGCCACACAGAACTTTTTGTGCATGTGTGCAATAAATCTGTAACAACTGATGCAGCGCCAGGGATTCTCGACTTCTCTCACAGAAGAGAAAGGAAGAAAGAAAGAAGAAGAAAGGAACAGGTCCATGCTTTCCGCCTGAGCAAGGGGCTGCCACCTGCAATGACTTGCCTTATCTCTCCTCCTCCCTTTTTTTTGGTGCAAGGGGCACACATCCCACATCAGCTCTTAATGTATTTGGTTTTTTTGTCTGTGAATATTTATAACAGTAGGAAAAATCCAGGACAGCTGGTAATGCATTTTGAAGTGTGTTAACAACACAGCACCACACAGCTCTCTATTGATCACATAATGCTTTTCCTGGCCAAGTAGTTCTTATACTCTTTTTCTTTTCTTTTTTTAAGAATACAAACTTCAAGTACCTTTTGCTTCAAGCGGTTTTTCACCTCCTTTATTCCCATTTTTGCATGATCTTTTGCCTGCATAGAAAAAAAAGGGCGGAGGGAGATTAATTTAAGTCAGAAACCCTGTTCTGGCTGCAGAGGCAACTGGGCTTCATTTCCTCCCATCAAGACCCACCTTTTCTGATTACTGAGAATAGGGAGGGGTGGGGAAATTGGTCCACCAAACTGAAGACGTAATGGGTATAGGAACAAATACAGATACAAGAGGTTAAAAAACAATATTTAATGAGGGGGAAAGAGATTTTGTTTGCAGAGAATACGCTGCCTCCTAAAGCCTAGGTTTCCTGCTCTATCCTCTAATTATTTTTGTGTGTGTGTTGCATGGTAAGGGTAAGGGTAAGAAGCCTGACTAGGGCAGGACCCGACTCTTAGCAGCATCTAAGGGAAGCTCATAAGCACACTTCGTGGCTTCTCTGCGCCACCACTCAGAGCTTGATTCTGGATGGTGAGAGAATATCAGTTTCATAATCTATTTCGATCCATACTGGCTGAATGTAGGTTAAGGAACGATGGCAAGTGTGAGTTCCACCAAAGCTCCCAACGACAATTTCCTGCCCGTGGCCTCCTGTCCTATAAAGGGCAAAGCAGGAACACAAAGGAGGAGACTCTGCTCCAGGTCGGGTCTCTGCCAACTTTGGTACGCACCTTCTGCTGTGGGGCAGAAGGGGAGATGAGCTCTTGCTGGAAACCTTTTTCCTACCAGCTCCACTGTTTACTCCAGAACTTACTGGTCTCTGGTTGCAATTCAAAGTCTGAGTATCCATGTGTGACTTATCCTCAGTGCCTTTGTTAAATTTCTGCTAGAACAGCATTGCTTCCATGTACATTTCCCTAAATTCCTCCTCTTCCTGCTTCTTATCCTACTGAAGATCTAACAGCAGGTGGCTGGGCTTGCAGCACGGGGAGGGGAGGAGAGAGAACATTCACACTGCATCACTTTCTCCTCTTCATACTGATTGTTTAGTCTTTTTCTTCCATAAAAAAACATTTCATCCAACAGTTTTATGCCAGCACCTTGAGAACCATTTCAGTGTCTGATTGATGAAAAGCTAATAATGATTATTGCTACAGTATGTAGCTTTTATGCAGTTTCCGAGGGATTTTTCATTTTAATCTAGTAACAAAAAATACTTTCTGTCCTGGCTTTTTAGCCCTCTATTGTTTCATGCGCCTACCAGTTTGGTCAAGTTACATGACTCACACGAAGGACACATTGTGTAGCAAGCAGACCGCCTGTGTGCTTAAAAGCAACCCCAGCCTTCCACTATATATTTGCACCTCCTATGCAACTCTATGACACTTACAAACTTGTAGACTGTCTTCATGGCAGGGTTTGCCTTGGTCTTGACTGTATTCAAAATGGCACCACTTCCTTTCTGCAATGAGGAAAAGGAACAACATGGTAAACTGTTACTGGGGCAGAAGAGCCAACATAACTCCCGGTTTGGAATGCAAACTTCTGCGCGCGCACACACACACACACTAAAAAGAAGTATTGCAAACACACCTGAGCAATACAAAAGGCTTCAGGCATTTTGCTCTTAACATCCGGTTATTTAATTTCTTAAAGGAGGAAGCAGGGCAAACACTTCAACGTTTTCTTGAATAGCCAGATACATGTTTCTAAGTTCATTGAGTTCATACTTCATTTTTGTCATATAGGAGGCTATAGCACCAAACAAATATGGTGTTAAACATGGAAGAATGTCTGAGTTCTCAAAGATCACTGTAGCAGGGGAAGGAGGGGGTCAGTCTCCACTTGTAAAACCTATTTGTGTATCTATTTCACCACATGAAAATATCTGGTATCTTGAGTGTGAAGTGCCTTCTCCCACATCAGTCTGAAACTGCTTATGCCCACCGTTCTTCCACCGTTGAGAGGGAAATGAGGCCGGAACGGGGGACAGGAGAAATCCATCTCCTTCCAGAAGGGCCGAACTGCACGTACAGGAGGCACAACCAGGAAAGACGCACGAGGCTCTGATATGTCAGACAGAATAATCTAGTAGTCCAGTTAGTGTTTTATTTATTTTGCAGCTCACGTTGGCTTTTGCTGCATAATGTATTATTTTGATAAATAAAATCCAGCGTGCACAAAAGACGGATACCCTCCCTGCCAGCCCTGGCCACCCCCCACAAAGACTCACTCAGGCACAGCTATTTTTTAAAAAATAATAATTAACTTTGCCCAATACTAGTTTTTAATTTACTATTAACAGTGAGCTTTATTCCAGCGAACCATATTGCAAATATTTGTGCCCTTGAGAACTGGGTGATGATGATGACGATGATGATTAATTTATTAATTCATAGCACTTCTTTTTCTACAGCTCTTGGAACACTATTTGGCATTCCAAGAGAATGTCAGAGGAGCCCGTCGGATGTTTTCACAGAGCTTCTTTTATTTGTCTCAGAACCCCGAGTGATCAAGGATGCCCGGTCCTCATTTCCCGCCTGACAGAAACTGCTCTGCTTGGAGTAAGTTTGGGGTTTGGAACACAGTGAGCTTGCTTCTGCTAATTATTTCTTTTGCCATTACTATCTTAAATGTGTGTAATACGGAGAGGGAGAGACTACTTAACCACAACTCCTGGGATCTATTTTGGGTCTGCTGTTCATAAATATTTATCATATGGCAGTTAATCTGTATCAATTAAGTTAACAGCGGTACTCCAAATACCAAAAAGGTGCCCGCCTCCTGCCTCCCTACCTTGTAGCAAAACCAACAGATTTTGTCAGCCCGTTGTTCATGCGCATCGGAGCACCAGCAGAGTTCCTGCTTTGGGAGAAGGTGCAGCAGTATCCTTAAGCCTTAACTAGCTTTGGCCCACATCTTAGCACCCTCACCATAGGAGTCAGAAATTGCTGAACGATCAGAATAAGGAGCACCTGGGCTGCTGGGGACACTTACCCTAACCGTTGACAGCCACTGGAGATACAGCTTGTCACTACCTGACACAAAGAGGCAAGCAGACAGATGAGAACTGGCAGCACTCATTTTGCCATCAGCAGACACCCCCCCCCCAAGGATAATGCAGCTATGATGGAGATGCAACCTCCTTTGGAAGGACAATGCATCTAAGTTAGCTCCCCACTTGCCCCCCTCCAATAAAAACTAGGGCAATTAGTGAGATAACAGCTCCTTCTGAATGTGTCTTCATAGAAAAGAGCAATAAAGAGGCTGCTTTTTATTCATGTCTAAATATAGCAAGGAGTCTTGTTTAAATATAGAAAGCTGCTCTGAGGGTTGTTTGTGTCTCCCTCCCCGCATCAACACTCCTGGCTGAAGCTTCCCCGTCAGTGGGCTGGCCGTGGTTCCCTGGTTTGATTCCAGAGGAAGGTGAAGGAAAGGCACTGGCCACCCCAACATCGAAGAGCCCCCGGCCACACAGGGCTAGCCTTGAAGAGGTACCAAAACTAGAACACGAGGCAGCCCACAAGACCCACAAAACTGAAATCCACTAAGAGACCGGGGGGGGGGGGGGAATTCTGCCAAGGACCAGGCTTGGGAGTTCATTCTGACTTCAACCGAATCTCTAATTCACAGGCTTTCAAAATTTGTTTCTATGTTTGCTAATACAAGCAGGTATTATATGTTATTTCCCCCACTATTTGACTTCTAAGACACCAGCAGTATAGAGAAAGGGCTATAAATATATTTATTCCTTGGTGTTTTTTTCTGCTTTTCATTTCTTGTTTTGCCCCCCAGGCCTTTATGTAACTTAAAACCTCACTACCTTGGCCAGGCTGGAACCTAATTAATTGTCTACAGCATGAAGTTTTGAAAAGTGGAGTCACAGACCAGCTTGAGGAAACCCCTCTTTTGCTTCTCTTGCTAATCTTTCTAAAGGTCTAAGGAAGCCACCTGGCACTTCTGGTCCAAACAGAAGGGTCATCTCCTTTGCTCGGCATTTCGAAGTGATATCCACAAACTCAAGCAAATGTTCCTCCTTACCAGCATATTCACCCATGTTGATCTCTTCCTCAAAGATATCACTGAAACCTTCTCCGGAGTTGAGAAGATCAAGGCGGCCATCAATAAACTTCAGGAGAAGAAAAAGAAAGCACACCAAGAGGGGATCACACAGGCCATCCTAAAGCCCTGAAGAACAACCCCCTGCCAAGGTGCTCACACTCGCTCTCTTTTTCAAGGCGTCTCATATTATTATACCAGGCTAGAGATCCACTGCTCAAGCTTTCTGGCTTGGTGGGGCCTCCAATATAAAACTGGAAGGGACTTGGAATGGAGAGCCAGAGGCAGGTTTTACTATTATAGAACAGAAAAGAGGAAAACAAACAAACAAACAAAAACAGTGCTCCTGTAAACGGATTGTCAGCTGGGCTGGAAAAAGATATTAATGTAGAGCACATCCCATTTTGACCCATAAATTAAGCTAATTATGAAACAAAGTGCCCAGCTGTATTTCACGGCACATAGCCCAGTATAGATCACAGCGCACAAAAGCAAGGCAGGGGATGGGGATTGTTCTTTTGTTTAACGACCTGCAATACCTGCTTGAAAAGCTGCAGCTGGGTTGCGTTCTGCAGGAACTGTCGCATGGTGGCAGACCGGTGGGAGACAAATGTTTCTTCACAGAACGTGATGGGCTCCCCCTGGAAAGATGGAGTTCAGAGGAGGAGTTAACTTACAAGTGGCCAGATGCTCCCAGAAGAGTACAAGCCCAACCCGTGAGTTGCAGTGGGCTGCATGAAGCACCATGACAAGTACATTGAGGAGCAAGGTTCAGAGAGTGAGGAGGCCTCCCCAATCAACTTGCCCACCTCCTGACAGCAGGCCCTTGACCAGGGCAAAAGCCAGGGAGATTGGCCAATGGTCATCTACTTCCTCCAGGCAAATGGAAGAGGAATGCGCTCTCCCTGCCCCACAAACCTGTGCCTTGTGGGTCAGCCAAGCAATTTTTAATGTCTCGTGTTTGATTTCCAAATACAGGGGACACCTGGGGCTCTTAGCTGGAAGTCACCCCACCAACCATAGAGGGGATTGTTGGTTCTTGCTCAGAGGCAAAGTAAAGGCCTTCAGCTCATTCTCAGAAGCACTCTTTGTGAATCCACATGCTCCAGACTCCAGGCATTAAAATAAAATTAAAATCCAAGGAAGGCACAAATGAGGCCTTGATAACTCAACAATGATCCTGTCAATGTTCTTGACATAGCACAGGGCCACAAATACCTTTGTCAGGTGTTCTGAATGGGCCAAAAGGAATTGGAAAACTTTTTTGGTGTTTTCATAAAGAATGGAGTTTTATCTCTAAAATGCAGCAAAGCAACACCATTTGCAACTTTGGGGTGGGGGGAAAGGAAGTGTGTTGTGTTACATTAATAGTGAAGTTGATTATGGGGGTGGGGCACCCATCTCTTTTCATGTCCTGGCAACACTTAAATCTGCAAATTTGCAGCAAAGCGAGTAAATATATTTATGGCAACTGAAAAGTGGCAGTAAGAAGGAGCAGTAGAATTATGTCAATGTTAAGTTAATGCAGAGGTCTTTTCATGTTCTAATGAAAAAGTACACCCAGTGCTTTTCATCCATGAGCCAGGGGTGGGGGGGGGGGAGAGATCACTCCAGGCAGATGGTCTGCTGCCACCTCGGTTTCATGGTTCAACTCTACAGCTGCATTCCTGTAATCCTCAGGTCTGGGAGGAAGGAGGGGTGCCCCCCCCATCACAGAAGACCCTGGTGATCTTGGCCTGTGGGGGGAGCCATGCCTATAAGGAATGTCCATATGTGGAAAATTGTACTTCTCCCACACAGCACATCCTTCTGCATTTCTTCTTCCAGTGTTCCCAACTCCCATTGTTCCAGCTGCATTTTGTGACTGGGAATTTCATTAGCACAAGCAATTTCTGAGCAATGGGCGCAGTACTGACCCTAAGATTTCAGATTAAAACTCCAGAGTGGAAGGAGAGGAGGACCTTTTTCTGCCTCCCCAATTCCAGCTACTCTCTGAAGACTGGAGAAGAGACCCTCTCAAGAATATTAGGGGGGTGGGCAGGGGAAGGACTAGGCCAGGGGTCAGCAGCCTTTTTCAGCCGTGGGCCGGTCCACCATCCCTCAGACCATGTGGTAGGCTGGACTATATTTTGAAAAAATAAACAAATAACAAATTCCTATGCCCCACAAATAACCCAGAGATACATTTTAAATAAAAGGACACATTCTACTCATGTAAAAACACGCTGATTCCTGGACCATCCGCGGACTGGATTGAGAAGGCGATTGGGCCGGATCCAGCCCCCGGGCCTTAGGTTGTGAAAAATGAACATAATATTGTAGCTGCAGTTCATTCATTTTCAGCTTTGTATTCTTGTTATTAAAAAAAGTGTACCTAGACATTCTGTTGTTGCGTCCACAACCTAGTTTTAAGGTGCCATTTAGCTTTCGTATCTCTGTTTCTAACACTGCCTTCTTCTAGCTGTTTCCTGCCTCTCCTGGACCATACCACGGGGACTGAACTGTGAGTTTCCTGCTCTGTTAGCTCTATTGATCCTCCTCTGCCCAGAGGGAGTTTGGTATCACCTTCCACTTGGCCCACATTCCTAAACTGCTCTGCCAAAAATGCAAGCAGGAATTCTAGGAGCTGAACACCAGCAGGCACACATTGGAGATGGTTTCTCCAGCTAAACTGCTCCAGACACCATACCCAGGATGGGGAATAAAGATACAGAGGACAGGAGGTTGCACCAGGAAGCAAGGACTGGCCTTACCGCTGTGGCCAAGTCCACCGTTATTCAATTTGCACCATCTGTGGGTCAAAACATAAAAGAGCCTCCATTCATCACCCCTGATGAATGGGATAGCAGAAAAAGCCACCTACTGCTTTGTATCTGGTGAAAAATAACCTGATTTGCATTGCAATTTGCATAGGCGACCATTTCCTGCACCACTTTTTTGCGATAGCACATGAGCTACTGTAGCTAATATTCCCCTTGCTGCCTATTCCAGGGCTGAATTCTACAAACATTTCTAAATGTTCCATGCTCATAAAGCACCTTGAGGTATACTAAAGCCACAATGGAACTTTTACGTGTGTGCAGGAAAGGTGTATGTGACGGTTAAGGACACTACAGGGTATAAAGACCAGGAATGGTGATTGCAGCGATTTATGGTGCTGTGCCTGCTTATATCACACTGGATTATAAATTTTGCATATAAACTCTATTAAAGAGGAAGAAAGTGGAACTGCAGAGGAGTTTTAACTTGGAGGATTTTGGTTATGCCAAGAGCCATGAGTCCTGGAGGCTAGATGAGCAGCCCTTCAAGAATAATGGTCCCCACACTTAATTAGACCCAACAGGCTCTATATTCCTCTATGTCTTGACTTTTAAAAAAAGCGAGTATTTTATTTAATGTTTTAGATCCTAAATTATGGCTGAGGACAACTATGCTCCCTTTCCTATTTACAACAAACAGAGGGGGTACCAAGGGAGACCCAAAACAACCACACTTGGTCAGGGCAAGAGGCATCCTGTTGAGCCCACAGCATTTCTGATTGATGAGCGAATCCACTCTTTTTTACTGGTACTTTTTCCCAGTGCTGAACAGCTCTTTGGAAGTATCTTTCATTGCCTGAGATTGTGGAGAGAGGCTCCCTGTCAGAGAACAATACCGTGCCACGTGGACAAATAAACCAGGACGGTATTATGTGGCCTGCTATGAGGGAGGAACTAGCTGGCTTGACTGTGAAATTCTAAATCTATCGCCTGCTAATGTAATATTTTCAACTGGAGATGCCAGCAACTGAATCTGGGACCTTCTGCACGCAAAGCAAGTGTCCTGTGGCCAGCAAGCTAGACTCCTCCCCTGGAAGCACGGATGCTCCTTCCCTACCTGGGAAACACAATGCATGCTGGCCTGTCTTCAGCTTTCCCTTAGCCCTGGTATTTGGATGTAGCAACCATGTTCAGACATGAAAATTCCACCTGCTAATTGACTATACAACACGATTTGCAGCCACGTCGGGGAAGATGGGTTGGGGAAGAGGGAGGGTTTAGAGACGGGAGCTCCAGGAAGGTTAATCAAAGGTGGTGATGGAAGGCAGTCGCGAAAAGGTCACATTTCTCAGCTCTTGCAGTGTGATGGTCTCCAAGGAAACCTAATTATCCAATGAAATGCAACATATTTACGATGCGTATCTTCCCCACACAAGATCAGCTGAGGTCACTGGACTAGTGTCAAAAGTACAGCATCCCTTGTATGGCAGGGATTCTCACTCTGGTGCAGCGAGCGGGGGGGGGGGGAGTGGTGGGAGAGAGGAAATGGTTGAGCAACCCAAACCATAACAGCTGGAACAAAAGAAAGATCAGAGAATGGGGAATTGTGACACAGAACCACATTGGACCGGGGCCTTTGAAAACCTCCACCACCAAGCAGGGTGAGGGTTGGGTGGCGGGCAACAAAATTCCCATAAGAACCAGGGCTTTTTTTCAGCTGGAACTCACTGGAACTCAGGTCTGAGACCTCTCAGGTGGGCACCATTGCCATTCCAAGACAACGAGGGAGGTGTTCAGGGTGAGAACAATAGCCTTGGGTTAGAACCGAAGGCCAAAGGGGAGAAGCGCATGTTGCATGTTCCCCAATTCCCGCCCCTGGAGTGAGTCACTGCTTCCAGGGTCTCCCTACTGACTGAGGGCTTCCCTTCTCCTGGCGCACACACACTGTTGCACTAATGTAGCAGCACATTTATTGCGGGTGGGTGTTTTACTGTTGGCAAACTGTCCCCGGCTTCTGCAAATGAGGCAAAGAGCACCAACTTAATTCCAGACGGACTCCACTTGGTGGGTGCTTCTGACTTATCCCACCCCCAGCTTTGCACTGTGGACTTGGAACTCCAAGTTTGTAAAAGGGACCAGCACAGAATGGAAGTGATGCGTATCTGCAAGGGTGTTAATACAGAGCCCAGTGATCCCTTCTATCCCTGTTACAGCTTCCTTTCACACCTCAGCCAGGGAAACAGGGCAACATCAATGAGTTTCATCAAGACAGGGGAGGGGGAGGGGGAGGGAGGGGGGAAGCTACTATTTAATTAGATCACATGGACAGAGAAGCATCTGGCTCAGAGCATGGCAGTTTACACATCTCCTTGAGTTGTCGTGGAGACAAGCACATGACCAACCCCGCACGGAAAGTCTGGGGCATGAGTCCAAGCACACTCCTAATGCATTCTGACATTGAGCAGATGGGCAGCCAGTCAGATGGCCAAAAGGCACAGAGGCAGCCCCCTCCAAACCTGGAGGTGCACAAGGATAATTTCCATCCTGTAAAAGCAACCTGCCCAGGAATCACACACACCTTTAATGTTAGTGCCTGTGTCAAAGCTGCTACTACAAAAGAGCTGCAGAACAAGTGGAATTTCCAGAGTGGAAAACACCAAGCACAGCTCCTCTGCTGCGTTCCTCCAGCACCTGCTAATCTGGCTGGTTTGTGTATCTTTTGGTCATGCCTGCAGTAGTGCTTGCCCTCCTCACACCATGCATGTGCCAAGTTGGTAGAACACACACACACACACACACACACACACACACACACACACACACACACGAGTTCTCTCTTCAATAGCCCACAGCAATGGAATTCCCTTTTCCTGGTGGTGTGCCAAAAACCCAGCATCCTTCATAAAACAAGCTGTAAAAACATTTTTAAAAAACTTGACCTGGGTTTAATTGCAAGGAATTAACTCAGAAGAACAGGAATGGTTTTACAAATATTTCAGAGGTACCCAGTTCTCATAACTCTCAAATATCTTTTGCTCGTCAAGTGTTGTCACCGACCCGTAATGCTAGGTAAGTTAGAAGTACACAAATAGAACTTGTTTTGTCTTGGACTGTGTCGCATTCAGTCATCATAGATTCTTTTTGAACAACAACAACAAACCCAGTAATAAACTGAGTTTGATACTTGGTATTTTCCTCTGACTGCTAGCAAGTCTTTTCAGGAAGACTGAGCTTTCATCTAAAGTCCTCCTTCACAGGATCAGGTCACCTTGAACCACCACAGATCCAGTGTTTGGTGTGAAGACTGCACTGTCCAGGTTCATCTTTCTTTCAGGGGCTGGAAATCTAAAGGATGTTTTATCATTACAACTGCCAGTTGCAAATTTTAATAAATAAATCAAATCTTGCTGGGTAATCTATAGCAAGCAATCCAATACAGCATGGCATCAAGGACTCAATTAAGCGCTTTAAAAAATAAATAAATATTTGCACACACTTCACTTCTAAGTAGGTCAGAAATCCTCCCTCCTTTCCTATCCACTTCTTCTTCTTTTTTAAGTAGCATAATCTCTGAAGGTCTTATTTTGTTTTGTGGGTTAATGCCATAATTTATTTAAAAGCAACCTGATGCATGTTAAGAGTTAACCGTCTTGCATCACGGTCATTGTAAACAAGCACAATTCCGGTTAAAGCACCCTCATCCATCCATCTCCTCGTCAAGAGTCAGATGCAGACCATAATTAAGGGTTTCGGAACATCTACCTGGGAGAGGTATTTTTGCCTGCTATTCCAGGAGGACGCCCTCTCTGCAGAGAGCAGAAGAGCTCATTAATGAGGCTAATTAGGTGTAAAGGGGGAAGGGTCTGGCATCAGCTGCAGCTTAGAGTAGCTCATCATTAAGCTCTGTAATCTCTACCCCAGAACAGCAGCTGATCTGGCTCCTCCGTGACTGACTGACTGGCCTAGAAGCCTCCCAAGTTAACACCTGAGTACCTGACAGTGCACCTTCTGGGAGGCTGGGGAGAGGCTTAACCCTACAAACTCCTGTCGCAAAAGGATCTGTGCAAAGCGGGTTTAGGCTCTACAGGAGGATGATCGCCCACACAGGTCACGTTTTGGAGACCAGGCCTGGAATCATCACACTTCGCATAAAGGTCAAATATTGGAACTGTAAGAGACATGCCTCTCTCAAACCGAAGACACGCTCAGAGTTGCTGTTCAGAAGCAGCTTTCCAAAACATATTATGCTAGCGTATACTGGTGAAAGTGTTATTTATATATATTTTTTATTTTATTGTTGTGAGCTTCTGGGAACTCTTACTGCTGAAGAAAAAGTGGCATATAGATGTTGAATTTGGGTTGCATTGGGTGTGTCCACTTGTAGGGGAAGACATATGTTTAGAGTAACAGCGTGAGTCTTGAAGCGTACTCACCACATGGACTGACTCTGCTCCTGCACTGAGCTCAGAAGGAGGGGGTCAAGCCCACACCACAGTCTGAGAATCAGACATGAGATCCCTTTTCATATTACATCCTCCTCCCAGGACGGCTGCATGTATGAATTGGGCTTAAAACAAAGTCCAGTGATTTGTCTGGGCAGACTCACTCTTGTCCTGAACCTGCCATGGGAACCTCAACTCACCCTGTCTCAATCCCCCATACAGTGACACGAAAATATTAACCGGCAATATTGGTATGAGATGATGGCCTACCTTGCACAGTTATTTCTTCTAGATTGACAGAGGGGCAGTTTCCCAGTGGCTAAGGCTGCACTCATCTGCATGTAGGACAATGACAATGTAATTGTCAAGGGTCCTCCACAGCCAAAGGAATGCAGATGGCAGATACCTAACTCTTTATTGTCAAAGCAGACGCAGTCACTTCAATGGCTCCAAACAGCCTCACAGACCAGTCTAACATCTAGGCAGCTATTCCCAGGTCTGGGGTCTATGGAACAGCTGCAGGAACTGGGGGTCTTCACTTGTTTATGTACCCTACCCCAATGGCCTGCACACATGCAGCCGGAAACTGAGCCTGCATGGAAGCTTCCTCTGATCTTCCCTCTTCAGCCCCCTCCTGATTCTGGGAGACAGTGGGGCAGAAGAAGCTGGAAAAGTACTCAGTCCCTTCACTTGCTTGACCTGTCTCTTCCTCCTCTTTTTCTGCCCCATCCTGTGCTCCACCTTCCAGGTATGAAACTTCCCCTGTGTCTGACTCTAGCCTCCTGGCTGGTACAGTTCCCCACGAATCACTCACCCCCTCTCCTGAATTAGACTCACCCCCCTTTCTCCAGTGCACACTCATCAGCGTCCTGCCAGTCCCTGACAATAATCTTGGGACACAGCTGTAAGGGTTTCTGTGGCCTCCCCCATTTCACCAAGCTCACTGACTTATTGTTCATCATTACCATTATTCAGATGTTTTCATGGGCAACTCCAAAAGTGACCTCTTTACCCAAAGTTCCAACCTTATGTGATTAGTCAAGTTTCTCACACCCATCAAGTTGTGTTGGCTTTGGACCACAAAAGCAACCTTGACTTGGGCTTTGAGAACAGAAAGCAAGCTTCCAACTTCCTCCTGTGGCTCCGAAAGTCCAGGAAGGAAAGAGTAATTTGTGACCACAAGGATGGCTCCAGCGTTTCTCTTTTCTTCCAACACCTCTGCACAAAGCAACAGAAATAGTTACAGCACTACAGGGAGTTGAACCTTGTTAACACTAATGCAAGAATATAGGCTATACTGTATTCATCTAATTCAGATTGAGAGAGGGAGGACATCAGCTCCATGGAGACCAGAATACTTGTTGGAAAAACTCATTCTGTAGCTAATCTTTGAAAAAGAACTACAAAGAGTGGTGGTGATTTGAGAAACAGATCAAGAATTAAGCCTTCAGAAAGGTCAGTCTTTGCTGGCTGTGTGCATGCAGTAGGATACTTCCCGCATCCTGACACTCCACAAAAGGCTACAGCACTTCACGTACTGTGAAATCTTTCACTTTTACCATTATGCGTATTGAAAGCCTTACAGAATGTTTGAATTTTGTTGCCGATTCCACAAGACACACAATTCTGATCAGACAAAACTTCTGACCACCCGACTGGTTTACCTGTGTCTACCCCGCATAAAAAATGCTCCAGGTGGCATTCACTACAACTGGCTGCAGCAAAAGTTAATACATAGAGTTACACACCACCCCAATCTCTGAGCAGTGAGAGACTCTGGGGAGCTCAAGCCCTTTACCCAGGTTTCAGTTTCCTCAGAATGAAAGTCAGTGGAGATTGTGGTGTGTTTAGGACCATCTATGTAGAGGCCATTAAGAGAGATACCTGCAATGTGATGGAGGAGGACTCTGCCTTCTGAAATATTTCCAGGAACTACAACTGGCAACTATCAGACAGCAATGAGAGATCAGTCCATGGGAACAAGTGAACCAGTTCTGAACTCCATTAGGTCCCAGTTAGCTTCCAGGCACAGTTCAAAGGTCTTGTGCTTACATTTGGTCAGGGGTGCTTCCTGGCATACGTTTCAAACTCATATGTTAAATTCCTCCTCAGAGACCCTGATCCAAGTTCCCCTGGTGTCTAAAATAAGAGAAGGGATTATCTAGGAGAGAACTTGTTCTACAGCGGTGCCTAAAGTGAAAGCTTCTTCCTTTTGCTCCTGGCATTCCAATGAGTGCATGGTTGTCCCAAGCATTACTTTGACAATGATGATCTTTGCTTCTTCCAGTACACTGACATTAGTTCGTCTGTCTTCCCAAGAGATGTGTAAAAATTTTCAGAGACACCGTTGATGGAATCTTTTGAGGATTTGGAGATGGCGTTTATAAGTGGTCCATGTTTCACAAGCGTACAGTAAAGTTGGTAGTTCCCTGTGAATATCCCAGTCCTCTAACACTCTGTGCTTCAATCGGGAGAAAGCTGCACTCACAGAGCTCAGGTGATGCTGGATTTCAGGATCAATGTTGGCCCTTGTGGAAATATAACTGCTGAGGTAGGAAAAGTGATCAACACTTTCCAATGTTACACCATTAAGTTGGATTTGCAGAAGGGTTGATTTGTGCTTGTGAGTTAAGCACTCTGATTTTTTTTAGATATTGAGTGGTAGGCCAAGCTTTTCATAAGCTTCTGTGAAGATATTTAGGATGGTTTGGAAGTCATCCTCTGAGCGTGCACACACTACGTTGTCATCAGCATACTGAAGCTCTATGGTGGAAGTTATGGTAACATTTCAGCCTACTCAGATGAAATAGCTTTTCATCTGTTTGATATATGATTTCCACCCTGGTGGGGAGTTTCCCTTCAACAATATGTAGGATCACGGCCATGTACATAATAAATAGAATTGGGGTGGTAACACATCCCTGTTTAACACCTGATCCCACTGTGAATGGTTTACTTTGAGAGCTGTGAAAAAGGCAAATTCCATGCTAGGAATCATTAGAAAAGGAATTGAAAATAAAACTGCCGATATCATAATGATCTTATACAAATCTGTGGTGGGACCCTATTTGGAATACTGTGTATAGTTCTGGTTGCCTCATCCAAAAAAGGATATTGTAGAGTTGGAAAAGGTTCAGAAAAAATAGGCGACCAGAATGACTGTGGAAATGCAGCAACTCCTCTATGATGAAAGATTTGGGACTTTTTAGTTTAGAGAAAAGTTAAGAGGTGATATGATAGAAGTTTATAAAAATATTCATAGCACAGATAAAGTGGTTAGAGAAAGCTTTTTCTCCCTCTTCCATAATACTCAAACCCGTGCTCATTCAATGGAGATGAATGTTGCAAGATTTATGACAGATAAAAGAAAGTCCTTCTTCACACACCGCACAAACGATGGAACTTGGTTCCCTAGGAGGCAATGATGGCCACCAACATGGATGGCTTTAAAAGAGGATAAGACAAATTCATGGAGAGAGAGGATCTTCAATGGTGATTAGCATGCTCTGCCTCCTCCGGTTTCTCAGAATCGCTGGTCGAGTAGAGGGCTGCTGTGCACATGTCCTGGACGCGGGGCTGCCACAGGCTTCTGGGTGGCCACTGTGAGCACAGGAGGCTTGATTACACAAACCACTGGCCTGATCCAGCAGACTTATGTTCTTATGCACTAAAAATATCTCACCCATACTTTTAAATTTCATAGCTGCTTAGCCCTCTCTCAAGTACACACATCTGCCACTTGATCTCAAAATTGCAACATTTCAAGACAATTTACATCTTGAAAACATAGATGGGCATGGAGTGGATGATAGCATAGCTGGGGTTGCGCAAGACTCTCAGAAACAAGGTCAATGGTAATTGTTGCAATATATCCTGCAAAGGAAAGGGCAAAAGAAGAGAAATTGGAGCCAGAACACAAGGAGACATTAGCACGAAGCAACACAGGGCACGAGGGTGGTGCAAATGGACAAATGAAAGAATTAGCAGGGCAGCTGGAAAAGGTTTGGTGACCTGCTTAGGGTAAAACACAGAAATGTCATAGCATCACAGAACTGTTGAGTTGCAATGGACTCCGAGTGCCAACTAGTCCAACCTCTGCAATGCACCCAACCTCTGTTTGAAAACCTCCAGTGAAACAGAGCCCACCTCCCTCCAATGGAGACAGCTGCCCTCTAAACAGCTCTTACCGTCAGAAAGTTCAAACACAGGAAATTTCTACAGAGGCTTTAGTGGCAACAAGAACAAAATGGGGTGCATTGCTTAACTTGTTCCCAGCAGAAGCCATAGATAATACTGAGTTAGGAGCTGTGTAGTGGGATGGGGTTGGGGAGTGGAACCCCCTTAAATACAGCAATACGTCTCTCCTCTCTCAGGACGGAGAGCAAGGAGACGTGTGCTTCAAATTTCCTGCTGAACATTCATAGTGCTTAAACCGCTGTTTTGCTGAATTTTTGGTCTTTCAAACTCTTGCAAAGGTGGAGCATCTGGAACAAAAAACCACTAAGGATTAGTCAGCCAATGACTCCTTGTTGACCTTGGGCTTTCCAGGGGATGCCACCAAAAGGTAAGCCAGGGTGGTCATGTGTGGCCTAGCAGGAAGAAAAGTGAACACTGAGATGAAGAGTGCAGGGTTCAAGTCATGTGCAGAGTCATGCCTTCTTTTGAATTCCCTTGCAAGGCAAGAAATTTATGGAAACTGGTTTTATAGGATTTCTGCAAAGACAAAGAGCAGGTCTCAGCAGTGCATGAAAGCAAATGTTTTAGGGTACATGTCCGTTGCCCCCATTATGCATGTTTGCTGCAGGACACACAATTTGCCATGAAAACTGTGAAGTAACTCTGGTTCCCTGTAGTTTCATTCCTGCCCCCACCTCAATGGCAACCATGTCAAAATGGCTGTACCAGTCACACTAGAAAGCATAAACAAGCCCCTGGTTTTTGCATGTTATGTTCCTGCTGCCTTAAAGAAAAGAAAACCACTTCAAATTACATATATTATTTATGCATTTTTAGAGTTGTCATCCTTTTATATAAGGTTTCTTTTTATATCATCCTTTAACTGATTTCCCCAGGAATTGCTCTTCATTGGATATTAACTCCAAAATCCTTTCACAATTCTTGCCATCTCCTGAACAAATCAGTAAAAGACTTAAACCCACTTCAATATGTATATAGTTTTGCCTAACAATGCACACTAATTGTATCTCTTTAATAGGAAATATGTTTATTAATAAAATCTTGTTTGTCTTTATTACCAATGATGGGAGTTCAAAGCAGAGAAACAAACATCTAAACATCAAGGAGGTGTCAGAGGTAAACGAAGGGAGGCCAAGTGAAGCGCATGTGATGCGCTAATTGTATTCCAAAAAAAAAGAAAAGAGGATTAATGGAGGGAAGAGAGAAATGGAGCTCCCAATTACCATAGAAGTGTCTATTTCACAATGCACTTCCTGTGACTTGAGAAAGACATTTTTGCACCCACTGGAATTTCGAAGAAAGCGGCTTCCCAGCTGTTATGTGCATAAATCTCTCATGCTGTACATACACAGCTTATTTAAACAGCAAGAAAAAGTTACCATTTACAAAATGTATATTTCAGTCATAGCACACACACGCACGCACACAAAATCTGTCAGTTTGTGAGGAAAAGTGCAGAAGAGAAAGCAACACATTCAGTTAGGACTCCCCCCCCCCCAGCTAGATTAAAGCAGCTGCTTTGAGGAGCATGATCCAGCCAATCCGTCAACAGCAAAGCTCACACTCCCAGCCCTTTGCTAAAACTCAAGGACGCAGCAGGTCTTGAAGGCTCCACACTCCACTGGCCGGCCAGGAGGACCCCCGTGTTTCCTGGTTGATGTGGGGAGACTCGTTTCTTACACCACAAGGTGCTTGTTGCTTTCTTTGCCTCACTTCTGTTGAGAGGGATTTACTCAAGGGCTTCATCAAAAATTCCAGTGCAATGCACACTTCATTATATGGTCATAGATCCAAAAACCTATCTACAGCTACAACTATCTATCCATGGCCATATTAATTCAACCAACTCTTTTTTCCTTCAGGGAATATTGCTAATTTAACATGTTCTCTTGATCTGAGCTGGCAGATTGCTGCAGTGAATAGCTGCAACTGACTTGAATTACTCCAGGTCAAACTGATGCAGCGTCTGACCACTTGTCAAACAAGTGATCCTGCGCCCTGCCAGGAACAGGCTTCTGTTTCATTTTGCTGCGACCCCTCCACAGCTGCTGCAAATAACTAGGTAAGAACACAAGAAGTGCTTTGTTGGATCAGGCCCATGGCCCCTCTAGTTCAGCGTCCTGTTCTCACAGGGGCTGACCAGATGGGAAACAAGCAAGCAGGATTTGAGCACAACAGCATTTCCGCATGTGTGATTGCCAGCAACTGGTATTCAGGAGCCAGACTTCTGTGGAGGCAGAGCACAGCCATGGTGGTTCGTGGCCTTTGATAGCCTTGTCCTTTGATGGTCTAAGACAAAGCACCACCGCTTAGTTTCAGGTTGTCCATTGGCAACGTCAAAGGCAGAAAGACAGGAAGTCAGGTGAGGGAGTCAAGGCAGAATAATTTATCAGCTGAACACTTAAATTCCCTCTTCACTGATGCTAAAATATTTCACTGCCACTTCCCCCTCTCCAAATCCTTCTTCAGTAACAGGGAGATTTAAAGAGGCTTTCAAATGGTTATTACTTTACTTCCACGGCATCTTCCCAGAAGGCAAACATCATCAGTCCCACCACAAAAAAAGGCTGGGGATTTTTTTTTTTAAGTGTCCTCAAATAAAATTAAGAAGGCAGCAGTAAACTTCTCCTATGCCATCCTCTGCTCAGGTGTAGTAGGGCTGTGCCCAGTTTTTAATGTTGGGGTTAATTGATTCAGAGTTAATAAACGCAGCCTATTTCTGAATTCAGAGCCCCTGTCACAAAGCTCCACCCACAGACACACCAAGGGAACAGTGAAAAGGAATCAACCCTTCAAGGGCGGATTAATACAACCACAAACAAAACCTCCCGAGGCTGGAAGGGGGCCCCTTGTTGGGCTGAGGCATATGGAAAGTTCAGCTCCAATTGAATGTCTCAATGACAGCTGACACTCCACCATGCTCCAGTGGCTACAGGAATATTTCCTCCCATTAAAGGCACTGGGAGATGCTTCCTGGTAGGAAGAAGGAACTAATGGGAAGGGGGCTTTCATTTCTCCTTCTCCCAGTAGTGAAAGCGAAGCTGAATGGAGTGGAGGAGAGCTTGGCAAATTCCGCCCTGCTCAGTGAGTATTTATTCAGGCTTTACATTTGATCCAACCTAACGGCTTGAAACTATAAAGCATTCTCACTTTAAAAATACAAACATGATTCAGGTAAGCGGCTTCACACATCATCATCGTCATCATTATTATTCATATAGTTTATACACTGGTTGTATGAAAACCCAACAATCTCAAAGAGGTTTACAACATACTGTATATAATATACTAAAATTCATTTCTCTCTATTGTCCTGATTCCAGCAACTGAAAAGCTGCCCCAATCAGAAATGTAATTTCTAGAAGATGCTCAAAGCTCCACCCACGTCTCACGTAGAACCTAGTCTAAGTCCCCAGATTTACAAATCAGTCCCCATACAAAATCCACTGAAGTTGAAATGTGTTGCCAGATTCAGTTGAAAAAATCTGGTAACTTTAACCTAGTCCCACCATTGTGGAGTCCTTCCCAAAATGAGCCCTTCGACAAAGTCAGGTGGTTCATGTAACCCAGCACCATGTACCCTGAACGACATAGCAGAATTCGGGCAGCTCTGATGCCCATAATCCTTCTGCTGGTGATGCCAGGAATGGAACCAAGGCAAGCCATGCCTGAGCCCCACCGCTGAGCCTGCTCTTGGCCAATCTGAGATGGACACGGCCATCAAAGCCCCACAGCCATTTACATCATTGCAGACTACAGTTAGCGATACCTCAATGACCCTTGAAGCCGATTCCAGGTCTGATTATTCGTTTGCTTTTAAAAAACATATTTATGCCTTAACTATGCTAAAAGTCCAACAAAATAGAAATCGCAAACATACATGAAACACAGTAAAAGCAGTCACAGAATAAAACCTAAGCGACAGATGGTCAAAACCCAAAGACTTTCCCCAAAGGAAAAATCCTTCCTGTCAGCCAAAAGCCAACAAAAAGGGGACAGAACATTCCTCTCTTCGGACAGAGTTCCGCAGCCTAGGTGTGTGGCTAGAGATAAGGCCTCTTCCTGTGTCCCACACACACACTGGAACCTCGGGTTGTGGACGTAATCCGTGACAGAGGCACATCCGCAACCCGCAGCGTTCGCATCCTGAAGTGCCGCATCTGCGCAGGCGCAATTTGGAGCTTCTGCACATGCGCAAGCGTCAAAACCCGGAAGTAACCCGTTCCGGTACTTCCGGGTTTCTAGCGGTCCGCAACCCGAAAACACGTAATCCGTAACATGAGGTATGACTGTACACAGACAGAGGTAGGTGAGGCAGAGGAGAGGCCCTCTGCTGATAACCTTTGTTTGACCTGATTTCTCGACAGAAAGCACAGACTATCCACTAGTGTGATGTCAAATTTGTGTATATTAAAGCTCTAAAACAAGACAGAAATGCTTTAGGGAATCTTCTAATAAACAGGTTAGACATTTTGTTAAGGGACAGACTTCACCAACTCTAAAGGACACGTGGGACAGCTCGGTTGCCAGCCAGCCCTCCATGGCAATCAATGACCCCGCAGAACAGCCTCTTCCCCATCTCCCTCTCACATTGAGGCTCTCCACATGCATCCACTGGTAATTCAGTTGGCTTTTGTGCATCACAAGTCTGTTTTGGATCTTTGTGAAATCCACAGTGAAAGCCACACCCATGGCAAAGACATGGAACGGCTTCAGCAGCACGTTCGCCACAGGCCTTGGCAGGCCTCTTGGACCAGGCCTCCGCTTCCCCATCACTGCTCCACAGCCCCACATTGCGTTATCTGCTATCTGTGACCCCTGACAGCTCTGACTTCGCTACCTCATTTGCTTATGATGGGACACAGCAGAAGCTTTAAAGGGGCTCAATTGCAACGAAGCTCTACCTCTCCCACCGATTTTTAAACAGAACAAAGATACTGTGTTTTCCGTAAAGACACAAGATTTTTGGTGCAACTAAAGTCAATAAATGTTAAGAAGAGGTAGAGGATTTGAGAACGGCTCTGGGGCTGAGCCCTACTGCACAGGACTAACTCAACGACTTAGATCTCTAGGGGACCTAAAACCACAAAGAGCCACTTACGAGAAATGACTTTCTCTTCCACTGAGAACTTTTACTACAATCAAGCAGTGTGTACATTTTTCTAAATAAATAGAATAACAAATCTGCAGAAAATCTGCAGAGATTTTCCTAGTGCAGATGTTTCCTCCATGTCCATTTCTTCTTCCTTACAGAGCAAAGAACAGCTTCTAGGGTAGCTTTGAAAAAACCATCCAGCCTGTCAACTAGAGCAGGTATCTTCAAGCTCTTCAAAACCAGGGCCCAACTTTAGCCCAAAAATGCACCCGGGGACCCATTTTTTAATCATTTATGGTATATTTACAAGGCACTAATGTTCCTACTGTGGCCCACCTTGGATCAGGGTGCAACCCACTGCTGAGTCCCAACCCACTGATTGAAGACCAGTGAGCAAGAAGAAGTCCTACTGAATCGTTCATCGTCTCGTTGTCGACTTCAGTGCAGCTAACCTTGCGGTTAGCAACTGCAACCAACATTTGCATTGCATTTGGGTAACAATATTTGTGCGCTATCTTGAAGCAATGTTTGAGAAGGACTAAAAATAAAACATGCAATTCTGCTATTCGGCCTTAGCAAATTGGCAATTAGGTTCATCAAGGGAAGAGCATGATGTGTACGGGAGTGGAAAGGCGCATCCACTTCCATGCTCTGACATTTTGCCTTTCATCTCAACCAGTGAAATTTTCAGCTAAATTCAAACTAAATAAAATCCGGAACCATCAAGGAGTCGGCCATAAAGCTTTTAAACAGCACGTTGCTGTTATACACCAATGTAAGGTCAGATCAACAAGGGCTAGTAATCATAATCTAACAGAGATTTTATTATGGACAATTTTTGCAAAAATAAATTAACTAAATGCATAGTCATAGTTTGTACAAAATGTATTAACTATTTTGTTCATCTTCTCTTTTTAAAATAAATTTATTTATTTGGTTTTCAGATTAAATTTTACAGCCACATATCGAACATCACAGAAACGAGATTTCGTGGAATCTCCTGGCCTTCCCCCTCCCCTTTGTGGGTCTGATTGTTAGTCGTTTCCGACTGCATCTTTTATAATACTGTAATCCAAATCTTTTACCTCTCCGCTGTGTCCAAAATTCACCTTCAAAATTTTGTTCACCTTCAGGTTTGCCTACTATAACCCACAAATTCAGTTTGATTTTAAATCAAAACTTGTTTTTATTCAAAACTGTCCTCACAGAATAAATGTCCACATCCTCAACGAGACAGCTGTAATGATTTCATAATGGCCAGCCCCAAACTGGCTGAAAACGCAGAGCCACATCCATAATGGTAAGACAGATTTGTTTATGCATTCATTCATTCCAAAATTTCTTTGTCTACGCTGTCAAAACCAATTTTTTTAATGTCTTACAATATTAAAGCACCCTCAATTAAAAGACTCTTATCATGGTACCAATTAGAAGGATGTGTCAGTATTTCCTGTTCTAAAGGACTCTCTGTAACACCTCCTTCGAAACTGTACTTAAACAAATTATGCAAACCCAAGAAGAAAAGATGGGAGTTAAGGGTCCCTTCTTTCTCAACCCCACCCACAGCAAAACAAACCACCAAATCCCAAGTGTCTGACAAATAAAATAAGGTTTGTTTACCTTGACAACCCGGGTTGTAAAATCTTAAGTGACCTTGGCTGGGCCTTATTTTTTTAAGGAAAAAAAGGGGGGAGTAGAGACTTCCACTTTAGTCTTCTCTTTGGGCAATGCAGGCAGCCTTTAGTCTCCTTACATTATTAGAGCAAGTTATCAGCCCAGCTAGCTAAAAAAAACCTACCTGCTGTCTGCCTTAGCTGTGTGAAATCACAAAACTTTCCCAAAAGTCTGAGATCCTCTGATGGAAAGCTTCAACAATGGCACAGAATATTAAGAAGAGGTTTTGGGGGATGAACACAAGGCCAAATTGGCTAGATATAAAAAAATATTTATATATCACTTTTCTGGTGTTCAAGGCAGTTTACAACCAACAATTACAGGAAACAGTAAAGCATTAGCAGAATCAAGCAATCAGGACAATAACAGCTGCAGAAAAGCTTCAATCAAATGCTAATCTATTTTTCAAAAGTTTTGCAATGTTTATGAAAAGAAAGTCGAGGCAGCAGGCCTAGCCTTTGTTGGAATAAGTTTCCATAGCTTTGGAGCAACGTTAGTATAAGACCTGCTCTACTATATCAGTGTCCGCGGTTGTTAAAGACAGCACAAAGACAATTAAGCTTCTTGACTGGATCTCAACAGGGGGAGATGGTCTTTGAGGGTGCAAAGCTTTCAAAGCCAGACCCTCAAATTGGGCCCACAGGCAACTCAGTAGCCAGCACAAGTGGCATCAAACAGGCTGAAAATGCAGTAGCTGATGTGTCTGTGTCGTCTTCAAGGGCAGCCTGACTGCAAGCACACTGCAAATAATCATAGAATAATAGATTTGTAGAGCTGGAAGGGACCCTGGGGTCATCTAGTCCAGCCCCCTGCAAGGCAGGAATCTCAGCTAAAACATCCAAGACAGACGGCCATCCAACCTCTGCTTAAAAACCTCCAATGAAACAGAAAAATCACAAAATGGCAGATCAATGCTGCACGTTTTGACCTGTCCATAAAATGGGAATGCCTTCCGCTGAGCTAAGGATGGGGGATGGCACTCCAGGGAGTAAGGCCAAACTGCTTCTCCAGAAAATTAGAGAACATGAATCACTCACAGTCAGGGAGACTCCATCTAACCTGTGACCATTCGGAACCAGGATCACCAGCCTCTTTTCTGCATCCAATTTTAACCCATATTCCAACCTTGCCCGGCTGACTGGGGAAAACCTCACTAGGGGCAGGAAAAGCTGTATGGTAGACAGGCATCAGAATGAAGTAACCTTACACAACGTTAGAACGTTTATCCATCTAGCTCAGCTTTGTCTATGCTAAACAGAACCAGTTCTCCAGGGTTCCACACAAGGCTATTTCTGAGTCCTGTGACATCTGCAATTGGACTCAGTCCCCTCCTCCAGACGGTCTGCATTTCGCAAGAGGGATTCAAGCACATGTTGAAGGTTTAGGTTTGCAAAATTCCAGTGGAATCAACTTGTTTAAAACAAAGCAAAACACAAAACCCCACAGAACTCTTGTGGTACTGAGAAGTGTGGGGTGATCAAATGATTAATGGAACGATGGATAAAAGCAGCACAAGCAAATCAGAAGAAATGCTCAGTAAGAACTGGATACAGTCTGAACTCTGTGCAAGCAGATCAGGATGCATGCTCAATGAACAGGAAGCGAAATAAAGGTCCAGGCAGGAATCTGAGGGTCAGGGTGGGAGGGAGGCTGCGAGGAATATTCATGCAGAGCTTAGATATAGGGGGGGCACTATATAGGGGCAGGAAGGAAATGGATGGGCAGGTCGAGGGCTGCGGAATTCTGGGATCCCAAAGCCTCAAATGGGAACCTATGAATTTATTAGCCAAACTTCTGGCTGCAGATCTCTAGCTGCATTTACTTAATTGCCTGATCCCAAAACACACAGACTTGCTCATTTTCCCTTTAAATGAAAAGGTTATGCTTTGGCTCTGAACACCAGCAAGAGCCACTTCTACTGTATAGAGAACTGGACGCAGTGCTGCGGCCTCTGGCCACTAGGTGTCACTCTAGGAAAGAGCACCACACATTCCTGGCGGAGGAGACACTTTGGGGCTGCCCAGTGTCTCCTTCCACCACCAGCAATAAGGCTATAAATATTTTAATCGCCACACTATTAAGTAATTAAAATGGCTATTTATGAGGAAGAATGCTTGAAATCACTTTTTAACCTTTAATATTTCACAGTTTAGAAAGCAAAATGCGCATAGTTGTATTTACGGAGTGGCACTCGCCCGACTTGCCTTCAACCGCGAGGGGCAAAAAATGATTCCTGTCTTATTTTAGGAAAGCTCAGTTCAGACCGCTGGCTTCACTGACCTAGAGAGGGAAAGAGAGCGAGGCGGCCTGCCTTTCCCAAACTGCCACTAAACCCGATTTAAGTTATCATGCAAACTGAGGGCACGATTCACCAGGGAGTTCTCCTGCACAAGCCCCTTTGGGCCCAAGTCCCTCTATCCAAACAGGACACATCTTGCCATGAGCATCTCAGCAAAGTCAACAAGAAGCCTGCACTCCCATCCCTTACGCCAAGCAAGACCAAAGTCCTTTCATTGTGCAGGACATCACAGATTCGGGGATAAGGATTTGAAACAGAGGTTCTGCCACAAGCCACTCTGCCCAGGAGCAAATTTTGAGAAGGTGAAGAAGGGTCACAGAGAGCCTGTTCCAAGCCTTCCTCTGGAGCAGCCTGTCTCCTGAGCACTGCCTAGCGAGGAGGAGTCCTCCAGGAAGCGGCTATCTTTATTTAACATAAATCTATCTGGCTGGCTAATCCCCACTTACCCCAAACAGTATGGGCACCCACCCTCCTCAGGTTGCCAGGCAACCAGCAGGAGGAGCATGGGGGAACACAAATGAACTGCCTCCAGGAAGGAAAGAGGTTGGTTGCTGCTTGCCATGGATGAGGGAGGTTTAAGAGTTCAGCAGCCTCTCCGTGTGCCTTGAGCTCCTATTTACATGGCTGGGAATTAAAGCTACAGCTGGGACTTGGGAAGCATAATGCTTACACCTGACATTTTAATGAGCCATATAGAAACACGCACGCACACACACGAATACATCTGCTCTTATATTCAGTGTCAGAGGTATACTCCACGCTATGCAGGAGGAAAATAAACTCAGAACGTCCTGCTGATTCAACAGCATTTTATTCAAGCAATTAAGAGAAAGGGCGAGAGCGACACGTGCTCCCAGGAGGAGTTAAGATAAACCATTTCCTCTTTTTTTGTTGTTTCAGAAGCACAAATAATTTGTTACGTGCTAATGGAGAATCACAGGTGGACCCCAGGCTCTTATTCCGTTCTCTCAAATACCGGATGGGCAATGAGCACTCTGGGATCCATACAGGCTTGTTTGTGTTGCATGCATTCTGCATGGGTCTCTGATCAATTCCATGAAACCCCATGTGGCTGAAAATGCCTCCTCCCACCACCCTTGCCAAGACCTCCCCCCCCCAAGCCCCCTCTGTTCTGGAGTCCCTCAGTGGCTGCTTGTTTGTTTGCACTAAGTGCAGTCTGGGGATATTTGCCCTTTGCTACCCCCAGCAGCTATTTTGGAGATTCATGTTTACTCACTGGGTTCTCCCTCTGATACTCTCTAATACTTACACCCCATCCTTCGGCCCTGCTTGCCACACCTTCAAGAAAATGCAAGAGCTTTGCCACAGTGGCACTGAGGGACCAAACACCAGCTCTACAGCACCACACAACCAGAAATCAGGCATGCGCTAGCTATGTTCACTTCTCTATATTTTTTTTTTAAAAAAAACACCCTTATTTTAATGATGAAGATTTTATGTGACTTTGCTTCAATTTGTGGATTTCAGCCATGCTTAATCTATAATTGTATCTGTACACTGCTTGCATTTTTTTAACAGGACGTGTATTATACATTTTCTAAATAAAATAATAATAGCAAGAAATAAATATTTGTTCACCCTAGCCTTCCTTATTAATATTACTCCAGCACATAAACCTGCTTTCAGTGGATGTTGCGCAGAATTCCTTTGCTTGTATATTGTTGTTATTATTATCTGATGATGTGTTTTACTGCTTTTGCACACTGCTTCGGATATATTTCTCTGGCAAAAAGCGGTGTACATATATTTTTGTGTGTTGGTGTGTGAGAGAGTTTTAACCAAACAAAAATAAATAACCCAAACCAATGCAAACTGTGGAGAATGGAGCTCTGTGTTAAAGAGCGGCAGACAACTTACGGGCTCGATCTTCAGTGCATTTCTGTAGCTCCCAAAGAAAGCAGCCTGGGCCTTCAGGAACGCCCTGGCCACGCCATCGCCTGTGGTCATGGAGACTTTCTTCAACCTACTCTTCAGCGCAGAGACCTGGAAGCACATGGCCCAAAAGGAGGGTTTATTTTCAAGAAACACAAGCCGGGAGACTGCACACACTAGCAAGACAGCGAAGGGACAGTGCTGGTGGGGGTGGCTGTGGTCAGAGAGAGGAAGGGAACTGCGCTCCTAGAAATATGCTTCACATTCATTAGCTTTTATCTCAATACTGAAGGAAAGATAATGGCTTCTATCACATAATATTAATGGCAACAATAATTATTATTTATAAATAGCAACAGTTCTCATTGCTGGCTCTGCTTCACTCCTGATTAAAAGGGACAGGAGATCAGGACTGTAGAAGAATCGTGGCTGTAAGCGCAGGAGAGACTAGGCTGGGCCAGGGAAGAGACACAAACCCTCCCTGACTATTAAGATCACCACCAAGGACTCTGCTTCACAAACATTTGACCACAGTAAATCAGGACCAGGTCCTTTGCTGCCGTAGCCCTAAGGCTTTGGAATGACGTCCTCAAAAAGGAATCGCAGAGTCCATCCATTTGAGGAAAGGAGAAGTGTAAGATGCCTTTCATGGGAGAGCATTGGGCGTCCATCTTAAATGTACCAGTAACTAAGTCCTACTGAAGTCAGTGGGATTTACCTCTGAGTAAACACATTTAGAACTGCACTATTAGCCAGTGAATGAAAGCTGTCACCAATGGAGCAAAATGAAACAAATTTGCTCTTTTGGGAATGCATAGTGGGAATTTTTTTTAAACTCATCATAGTTAACTTTATGTTGTGTGTGTTTAAAGTTTTTAAATAGCTGTAAATCACCTCAGGCTTGGACAGAGGTGAGGAAACAAGATTTTAAATGAATGAATGAAGCGCTTTACAATTCCTAAGTTACTGTTCCTCACAACACCCTGCAAAGTATTTTTAGCAGAGGCAAGAGAGTTTTGCCCATTGCAAACATGGAGGGAGAGGGAAAAATTCCTGGTTGCGACGAATGAATTATAAAGGAAAGCCTTTCTTTAAAAGGCAGGGGGTATTATCCTGCTCCACCATGAAATATAAAGTGCAATGCTCATTGACAACGACAACATCTTCATCCTTGGAAGCAGCTCTTTACTTCCTCACTTCTCAAAGACTCTCGCTACCTGTGCATCAGATTATTCCTCACTTAACCTTCACTGCCCTTTCTCTTTCATCCTGGAGGTGTTTAATTGCCTCCAATTCACAGAGCTGCACTTCAGGTGAACACAGACCTAACGGTCTCATTACCATTTACACAAAGAAGTACTCCATGATGGTAACTGAGCAATATCAACTTGCACACCTTCCTACACTGACAAATTCTCAAAATTAACACAAGCGTTCAAGGTTACCTGAATCATGTGCCTTTGGTGTTCCAGGCACAAACCAGAGGTTCCTGTTCATTCATTATCGTGCTCTGTGCTCTGGCTAAAATAGTCGGGCTACATGATTTAAATGTCTTTTTTGGCATTTAGATATCTACATAGTGTAGCGGAAAGAAAGCAGTTATCTTATTTCTAATGTAATCAAGGAGGGCTGGCAAATCTGTTTTGTATATTAATGCGCACTTTTGTAATTGCCTCACTGAGCCCCAGCTTCACTCATAGGACCCCCCCCCCCCGGTAAAGGGCCACTGCCTTTATATTGTTCCCTTAAAAAAAAACAGCAACACTGTGCCTTTGAACACCTGCAACCATTACAAAGGTGGTGACTGCACATTTTGGGCCTTCCGGATCGAGACCAGAAGTGTTCCCACCAATGGAAAAAACTGCTCTCCTTCCTGTTCCTCCTTCGTGCAACTGAGTTGCTGAAGCACAGAAGTATGGAAGACCCGGGAGAGGCTGCATGGGCAGAGGGGGCAGGCTTTGCAGAGAGAACTTCTGTGTCTTAACAACTGAGTTCCTCAAGATCTGCACGGCTGCAGAGAGGATCAAGCACACTGGCCATTTACAAATAACAGAAGACGAGGAGGATGGTTAGGATTCTGGGGGTCAACACTACTACAGGCTGTGCTCCCTTCTTTGGCTATGTGGTAAGAGGTTTGGGGGAATTGCAGCTGGCCCCAGGGGTTTACTAGCTCCAATACTGAGCACAAGCCAGCTCCTGCCACTCTCTATCAGAAGGGGCTAGATTGCTGTTTCAATTAACGCCAACCGCTGAACAGGTCAACTGGCAAAATCCTCTCCCGATCCAACTGGAGCAGAGGGCTCTCACAAAGCTTTGAAGCGCAGCAGGAACCAGCATTCTGCCTGACCAGGGAGGAGGACTTCAGTTGAACTCATGAAGGTGCATCTGACCACAAGGCAACACCACAGAGAGTAGCAGGGGCTTATCTTGATTAGCCATGGGGCATGTCAGGGGTGGCTACAATGAAGATGTGCACCGTTTAAGTTAGTAGAAAGGGGCTGGGGAGGGGAGAAAGACAAAGAAGTAGAAAGGACTTCTTTCTCTCACATATACCTGCCTGAGTGCCAGGCCATGACCTAAGTGTCCCCTTTCCCCCAGAGGTTCGAGGGTGACAGCACAATAATAAGGCCTTTTCCGTGGTGGCTCCCCATTTGTGGAATGCTCTCCCCAAAGAGGCTCACCTGGCACCAACATTACATGGCTTTAGATTCCTCTTACTGTAGCCTTTGCCCATTAAACCATCTACGGCCTTTTAAAGTGTGTGGGTACTGTTATGATTTTTTTCTGTGATTTTTAAAATTGTCTTTTATTATTATGCTATGTAAAATATGTTTTTAACGTCGTACATCACCCTGGGATCTTCACATAAAGGGCAGTATATAAATTGTAGTAGTAGTAGTAGTAGTAGTAGTAGTAGTAATGAGATGCAGAGGGATTAGCCTGGCTGGCATCCTCTGTGTTGCACTGCCTAAACTGAGGGAGTGTAGCAGATCAAGGATCTTCAAAGCAGGGGGGGGGGCAGGAGAAAGGCCCACTGATGTCATGTTGGCTGAGGCAAGGAGGCTTCTGAACAGAAGCCTGCAACTGTGTTGTGGCTTGAACTGCCTACAACTTCCTGTTCTGACCAGCAGCTCCAGTGGCAGAGGGAGTGGGGAAGCCAGGGCCTGACCAGCACAGCACCTGGCAAGGATTACTGAAGCATTTAGCAAATGTCCAGACAGACTGTCTATGCACCTTGCAGAGAGATGATTCCTGGGAGCGGGGGAAGACTACCAGCAAGTTCCACAGGGGACTTATTTCTTTCTGATGATACTCACAAGTGTACACCTCTTAGCATCTAAGACAGATACTCCAGAAACAGGTATCTGAAACTCTTTTGCTTCAGAGCTCTAGTCTTCTGCATGTTTTAAGACAGTAGCTAAACAGAGAGGACTTTAATACGCAGATCTAAATCAGGGATTCCTGTCTCAATGGAAAGCAACTGAAAAAAATGTCATATCTGGTGCAACTTTTGGTTGTGTGAGGACCATCACACTGGACATTTTTGGGAGGTACCAAGATTACTCCAGAAGCATAAAGCAAAGCAGAATGGCCACTTCTTTCTCACTGATTTGTTTAGCAAAAGAGCAGCTCTGCATTACTTTTTGTACAACTATGGAGGAAGAAAGCAGTAAATAAGGCATTTACTAACAAAAAAAGTGTGTTTCCCTTATTCCTTGCTACCCCCCCCCCCAAGAGTTGCATTTTCCTTTTTGTAAACTAAAAAAAAGCAAAAAGCACTAAAGTGTGCATTCCATGAGATGTTAAAGAGATAGAAGGAACAGTTTTGGGTAAAGCACAAGCCCTGTCCATGCAGAGGCCTTAAAAGCCAATGTCTTCCACTCTGTAACGTGAAACATAACCCCCCAAATCAGCACAGGTCTCAACAACCTAAACACACTTTGCTAGTCCTTGCCCATGCCAGCAAATGGCATGTTGGGGAGGTAGCTCAGGTCAAAGTTCATTTCCAGCCCTAAGCCCCGGAAGCTCCAGGTCTGGTGCTTCGGAATGTGGGAACCAACTTTCTCTGCAGGGACTTAGCTCTTGGCAGATGACAGATGTGTGGTGACCATCAGCTGCCCTTGCTCTGCATTGAGTAAAAGGGCACACTGCCAAGGCCCAGGGGCCCTCTCTCCTTCACTTTTACCTTACACGTTCCAGAGCTGAAATCAGCTGATTTATTTATTTCATATACAAATTCACAGACTGCCTTTTATTAGGGCCCGGTCCTCCTAAGGTGGCTGACAGAATAAAAATAAAACAAACTGGATTACGAATGAGAAAACAAGCTTCTGGGGTTCAGCTCCTGGCAGAAATCAAGCCCTCTCTGCTTGGAGTCCCAAGTCAAAGAAGAGGGCAGCTGCCAAAAGTGTCCGTCCCCCCCGGCCCCACTGCCCCCCTTTCTGGGGGAAATGCTGCCCACAAGCTGAGACAGGCACCCAATGCTCAGCTGCTCTGCTTAAGCAAAAGGAAGCATATTTTCCAACTCGGACGGTAGCTGCTACACACACAGGCTGCTTCTTACCCAGGCAGGCACAGAAACCGGCAGCCAATCCTGGAAGTGTTTTTAGAGAAGATTTTTATACTCTTGGCAGCTCAGGATTAAAGGTCAGGCTTAAGCTATCACCATGTTTCAAAATGCAATCTGTGCAGTGCAGCATAATGAAATGGTTCAGTAGAGGTGCGAGTGGAAATTCTTTTAATTAGATCCAAGGCTTTTAGTTGTCAACATGAATAAAGCAAGAAAAACACATTCCTTTGCAAAACACAATATCAGAAAGGGGAAAAAATAAATAAATGCAAGTTACTTTTTTAAAAAAAATCAAGAAAACAGAAGCTTTGCACTCATGTGACCCACTCAGCAAGTTTAAATGCCCACAACGTGAAAAAGCAAATATTCATGTGTGTGTGTGTGTGTGTGTGTGTGTGTGTGAGAGAGAGAGAGAGAGAGAGAGAGAGAGAGAGAGAGAGAGAGATTTCCTCCTCCTAAGGCCATACTAATAAATAAGAAGACGGGATACTTCACTGACAGAATAAAATAATCACAAGCCAATTAGCCTGTTCACAAGAGCTGATCTCTGAGTAACATTTTGAGGCGCTGAAACATTGTTGATTAAAGGGTCTGGTGCTTTGTGTGGTGTGTTTCCTCCAAGAAATCCCCAACTTTGTTCATCTCTCATCTGAAACTCGCTTTCCAAAAAAGAGAGCGCATCTCTTATGTTCCCAAAATAGCATGCCACTTCTAGATGAAACCTGTGAGGTATGTGTGTCCAAGTAAGGAACATGAATTCCTCTTAGTCACTGATGCAAAGTTTTATAAGGGCATGAAAAAAGTCACCCAGTGGTACAATTTTCACCACCAAAGCCCCTGCCCTAAGCAGATTGCTGGCCGCCAACTGGGGGCTGGGCCTTTCCAACGAGGGCACGCTAATAATAGGATTCTTCCCATGCAGACACTCACCTGCTGCCTACTTTATTTGCTGTTAGATGCTATGTGAACCCTGTTCTCTTCTGCTGAATTCTTAAAAGGAAACATTTTAATATTACCTTTGCTGTTCATTGCTGAATTTCTGATGATAGTCTTGTTTTTTTTAAAGCTGCTTTTTAATTGATGCATGTGGTTTAACTATTTTGACTTCAGTTAACTGTTTTTGAAATCAATTACGGAAAGGTGGGACGTAAATGTTTAAAATCAATTAAGTTGGTAGCTTAAAGAAAGATTAATGGCACCCAAAGGTGCTCTTCACACAACGAATCGAAAGTATAAATAGGGACAAATGGCTGCATTCTGCACCTCTCCGCATAGCGACAGGTAGCCTGTCCTGTTCTTAACCAAAAGTAGTAATTAAAAAAAATTAAAAATTACAAAAATCTTTTGAACATGGGGCAGAGGGACGACCGGCCTGGTCTTGTAGGATGCCTTCTCGGGAGGCAGGTATGCTCCTGCCTCCAGGTGAATACAAGATTCAGAGGTGCAAAGCACACAGGCTTTGCACCCGAAGATTCCAGAAGAAGGTATGAGGAAGGGTGTGTGTGATGCAGACTCCAACCCCAGGCAGCAGATAATCCTCAGGGGCCAGGCAGCAGCTCAGGCCAGGTGAGGCAAGGCAGGAACTGGGACAGCTCACAGTGCAAACCCCAGGAATAATGGAAGTTCCTTTGACAAAGCTCAGGCCTCAATGGAGCACGTGAAATGGAGCCATTTTTCTGAATAACCAAAGGCTCACACTCACACATGCAAGTTCAGCAAGAATTTAAGCACTGCTGGGTGACTGCTAACTGCATCCCTGGTCAGGTGCTGGGCAACTGGAGAGGTCATGAAACTGGGTTTTCATTCCTCACTGGAAGAGTTTTTTCCCTTTGAGACTGGGGTTGCTGTCATGACACAGGGTGCCTGGTGTTTGGTACATGATGTGCAGCTGTATTGCAAGATGCCAGCAGCTCCCTTTCAACCCAGCCCAAGCAAACATCAGTTCATCAATGGTGATCTCAGGAGTTTCACAAAACGCTCAGCGTTTCCGTAAGCTGATGGCATTTTTAGTCCTGGGAAATATTTGCATCTATGTTGCACATGGGTGATTCCATATACATGGCCTTCAACACATCTCAATGGCTTTCCTGAGGCACGAGCCCAGGGGGTGCAAGTTGATGCAGACCCCATTGCTCCCCCCAGGGGAAAAAGAAGTGTGTGAAAGTTCGGATTTATACATACCCCAGCAGCCAGGAACCATGTGATCCAGGCTGAGTTCCAAACACATGAAGCATGAAAACACTTGACAGAAATCCAATTACAAGCAGAAGCAAGATACCTGCTCTCTAGTGGTCAAAGCCAGAATGGAGAACAGTCTCAAGGCGGAGGAGAAAGCTTCCCTATCTGGGTACCTAACGTAACAACAGTGGGCATGTCAGAAGACACTAATTACTCAGAGCAAGAGGATGCTAGTTAAAGCTTTGTTACAGATGCTATTAAAACCCAACTGAATTTGGGGTGGGGTGGGGGAAACCCCAGGCTGTGTACACATATGTTTCCAGCTGGTTAAATGGAAATTGCTGCCAGCACTTCCTCTGCGATGCCCCAAACATCCTTCCAAAACAAGCACCACAAGAATAACAAAAGATGACAATAATGATGGTGATGATGATGCTGATAATAAAAAAGCATAGCCTTCAAGCAGACCCACAGAAACCCAAATCAGTAAGCTTTAACTAGTGAAATGCAGCTCTCTTGTGTTATAAAAGGAAATAAATGAACGGAAGGAACTCTCTTAAAATTTATGACATTCCAAAGCTCTCAATTTGGGGTTTATTTGGCAAAGTCTCTTATGATGTTCTGCTGCCTTCTCGAAACGGCTCCTTTCATGAGGTCCCATAAAATCAAATATTTCACTTGACTGTTGACAAATCATATCCCTGGGTGCAAGGGCCTGGATCCAGCCCCTACTCCAAGAAGGGGGACATCAGCTGGCACTTTCACTGCACAGAAGAAAACCAGGGAGGAGCTCATTGTGCTTAGAAGAAAACAGGGAGTCGTGACCTCTTGACCACCAGTTGCAGCTTCCTCCCAAGGCCCTGCAACACACTCATTGTGGTGCAAGAGCAAGAGCCCTGAGCTGGAGGTGAGGGAGATGCAGGTTCAAGTGCCTGCTCAGTCAAGAAGGTCACTGGGTGGCCTTGAGGCATGTCACCATCTCCCATCCTAACTTATTCCACAGAGTGGTTGTGAGTATAGAAATGAAAATTAAGTATTGCAAGAGGGTAAAGTAAGGTAAGCAGCAATTAGAACCAGTGAAACACAGCAGTTAAAGACTTATGGAAGAAGATCCCAATTCAAAGCTCAGTCCAGCTGGAAATGAAGCAGCTTTAGGAAAGACTCAGGTACTCACCTAATGGGAAATCCAGAATAATTGCCTACCGCACAAGGATTGTGCTCATATTAGGAAAAGGTGCTGTGTTTATTGTCAGCAGTGTCAAAACTCACAGCCAGGTTTCCACTCTGGAAGAGGGCTTAGAATTGGATGGCTCCCTATCTCTATAGGATGGGTAGGCAACCTGTGACATCCCTCTCCCCAATTGCTGAACTACAATTCCCATCATCCCTGACCACTGGACATGACGCTTTGGGCTAACAGTAGTGGGAGTCCAAAAACATCTGGAGGTTTCCCAGTGCTGGTCTGCTGTGGAAGCCTGTGGTGGAATCAGTGGGGTGGTTATTATTGCGGCTTCAAGATGATCTGGATGTCTTTCATCATGGAACGGGGAGAAGCAGTGGCATCAGCCATGTTACTGGTTGGGGAAATTGGCAGCCAGCCCCACGAGGGGCAGAGCAACAGCCAAAGCAATGGAACACAGAAATAAGGAAGGTGCCGCAGACTGGCTGGACACTGAGTAGTGGTGGCTGGATAATGAGGAGTGGGCACTTGGAGAAGGGGGTGGAGACTGACTTGAAAGAAGAGATCAGTGATTTGGGGGAGCCTGTAACAACCAGGAACCGAGAGCCAGAGGCAGGAGAAGCTGCAGGATTGGAGGGTGAAGAACAGAGTGCAGGAGGAGGGAGGGAGAGGTCCGGCTGGTGGAGAGTCAAGGGCTGCCCCCCTTCTCCCCCAACTCCCCTGCTCCACTGAGGACAGAAGCGGACTACAGAAAGGCATTGTCCTCACCCATGACCACTGCACTCACCACATCATTTGGCAGGCTCTGAAGATCATCAAAAGGAGTTTCGAGTGTGTTAGTGTCAACGTTGAGGACGACCACATCTTCCAGGGCCATGTTTCGGACTTTCTGAAAATGAAGAAGTTAAGATAAAAGGACAATGTCATTACTTAAGCCTAACACCTATTGACCCCTACATAACATCTGCTTAGTTCCTGCCAGATCCCTGTTCTCTCCCTGCTATATCAAACTTTCGCATCATGTTTTCTGAAGCTCAAACACACATGTTGTCAGCCACCCTAAATCAACGGCATCTTGGCTTAATGTTCATCTGGTTATCTCTTAGAAGGAGGATCAGCCCAGCCTCCTCCTCTCTTCTCTGTTCCAATGGTCTTAAGATGCAGAGGTGGCAACCCAAGGCAAAGGGTCACCTCTCCCCTTTTATCTGAGATATGACCAGTCTGCAGAAGAGCTCAGGGACACAAGCTGTGGTGGAAGCCTTGGGGCAGGTTGCAGGCTATCCCAAGAGCCACGTTGCCTCTCCTTGCTGCATTACAAGTTGAAGGTTACTCAAGAGTTTTCTCTAATTCACAACAGGATTAAGATATTCAGAAGTCAAATGCTCTTCAGCCGTTCCTAAGACCAGTGCTGCGTTTGTACAAAAATGAACATGGGTACACTGTTGAAAACAATGGGCACCTTTGTGAAAGTTTCTCTTTAGAAAATCAGACAGACAGACAGACAGACAGACAGCTGTCGGTCTGGTTTTCCTCAGTTTGGCAAACACAATCTTTTTAATATGACCCACAGTGCCCAATATTTAGAAGTTGGGAATTTTCAGCCAATAATTTGCAGCAGAGTCACAGGTGGGGGTGGTTTGAGATTCAAAGAGGATTGTTGCCTTATGAACAATCCTCCACCACTTCCTCCCCCAGCTTCAAAGAACCAAAAGGTCATCTGCTTAACACATATCAGATAGACTCAAATCCAGCTCAGGAGACTGGCTTCTTTGGGGAGCCAGGAAGCAGCACAGCAACTGACTGGCACCTTCCTGGCTTGGGAAATTAAGCAACAACTACAAAAATAATCGGTTACAGCCAAATGATTCTTCATAGGCCTAACAAAAAAAAAGTCTTCAGGTAAAGACTTAACTAAAGCCAGAAGTTTGGTCAAAGGGGTTGGGCAAGAGGCCTCCTCCTCCACTTTGACAGCAGAAACAGATTTGGATCTCACTAAAGGCAGTAAGGGGGCAGCCACTGAATTTCAGCTGCAGCATAAAGTAATGCCAGGACTCCACAGTGGCTGAAACAGCCTTCCATTTGCACACAGCATGACATTCAGATTTAGGACCAGCCCAAGGCATTTTAGTGCCTGAAGGGAAAAACCCAAAATGGCATGTGCACATACATGAATGAACTGCCCTGCAGGTACAGGGTAGTATACAAATCTAATTACTACTACCACTAATGATAATAATAATAATAAATGCACACGTGTCCATGCACTTACTATGGAGCATTTACTGTGAAGCTCTTCGGTGCAAGCCTCATTAAAATGAATGGGCAGGACTGATGTTGTTATAGTTTAGTCAGTCAGTTCCCCAAAGTCTGCCAGTGGAAGGACAAGGAGAAGGAAATCTGCCTAGCCACATTAGGAAGGGGTTTCCAAATCCTCGGAGCAGCCCCCTGTGTCCCCACCAAGTGTGCCTATGAGGAGGGTGGGACTGAGAGAAGGGCCTCCCAAGAGGTTTCCAGTGCCCATGAAGGTTCATATGGGAGAATACGTTCCTTCAGAGAGCCTGGGCCTAAGCCATAGAGGACTTTGTAGGTTATAACCAGCACTTCAGCTTGTGCCTGCAAACAAACCAGTAATAACTGGAGATGTTGTAACATGGGAATTGTGTGCTAGCACAGGACTAGCACAGTCAAACTTCCTGGTGGATCATGGGTCAGACCCATCTGCCTTCTGCACTGGCGCTTTTCACGCAACACAAAACCCCACTCCCACCCACTGGTTGCCCACACTCAGATCCCTTTTCTGCTCTTCCCCTGTCACCTATAAAAATGTGGTTTACTACTGAGTTTACAAACTTAAGCAGTATCTCCTGAAGGGGAAGAAATAGGGAAAAACAAGGTAAAGGTAAAGGTACCCCTGCCCGTACGGGCCAGTCTTGACAGACTCTAGGGTTGTGCGCCCATCTCATTTAAGAGGCCGGGGGCCAGCGTTGCCTGAAGACACTTCCGGGTCACGTGGCCAGCGTGACAAGCTGCATCTGGTGAGCCAGCACAGCACACGGAAACGCCGTTTACCTTCCCGCTAGTAAGCAGTCCCTATTTATCTACTTGCACCCGGGGGTGCTTTCGAACTGCTAGGTTGGCAGGCGCTGGGACCGAGCAACGGGAGCGCATCCCGCCGCGGGGATTCGAACCACCGACCTTTCGATCGGCAAGCCCTAGGCGCTGAGGCTTTAACCCACAGCGCCACCCGCATCCCTTGGGAAAAACAAAACAAAAACAAGTGCTAGGAATTAACAGATCACATCATGGAGCGCTGAGAATGGCATTGTTCTTGCTTCCTTTCTACAGAGCCCTTTCCGCCCCTTCAGCGGAGAGGGTGTTGCGTGCAGGATCCTCCCACATTCGCAGGGCTTCCCTTGCCCCGCGAGATTTGGGGGAATCCCCGGGCGTGACTGCACCCAGCCCGCCAATCGGCGGGCAGGGGAGGCGTGGCCCAGGCTATTTAGGGCCAGGCACGCCCGGGGACAGCCCTCTTTGGGCATTTGAAGGCGGTTTACCCAAATATTACCATCTTGTGGTCCTCGTTGTTGGAGAGGAGGATTTGGAGGGATTGTGTGAGCCCCGCAGGAATCAACAAGGCTAGAAAGGTCTTGGAGCGGGCTGTGGAGCGTAGAGTGGCGGACCTGGGTGGGTGTGTCATAGGGCACCCTGGCATCCAGTTCAGCAATGAGGCCCTCTACAGATGGGATGGCGTGCATCTGTCAGATGCAGGAAACGACATGTGGTTGGGGGACATCAGTGCAGGGATTAGGGGTTGGTTGCGGATTTGAAGGTATTGGCGGCGAGCTTTGCTCGGGTGGCGGTTAGGCATTGGCATGGGGCAATGTTAGACAAATGGAGGGGGGAAGGAAGCGCCATCACCTTCCCCCAATGTGAAGGGGTAGTCCGGTAGAGGACTCCGGGGGGCGTGGCCTTGTCCGAAGCCTTCTGAGGTAGGGCCCCCGGCACGCCCCCGAGCGGTGACGCCCGTGGGATCCTAGTTGGCGTACTTCAACAGGACTCCCGCGGTTGTGTTCAACCCTTCCCGGTCACCATGCCGGGTAGTCGATAGGAGCCAATGCCTAAGGCCAATACCTTCAATTTCCGTAATCAATAAAGTTGTGGCCTTTTATGCCCATTAACCTTACATCATTGTGTCCGTGTCTTTATTTCACTGGGGGAGGTGACTTGCCACGCAACTAAGAATTCCATGCAACATCACAAGCAAACATGACTGTCAAGGTATAGGATTTACGCTATCCTGGTTTGTATGATGCTAGCAGCCCCCAAATGGGCTCCACTTATATCTGCCTCATTGCTTGGTCATCTTCAGGTTTGCTATTCGAAAATCTCAGGGCTTCCATTCCTATTTAGCATCAATTGTTGTTAAAACAAATAAAGAAGAATAACAACAGATACGGTTCTTTCTAACAGCAACTGGTAACTCCTGGCAATGAAACTGGTGCCTATACTGCCACTGTGGTAAGATGGACATTCTTCTACAGTTAACTGGAGAATTAAGTATGGCTATGATGATGATGATGAATGTAGCAGTCTGAACTGCAGCCAAGACCCAATGAATGGCTCTATTTCAGCTGGACTGTGTCTTCTGTTGTTGACAAACACAGTGGTTTTTCTAATTCAGAACACACCAGAGTTAGGAGCGCACTGCCAGTACTGCCTCCACTAGGGATAGGGAGCCCTCCAGATGTGGTGCAAGGCAACTCCCATCATTGGTCATGCCTGCCAGGGCTGATGCAAGTTGCAGTCCAATATCACCTGGAGGGGCTGAGAGTTGCCTATCCCTGGTCCATAATGATTACCAATGGATTCCCGAGTTTTAGGCAGCAGCCCTTCCCAGCCAGACTTGATAACACCAGGAATCAAACCTGATTTATTTATTTTTGCTGAATTACAGTTGTTTGAGAATCAAAACAGCAAAAAGTAATAATTAACAAAGACTGCCTTTAATTCTCAGCTCCACTGATGAAAACTTGCCCTCATCAACAAAAACTACCATCTACAGAGTGCTCAACACGAGACTGAGCTGATAAATCTATCAATGAAACTCAGAGTCTCCTTTGATGAGAGAAAGCAAAGAGAACATTATTAATAAATGCAAGAGATGAGCCTAGTTTAGGATTACCCAGGGACAGTCCCTGGATTTGAGAATAAGTCCCTGGAGAAATTCCATCCCCAGAATGTCCCCGGATTTCATCTAAGGTCTCCGGGAAATGCAGCAGTGGCAGTCTCTCAGCAGCCCAGAGCAGTTACCTCTGGCTGGCTTCAGGAGCTGATCGAAGGTCCTCAAATGATGGTGGTGTAGGGGCTCTAAGACGCAGCTTCCGGGCTACCTCCACCTTCCCTGACCCCAGCAACTAAGCTGTGAAGGGAGGCTACACGCTACCTATCAGAGCTTGCATGCAAGCAGGAGGGGGCAGGGATCTCTCAGTTAGGCAACAGGTAGCCTCCTTTCCCAGGTGAGGGATCCCTGCCCCTCCTGCTTGCACACAAGTAGGAATAGGATTGGGGCTGCTCCAATGGGAAGGGAGGCATTGCGCTGCCCAAGCCTCACCACTGCCACTCTCAGCCCTCCTTCTCCGCCTTCCATGCCTGACGCACCGTGCACCGCTTCCCCACCACCACCACCGTAGAACCAACAACTCAGGGGCTGCCCAGGCTCATGGAGAAAGGAGGTAGAAGCCTTGGAGGAAGGGGAAACGTGGCAGTTGAGGTCAAGGTGGCAGCCGCCCCTCTGCCACCGCCATCGCTGCAGCATCAACGTCTTGAACGTGTAGTATTTAATTAATTAATTAATTAATTAAATCAATTAAAGTGTCCCTGGATTCACTGAAAAAAAAATCTGGTAACCTTGGCTTAGTTGTGCCAGGTTCACCAGCAAGTGAGTGCATGATCATCCTTTGGGGGAAAAGATTAGTGTTCATGTTCACAACCACCACCAGGAAGAAGAGTGCACTAGCCTCCGTGTGAAGTGCACGGTTTTGGGCTTATTGAAGGTGTACCTTTGATGCCCGCAAATCATTGCAGCACGGCAGACAGCAATCAATCTGGAGCTGGTGGGGTGAACAGCGGATATCACATTTTATTATTCCATGGGCTGACAGAGCACTAAAGAGGCCTTAATGAAAAATGGCCCTCAGATTTGCAATCTGAAATAGCCGCTCCACAGACAGATATGGTTAAGCTCCAAGTGCTCTTTGACCTCTGAACCCTTTGATCCATGCCCACCAGGTGGCCTCTGACCCCCTCCTGTGCCTCTTCCCCCTCTTCCGCCAGTCAGCTAACCTTGATGTACAGACACCTCCCTGATCCTACACAGGTGATGCCCGAAATACTTATCGCTGACAGCTGCTGCTCACTAACAGAGCAACAAATCTCTCTCAGGCCCCAGACAAAAGTGGAAAAGGTATTGGTCGGGTGTGTGCATGCTGCTGTTCAGGGCTGCTTCCATTGCTGAACCATCAGGCAATGTCAAGACACAGAAATTCTCCTAAAAGGGAGTTTCGGCCCCCATCCACTGTGTTGTTTTTTTTAGACCACAATAAATTCAGCTGGGCTGCCACTGGCACATTTGTGATGAGGATATCTGAAGCTATATAGCACACAGGTCAGGTTATATGCAGCTGTCTTAAACAGGGCCAGAACCTTGGTCCACAAAGTCCCGCGCCCTTTACTCTTTTGGCAGAAGGTCTCCAAGAAAAGATGTTCTCAGTTAAAGCCTCTTAGAGAGCAGATGCTGGAGCCTTCTGTGCACAAAGAATGTTATGGCCACTTTCTGCAGATGATGACACTCTCTGAAGTCCATTTCTAGCATAAATGCTACTGTCAAGATGCTGCTTTGTAACTCAAAATAGCTGGAGTCCATTCCTATCTTTCAAGTCCAGTCAACAGCATCCTCTGGAAGGAGAACATTTCTGAGGCTTGCCCTTCAATAGCTTCCTTGCCAAAAAGTCTGAGCCTAAATGTTTTCTCAAGTCTGGGCTGGTGGTAGATACAAACACTCACACATGACAAATGACATGTCATATGACACGCATGCAGAAGCATGTGTGCTTAATTCTGTCCATTTTAAAAAGCATATGCTGTTAGGTCGGCCTCTCCATCTGGCCCAGGGAAAATCTAAAAGGCACCTGAAAAAAAGTTCTGTATCTCAAACTCAACAGGTGTGGTCTTGAGAGACCATGTGGATGCTGGTCCAAGCTCCTTCAAGGAATGGCAAGATAAATATTTGATTGAAAATGGCTGCTGAACATAAAGAACATTAAAAAGGTTCAGTTTTGGCCAGCAAAACTTACAGACAGGTAATTCTGTGTGAGATGATCCGATTCTGTTATCTACCAGCTATTTATCAGTGCTAAACACTTATTATTTCCTAATATGAATTCAATTAGTGCAGTAAAGGGGTGTTCCATTATTCATGCAACAGAATTCAACCTTGCTTATAAGCAGCGGCTTATAAGCTTCCCTTCTCCTTTGAAGTTGCTTTACGGATGGCTAAATGGGAGTCATATAGAATGACTGACTAGGTGATGATAGAAACCTTGGAAAATACGGAGTTGTGCAAAGCTCCACATATTCCACTCTGGGGGAAGTGGGTTTGTAAATCAAAAACAGGCTCTTGGACTAAAAACAGAGATTACTTTATCTCACCAGAGAGCCTTCCAGTCACAGCAAATTAGATGTAACAACCTATGGATGTGTTTTGATATTTTAACCCTCAAATATACTCTTGTCTACTTGCATTAGCAGGTTAACTGCTGCTTCTACAGTGGTCCCAAACGATTCTGAGCACTAAACTGAAGTCTACCTATATTTCCAACACAGATAGATATATAGATAGTGGCAGACAGCAAAGGGTCTAGATAAAAGTGAGCCAAGGAACTCTCCCCATGCTCCTTTTAGGAGGAAATGGGGGAGGAGTGGAGTAAGAGTTCTCAGATTCTGAGCAGTATTACCAATAAACACAGAAAGCAGAATACAGTAAGCAAAACAACTCAACTACGAGTTACATAGAACACCAAACTTTTAAGTTCAGGAAAAACAGAACTGGGGATATGAGAATAGTTTATAAAATTGTCAACCATGCAGAGTGAAGAGAGAGGAACTGTTCCACTCTGTGAAAGTAAAAGGACTTTTTTGAAACAAGTTGTGGAAATGGAGAAGATTGAGGTGCTTCACGCAAATCACTGACCTAAATGGCCACGGGATTTGCCATGGCCACTGAGCCCAGGTACGTGCTTTATGCCAAGTCAAACTATTTGTTCATCTGGCCAACTACTGTCAGGTCTGACTTGCAAAAGCTCTCCAGGATCTTAGGTAGTAAGGTGTCTTATCTGCCACTTGCCACCTGATCCTTTTGATTTGGAGATGCTGGGGATCCAAGCTGGGATCGTCTCCACCCAGAGCATGTGCTCTTCTCTGAACTATGGCCTGTTCCTAAGCAATGCCACAACATTATTAGATGAACACAAAGAGAATACATTCCCACCATGGCAACTAGGCATGCAGCCTCCTTGTTTAGAACTGCCCCCCTCTTCCCCCCCTCTAATCACCAGAGGGTGGGGTGGGGTGGGTCTCTTCATATTGTCTTGCTGGGGAGCTTCTAAGGGGAAATCTGATTGGCTGCTGTTGGTAGCCAATCAGAGAGAACAAGGTGGATCTTGGTCACCCCATGGGGCATATTTATTTATTTATTTATTTAGCTTTAGGGCTCATGTGAAACACCACCATGCTCATGTTCTTTTCATGAAAGAACAGCCCTGAAACATGTTGGACGCCACTTGATGAACTTTTGTAAAGCAAAACAAAGGGAAGCTTGGAAACTATGGACCCGTTAATGCTAAGCCAAACCCTGGTTTAGTGTGAATGTATGAGCTCATGGTCCTCTCCCGGTCCTCCTGCTACTGTGCCACAGTGACTTAAGCCATGGTTTAGCTTAGTGTGTTGTTCAAACCACAGTTTGAACAGTAAGCCATAGGCCTAGACTTGGCTGCAGTTCACTGTTTGCCTGGAGCAAGACAAATCACAAACCTCAGTTCAGATGCCCTCAGTGGCACAACAGCAGGACGAGAGAAAGAGCAAAGAAGCAACAATTTCCTCTCTGGGAGACCATGCATTTGCTTTAAACCATGGCTTGGTTTATTGTGTAAAATTCGTCTATGAATGCCTCTTCGAACTCAGCAAAGAGAGGGCAAGAGAACCACTAGGGATAGCCTGCATCTAAAGCAGCAAACTTTGGAGAAGGTTAAGCAGACACGTTGCTTTGAAGTCCGCCACTAGGACAGCGAGAGATTTTTACCTCACTGTAAGCTAACTTAAGGGCAGGATGCCTAGTGATCAGCACACACACCGAACATGGGAGACTGAAGCTGCTGCTCTCTAGATTTACCACAGCAACACATTCATTTAACACAGTGTGCTCAAGTCCTACACACAGCTAAGTACTCTGATCTAAAACATGGAGGTGGGTGAGGGGACTACATGCTATTTACAAGTATCTGTAAAGACTCACAAATGTGGCTTGGGAAAGGTGATTTCCATCACTGAAAATGGGGAAGGAAAGAATCGCAAATAAATACTGTGAATTGCAAGAACAGTTGGGGAGGGGGAGGGTTGCATGACATTCCTTACTTTTAAGTCATCCCCGTGGGACAGAGAAAGAGCATTCAAGCAACACTCTACACCATTAAAGTCAGGGCCAGAAAATGATTCCATTGGTGCCCTGTTTCCCAACTCATTGCCTTCTCATTATGTTTTCTGAATCCCAAGCAATCCTAAAATTGTTTGTGGATTCAAGGATAGTTTTAAAGCAGGAATTAAAAACTATTATTTCAGCAGGCATTCCTTAGTTGATATTGTTCTGGATTTTCTCTTCTTTACTTTTCTGTTTTTACTACTGTTAGTTTGTGTTTTGAAGGTAATTCATCTTTTTATGTTAAGATACTGTAAGCTGTCTTGAGCTGACATTTTGCCGAGCAAGGAAGGATGCAAATTTTAATATAAACAACCAACCAACCAACCAACCAACCAACAAACATAAAGGAGGTAGGCCTCAGGTCTAGCCTATGCAAAGAACAGAAGAAGGGGGAGATGAGATGAGAGTTGTATGCTACTTTGGCAGCACAAGTTCCTTGCTGCAGTTCTTAATTTAGGTTTTGCAATTCCCCATCTGTATAGCCCAGACAACACCAAAATAGTATTACTGCAATGTCTGAAAGATGATTTATTCCAAATAACCGTGCTGACATTTCTTCCTGTCAATCAATTGCACTGTATCCAAATATTATGGTTATTCCTGTTCAGCTCCATCAGTATTTTGAGCACCTGGAACGGAGAGATCTAAGGGTCGCCATTACACAAGCTCAGTGAAATGAACTGCCCCAGATGGATCACAATCCATGTATTAACGTTGCTCAGAATATTAGGTAGTCTTTGTACTAGTGCTAGAGTATCTGTCACATTTCTTAGTACACCTTTTAGGTGTACATGGAGCTAAAAGGTAAACATATTTTACCATTATTGTCAGAATTCAGAACAAAATATAGTCACGGTGCACTTACTGTGGAACAGCAAAATTAATTGGTATTATTATTATTATTATTATTATTATTATTATTATTATTATCTTATACCCCGCCCATCTGGCTGGGTTTCCCTAGCCACTCTGGGTGGCTTCCAACAGGAGATTAAAAATACATTAAAACATCAGTCATTAAGAAACTTCCCTAAACAGGTCTACCTTTAGATGTCTTCTAAACGTCAGACAGTTATTTATTCCTTTGACATCTGATGGGAGGGCGTTCCATCATTTTTTATTGTAATAACTTGGAAAAACATTTTAAATTTAATGGCTCTAAGTAAGGATGTTCTTGTGAATTTTCTTCCTGCTGTGGAAAGTGTAAACCAGATCAATACATTAAGTTTATTTGTTTATTTCCATAACTATGAATCTTTCACTGACTGTTTTCGGTTTTCTGACTAATGTTCAGTAAGAAACTAAATGTCTCATAGACTTTTTTTGCTGAAATTCTATGGTAGTTGGTAAATAAAAATAGGAAAACAATCTGTTTGTAGGTGGAGGAGCAACATTTTTTAAAGTTATCGTTTATATAGTGCCACACATGTGCATGGCATTTTTCAAATTATAAAATGACAGATTTCCACCCTGTGGGGCTTTTGGCCTAGAATGAGATGGGGAACAGGACCTTGCCAGAGGCCCAGATCCTTGTCTCCCCCACAAACATGGTCCAACTGATAGGTGGGTGGAACCACCCATCTGTCAATCACCTGACATCATAAGGAGTTCCAAAGTGGTCACTGTAACCATGACTTATAGAGCAACCTCTGAACACCTGCTTTCAGCGCCAACCAGCTGATTGGCACTTGAAGTGTGCCATCACAGAGACTCATTTAAACCGCCTATCAGCTGATAGTTGGTTTCATGGAGCCTCTTTACAGGTTATGCGGATGGGAAAATAGCCTTAAAAGCAAACCATTTTCCCTTCTGTGGTGAAAGCATTTGTATTCAAGCAGCTTTAAATACAAACTGCTTTTTCTGTGTAAAAATGGAGCATTTCTTCCTTTTCACAGGCAGCAACTTGTATTCAAAGTGCTGGAGGAGGCACAAACAGCTTTCCCCAGGCCCCCTGGCTGCACCAGGCAAATTCGGAATTTGATTGTTGGGATTTCAGCTGCAGAGAGCTCTTTTCAAGCCCCAACAGTCAGCTGATCCTCGAAGCTTGCAGAAAGCCCTGTGCTGCATTTTGTCTCAAACCCTGGAAATCAGCTAATACAGTGGTACCTCGGTTTACCGGAAGTCTGTTCTTAGACTAAAACCGTTCTTAAACTGAGGCGCGCTTTCCCTAATGAGGCCTCCACCGCCAGTGCCCGTTCCATCGTTCGGCTTCTGTTCTTAGATCAAGGTAAAGTTCGCAAACCAGGACACTACGTCTGTTTTGCGGAGTACTTAAACTGAATAGTTAGTAAACAGGGCTGTTCTTAGGTACCACTGTAGTTGGGGTTTCAAGGTGCCTTGCAAATGGCTTTGCTGATAACATCTAGCAACTGATTGGCAGTCCTGCCAAACTCTTTATGGCCCAGCTGCAACTTCACCTGCGCCCCCACCTGATGGGGAAAGTGACTGTAGCTTGACAATTATGGTCAGACAGGCCTAATTAGTGCCATGGGATGGAGTTTCCCCACCCCTGACTAACGAGCAGGATAAAAGTGCTTTAAATAAAACAATGAAGAAAATAAAACCATGCAAGTCAAGATAGAAGTCATAAGAACCCATTACAGGAAATCAAGGATGAACAGATGAACTTACTTCCACCAGGCTTAGGTGTATTCCTATGAGGTAGGGCATTGGAGCTCTGAAACAAAATAGAAACAACTGGTTTAGTCTGAGAGAGAAAAGTTAGGAAGCCAATTGGGATTATTGTCACATGGAATCTAACTGGAAATGGTGATGTTCATGCACACAAGTTTGTCACACTGTCCACATGATGTCATTATCAAAATACAAGACTGTACTCTCTCTCCCCACCCCTCTCTCCCGTCTTCTCCCCCCCCCCACTCACATTTCAATTGTAGAAAATTCAGTAAGTAAAAATAACCCCGAAATACATCCAGGCACTGCTGGTGTGGAAGAACATCAATGCATTAGGGGTGGGGGAGGTTCGGTATGTCATGTGTATGCTGACATTTCAGTTGGCGGCCTCTGTCACTACACCCTTACGTTCCTCACCTGAGCACAACCCTCTTTTGCCTGGCATGTGTAAACTCTTAGGTGCCAGCTGCACATATGGAAACATCAGATGTGAATTACCTCTTTGCAATATATCGCCTCTATCTGGAAGCACCCTAGATAATGGAAGCAGCTCTGTGCAGAAAAGCTCAGCATCATACTAATTCCTGTGTCACCTGAAGCCCAGAGCTTAGGAGAGGCACCAGCAATTGCATAAAAAAGGAATATGGCCCCACAGCCCTTAGAGGCCCCAGGAACTAAAGAACAGATGTAAATAAGTTATAGGAAGTGACATCAGCAAGAATATCAACCAAAGCTCTCTTAGAAATCAGATGCTCACACGTGAAAACTCCAAGTACTATTCCAGGCCTAGCATCATCATATAAACACACAAAGCTGCCTTATGCCAAGGTCTGACCCCTTAACAGCAGAATTGTCTGCTTTGATGGCTTTGGCAGACTTTCCCCAGCTAATTCCTCCCTCGAAATACAGAGGAAGCCATGGGCTGACATATTAAACATTCAACTAAAACACAGATAACATAACACTAAACACTTAAGTAACAAGACATGGTGCTACAAGATAAATGGGATTCAGATAAAATCCAAGTGCAGACTTTTATCCCGTTCCCTGACCCTCCACTTTTTTTACATTCCTCAAGTCCTTACACAAGTAGCACAATTTTACATTTCTCTCCCCTGTGCCAGGAGATGCGACTAGTGCTCCAAAGGACGCCATGAAGACCTTGAGAGCAGAGCCCAGGCAGGAGCATCCCTGGTGCAAGTCTTGTGGAAATGGAAAGTCCCCGTCTCAGCTTCCCATTCAGGGCCATTGCATACAATGTTTGTGTTGCAGTAAAAGGGAACAGCCCACCTAAACAGTCCAGCTAAAGAGCTACACAAATGCAAGAACGAGAGCATCCCAGCAGAGCGAAGGTAGGGTTGCTCCTTCAGAAAGAGGCCATTTAGGGAGGGTTGGCAACCAACAGGTTAGTGGACTTGCTTGGCATTATGCAATAGAATCTTAGCCTAGTCATCTCTCAGCCCATTTTTTTTAAGTTGTTAGCAGAGTTTTTTAAAGCCCTGTAGGAAGGAAGCTGTTGTCTCTGAGTTTTTAATCCCCAAATTCACCCACAATGCCCCAAAGTGCATGTTGGGTCATTAAGTGTTCAGGTTAAGGAAGATGAACAGGCAGCCCACCCACCACCTGGAACTGGGCGGAATCTCACACCCTAGGATGTTTTTGCTTGACATTGCCTAATGTTTAAGAATCATAACTAGATAGTGCCTTTGAAATGTACTGTGTTCCAGGGCTAAAGCTACACCAGGTCAACCTAAACTCAAAGCAGTACACCATTTGTGTAGCCACATAAAACTCCTGTCTTCCCTGGGCCAGTGGCTGGCTAGGCTGCCAGCTCTGTTCCTGAAGTAGACATGGAGCCGAAATGTGTTCCTAATTAAGTAGATTCAGTAACAGGACAGCTTCAATGTCAAGAATACAAAATCTAAACCTCGGCAGGAAGTCTTAAGGCTGCAAATGTCTCATCTCGTGAACCTCGGAAAGGATAATGAAAAAGAGCAGGAAGAGTTCACAATTCCATAAAAAGCGGGGCCTCCGCTATGGCGTCCAGGAGAACAGCCTGTCAGGGGGGGGGGGAGAGTCGGATCTGTAAAACTTAATTAACTGCTTTGTATTGATCTGTCAGTCGTCCTCAATTAATCAAGGAATGCAAGAGGGAGCACAAAATATTTAATACAAGTGTCAAAATCAAGAACATCTAAGATATTGCAAAGCACAAAGGGGCTGAGAAAGACAAGTGGAAAAGGTAAGTGCAAAGAGAAGCTCATCTCCACCTGCATAGAATGAGGCTCCCAAAGTCTGGTCTGCCTGTCACACTCATGTCCTGTCCACACACTGATGACTGCAGATGATGTGTGGGCATCAATCGGCCACCAAAGGTCAAAAGCAGCACAAAGTGGGCTCTTTTATCACGTCATGCACAATGGTTTCTGGTGGAGGCTATTCAGAAACCCAAAGAGGTAAGTAATCAAATAATGAGAAATGAAGTAGTATGTGAGCAAACCAACCCCTGCACCTTGGTTAAGTTTTGGGAATAAGCAGACATCCTTCAGAATGCTCTGCATATGAGAGTGACCAAGGCTAAGGCCACAGTCTACAAAAAGAAGAAAAAGACAACGGCCAACAATGCATAAGTAGTGCTGCACTCTTTCCTCTCCAGCCCTCTTGACCGGACAAGAGGAAGTGCTTCTCATGCAACACATACTTAACCTATGAACATTTTCATTGGCAAAGGAAGTTTTGGCGGCAGCAGGTCTATGTGGCTTTAAAGGAGGAGGTTAACTCGATGGGAACCCAGCAGCCCCAAAAGACAGGGGTGCAATCTCTTCAATTCATCTGTTTTTTGATAAATGGATGGCGGGGGCCAACATGAGGGATGATGTTGCTATGACCACCTGCAACAAGTCCCAGAGATTTGGATGTGTAGGCGAGGCCCACACTCACCAGCCCTACTGAAGAGGCTCCTCATGAGGCTGGAGGAACATCGCCCGGCTGTGAGTGTGAAGGCCGCTCCCTGCAAGGCCCTTTCCACCTGGCCAGACTCACCAGCCCTACGAAAGAGGCTCCTGGGAGACCAGAGGGGCATCACTGTGCCTGACAACAAATCCCAATTATTGGATTCTTTTGCGCTCTTTTTGTGCCTGCCAAACAGCCGTGTTATGCTTATGATAATATTTTATTCTCTTGTTAATTATGCTGTTTTAAATGTGCATTTTATATTTGACTTCACTTAGCAATGTTTTCTTTTGAAATGTTTTAAGATTTTTTTTTTTGTTAATTTTATATTAGGTATGTATTCTGTAGTTTACCTCCTTTGTAATGTTTTATTTTGAAATCTTTAAGATAATATTTTAATTACGTTGCTTTGACTGTATACGCTATATTTGACTTTCTTCAGATTGTTTTATTTATGTTTTATTGATTTAATATGCTGTAAACAGCTTTGAGATTTTTCTTAAAAATATAAAGCGGTATAGAAATTAAATAAATAAATAGGGTGCACTGAGTCTATGAAGGCCTTTTGCAATTTCTGTTGGGAAGCAACAACAGGATCAGGCAACAGTCTGCAAGCCCTACTTGGGCACTTCCATAAGGCTCAGAAACAGGATACTGGGGCTTGAGTCTGAGAAGGCAAATCTCTTATTATGTTGCTTACTATATGGCCCAAGAGTCCAGTGCAAGAGTGGCTAACATCTTCTTGAAGATGTTGATAGACTGAAACTCCCACTGTCCCTACCCATACCAGCTGTGGGTGAATAGAACTGTAGCCCCTCCAACTTACAGAGGCCACAGCATAGCCATCTATGATCTAATGGCACTTATTTTATGGGGCAAAGAGATGGGGGAGAGGAAACCCACACGATGTGGTTGTTGCAGCATCCAAACTTGAAGCTTGGTGTGGCGTTAGAACCTCAGCCAAGAGTCACACAATGCTGGCACTGGGCATCCACGCCTCCTACCACTCACCAGCTCCAGAGCCCCTCAGAGGTGATGAGCACAAATTAAAAACAAGGCTGATTGTCAGCAGCCAAAACCACTCCGGCCGAGTGGGGCAAAACACTATTTCTGCAATATACATAGTTATATAAGCAAAAACACAGCTTGTTTTTGAAGAAATGCCCTGCATCCTGCCACCTCCCAACGAGAATGCTGTAACGGGAGAATGCTGATTAAATGCTGAAGAACCCAAGGAGTCAGTAAGCATGAATATGGATATTGTGGACTTAATGGCAACATATTGCCCCATTCATTGCAGCTGCATTTTTACAATTAGTTTAATTCATTTCCTCTGGCTAACTAGAGGCTGCGTTAACTACTCGCCCTAGAGGTGGGCAGCTACTAATTGGAAAACTGGCAGGTGAAATTAAGGGAGATTTTAAGCCCAAATGCTACCAAGGAAAATATTGCTGTTTGGGACAAAAAGTATTTTTAAAAACTGACGCGAAGGGGAATCTGCAGCCACTCAGGGAAAGAAAAGACCAGCTCCAGTCATTAAAAAGGAAGAGTGTCACCAAAACCTGCCAGGTGCGGTTTCCACTACGCACTTCGTCATCTCCTGAACAGTTCTGGAAATTGACACATAACTGCTGGCATGTATGATCCACGAAAGACACACAGATGCTCTAGGTAAAATAATGGAAACTGCCCCCCCAAGCTCTCCTGTACTATATTTGGGTCATAAGAGACTGGGCAGTGATGCCTGTGCAAACTTTTACAAGCATGCATATATATATATATATATATATATATATATATTTGCTTTCGTAGATTATATATATATATATATATATATCAGGTGAAAGCAACACAAATCTAGCTGGAAAACTCTCAATCACTTAAATTTCTCCTCTACCATCTGCTTCTGTTTTTGCTCTTTTCTCTCTCATGTCACAGCTGCAAAGAAAACAACCAAACACCAACTAAAGGTTAGCAATCTAAACCCAACACAAAGACAAAGGAAGAAATAATAAAGATCCAATTTGTGGGATCCAAACCTCCCCTCCCTCCCTCTGAAAGCCCAGGCGGGGGGAGGCGGGAGAGGGAGGCTCGCAGGTCGTGATTTCGTGCCCAAAAGCACCTTTCCAGCGTTCACACCGTTTTCAAAAATAGATGGAAGTTATTTTGGGGGAAATGTATTTATGGCACACAAATTGATTTATTCAGACAAGTATAGCGTGCTATTATCCCTCTAATTAAAGTTCACATCAGCCTACGGTAATCAGTTGTTGTGTCTGCAAAAGTGCAATTAGATTCTTCCTGGTAATTATAGGGTTTTTCTAGCTATGCTTCCAGTTTGCTTACTTGGCTCGTTCATTCCAGTGCCACAACTTCAGCCGTTCCCGTTCCCAGAAGCCTTCCTGGGACAGAAGAGCCACCACAGCAGGTCGGGTGCAGCGCTTGTTCCCCATTTGCATGCACCTGCATTCTGAAAATGCTGGGCCTGCGCTTTTGGCTTTGGTGGGGAGCCAAAGTGGACCTAGTCTCCTGACCCAGCATTGCTGCTCCTGTGTGCAACACACTAGCATCCTGAGAACTCCTAGCAGCAAGCAGCAAGACAAAGCTGGCAGTGACAGCCTCCCCCCATGTGTTAATTACAGGCGGGCAGCCCATTATGCAGAGAAAGAACACCCGCTGGTCGTGCAAATGACTGGGAACTGGCCCTTCCTGCACCAGAGAGTGAAATGGAAGATTCATTCCTCCAGGAGATAATAGTTTCTAGATTCCATTCCATGTCTCTTTGACATGGGGATGTACTTAACATTTAAATAATCCACAGAGGAACAAACCTCCTTGAAATTTACATGTTTCAGGCTGCTCACACTTCACTTAGAAGGCTAGTTATCCCTGCTGGTGCCTTACTCAGAAGGCATAGAGCTTTATATACATACACACACACACACACACACACACACACACACACAATCACACACACACACACACACACAGAGAGAGAGAGAGAGAGAGAGAGAGAGAGAGAGAGAGAGAGAGAGAGAGAGAGATTGCTTAAGAAAATGCATGAACCAGATAATAAAATTATCAGCCAGATACCAATTTCATAGCATTTGTGGCTAATGATAGGGGCCACAGCTTATTTAAAGCAATAAAGTTAAAACTTGTTTAGCATTCTATATCTCGTCAGTGTGAAATTTCTGCTTGAATCATCGCTGGGTTCCCAACCTGCCCCTTTTCTCCAAAAGCAACAACAATCCGATGATATACAAAACCACCCCATTATTCCCCCTTGTGGTTACTTTTTATTTTGAACTGGTCTCCAAAACAAGATGTGAGCACCATGCGACGAGGCCTCACTCTGAGTGCACTGGCTGCCAATGGCACAGACAGCACTGCATGCCGTTTCCAAAGTGGCTCATCTGCTGTGGAAGTTGCCACAACTGAAGGGTGGTATAAAATTATCTTAAAATGGCAACTTGGTACTGTTATTCCACACTAAATATTGCCCCAAGGGGAAACTCTTTAGGAGCATTCACCCCAAATATCACAATAATATTTCAGAGATTCCAGCTGTTGGTGACGGCTTCTGCATTTTGGAGAAGCAAGGAAACATGCCTACAAAATCAAGAGGAGATGTAGGCATTCTTCACAGGTGCCAGATCGGGGGAATCGCTCCCCCTGCCCCACCTTGGCCTAGGGGGACAGAATAGGGCAATGCAGATACTTTATTTAAAATGTTTATGCATTTCCAAAGCTCAAGGCAAAAAACTCCCCAATAAAACCCAAACTGCCCACATGGCGCACATCTGATGTTGTCTGCCTGTGGAGCAGCCATGCAATTTCTCCATTATACGTGGACTGGCACTACCAGTAAGTATCTGAACCAGCCCCTGTGCAGAAGGCACTCATGTGCACTTTCCTGGGACCATTAGCTGGCTCCATGTTGGCATTCTTCTCATTAATTTATATATGAGCTAACAAATGTTCTTTACCAAACCTATCTAGCAAGGAAACAAGGCATCTTCCTCCTTCGCTCCAAGACCCCCGTGGGTCTGTGCCCGGGCTCAGCGGGACGCCAGCCTCCAGGTCAATCAGGTGCTCTTCAGAACCTGTAGGCCTCCTCTTTGCAAAGCCCACTACTCCTGCCCCCGCCACTCCGCTCCTTAGAGGGAATTTAACAAGGTGCAGCACAAAGCTAACAGGATCGAGAGAAATGGGAGCAGCATGAGGCTAGCTGGCAAATTGTAGGGATGTTGCCAATAGAGTGGGGGGAGCTGAACTTCAAAAGCTATTCTTAAAAAACGTGGCAGGTGTTTATTGGTAAATTTTAAGTTGCTGCCAAAGCAAGGAGCTTTATATGTTGCCTAATGCAGGCGAGGGGAGGGGAGCGAGAAACCATTATTTATTCTCTGCTGAGTAAATGTATGTAACTAACCAATATTTTTGCCAACAGGATACTGTAATCAAGGGGGAGAAATAGCTGGGTCCCCTAAAGTAATTATATTCTGCTGCAAGTCATTTTCTCTCAGAGGCCCAAAGCAGCAAACAGCAACTTTTCCTGAGCAGCTGGTGTGGCTGTCCCCAAACACACCACAATACTAATGATCGTAGCGGCAAAGTTCAGCTAGTTTTAAATCTATTAAATTTATCAGCCACTTCCCACAGCCAAGGAAGATTCAAGTGACTTACATTTTATATAAATTTGGTATCCCTTTATAAGGTTCTCAAACAAACATTCCAATGGCTGGTATCCACCAAACTCATAAACGAGGTTATGGCGGGACTTGACAAATTGACCATCTGTTCCGGGAAGAAGGATGTGTGGGTACGGGGGTAGTTCTTTGTGGTATATGTGGGGAGAGGGAGTCGCTGTTCTGGGTTTTGTGTTTTGAAAATGAATCTTACACAACAAAAACAAAGCAGAGTGCACTCCATAATCATCACTTAAAAACAAAGGTGTCCTCCTCTCACCTACTGCAATAATGAACACCAACTAGGTCACTAAAAGCCATAGCACTATTGTTGTTGAAATGCCTGGGGAAATAAATACGCCTTTCCCTGACTCCGAAAAGCGGACAGTGCTGAAGGCAGGTGAGCTTCCCTCCCTCCATAAACAAGAGGCTGCCACAGAGAGGGCCTGCTCCCTTGTCGCCACCCTCCAGACATCTATTGGAAGGGAGACACAGAGAAAGGCCTCAGATGCCAATTTTAGGACCCATGTAGATTCATATGGGTGAAGGGGTTTCTCTTGAGGTGTTGGGGTTTTCCTGAATTCAGCCTGATAACACACAGAAAACATGCAAGAACAGTCACCCCATCACCCCTTGAGAGCTCAACACAGGAGGGAAAAATGTGTCCGTGACTTGAGGGCATCAAAGGTGTTAAAAAGCTGCATCTCCTGTTCTTAAACTGGCACGTCTGTCTTCACCCAAGGACTGCAACTTGAGAGATGTGCAAAGGCACAGTCGGAGTCACTTGGCTATAGTTAGCAAGGGAACAAGAGGCACCTGAGGAGTGGAGGCTGAGATAATGGACACCAAGAATTTGAGCAAACTGCCACTGTGTGAAAGAGGGTGCTATACGCTATGGTGAAACAAGGAATGAAAAGGAGCAGGTTTCACCACACACTCTGCAAACATCCAATTTTTATTTAGTGCAAGACTATCTGAAAGTCACAATAGGAACAGGTGGGAATTAGCAAAGCAAAGCAACTTCTGAATTTGAGGAGAGGAACTCAAAATAAAGGAAAAAAACCATATTGCTGATCTCCTCTCAACTCAAATGCAGACAGCGAGAGTATTCTATATGATTAAATTCCTTTATGAAAATATTCCATAGGAACATATGTTACAGCAAGTTACAAGTCATGTACTATTAAATTAGGCCATGAAAAATCTGTATCTCTGGATCAGCCACTTAATATTCACACACACATGTTTTTGACACAGATTTGAACAGCTGCATTGTTAAAAAACCAAACAAAAAAACCCAAACCACTGAAATCTTTAGAAGTTCAGGCTCATAAGACGGAAGTTCAGTTTTAAATAAAAAGACATGTGCAGACTTACCCGCAGTAGTCCAAGAGGTGTGGAGGAAGGACAGGAATGTAAACATGTTGCCAAAACATTGGGTAAAGCAAAGCTGCAGAGCCATGGATGCAGGCGGTTAACTGAAAGGCAAAAAAAAGAGAGCAACATCAGCACATGCATGCACAAGAGGCAACACTATTCCCAACAATCTCCAAGGTAGAGACAACACATCCTCTTGCCAGCTCCATCACCACCCACTGTCCAGAATGCAATGAAGGTGAAAAGGCATGTCAAGTGTTTAAGACCTGACTGTAGGGGCTGACCTTTGTCAGAAGGAGTTTATGGACATTGACATCATCATCATCATAATCAAAAACATGTTTTTATTAACAGATTTCCCATACCTTCAGTGTCTCTGTTTCAAATTGTAGGACTTTTCATACAGGTCAATTACAGCCAATTTGAGACATTTTTGTTGTAGACAATGTGGGGGTTTTAGGGTAGGGGAAAATAGAGAAAGAGAAAGAGAGAAAGAGAGAGAGAGAAAGGAAGGAAGGAAGGAAGGAAGGAAGGAAGGAAGGAAGGAAGGAAGGAAGGAGGGAGGGAGGTTGGGGAGACAGTAAACTTTCATTCTTCGCAGAGTATATGAGTGGTGCTTGGTAGATAGGTATCTTATTTTTGCTGGTGGAGAGAGAGATCAGAGGGTCCAAAGTGTAGTTGGTTGCAGTTGATTGGCTGCAGGGTGTTTTGATGGGGGGGGGAGGGGGTGTCGCTAGGTTAAGTCAGCCATATTGATTCATATGTAATTGGAGTGGATCAGTCGTTGTCTTTCTAGCCTGTGTATGTAGTAAAATGAAGCCACACCAGGGTCCTGTTTTGTTTGTTATCATGACAGTTTCAGTTCATTAGTTTTTCTAGTAGGGGGATTTACCATACATGAGACTCTTTCAGGTGGTTTGCAATCTAACAGAACCACCTTCACCACTGGGGCCCAGTAAGGACCCCAAGATCTCATGCAATGATTTTGCAAAGTTTTTTGCAGATAAAGTCGCTCAGATTCGGAAGGAGGTAGACTCCACTGTGGGAGCAGGGCTGGGGCAGGACAGTGCTAGAGCCCTGTCTGGTCAAGTTGCATGGAATCAATTCCAGTCTGTTACCTCCGAGGATGTGGACAGGCTGCTTCGACAAGTGAAACCTGTCTCCTTGATCCTTGCCCATCCTGGCTAATAAAAGGGCTGGGCGATGGGCTCTGCAGGGTGGTGAATGCTTCCCTCTGTGAGGGAGCCTTCCCAGACCCACTGAAAGGCAGTTATTAAACTGCTTCTAAAAAAACCATCTTTAGACCTGGCCAATATGGTCAACTATTGCCTAGTCTCAAATCTTCCATTCTTGGGCAAGGTGGTTGAACGAGTGGTTGCTGAACAACTCCAGGACCTTTATTGTTTGTTTACAGATAGTTGCTGTGGTGATATCATCTTGTTTCGATTGCAGTAGTCACTGTATCACCACCCTGTTCGTTGTTTTTGGGTTGCTTAAGAAGACACACAGCTGGTGACAGGTCTGCCAGGGTTTCTGGCTGTCCACTCATTTGTTTTGTATTTCTTGTATCGGTATGAGGTTTTAATTTTTGCAGAAGTCTATGAGGTGGTGCAGGCCTTTGACTTGCCTGGAAGCTCTGTGCTGCATAGTGGAACTCTGGGTGATGGGCCAAGGGGATTAGCAGGGATAAGGCTGAGGACACTGCTCCTGCTTTTTCCTTCCGTGATTTAGGTGTGGTCAGTGTGAGCCTGCTTTGTGTTGTGGGGCTTTTCTTTAGTTTGTTTTGGAAAAATGGGGAGTTTGGGGACTTTAGAACCACTTAAAAGTGGTTGCTGTTTTTTTAACTGCAGAATACAATTAATGGCAAGTCAACTTTTGAAGGGGTTATGGTGATGCCTGTGTTCAGAAACTTCATTTAGGTTACTATATCCACCAAGGCATTTTCAGCAAACAAGATGGCAGTTTACTGGGTTATGTTATCCCATGGAAGATACCCAGGGAGAAGTACCAAAAAGGTGACATATGCAGAGTGTTATTTTTCTAGAAAAAGAGGTGCTGGAACTCACCATGAACCCCTCCCTTGTTCTCTTAGAATGGCAATGGCACCCACCTGGGAGGCGCCAGAACTGAGTTCCAGAGAGTTCTAGCTGGAAAAAAGACCTGCCTATCCACTTCAACCCATTGCTTCAGATCATTTTGTTCCTTATTCCAGTTCTGCTAGTAGCTAGGAGTCTGGATCCTGGCTGCAGGTGGTTCTCTACTGCTAGATCATAGCTGGATATAAGGGGGTAGCCAGAGATTCTGGGGTGCATTAGGGAGGAGACAAGACCTTAATGCAGGAAAGCAGCCACACACAAAAAGAGAACAAAAATAGATTTCACCATTTGCTACTTGAAAAACAGATGGATTTTTAATCCTCCTTTTCTTCCCCCACAATCACGCCCAGGGGAAGGCTGCACATGCCAAGCGTAATCCCTAGGCAGGTTCTTGTGACTGAGATACAAACTTCTCAATGGGAAAGTCAGAACTTTGTGCTTTGCTGTGGCTAAAATACAATACAGAGCAGATTCATGTAGAAATAGTGCTGCACAACCCAATTTCACCTGACGAAATCACTAAGTCATTCCTCTGTTCTGCTGTTTCTTTCCTGGCCCACCACCAAAAGAAAGAGAGCTTACAATAACAGCTAATATTAAATCCCCCCCCATACAGATCCAACTCTTGCCTTTCATCATTTGCAAATGGCATCTATCAAGGGTTATTTTATGCCATTGTACACAGGGGGGAAAAACCTGTTCACAACAAGGGGTGTGGTTTTCACCTGAGCACAAGAGACTCTGGCAATGCAAATCTCCTGCTAGGAGAAGCGGGGGGGGGGGGGGGAATGAGAAAGGGGGATCAAGCAGTTAATGGCCGCCATGCACTGAATACACTCCTTAATTCACCACTTCCCCCTACACTCCTTTGTGACTATAAATACTGGCTTTCCTAGTATAGAAGAAAATTAATCTATTTGAATAATAAAAGCTTATTGTTGATTTATTCACCAACTCATTCAGCGGGCTTGGTAAACTCAGTGAAAAGCTATACTGGAATTTAACTCAAAACTAGCAGGTGTCATAAATCCCCATTTCAGATAAGGAAAAGGACACACATTAGTCAAGGGAGTGATGCTTGAATTTTCCTTGGAGCTTGAAGCTGATTTACCATCGATTGTTTTATTTGATGTTTTAATTTGTTGTAAACCACTTTGAGATTTTTCTTTAAAATATAAAGCAGTATAAAAATGGTAACAACAGCAACAAAAACAACACTTCCACAAAACCTCTACTACATGCTGAAGAAGCAAAACACAGGAGCAGCCAAGCTACTCTCACAGAATTTGAGCTTGACTACGCAAAAACTGGGGATGTGGCTGGCGCTGTGGTCTAAACCACAGAGCCTAGGGCTTGCTGATCATCAGGTCAGCGGTTTGAATCCCCGTGACGGGGTGAGCTCCCGTTCCTCAGTCCCTGCTCCTGCCAACCTAAAGCATGTCAAAGTGAAAGTAGATAAATAGGTACTGCTCTGGCGGGAAGGTTAACTGATGTCTTATAAATGTGGAACAGTGCCGGTTCCATAGACTGAAGCAGTCGAGTGGGGCCTATATTGGGTAGGGCAATCTCACAGGTAAACTGCTTGTTAAGGGCTTTCTATATTAATCGTAGCACCTTGAACCTGGCCCGGTAGCAAATGGGCAGCCAGTGCAGATCTCTAGGCACAGGTGTTAAATGCTGACAAGGCCTCGCTCCTGCCAGCAATCGAGCTGCAGCATTCTGCCCTAACTGAAGCCCCCGGATAAAGTGTCAGGGAAGTCCCACATAGAGCGCACTGCAGCAGTCCAGCCTTGAAGTAACCAGCACATCAAGTTCTGTGGCCAAGCTTTCTCGGATCAGGAACAGTCATAGCTGTAGTACCAATGGTAGTTGGTAAAAGGCACTTGTAGCCACTGAGTGTCAATGGCCACCAACATATAGCGTTGAAGGCCATGACAGGTGATGGCAATGAGGATACTTAGGAATAAGGATGTGTAACAGACTAATCCCTTAACTTGAGTGTTTTTGAGTACAGTGGTACCTCAGGTTACATACGCTTCAGGTTACATACGCTTCAGGTTACACACTCCGCTAACCCAGAAATAGTGCTTCAGGTTAAGAACTTTGCTTCAGGATAAGAACAGAAATTATGCTCCGGCAGCACGGTGGCAGTGGGAGGCCCCATTAGCTAAAGTGGTGCTTCAGGTTAAGAACAGTTTCAGGTTAAGAACAGACCTCCGGAACGAATTAAATACTTAACCTGAGGTACTACTGTATCTGCTGCTCTGCATCAGGTTCAAGTTACAGATTTCTAGAAGAAATGAGGGAGAGGGTCCCACAGATATAGAGAGAGGGGGAATCCTTAGACCTACCCATTGTTTTCCTGTTGGCTTAGATGAGCAACCTTCCTAGCTCAGAGGGTAGCCAACATGGTGCCCACCAGATATAGGAAACTGCTCTCCAGTAACATCTGGAGGGCACCATGTTGGCTATCCCTGTCCTAGCTAATAAAGGAATAACCAGATTTAGTTGGGGACATTTCCTGACAGGATGCCTTGAAACACCCTGAATAAGGCCTTCTCTTTTAACCCTGAGTTTTAACACAGTAATAAAAAATTCTGCTTTGTGGTGAACTTGCAAGATCTGCACCTAACTGAACGGATCTCAACGTGTCTTATGATATTTAAAGCAAGCAAATTACTAGGAAATTTGCTGGTACTTACTGAAATACACGGAGGAGGAGTTTCCCTTCCCTCTCACAATAACGCCATATATTGAGAACCTCAGCAGCGGCAGAAGCATGTCTATCATGTTTTTACATCTTATTCTTTACTACACGGCACCTTTTCAGAGCTGCCAAGCCATCATTATATATTTACGATAGGAAGGAGTAAGACACAATATCTCTTAGCTCAATGAATGAACTGGACTTCCTTCTAGCAAGAGGCAGCCACCGCCTTGCATAAACCACACAAGCAAAACGTTGTTGCGGATGCTCTGTTAATTTTACTAACCCAACATGTCAAAAGAATCTAAGTGGTAAGTACTAAAGCAAGTGTGTTAACAATCCTGGGCTGGGACTCTCTGAGAATGCAGCCCTGTTTCCAAACAGTGGGCCTCTTCGCAAAAGTGAAAGTGACATTTAGAGAAGCTTGCTTTTCTAGAGTTCTTGCTCAATGGACAATGATTTAATTGCCTCCAGTTACCCGGCAACATGAAATCTGTAATGACAGCAGCTGTAATGAAGCCATTTATTGGAGAAGCTGTGGCTGCAACTCTCCAATTCCACACACACATGAAGAGTGGATCCCCTGACCGGCTACTCATGAGCAGATGCCTTACATTCTTGCGTGGTAAGAACGGTTGCTGTGAAAAAACACGGGAATGAACAATTTTACCTGCATATAGTATGGGATGCATATCTCTGTAGGGAGATTGCAGGGAGTCCCAAGGGTCCCCAAGAGTCCTTGGGGCAGGTGCCCCAAGGCTCTAGGCATCAAGACAAAAGCACCCAGCATTACTGATGCACAGAACTGCCCATTCCTCATCTGAGGGAAGCAGATTTAAAAGCACCAGACTTCCTGAGACCTGTAATCCAAGGCAGGTGACTGACGGGGAATCTCTGTCAGCAATTGCCATCCTGGATTTTTTTTTTTTTTAGATCAATGGAATCTCAGTGTGATAACTCTGGATAGTATGGATTATTATTCAACCAGGGATTGCTTTTATTCAGTTTTGGGTTGTTTTTAACCCCAAAGGGAATATTTTGGGTTTCTGTAATTTGGGGAAATTGCATTTCTTTCTTTGTAACATTTGCATGCGTTGTACTCCATATTCTTTCCATCTTAGTAAACCCATTTCATGTTTCATAACCCGTGTGGCCTCAGTTAAATGTGAATACCATCACACCCGCAGTGTTAAGGAAGCAACAGTGGAGCACGAGGGAAATTTTGGAAGCTGATTGATAAGGTGCAGCCTGGCAAATAACTGCTCTGCTATCCAGAGTCAGCAAGTGCCTCAAAGGAGGGAAGGGGGGGCAAGTAGAGGAGTACACTTTGTTGTGGCCAGGGCTCCCCTTCCCCAGGGAACATGGGACTCAGGTGGCTAGGACGACAGTGACCCACCAACACCAAAAACCAAAATGAAAAGAAATAACTCATCAACGATATTCATCTCTCATCAGTGGCTGCTGCACAGAAAACATGCTGTTAATAAGAAGATAACTCCAGTAATGAGAGATTCTGTAAAAGCTGCAGGATTTCAGCAGGTTGAAAATGAGATCAGCTCCATGGTTCAACAGTCCAGTGACTGTCGGGGGTGGGGGTGCCTGAACCCGTATTTCCCAGTTTGATCACTCAGATCACATGCAGGAGCACTGCTGGTTATTCACTGATCTAGCAAGGCTCATTTGACAAGAAGAAACTGAGCCCAGTGCCCATTGGCCCAGCCCTCTGGAATGCTCTGCCAATAGATGCTCAGGAGACGCCTTCTGTTCCTACTTTTAAACGTCTGCTGAAAACCTTTGGGTTCTTTCCACAATAGTTTTCTGATTTTAACCTTTTAATATGGTTTTCACTGTATGGTTTTATGCGCAATTGTAAACAGCTCTGGTATTTTTTATAAAAGAGAAAAAGAGGTGCCAGAACTCACCATGAACACCTTCCTTGTTCTCTTATAATGGCAAAGGCACCCACATGAGAAGGACAGGAATTGAGTTCTGGTGAGTTCTGGCTGGGGGGCGGGGAAGGCGGGGAGACTCTGAATAGAAGTATATGGTTTAAAAATAATTAAGAAAGCTTTTATCTGGAAGCACTCTTGAGTTCCAATAGCCTTCTACTAAATTCACTGGCTTATATTTGTAGAGAATGTAACAGGAGGGATCTACTGAGGTCAAAGTCTATTTGGTGAACATTCAGGCCAAATCACAACTGCTGGGTTCTATGCGCCTCTTTCAAGAGAAAAATGCAACTCACAGACAACATGAAGGAAAAAACCTAATAGGAGTCATCTTCTAGTGGTTTGGCTCATTGATCAGCTATTAAGTGTTGATTCAGTCACTCTCTGTTCTCTACAACCCAAAACCTTGTTTCACTTTCTCAGACTGATAGGGCTTTATAAACCAGACAATTTCAAAGGACCACAAAGACCGTATCTTCACCTTAGCTAAGCCTTTCCCTCTCTCATCTCCAGGAAAATTCCACCCCAATGTAGGGCAGGTATGTGATCGTGAGAATGAAGAAACGACAGCAAGTCACTGCCAGGACTCCTGGCATATCTGAGAGTTCTCTGGGCTCAGTCACTTTCTGGTTGCGGCATCCTAGCTGCTGCAGAGGACAAAATAGCACAGCTGATGTTTACAGTGCTGACTTGCAGGAAAGTCACAGTATATCCAAGCCAGTCTTACAGAACCATCACCCTTATCTTTTCTGATGCATAGAAGTTGGGGGAAATACAGGAAAAGCAGATTCCCTGCTCTCAAAAGCTGCCCCACCAACGAGGGTCTAGCAAATATCTTGAAAGGGAAAATAGAAGGGGAAGACCCCCAGCCTGTGAACAAGTTTCTTTAGAAAAAGGCAAGGATAAGCCTATATTAATATATCCATTACAAATCATATCTCTATTCCTGTTTCATAATAATGTGTTTTCTATTCAGCCACATGTATGAAAGGTATAAAACTCAAAGTGGAGGAACTGCAGAGCACACAATAATGGCTGACGTTTGCTGCTGTTTTTTATCCCGTCCATCTGACTGGGCTGCTTACATCAGAATACAGAGGTTAAACCTTCCTACTGGCTTGCTTGTCACCAGAACTTGTTAGAATTTGGGCACAGAGTGCGTATTATTTGGTGTTGGGCCTTAACAATTATTCGTTCCCTTCATCATTTCTATCATCAGGGCTTGGCCTTCCTTTCTTTAGGAACTTCAGTGTAGCTTCTTTCCCCTTTAGCCAACACATGTTTTGGGGGGCAATATCATACAATCAAGATCAGAATCTGTGAGTAGAGAGTCACTTAGATACCAGAATAACAGCAACACTGGCAAGCAAGGAAACAAGAACTTCAGAAAACACCCTTCTGCAATTGAAGTCCATGCTATTCAGCATTTATCATGGAATTAAAACCAACAATACAAACCCACAATCAATATCCATTTACACAGTGAACAGCAAGGAAAACTTTAGGGGGGGGGTTAATAAAAAAAATGCACAAGCGTATTGACTGTTAAAACCTTGAAAAACACAGATCTAAACTTTTGAACCATATCAAACTGGGGTGTTTTGTGTTGTTGTTTTTGAGTAATGATGTAGGGCCATTTCTGGAGTGGATGGTCCTTTGAGTGCACTACAGCTTTCATCTCTCAGGTGCTTGATGGACCCTAAGTAGCATTAAGCCTGCATTCTTATCAAACAAAATTGTGAAAAATGCAGTTCTTATCAGCCACCATCAGAGTTCATCAAGAGAAGGTCACAAGAAGAGCCACCTAAAAGCCATCGTTTATCAATTATTTTTTCATATACACATACACACACACACAAACATACAGAGATAGAAAGATGGAGGCAGATGACACAAAACAGCCCATTGTTGCTAATACTGCAGAAATGTTATTATAACACACCTGCACTGAGAGGAAAAACTTTGTACTTCAAAGGCTAAGAAGCCTCAGTGATGACCTGCTACACTCTCAGAGTTTTTGTCAAGCTCCTATATGCTGCTAAGGTTGCCATTAAGGCACACACAAAGCCAGGCACATTTTCAGGCACTGCTGGCAGCAAACACACGTGGGGCATTCAGCCTGAGGCAAGGAACATACTTGCCAGGGGCACATAAGGTAGAGAGGGCAACCATCTTGGCCCAAGTTCTGATGCAGAGATAATTACTATTTTAAAATAAATAAAACTGCACCACACACGTAACTCGCCTTTCACCCCAGGAAGTGTGCATCAGAGGTTATCCCCATTCATCCCACACACCCAGAAGTGTGGCCGGCCCAACAATCTCTCCACGGCACAACAAGCCTCTGGCCAATCAACCCCCCATCTCAAGAAATAACCTTCTCTCTAGTTCCCATTCCTACTCCAGGAATTACCCTAGGGGTAATTTATCAGGCAGGAGGTGGGGATGCTGGTAGTAGATGGAGCCAGAGCTGGCAATGGGTAGAGTCGGGAGACAAAAGCTTTGTGAATTAACTATTCAAGGAAAAAGACCACTCTGCTTCAACTGATCTCAATATGATGCAGAGGATTTTTTACTGTTAGTACACCAAAAGAGCTGCTCTGGAAATCACATGAAAGTAATTCCTTTACGACTTTAGTGTGCTGCACACACATTAACATAAATATATACAGTGGTACCTCTGGTTGTGAACAGGATCTGTTCCCAAATCCCGTTTACAACACCAGCAGAACACAACCCGCGTCTGTGTGGGTCGCGATTCACCGCTTCTGTGCATGCGCGTGACATCATTTTGTGCATCTGTGCATGCACGAGCGGTGAAACCTGGAAGTAACCTTTTCCAGTAGTTCCGGGTCGCCGTGGGACACAACATGAAAAGACGTATCATGAAGCAAACGCAACACGAGGTATTACTGTATGTCCAAAACCAAACAATTGGTTTTCAGACAGGGGTTTTTTTGGGGGGGGGTACTCAAATCACCTAACCCATCCCCAGAAGTCCAGTCAGGGGGTGTGAAATGGTCTGTGAAAGTTCTGGAGGTTGACCAGCCTACCAGACTGCTAAGGGTTCCTGCAGAATGCCCCAAGAGAGACTTCCCCGGTAGACCAAAAGGAAGCAAGCGCCTCAGTGTCAACTTACAGTGCTCAGTTTACTGCAGCAAATAAGGATGCGTCGTTCATACAGCATACTGGCGTAGAGGTGCAGCATGTTGTTCACATCTACAGCTACAAAATACTCCGTCAGATTTCTCTAGGAAGGAAGAAGGAAGGAAGAACTTTATGAATATGTTTTTTAAAGGAGATAGCAGTAAGTTAACTACCTCCTGAAGTAGCTGTTGCAACATCTGTGGAATGAGGGGACACAAGAACAGCTACTGAACAGTTGCAGCCCAGATTGAGGGGTTGTTTAGACTTATCCAAAACAACCCCAAGACGTGGAGGGTGGGAATGTCTTAACACGCCCACCAGGTTTGCCCACTGCCTGCAAGCAGCTCTCCCTAGAAATTCCAAATAAGGCTTCAAGGTTGGCCAAAGATACTGATTCTAATGTCCTCTGACTCTTCTTGCTGAGGACTTCCCAATCCAAGTGTGGAGCAGAGGTGCCAGGTACAGGCGTCACTCCACTGACTGTGCAAAACTGTGCTGATTTGTACCAGGCTGCTGGGTTTCAAAGCAGCAACAGAAGCAGCAGCAGCCGCTTCATAATACAGTGATCAGGAATAACAGCTGGGTGGATGGCCACCAAGCCAAGACGAATCACGTGCTCAAGAGCTCAGCAAGCAGGTCTTTCTTTTTCTTTTTTTACACACTGCTATAAAGGTAAAGAGCAATCACAAGCAAGTGTATTAATAAAAGCACATTTATGCTCATTATGAATTCAATTGAGACCTTAACCCTTTACAAAATGAAATAAACAAGGCAACACACACGCAGGTCCCCCCCCTCACAAAAAACAAAGAGCAAATAGGATTTAGAATCATGAAGAAGCTCACAGAGCCCATTAGCACTTTTGACAGATCCAAAGATAGCTCTAAAATCCCCAATACTTGGCCTGAGAAGTTTGCCAAGAAGCTTCATACTGTGCTGAAATATGTTCCACAGCGTGTTGTTCAAATACAAAGGAAAAGCTACAGACCAAAAATTAAGCACGGGGGTTTGTAGAGATCCATTGTGCTTAAAAAAAAAATAAAAATCACATGCAACAACAAACACACATTGGTTAACAAAGGCCATGTCACTATACCAGCACCACTCAGGCCTTATTAGACAGCTTGAAGTGAGAAAGGTTCTATCACATCCAGGTAGGAATGGGGGAGGGAGACAAAGAGAAAGCAGATTTTTGTCAAAAAAACGTTTCAACTGGCATGTTTCCCCCCTCGTGTCGCCCCCCAAAAAATGTTCTTATCCCATCTGTGCTGATTAGCAAGATGTTTGTGTCTAAACAGAAGCCGTTTGGAAGATGCAGTTGCTGAGGGCACAGTGACGGCAGCAGCGACAACAACAAAAACCCAGAGCGTGGGGATGTCACTGCAGGCCTGCCTAGGGCACTGTGGTGCTGGCGATGGAAAATTCAAAGCACAGCACCTCCCGCCAAGTAACATGAGATATGTAATCCACTAGGAAGTTGTCCTACACAAGCCCCACTCGAAAGCTGAGAGTAACAGGAGGTGCACAGGAGCATGAAGCGAGAAAAGCCGATCAGATACCCCATTTTGGCTTAGAGGAATAAACCCCCACCTCATTGGACTCAAGGGGTTATGTGGTCATAGAAGGAGGGTCATGTGCCTGCCACTTCCTGGATCACAACTTCCAGTGATGTCATTGGGGCTGGGTTTTCTAGGGTAGGTCTTCAGGCGACATCATCAATCAAACTCAAAAGGGCAGAGTTTAAGGATTTGACAGGAGGGGGTATTCTTATACTTCCCAGTGGACTGTGTCCCAGATCTGTCTCCTGCTTTGCCACTCTACCTTGCGCCATGGCAGGGCCACCTGCACTCCTTTAGAGATAGTTCAATATGTAACGGCAGGTTGATCTGGAGGTACGATTCAGGCCAAGCCTCACCCATGCCTCAACAGAAATTGGGCATGCCAGCAAAAAAGGGGTGCTGAGCAGTTTTGCATTTGCTATGCTGAACGAGCTGCACCAAGACAGAGGCAGAACAGTCAAAGAAGTTGTTCACAGAAGGCAAAACAGCAAAAAGGAGGTTGACAGTTTAATGGGGATTTGATAAGCTTTTGGGACTTTGTAAAAATTGTCTGAGCGTGACAGCAGTTCTATGAGACACTGATGTAGTAACACGCAGGAGCTTTTTCATCGGAGTGCAGGATTAGCCAGAAAGTGCTGAGGTCCCAGGGAAGGCCAATAGGGAACCAAGAGACTCAGGCACTCTTTAAGATGCTTTTGCTTTTAGCAGCAGCAGTGGGTGCCAAACCAAGGTGGGCTGCCCAAAGCGCCTGTACCAATTTGATACACATAGGGGCTCTCTTTCCCCACACCCCCAATAGGGAAAGGATGAAACGGGGCAGAAAGGCTCCTGGAAAGGACCGTGTGCCGCAGCACTGGGAGGAAAGGTGGGGGGGGGGAGAAAGAAAGGGCCCAGCAATGAGGCTCAGAAGCACAGGTGTCCCCAAGAGACAGGGGATTCCAAGAGGGCAAATGGAAAACTAAACTACTGTGAGAGAAGGTAAACCCCTAACCCTATTTCCAAACCAAAGCAAAGGGCATTATGCTTGAAGCAGTTGAGCAGCCAACATAGACTTTTGCTATTACTCAGCTTTATTCAGGAGGAATAAAGCCCACTAAGCTGCAGTTAAGCCTAGTCAAAACTGCAGATTTGGTTCCTAGTTGACGATTAGATCTAAAATGCACTGTAAATCTGATCTGTAACTAAGCACGAAAGGTTGGCATACAGATTATAAAGTAACATGGGACGTCATGAATCACTAATAGGACACCTCCATTCTTCTGTTTCATGCCTTGCATCTCTCCAGGACTACAAAAGCTGCAAAATCGGCAACTTTGCTCAAAGGGATCTAGGTGACATGACTTAGATTTCCTGGCCTTGTAACTGTTGGCACAGAGTTCTCTGGAAATATTAGGAAACATTTACTAGCACAAAATGCTGCTGAATGTCTTTGTATCTCAGCTGTGCGCTAGGTGCTGTACAAGGCGGAGCACAGTGAGCATCAGGCACACAAGGCGAAGCACAGTCCTGGGGAGGCTGCAGAGTGTGAAAGTGATGAATATGGAGGAGGAACTAGCGGAACAACAAGGAAGCAGCAGCCAGCCTCTGCATTCGTTTTGCATTTACTTCTCTTTGCTCCAAGACCCACACGTGCAAAGCCAAATAAAAGTTTACGGGGCTGTGCTTTTATCACTCTCATTGTTCTGTTGTTCTTCCCTAGTGGGCCTTCAACATCCTTAAAGCAACTTATTTGGACACCCCTCAATGACAACATCATAGACACCACCCAAATCTGCTGTATTCATTCTCCAGCCCTCTCCCCACACCCTGCCTTCTCCACCCCGAAAACGCACACTTTAAATGAATAGGTCTTCAAGCACTAAAAGTTGCACCCTCGCCACAGGCTGAACATGCAGTTTCAAAATCCTTTCCAAGTCTTCCTGGCCTAGAGCCGTTGGTTTTTATAGCATCCTTTGATTCATAAGCATTCAGAATGTCTACTGCTCAAATGTTATGGGAAGTTGACTCATGTGTAGGAATTCTTGCCAACAAATGCTGGCACACAGAAAAGGCACTGGTGAAGCAGGGAGAAGCCTGTATTTCTAAAACCAACACATGTGTCTGTGCGCATGCGGATGTGTGCACAAACATGTGCCATTGAGACACAGGAACCTAAACAAGAGGTTGGACGGATTCCCGTACCTTGCTGTGGCTTCTTTGCTGTGCTTCTCAATTTACCCACCTGCAAACTGAACCTAGCACACTCAAGGATGTTCCTCTCAGTGGAAGGAAAAACAGGTTACTTGCCTGCCACAGGTTTTATTTTATTTTTTAGCAGTCCTCTCTGGAGTCTCAGACAGGCATCTTTCCTAGCCGTACCTTGAGACGGAGGGAATGAATGTGGCACCTATTACCTGCAAATCAGGTGCTCTAGTATTCAGCTACGGCCCCTCCCCTTTAGCACTGAAGCCCAGGGAAGCTTACTATTCTGAGCATGCTTCAAGGGGCAGGGAAAGCACCTTCCCACTCACATGTTTTATGACAGGAGTGGGCAACCTGAAGGCCACATGTAGCCACTGTTCCTGTCATGTGTGGCCCACTGGCTGCCCTGATCATCTTCCCCACCAAACTATAACTGCTGCAAGGAACATCTCTCTAGAGCAGAGCTTTCCAAACTGTGTGTCGCAACACATTAGTGTGTCGGCTGCAGTGTGTAGGTGTGTCGCACAAACGGTCCCCACACTCCTTCTGGGGCTGGGAAGGGTTAGTTTAACCTCCAGTTTGCTAGTAAAACTGAATTACTGTGTCATGAAATGATGCAAAACTGAATTACTGTGTCGTGAATGATGAATGTCCAAAAAGTGTGTCATCAACTTGAAAAGTTTGCAAAGCTGTGCTCTAGAGAAAGGAGGGCAGACTGAGGGCAGACTAACTTGCAATCTCACAAACATCTCTTCCAGGTAAGGAATCTGGTCTCTTTACAGTCTCTGTACAAAAACCTACTTGGAAAAGATCAGCAAGTTGATGTTCCTAATGATCCCAAGGAAGAAGGACTAAAAACAAGTTTCCCAAAAGTTGTACCCAATGTCCAATATGCATCATTTCACAAACGTTGGTAGTTCAAACCATGTGGCTGCCCTACTCAGTTCAGGAAACAGCAGAATAGTAGCAGTCATGTTTTTGGCGGAGTGACCCCTGACAAGGCGCAGGATAAGTTACCCTGCCAATGGCAGCAGAAGCCAGGGAAAGTTTCTGTCTTTGGAGAAGCTGGCTGTTTAAACAGAAAGCACAAGCTCTCCATACCGACTCTTTTCTCCACACACACACACCCATGTGTATATATGCATGCACACACACACACATACACATATGTGTTCACAATTTACAAGCGGCAGAGAAAATATATCCAAGTTGACACTTTCTTGTCTCTTTGGTTCCCCTGACTCTCCCCCCCCCAAAAAAACATGTGGGATCTGCATTATGTGACCACCAGAGAGCATTACTCACATTTTCAGGTATGCTGGGAAGTTCTCTGTTGTCAGGCACAGTAAAGTAAGAGTACTAAAAGTAGGGAGCAAGGGGAGGGGGTAAAAAAGGGTTTATTTGTCTGTTTGTTTGCACCATATATTTTGCATTTGTTCAAAACATTTATGCCCTGCCTCTTATTCTGCTTTAAATGCAGTTTAGAACTTACATCATTTATACAATATTAAAAAACAAAAAGGTAAACCTAGTCGTATGAAACAGAAACATCCCAAAGCCCCTGTGGTGAAACTGCCAGCAGCTGCCCGAGAAACCAATTTGCTGCCAGTCAATATCTTTGCCGCACAAATGGGGCATGATGCTTAATTTATTTCAAAACTTCTTTCCAGCATTTGTGCCACAGGCACATTTGCAGCCACTGCTGCAAAGCTGGCGAAGAGAATCTGAGGAGGTTTCATCTCTCGCACAGAACAGCTTCCGTTTTGTGTGGCAAAGCAAGCTCAGGCAGAAGGGAGGGAAAATGCTGGGTATATGAAGAACCAGCTGTTCTATTCAGGTGTAAACTGCAAAGCTAAGCAATATGCAATAACATTTTGTGGTTCTTAAGGTGGCTATGGACAAACTTTAAGCAGCACTAGCAGCATCTGGTGGAACAGCGAAAGCTGGGGATGCAGGGCTGATTTCCTTGGCGGGAGCTCCAGGGCTTCCACCGCTCTGCGTGCTTTTTTGTTTTTGGTTTTTTTGCATAAGGAACAAACAGATGGAGATTTATATATTCTGGACATGGAACTGCAATTCCTTGTAGTGTGGAGTAGCTACTGCTAAATAGAAGCCTCACATCAAGCTTCTTGTGATTTGCAACGATACTGATGTTATTTTAATTCTGTACTGTGCTTTTATGAGGATTCTCAGAGTTTGTCCTATATCTGTTGTTTATCTGACATTTCAGCACCTTGCAAACAGCATATGGGCTGAATACTCTGAAGCTGAAGAGGCTTTGCTCGTGAGAGATGAAGAAACAGGTACAAACGCAGCCTTCACTCTCCAAACCTGTCACTATATTAATTTGGCTGGAAGGGGGGAGGAGGCCAGGAAAAGAGAGAGAGCAAGAGAGCACTGGGAATGGAAACGGGCAGTGCAGAGCGTGGTGCAAAATAAGCATGGATTCGTAAGAGTCTGGGAACAGGCAGGCAGAGCCTGAAACAAGCACAGCCTCTGAGCTCTGCTCTGACAGTCTTTCCCTGCTCCACTGCTCATGAAATGTCCAGGGCAAAGGGAGGTCAGGAGCAATGACCAAAACACACCTGCAAGGCGGCCTGTCCTCTGCATCAGAGAGATGCCCTGAGCAGGGATGTGACCGAGATGCCCCACACACCACCTGGGCACCTCAACAGCCTACGTGGCTAGGGCTTGCGGACTGAGCAAAGCAGTGCTTAGGGTGGAAACAGGGGTGGGCGGTGGGGGAGAAGAGAGTAAGGTTAGTTCTTTGCCAAGTGGCAGAGATTATTAACTTCCCAAGCTAATAATCGGTGCAGAGAGGACAGACATAGTCCACTCAAAGCTCCAGGAAAGAGACGTAACAACTCACCTAAATTGTCCTCGTTAAGATGGACTTCGAAGTGATTCAGTGTTATGCAATTTAATGGAGGCCTGATAACAATGTCATCTTGTAGCTTGGTATGCTGTTACCATTACTGCTCCTTGAAGATGGGTGGGCCATTTATTATTATTAATTATCTAGCTATTACCAGACCTGGAGTCCTTAACATGTGCACTGCGCTGCCCAGAGACTGAGATCATCCACCAAGGCCCCTTGCCCCAGTTTTATTTTGAAATTGAAGGGTTTTTTGCTCTATTTGTTCAGGGGGCTGTTTTCCTGAGTGGGTTTTGGTTGGGTTTTTTTTGTCATGAGTTTCATTGTTTGGGAGTGTAGGTGTTTTAGCTGGGTGTATATATATGAACTGCTTGCTCAATTATCCAAGAAGTGTACAAGTCCAATGAGATATAAAACATGCCTAAAATCCACAATCCAATTAAAAATAAGTACAAAGAACCAGCATTCAAAACCAAGATAAAATCAATAAAAGTGTAAAACAAATGTAACTAAATCATGTGTCTGGGCAGTCCTGCTGAAAAGAAAAAAATCAGCATGTGAAGCAGTATGGTAAAGGCACCTGTCTAATGTCCACAGGCAGGGAGTTCCAGAGCAGGAATGACTCCATGGAAATGTATCAGCTGTGATACTTACCACACTGAGATGAATAGATGAGCCAGGCTCAGGGATGGGTAGTTTATAGAGCATTTCTAGAAGTTCATACCACTGGCTGTCCTAGAACAAAAGTAAATGTAGGGGGTGATTTCTAAAACAAGCATTTTTGTTAACACAGATTGATTGATTGATTGATTGATTGATTGGTTGATTGACTGATTGATCTGCCACCCATCTGACTGGGCTGCCCCAGCTACTATGGGTGGCTTCCAACAAATTCAAACATTAAACCCAGTAAAACATCAAACGTTAAAAACCTCCTGATATAGGGCTGCCTTCAGATGTTTTCTAAAAGTGGTATAATTCTTTATTTCCTAGGCATCTGATGGGATAGTGTTCCACAGGGAGAGCGCCACTGCCGCCAAGAAGGCCAACTGCCTGGTTCCCTGTAACTCACTTCTCGCAGTGAGGGAACCACCAGAAGGCTCTTGGATCTGGGCTTCCGTATCTGGACTGGACAACAGGTGGAGACATTCCTTCAGGTATACTGAGCCAAGGCCGTTTAGGGCCTTCAAGGTCAGCACCAACACTGTGAATTGTGCTCAGAAATGTCCTGGGAGCCAATGTAGGTCTTTCAGGACCAGTGTTAAATGGTCTCAGCGGCTGCTCCCAGTCACCAGTCTAGCTGCCGCATTCTGAATTAGTTGTAGCCTCCAAGTCACCTTCAAAGGCAAGAAGGAGATAACCAGAGCATGTACCACTCTGGCGAGAAAGTCCATGGGCAGAGAGGGTCTCAGCCTGCGTACCAGATGACAGTCAGCCTGTTTGTCTCACAAACTGAGAAACAGAATCAGGGCAAACCCAAGGAGATAAGGACAGGCTTGGCATCTTAACTTTTGAAATCCGCAATGTCAGGTGGTAAATCCAGCTTCCACCTCAACTGCATGTCCTTCAACTGTAATTTTTCTTTGGTGCAATGTTTCTTTCATGTAGGAGGAAAGTTTATTTTGCATTTGGGGAAATAATAAAACCTACGTCCTCTAGCAGAGGCTGTGAGAAAGGTTGCTGAAATGTGTCTCAACCCCCTGGCTGGAATTTTTGCAATTTACAGTCCCACCCACTTATTACAATGGCAGTTATTTTACTAACATTTTTTAGTGTACTTTGCAGTATTAGAAGCTGAGATACAGGCACACAGTGGATCATGGGGCTGGGGCCACTAAGGGCTTCCAAATGCAAGGGATCTGTTTGGAGAATGGATTTACACTGCAGATTTGGGGTGAGGATCAATTTCAATGCAAAATAAGGTATGTAATTCCAGAAGCCACATATGCTGCCTACTACAAATAGGTTGTGCAAAATTCTGAGAAACCTACAAGAGCCTTCTCAGGACATTTCAGATATGAAGCTCCTCTGAGAAATCCCCATGTTTGTATATAAGTTGGAAAAGCATAGAGGTTGATGAACTGGGCAAAATTTTAGTCTTCTTTGCTCGGGAAGCAGGAAGTGTGATTTTGTTACTACCTATAGTTTTCAAGATATGGCCATTTCCTGTGTGAGTGAGCCCAAGATATAAAACATCACATTTGAAGAGAGCCTCAGGTTTGGCCTTAAACAATGTTTTAAAGGTTCTCTCACCCAGCCAGTCACACAATTCTCCACAGTTACCTGGCCCTTCGATGTATAGTCTGCCAAGATGTTGAGCAGTTTATAGAAGACTTCAAACCACGGAAGATAACTAAAAAGAAAGGAGAAAAAGAAAAGCACAGGATTAAGTTTTTCAAAACATTTTAAGAAAAACTTGTTTCACTTTGCAGAGTGACCTCAACAAATATAAAACTGCCATAGTGCTTGTGCAACACAGAGGCTCCTTTGCCAGGGCTCTGGCACCGTCACTGCTCTCTCTGTTCCCTTGAAGGTTTGCTGGTGTAAGATCCACTGTGGCAGGGAGAGATGAATAAGCCCAGTTCTTCCCACCAGTAATGCATCTTCCAGGGAAACGCCAACCCCACTAAAACAAGGGCTGCCACTGCTGTGTGCTGAAAGATCACTTTAATGGAGTTTTTTGGTTTTGAGGTCAGCTGGATTATTTTAAAAACTCTTCCAAGAATTCTGCTAAAACCATAATGGTGGACGAGGAAACTACAAGAATGCCTTTGCCTCTTGCTGCCAGGGGAAACGGGGAACTGAACCGCACCGCAAGTGATGAGGACCACAGCTCCTCCACAGCCCAGCTGCCTTGGCAGAGGAGTCAGTGCTCTGACCGTCAGGCCACAGTAATAAATGAAGTGAGATGCAGAAGACGTGACAGATAACGGGAATAGCACACTAATGCTAACATCTGCCAGCAGCTTGCAAAGGCTACCGTAAAACTTAAGTACCTTATCAACCCTGCACTGATAAAGAACTTAAACTTTTCACATTCTACGACAGAATTATCACATCTGTTGATACATTCTGAGCAACTCCAGGAGCTGTTGTTCACTGGCAGCTTGAGAGACAATTACTACTTTGGAACAGAAATTCTGAGTTTGGCATCAGAACGTAAACATTCCAGGGGGATTAAGAGGGGGTGATAAAGTTCCACTTCCTATTTCTTAGTCTCATAAACCTCAATGGAGTTAAGAGACACCACAAGAGCTCCAGAAAGAGAGAGGGCCTCCTTGGAGCAGCAGCCTTGCTCACAGATTAAGAAGAAGTCTGGTAAACACACCCAAGCAGGAAAGAGAGGGAGGCACACTGGAGTGCTTGGTGCAAGAGCTGCTTCGCTTCTCATCTTTTTGAGCAGCCCCAGGGAAGGCTTGGCTGAATTATGCTAGAGACAGGCTTGGGTCCTTGTCCATAGATGTTGCTTCGAAGTCTGCACTTATTCACTGAAAATTATACACCGCCTTTCAATCTTTTTTTTGGGGGGGGGTGGATTTAAAGAAACATACAACCGATCAAATCATACTATACACACAATATTGCAACAACAAACAATTCCTCCAAATGGAAGGCTGGGAATATAAATTTAATAAATGCTTTAATAATGAACAGCAAAATCCTTCAAACAATTAAGATTACAGGGCTGAATTTTACAAGTCAAATCTTGGGTTTTTAAAGAAAGATTTCTGTTTTCCTTGTTGCACGCACGCACACACGCACACACACACACAGAGAGAGAGAGAGAGAGAGAGAGAGAGAGAGAGAGAGAGAGAGAGAGAGAGAACACACACACCTCTTCTCTAAAATGGGATGCCCAAATTTAATGAGCAGTTACGCTATTCAAGGCAAAGCCTTCAAGCAGAGCGAAGATTCAGGGCTGAGAACTACTTTTAGCATCAGCACTTGTGTGAAGTCCACTTTCCTCCACGCCACAGAGCCAGAACTAAGCTGCCCAAGTGCTGGCAACTCTTTGAAACTAAGGCAAGTACAGTCAAATCTCAGTTCCCAAACACTTCCATTTTGGAATGTTTCGGCTCCTGAGTGCCAAAAACCCGGAAGTGATCCGGTTTCCAAATGTTTTTTGGAAGCCGGTTGCCCAACATGGCTTCTGTGGGAATGTAGGAAGCTACTGCAGCCAATCAGAAGCTACGCCTTGGCTGTCAAACATTTCGGATGCCGAACGGGCTTCTGGAATGGATTACGTTCGACAACTGAGGTTTGACTGTATAATCTTTAGCACCCTGAGGACAGTGCTGTGTGTCTTGCAGCACAAACAATACAATGAAAAGGAGGAGTCAAGAGGGAGAATTTCCAGCTGAGAATGAAAGGAAATGGCCTGGGAGGGAGGGGCCTGGCTGACTCCAGCCAGAAAAGCTGAGGCTGCTGAACAGACTCTTCGGCTGGGGTCTTGTTGTTGGGTCTGAAGGGTTGTTGCTGTTGGTTTCTGTCAGTTTTAGATTTTGTTGTGCTTTGTGTGGAAATTGTTCAGCCTAGTTGTGTACTTTTAATGTTTTATTTATATCTATTTCTGCTATGCTGTTGTTGTTTAGTCATTTAGTTGTGTCCGACTCTTCATGACCCCCTGAACCAGAGCACTCCAGGCACTCCTGTCTTCCGCTGTCTCCCGCAGTTTGGTCTAACTCATGTTTGCAGCTTCAAGAACACTGTCCAACCATCTCGTCCTCTGTCGTCCCCTTCTCCTTGTGCCCTCCATCTTCCCCAATTCAGGGTCTTTTCCAGGGAGTCTTCTCTTCTCATGAGGTGGCCAAAGTCTCGGGGTCTCAGCTTCAGGATGCTGTAGTTATGATTATTTTTTTTTCATTTTGTAAGTTGCTTTGAGCCTGGTTTCAATTGTGGAATGGCGTCATACAAATGAAATTATGTATGTATGTATGTATATATGTATGTATGTACGTATGTACGCATGCATGTAGTTTTTATTATGGGCACTTATAAGCACAGAAGTGAAGAAACAGTGTACATAAAACAGTGTTGACAGAATTCAGTACTTTGAGATGCTGCCCCTTCCCCTGGCCCAGGGAGCTTGGAGCTCTAAGGGAGATGTTGCTTTAGCAATGGAGCAGCTTAGACCTTGGGATTTTATACAGGAGGAGGAGGAGGGTCCGCCCCTCCCTGGTTCTCAATCAGGTCCACAATCGGGACAAGTGTTTCTATGCCCTTTGGAACAGTCTCTCCTTCAGCTAGTCAGGCCCTTCAGTAGCAACTCTGCTCCTCCTGCCATCTCCTCTGCTCCTATGGCGCTATGGAAAGCAGGGAAGGGGGGGATGTCTTGAGAGCCAGTGTGGTGACCTCCAGTCCTGGATAAGGGATGCCAAGATCCACTGACATCAGAATCACCAACAGTGTGGAGATCTGCTAATGATTCCTGCTCCCCAACCTCAAGGAGATTCCATGTATACCTTTGTTCAGTTCAGTTCGTAAGTTTACTGTTTTAGCCAAAGGCCATGACAAACCTGTAGCAAACGTACTACTAAAACAGTACAGAGCATACAGCCATAATATGTGCTACCATCCATGATGAAAGAGAGAGAGGTGACCAGAGGAACCAACAAACTCAAATCCAGCAGGACTTAATACTGGCAACCCTAAGCAGGGGGATCCACTGAATGTGCAAAAAAGCAAAGGGCTACTGGGAAATGATATAAAATGATTATATTATATAGTTTATCTAAAAACCAGAAGCCTTTTTTCTTGGAATAATAGGTGATGAATTACCAAGGAAATTAAGGAGATTGTTTATGTATGCTACTACAACCGCTAGAATATTATTTGCCCAGAAATGGAAAGAAGGAGAGGTCCCAATGAAAGAAGAATGGATAACGAAAATGATAGACTATGCTGAAACGGCTAAACTTACCGTGAAGATCAGGCATCAAGACGAGAAGAAATTCAATCGAGAAAGGGGAAAATATATAGACTATTTTAAGGAACACTGTAAGCATGCTAAAACATTAGCAGGATTGATGTAACATTTATGAAGTAATTTTTTAACTAGGTTTAAAAATATTTGGAAATTAAATGGAAAAAGTAATTATATGCAAGGAAAAAGAAATGACTTTTTTGGAAACCGGGGGGAGGGGGAAGTCAAACAAATGAATATGGTGTTATTTTGAATGGGAAATTGTTGTTATATTGTAAAAATTTAAAATAAAGTATTTTTAAAAATGATTTCTGGTTGCAGCTAATATTAATAATAATAATAATATATTATTTATACCCCGCCCATCTGGCTGGGTTTCCCATCTGGGAATTCGTGTGCTTGGTGTTTTATAGTCTGAAAAGTTGCATCAGGGCAGCGCCGCCCTTTCAGGCACCCAGGCTACCTGGGGAATAGAACAGGATCTTGCAAAGACGAGGGACATTCCACTTTCAGAAAAACGGGGACGTTGCAATTTCAAACAGGCAGTTTATTAACAAAACAGCCAACAGAAATACTGGCAAGCACAGAAGGACAAAAGCCAGAATATTTGATAAAAGGTTTAGATGCGCAGCCTATGGTTTTCTCTAAGGTATAGGTATCAAACGTACCAGAGTACGTCTTTGGGGAGCTGGGCTCAGTTTGCTAAGCAACTGTGTACCACCAGCTCCCTTTCCTCTAAATAGGCTCTTGCAACCGCCAGAGAGTTCCCAGGGGCCTGTCTTGCCCTTTCATCGGGGGAGAGAACGCAGCAGACGTTCTGCCTTGAGCAGTTATCTGGAGACAAGGGCCAATTTCAATGCACCAGGAAGCCTCGTCGGGGGGGGGGGGGGTGTCTTTCTGCCAGCTTCTTCGTGCCCAGTCAGAATTCAGGGTAAAAAACCAACCTCCAAATTGACTCAAATTATGATAGCACAATATAGATTCCCCTCAATTAATGTGGCGAGGATAACCAATCCCATGCCATCGTGTGCACAAGTGACAGGCTGTTTCAGAAATATTTTTGCAAGAGACAAAACACTAATGTATCCCACTCTGCCACTCATAAGCTATTCAATTTTATCCTGTGATTTAGTTTCGTTTAATCTGCGAGGATTTCATCTAAAAGCATTTGAATCCAAGCATATGCTTGATTCTCTTGACCAGACTAACTTCCAGAAACAATTTAAAAGAAGAAGAAGAAGAGTTTGGATTTGATATCCCGCCTTTCACTCCCTTTAAGGAGTCTCAAAGCGGCTAACAGTCTCCTTTCCCTTCCTCCCCCACAACAAACACTCTGTGAGGTGAGTGGGGCTGAGAGACTTCACAGAAGTGTGACTGGCCCAAGGTCACCCAGCAGCTGCAGGTGGAGGAGCGGAGACGCGAACCCGGTTCCCCAGATTAGGAGACTACCGCTCTTAACCACTACACCACACTGGCATTTCTCGCTTTCTGCCCACCCAAGCAAAGCTCAATTTGCCCCACAGAAGCAGAGCAAAAGTGTAGACGGTGTTAGTGGCTGCAGAATCCCAACTTTCACTTAACTTGGATTGCACTCTTTTAAAACAGGTTTCAAGCCCCTGTGGCTGCAGATATATGTCTGAAAGAATATGGGCAATGCCTGCTGAACTTTCAGAAGCCAGAAAGCACAGAAGAAGATTCCAAGTGATACTAGGAGGGAGATACATAGCTGTTTATGAGGAAAGGCAAGATGCAGAAAATTGTGCAGAAAAGTAAAAATGTAAAGCAAGACATGCCAAACGTGTGTGTGTGTGTGTGTGTGTCTGTGTGTACAAACACACGCATGTGGAAAGCTGCTCAATTTGCATAGGTTTGTGCAGGTCACAGAATCTAGCTCTTCTGGATGCAGAGTTTGGAGAGCTTATGAGTTGGATAGAACCATTTCAGTGCAAAGGGTTGAACAGCCCTGGGTTCAGGGCACAGAGATCAACGGACTTGACAGATGACACAGAGAGAATGCAGAGGGAACGTCCCCAGCCTGACCACTTGGAATACTTGACTAGGGAAGGAAGAGACTTTCTCTCCACTTTCAGCAACGTCTACATACAGTGTAATCTCAGCGCAGCAGCATTTTCAGGTGTGCCAAACTAGCCTTGCCTGCCAGGGCAAGCAAGATGCATAGGGGACACCCACCTGCCCCCTGCTGCAATGGAAGCCAAAGTGCCTCACCCAACAACCACTGTTAATACATTTACCGTATTTTTCGCTCTATAAGACGCACCAGACCACAAGACGCACCTAGTTTTTGGAGGAGGAAAACAAGGGAAAAAATATTCTGAATCTCAGGAGCCAGAACAGCAGGAGGGATCGCTGCACAGTGAAAGCAGCAATCCCTCTTGCTGTTCTGGCTTCTGGGATAGCTGCGCAGCCTGCATTCGCTCCATACGACGCACACACATTTCCCCTTACTTTTTAGGAGGGAAAAAGTGAGTCTTATGGAGCAAAAAATACGGTATTTAAAAAACACACAAAAAAATCTGGCAATCTGTAATTGAATGAGGAATTTGGTTAGGGTTTTTTGCTATTTGTTTTTGTTTTTAATCTTCAGGCTAAAATGCTTTCAGGATTGATGAGCAGGTGATCTTACAGAGGAATTCCATGTGAAACATTCAAGAACCGCTACACAATGAGGATATGATAAAATGCTTGTTGCATGCCTCAGTTCAACATGAATAATGCCCCTCACCACAAGCTGCACACCAGGGTCCCTCGCTGGTGGATCCCCAGGCCATGAGACAGAGCTACATGTCTGCCTCTATTTTGGCTTGGTGACCCTGACGGAATTGACCATGTTAAACCACAACCGCCGGCTGCCAGGTTTCCTTTCCTTGCTCCCATTCACACACTGCCTAACAAACTTTAAAGTCCAGCTGACCAGGGGACCAGTGGGGCGGGGGGGAGAGAGAGAGAGAATTTATCTTGGGAAAAGCAGCTTGTCAGACTTACTTTGCATTTCCCCCTTTCAGAACACAGAGGCTGGATTTATAACCACAACACCCTGCACCGCATGGAACTGCAATACAACCCCCCCCCCCAAAAAAAACCCACTAGTAGCACGATCAGGGATTTATGGCGCATGGCTTGCTCATATTTAATTTGTAACCAAACACTTCCTCTTCCTCTTAGCTACCTCAGAACTTTTGATTAACTCTTGTTTTCGAAGGTCAGAGGTTAAACAAAGGAAGGGAAGCACTCTATGCTGAAATTGCCCAGAGCTCTGTCACAAAATGTGGGCTGGAAGAACAATCCTGTTCAAGAAATGCTAAAGTAAGTGATAGACTAGAGATTGTTCCAGACAGTTGAAGTTCAAAGACTCCAGTGGTCATAAATCAGAGCGCTACTAGAGGCCAAGAAACCTACCTACCGAGAGGTGCTCTTGCTTCTCCCACAGTGCAGTTAGTTCTTTTTGGCTAAGATACAACAGTATTGTCCAGAAATCGCAAGAAACCAACACAATCACAGCTAACTTCCACCAGTCCATCAGTAAGCTCGTTTTTGGGCTTCTCTCTCAAGCAAGCAAGCAAGCCAGGGACGTGGCTGGAGCCAGGCCTGTCTGAAGGAAGTCTGCTTGTTTGTCTTTAAAAAGAGTGGGCACCAAAAGCCCCTGCATTTTTTTATGACCTGCCTTCTCTCCGTCGCCTGAGTCTGACTCCTTCATTCAACAAGGCAGGTATCGCTACCAAGTTTTACAACTTCCAGGAGAGCAGCCATGTTTGTTAGGCTGCACTGGTGTGCGCTTGCTTTGTTTTTCTTCCTTCAACAGACTAAGAATCCTATGGCACCTTATGAGCTAGCAAACTACTGGGGGCATGAGCTACCGTGGGCAGAAGGAGGCTCCGTCAGATGCATGGAACAGACAGCGCATCTGGTGAAGTACAGTTTCACCAATAAAAATTCCACCACCATGATAATTTTTCCAGTCTCAGCTGCCAGAGGGCTCGCTGTTGTTCCACCTTCTTCTAAGTAGGCTGCGCAGAAAAACAAAGCATTGTGGGCCGGATTGCATGGCCGTTCATATGGTGAAGCTGAAACTAAGCCACCCGCAGTCAGCTTGCTTGCTGCTGCTGCCCAGATGAAAATGCTGTACTGTGGCCAAGGGAGCTTCCTGCTCCCCCCACCCAGCTTCCCTCTGCGCTGGCCATGCTTACCACATGGGGAGGAAGGATCCCCACTTCATCAAGGCCCCACATTTCCCCCCCCCCTGCCTACCAACCAGGAGGGAGCGTCTAAAAAGGGGTCCAGGTAAAGAAGCCCTTGGAACAGTTTAGAGCGCAGAAGCAAAAGAGTGTTTCATCTCTAGCCAACTTGGAAGAGTGAGAAGGAGGCAGCCCACTGGCATCAGAGCTGCACATCAGGATGGCTAAGCCACAACCGTGAGAAGCAAGCGCAGTGAAACCTTTCCCCCTGATCTGAAAACCTCTTAGCTCACTGAGGTGAAGAGATGTTGTTACAGGTTAGAGGAGAATAGGAAAAATAAGTTCCGGCACCCACAGCATCCCACACAAACCGCTGCTTTGCACTAAACAAAATCATGTTCACAGACCATCTTGTTCACAGATCAACGAATTGGTTCATCAGCTTGGGGAAGGGCCTTCGCTCTGTGGAAAAGCCCCTGCTTTGCATGTGGGAAGCCCAAGCTCTGCCTGAAACCCCAAAGGGCCGCTGCCGATCCGTGTGGACAACACTGAGCTGCTCAGCCCAGTAGCCTGGCTGGGAATAAGGAAGCACCTTGGGTACCACACCACAAGCAGAAAAGGCAGCACCATCTTAACAGAAGCCCACCTAAAGAGGGCTAAAAGAAACAAAAAACCCATAGTATTGCTGTATCTAGAGACGCAGGCAGTTCTCATGACAAACCCTGTATCTTACAAAGATACGCAAGGGACAAAGGAAGGAGCAGACGCTCATGGGTGCAGATCAGTGCAGGGGAAATGCAGCCGGAGGAGACCCATTCGGTGCCTCAGAGCAGCAAAGCTGGCCAAGGCCAGAAGCATCTGGTGTAAGTAACCAGCCAGCAATTTTTTTAAGTGTTGGGAAATGTGTATTTCGCTACTGCAAAGGGTGTAAACTTAACAATTACCTTTAGAATTATTCCAGCCACATACAATGGCCCTGGGGGGTTAATAGAAATGTCCTTTATAATTATCCTTGCGGACTTTATCAGGGAAGCTCTGGGGGGATGGGACTCCGTTTCAAAGAGTGAACTGAAAGCAAAAACCAAACCAAAACACGTGGATCATAAATGTGTCAGCAGCATTTTAAGCTGTTCCTCCATGAATGACTCTTTCAAGCTCAGAACGGCAAATAATTCCATATGCTTTGCTAGCGGAAGGTATGTGATCCATTGTTCTTCGTTAACTAATTGGACCAGACTTAATCCACCAAGATTTAGTACAAACTAATAATAATAATTTAAAAAAGATAGCCAAAGTAATAAGAATCTAAAAAATCTGTCATTAGGAAAACATACTGGAGCTAACACTTTATCTGTTACAAATGTCTGAGCTTAACTTTTATTGGAATAAAGTGCAATGGCTCCCACCAGCCACAAATTAAAAAGCTTTAAGTGCTTGCAAAGCAAACAAGGAACGTTGCAAGCCCCGCAGATCAGTTGCTGAGCTCAGAGCGCACAGAGACGGGAGGCCACTGGTCAGAAAACTCCAGGGGACACCCCCCCTTGGTTCAATGGACTATACACCAAGTGGTTAAGTCCAGCACTACCAGACACATTTTCCCTGGCTAAAATAAGAGTGCGGGGCTGGCATGGCACATGGTCAGAGGGCAAGCTGCCCACTTGCATTTACACCCTGGAATTACCTCCGCTTGACCAAGTCATCTTTTGGAGGATTTTACCCCTTTGACTTCTGTGGTCACGTGCTGTCCACCACACACTCAATGTCACCAGGCACAAGACCTAAACTGAATCCCAAGGTGACTCTTTGCATATCATCAGCAATAAGGGAAGACAGCCACCAGCTCCCTGACGTATCTGATGGACCACTGCTGGAGACGCAGCGCTGGCCTGCATGGGCCTCTGGTCTGATCCAGCAACAGACCATTATACCCAGAGTTTAATCTGACTTAGAGTTCGGGGGGGGGGGGAGAAACTTCAATGAGAAATGAGACAGCTGCTTTGGGTTTCGAGGAGGGGGGAGAGGAAAATGTATCTCTTTTTCCCCTTCCTTCTCATCAAAGATAAGGGAGAAATCGGCTCACATTCAAATTTCTTTCTGCATCGAAGCGGAGAGGGAAACTTGAAGGCATTTGCTTCTGACACTGTTTGGCAGAGCTTGCTGCTGAAGGAGCCCCATTGCTTTAAAGGACTTGGGGTCACCCTAACACCACAAACACACATCTTGCCATACATTATGCATGACGTTTGTTGTGTTTATGCATTTCTCAGGCATCTAAAAGTCTGCTCATGGAGACAGAGTAGACAAGAATGCCCGGACACATGGGTTGCACAGCATTCCAAGGGAGCACAACAGGGGGATCTGGAGGAGCGGCTAGAGGAGGCAGGAACTTCCCAAGACGTAGCCACCATTCTGAACTCTCAGGATACGAAGGGGAAAGAGAGGTGTATGGAATACCACCCCCTGTAACGGGTAAGCATTCACCATGATTGGTATAAATGTTAGAAGCCTGGCTTTATTTGCCTGGTCTACACTGCAGGCTCCAGCTTCTTGCATCTCTGCCTTCTCCAGGCCTTGACGACACACCGCCTCTTAGCAATTGTTGAAGAATGGGTGGCTGTTATGCTGCTGCCCCATAATACGTAAAGCTCAGTAGCAGAAGACCTGCTGGGGGAAGCCTTGGACAGCTGCTGCAAGTCAGAGTAGCCAATGTTGGATTGGGTGGGACATTGGCCTGATTCAGAAGGAGGGGTGTTCATATTTCATGTAGGCAAACGACATGTATCACAAGACGAGTGGTGCATGACAGCACATCCTTAGAAGGAACATAACTATTTCAGTGCGCTGGTTTTTTAATGAACACATCACAACAGAGGATGAGGGAAAAACACTGAAGCACCGTTATACAGTTCAATGAGAACAACATTTAAATATTAGCTGATTTCTGCCAATCTTTGAAGGAGGGAGGTGGGAAACAAAAAGAGAGAGAACATTGCTCCCCCACACACCCCAAAGCCGAAGCAGCTGTTTCTTCTCACATCGAGACATTCCTAATGAGTCGAGGTTTGTATAATAAATATCCTTCCCTTTGAAATGTGAAGATTCCACCATTAACATCCCTTTGATTTTTTTCTTTTTAAAGAGCTCATTAGAATGGCAGAGAGGTAGGCATGGGATCTTCTTAATCACAGAGGCTATCTCCCAGTACCAAGCGCTCCCAAGGTCAGGTGCAACGAAGAGCGCGGTGCGAAGTATCTGCTGGGTGGGAGGCAGCAGTTGCCTCAAAGGGGGCTGGGGGTGGAAAAGATAAACCATCCTGATCACCTGGGGAATCACAGGCCCAGGACTCAACACCCGGTGAGCTGTGTCCAATCTTGGAGAATCCATTTCGCAAGGTTTAGAAAACCAAACCTGCTCATTTATTATCAAAAGCAGGAGAGCGGCTTGGGAGAATCACCGAGACAATGATCTTGGAAACTGTATTAAATTAATTCAATTTGGTTTGATTTGTAATGATTTGAAAAATCAATAAAAATAATTGACAATAATCACTGCAATCCAAGTGACAATTATCAATGCAATCTAGGAGTAAAGCTGCATTTTTATTCATTAACAAACTCCTCAGTATGAATTACAAACCACCATGGGTAAATTTTGCCCCCGCCCACACCGCTCAATGTACCAGACGCCATGCACAGGACAGAAAATGATGTGCGTCGGGGTGGGGGGGGAGGCAGGTAAAAAGATTAAAAGAGGCAAAGCTAGTATTTTGATGCAATTTATTGACTGTGAATTTTGCACTTTTTCAGGCTAGTACAAAATTATGTGGCATTTCCGTCGAAGGATACTGAAATACAATGGAGACAAAACGAATCCCCAGTTTGGTGGACATGTTGTCAAATGCCTGTCCACCTATTTACCCCCCCCCCCACACACACACCAAATAATTATCCTGCTTCATCTGTCATTTTTTAAAATTTGCTGGTTCATTTTCACTGCCATCTTTTGCTCTGTTTCTCTCATATTGTCTCAGTGGCATCATTAGCTTAAGCTATGCCCCTGAAAACCACTTGCAGTCAGAGTAGACAATTACTGGGTTTGATGGACAAATATGAGTAGCTGGATAAGGTGGTGGTATCCTCCTAGTCCCCACATAGTCTCTCCGATTGCGTTGGACTACCCAAGTGGTCATCTCACAGGAAAGAGAAAACAACGGAACCAAGCAGCATTTAAGTGTGCAAACATTCAAACCTTTTTGTGAACTCCTAAAACCCAACAAAGAAGAGACTAGGCAGATAGATAGATAGATAGATATGCAGTGGAAGACAGGGGTGCCTGGCTTGCTCTGGTCCATGGGGTCACGAAGAGTCGGACACAACTAAACAACAACAAAACAAACCTAACCGTACAACTCTAGAGGCAGCGAAGAATGCCCCAAAATGCTGTTTCAGGTGGCACCTTTAGCTCTTCCCACATTCTCATTTACAAATATGAACTTGAGGGAAGGGAAGACAGAAAAGATAACCTCCATTATATTTCTTGGCACTTGCTAGAAATTACTTGGCCAGCCACTTCCAGAAAGCATGCTCCCTTTTCCTTCCCAGTCCTCCTGCCTACCACAAATGAGTTGCACACACCTCTCACAACTTAACCCATTGTTAACGCCTCCCTCCCATCCTTATAGGCTCTCGGTCTATCCTTGCACTTGCAAGTTTAAGTCACACACACACACATCACCATAGCAACAACAGTGCATGTTGATGAGACTCCGGTTCACCTACTACAGAACAAACCAACAAGATTTCTCGAGACATAGCCCTTATTGTTCAATTTCTACGATGCAGGGAATTCAACCTCAGTCACTACAATCAGAACCAGATTCGTTAAAGGGAAAGGGGGGTTGGCCCTATGCGCAGCCCGTCTGTCGTCCTTTGAAGAAAGACGCCCCCCGAAGCCTTTACCTCCTGGCTTTCATGGCCTCCGCCAATTCTCTTCACCAAGGCCCTTTTGAGGAATGCCCAGTTGATCTTTCCATGCAGCTGAGTTTGTTTAGTTGCAGGGCCCCGAGAGATTTCCCTTAAACTTCTATAGTCAGGGCATGCAGCCCCAGAGGCTGCATCAAAGACAAAGATATGACCCCAGATTTTAAAAGAACGTGGCCCAGAACAAGTACTTGTGTATCTTATTTTATGTGTTCCACTTGCATTCTTTGCACACATGCCCTATACATATTATGCATTCCAGTGACAACGTGAGCAAGCCAAGACTAATGTTTATAGCACACAAAGGCAACATTAACAGAATGGAAGTTCCTTTGCAAAACAGAACCATTTGAACAAATCACTCTCTGACCAGGTCCAGCGGCTCTTACAGATACAAATGGCTGTAGGTTAACTCAGCTGTGGGGAAAGACTTCTTCACCTGCTTCCTCACCTGGCCTTGAGAACCATCCCCTCACCTGTGAACCCACTGGTGCTTTTCAAACACATTTCCTTATGGTACCACATATACTATATGGTATCATAAATGCCTAATCCACCTGGACCTTTGTGCTAGACTTTTGCTAGAGAAATATAGATTGCTGCTGCTGCTGTCACAGGCTCAGTGAAAACTGACCTTCCCATTCCCAGGCAGTGAAATGGGAGCAGGGAATTTTTCAACAAGGCACAATGTTTGGAATATTCAGTGAGCTACAAGAGCAGGTGATGGGAGGCAGGTTTGCCTCCAGGTCCCTCTCCTGACTTTTTTTCCTTGAAAGAGAGAAAGTATCTTTCCACCAAGCCAGACCATTGCCCTTCCTAGCTCAATACAGCTATCTCAGGGGTAACCAGCATTGCACCTTCTAGGTTTTGTTGGACTACAACTCCCATTAGCTCCAGCCAGCTTGGGAATTATGGGAACAGTAATTCAACAGCATCTGAAGGACACCATGCTGACCGACTCCAGGGTCAGCATTACTGAGATAGATGGACCAGGGGTTTGGCTTGGTGCCATACGGCTGCTTTCTATACCACTGAGATAGTGGTTCTCGAGCTTTTTTCTCTGGGCCACACTTTCAAAATAAAAATTTGATCGCACCACACCAAACTTTTTATTGATAATACATTGGAAAACAAAAATAAGCAACTCCTAGCAGTCCATGATCCATAACTACTTTATAATACGATGATGGGACATCCAGAAAGTAGCTACATAAGTACATGAATCACTCCCAAAATATAATTATAGACGAGCCTCTTACATCTGTACCTTAGGTATATATACAAACTCATTGAGAGCTGTGAGCTTGCTTTTGTTGAGTAATCTCACTTATATTAGGTCTAATTTTAGACAAACTCTCCTCTCTTCATCAACACAAAGAAGCCTTTCTCTTTTCTGATATTTCACATTTGTCAGAGTTCAAAATCCCTGTTCACAACAATGTGTGGTTGAGCTCTGTAGAAGAATAGCCAAGGCTCTTGAAGAGAGGGATGGATACGGTTTCTGGTTGTATATCTACAGTGGTACCTCCGGTTACAGACGCTTCAGGTTACAGACGCTTCAGGTTACAGACTCCACTAACCCAGAAATAGTGCTTCAGGTTAAGAACTTTGATTCAGGATGAGAACAGAAATCGCATGGTGTGGTGGGAGGCCCCATTAGCTAAAGTAGTGCTTCAGGTTAAGAACAGTTTCAGGTTAAGAACGGGCCTCCGAAATGAATAAAGTACTTAACCCGAGGTACCACTGTATATCTATATGACTGTACTTAACCCTTGAAGGGTCATTTGCCGCACCCTTTGAGAATCACTGTCATAAGAGAAGCTCTAGATCAGTGGCTCCCAACCTTTTTTTGGCCATGCCCCACCTAAGCATCTCCAAAATCCTGATGTCCCGCTCCCCCCCAGTGACATATAATTCTTGTGGTTCTAAAAGTGAACTCCCATTCACATGGAGGAAGCCTAAAAGGCCTTCAACTGTTAATAACTCATTCTCGAATTGCCCCCCTTAAAAATCAAATTGCCCCTTGAGAACCACGGCTCTAGATCAACCCTTGGGAGCAGGAGTTGGAGAGCACAACTTTGGTTCTCCTGGTCTAACCTGTAGCTCATCAGATGCTGTTGAACTATAACTCCCATCATTCCTGGCCACTGGTCATGATAGCTGAGGCTGATGACAAGTGGAATTCAGTAACATCTGGAGGGCCACAGATTAGCAATCCAGGCACTAACTAGCACAGACTCTCCCTGTGCTGCCTGGAGATATCAGAAATTGGACCAGGACCTTTTTCATGTAAAGCCACAGTTCTCCTGGAGAAGGAGGGTGGAGCTGCTGCACTTCTCCTGAAGGACTACAAGTCGTTCTCCATTAAGAACATCAGGCTCCACCTAAATACAAATCTCTTAACCAGGAATGAGGTACCAATCAACACCATGTGCATCACAGCAGAGCAGAGGAGAAAACTCACTGAACAGGGAGATTAAAGGTGGGGGAAGAGACTCAGCAGGCCTGACGTGGCCCATTCGACCCTTTCGAGAAAGACCACCTGCCACAAAAGAGGTGTGAGAGGAGTCCTCTCTGCTACTGGAGGGACAACAGCAGAGAAAGGTACACAATGGAGCAGCAGGATTATTCTTCTCAGTTGGAGCAGAACCCAAAGAACAGCATGAAGGAAGAGCAGCAGCAGCTGCAGGACTGAGGGCACTTCTTAGCCAGCCCTAATCTAACTGGGAGGACAAAAAATAAAAACCTTGTCCAACAAAGCAAACCTCAACTCATCCCCTGAAAACAGAACCATGTGCAGATGACTTGAATATCCATCTGAATATGTATAATCAGCTGGGGTGCAGGGAGACAGAGACAGAGAGAGAACAAGCCCTTGCATAGAACCATGAGAGAGAAGTACATGCAGGAAAGCATTTGAATATCTTCACAACTGTCCTGTTTTCCAGGCCAAGGAAAAGGTAATGCACAAAAGAGCACCCACTTTTCAGCAGCCATACACGTTGAGGAGCTGCTCCTTTCTGGTGTGGCTGCAGAAGGGCTTATAGCTTGATGGCAGAGGTGGCAGGACCAGGTTCAATCCCCGGCATCCCTCGTTAAAAATGATATTGGAGAGCTAGTCTAGGAAACGCCTGGCTGAACCACCAGCAGCACTCACAGTAAAGACAGCACTCGTCTAGTTGGACTGCTGACCTGACCTCATATGAAACAGCTCAGAATAAGGTACTGGACAGCTCTTAATTCAGAATGCCCTGCCCCCTCCCGTTCCCCTCCCCACTCCTTACCCAGTCTCCTTCAATCCTCCTTCACAGAGACCAATTACCCAGGCTTATAATTCAGAATCTATCAAAAGCCTTTCTTTCCTGGGTTTAAAGAACAGGTGAATGTTGGTGTTCCTCTCCCCACCTCTCTGTTTCAAAGAAAAGCTCATGGTCCTAATTTGGCACACCAACAGTCCTGATGACTACCTGTCATCTGACTCTCTAGTGCGGTTCTTTCCAGATGAAGGAAGGACACCGGAAGGGAGAGGGGAGAGATGCCATCCTGAACACTGAAGCTGCTCTTGAAGGCCCTGCTGGAGACTGACCTCAATGGCAGCAGTGGCGGTGGGCAAAGGCCATCTCAGAAGGGACTTCCATAGTGGCCTGGTGTTTCTTGAAAGCCTACAGCAACCTCTACAACCCCACAGATCCCTCATGATTGCAAGAGACGTTTGAAGTTCAGCTTGTTCCTCTCCATGCTGTGACTCGGCAGGGAAGGACGTCCCTTTCTGTGTACATCGAAGCAAATGGGTTGTTTTGGGGGGGGGGGGTAAGCTCTAAAGAGGTTTGCCCATTAGCCTGCAAAGCATTTGGGTTGTGGGGTGCAAGGGAGAAAGAGTGTAGTTTTACAGTTCCTCCAAGCTATGTTAATGTCCATGAAAATAGGTGGGAGCCCCAATAAACTCCAGAACACAGTAGTGCTGACTCCCTACCCTCCTCCCTGGGCAGAGCTGTAAAAACTCTTTTAATTTTCTTGGCCTGAAAGCAAAAGGAGGCTGTTCTAAGGAGAATGAAGGATAAAGATGGGGGGGGGGGCTCGTGACACCTAATAAAGGTAGAGACAGAGGACTCAAAATGAAAGTCTGTTTGCATTTACCAAGCAAACACTGACTATTAAGAGTACAAAGACGTCTCTAATAAAAGCAATGAAGGGCAGCCCCTCTGGCAAGCGGGGAGCCAGAAGCACATGGCAAGAAGATGGGGACTGCCGGCATTCACACAATGTGGTCGACAGAGAAGATGATGAGAGATTTATCAAGGGCCACTGGGCTGTCTTGACTATGGAAGGAGAGAGTGATTGCATTCTGCTGTGTGCCAGCAAGAAACCTTTGAACTGGTTTTATGGCCCAGTAAGGAAGCAGGCAGAGCTCAGTGCATGTGCAGAGAGGCTCTTGGGAGTCCTAGGGCTCCATTCCTCAGGAGTCCGTCCACCTCAGGGGATTTTTCCACCCTTCACTGCAGGCCTATCCACGCTGCCCTCCCCCACCACATCTTCTGCTTTTTCTTAATTGCGGCCATCGTATCATATCATATCATTCTACATAAATGACACAGAGAAAGGGGAGCAATTCAGGGGTTGCTCACCCTAAAATCTATATTCAAATTGCTCTATTCCTTCAACAATCCAATGAAAGATACAAGGCACCCCTTTTGCTTCCTCTGTTCAAAGATATCAAAAGGCAAGGTGTGTTTGGAAGAAGAGGAGGAGGACTGGACACAACTGGACTCAAGGCTGACTGGGACATCTCCTGCCTATAACATATTTGAAACTGCCACCAAGAGCAGGATTATAAAATGCTTGCTTGGGTAGCAGTTTCAACTTCCTCTGTTTGACTGAACAACGAGGACTTGACTACCATGAAACTTTCAGGAGGAAAATATGAGAACCCCAGAATTAGCAAGAAACCAGTGATACTAAACACACATGTGCATCCAAGGAGAGCCAAGACTGAACTTATTAAAGGTCAGGGGTCAAGTAGCCACAGCTAGTTACATACTTGTGCATTCCATGAAAGGTCAGGCTGTATTGCTCTTTGCTGACCCAAACACCATGGCTAACATTTATGTGAAAGTCCGAGGCAAGGTGACCGACCCAGAAGATGATTGGCTATCCCTCTCCTGCCCATAACTCAGCCAAACTTTAACCTTTTATTTTAATGTGCAAGCACAGCTTCAGCTTATCTTGGGTGTTGCTCAGTTTGCACTGTGGGGCACTGCACCCAGAGTTTGGAACCCCTCAAATGCTCCAGGGTACAAAGAGCAACACCAGAGTCACTGGCAGGAACAAGGGCAGGACTTACTTGTGGATTTGCAGGGCTTGGGCTTGGAGTCATAGCATAGCTCATGTGCCCTTTGTGGGCCTGTTGTCAATTTCACCTAAGCCATTGCAGGACTGGAGTATGAACTAGATAGGGATGGACAAATAAGAAGCAGTGACATGATTCTGAACTGCACTGAGCAGAAACAGAAGTGGTTGTTTTAAGGAAAATGCACATTTGAGGTCTGTGATGATACCTTGCACCCTTGGAGGCCTAACGTGGCAACAATGCCCAGAATGACCGGCAAGCAGCTTATACTTCCTTGCTGAATATTTTATGCCAGTCCATCAAGCAGTTAGGAAACCTGGTTGCTGTCAGTTCCACTGTGATGGGCAGGTGTTCACAATGAGACACCATGTTGCTGCCATCATTCGTAGGAACAACAAGTGGCACATGCCGAAACTTATATTAATTTTAAGGAGAGGAGGGAGGTGGGAGAGAGGCAAACACTGGTTATGGGAATTAATTATGTATTACTACATTTGAAATCCAGCTAGCCAACTTGTTCCAGCTACATCAGAAAAGATCACAAGATGGAGAGCAGCAGGGTTTTTTGCCCAAAAAGCAAACAGACACGCACAAACCCCAGCCTCCCACTTTAGCTTGGAGCCGAGGAGTGGGAGGCAGGAATCACCCCTGCAGTTGCACAGAGGTCCAGAAGGTTCAGCAAAAGGACAGAGAAGATTTCTGCCCCACTCTTCCAGCTCCAGGCTAACAAGGACTGAGGCTAGTTGTTTTGAGGCATTCAACACACCTGCAGCACCCAGCAGCTACACAACAAGCAGCTCCACGTTGCAGCTGGAGGAAAGACCATGGGATTGCTCCAGACCCTCAGGTGCCAATTGCAAGGTCAACAACTAACAGCATTGCGAAGCAGCTCAACTGCTTTCAATGGCACTTATGTTCAGGCAAGAGTGCCTAAGACTGCAATCCTATGCACTTAGCTATCCAGTCTGCATTTCAAGGAAAACTGACCTGGTTCACCTGTTATAGGTTCCTATGTGGGCTGGAATGCAGATATTGATCAGTATTCACGTCACAGAATTTTAGGAGGAAGCCATGGAAAACCATACAAAATGCATATTTTAGAGAAAGAATATATGCAAATGTGTGCAAAATTTATATAATTTTGTGCACTTTTTAAAAACGCAAAAAGGAACAGAACTTCGAGAGAAATATTCCTAGCCCAAATGAACACAATGGGACTTGCCTGCAAGTGAACATGGGCAGGCAGGATTGTACCAAAGGGAAGAAGCAGAGTCCTGGTGACCACACATTTTGGCTTGGCTACTCAGGCCAAACGTAATTTGTGGGTCCCACTCCCTGCATAGGCATGCTGATGGCATCACAATGTTAAGAAAAGTTTGTGATTCTGTATTCAAAAAACTTTTAGAAATGTTTTTGAAGATCTCTCTGATTGGAGGGGGGGGAGAACTCCCAGAAATATGCCTGCATTCAGTAGCAGCCCTGTGGGGAAAGCATGAATTTCAAGACAGTGCTAGTGTGCACAATGTACCTATTTCACAAGCTTCTTTTTCAGAATCAACAGCTGCACTCCAAACTAAAACAGTCTTTAAGAACAACCGTGAGTACCCAAATTTAAAAATCATAGTTGTATTAAAGATGGAATCAACAAAATAACTTTCTTTTCAACTTTGCTTTCTCTCCACTAATCCTTGTGCAATTTTGAAACCGCTAAAAAAAAACCACTTTTAAACCTTACGGGTCTCAATATGTTAAGACTTCATTAAATGATTCTTTCCCCAGCTGCCTGAGTCAGGGTTCTTCCTAGTACAGTGGTGCCTCGCAAGACGAAATTAATTCGTTCCGTGAGGCTCTTCGTATAGCGGTTTTTTCGTCTTGCGAAGCAAGCCCATTGACAGCTTAGCGGATTAGCGCTATTAGCGGTTTAGCAGCTTTTAGCGATCAGCTGTTAAGCGGCTTATCAGCGGATCAGCTGATAAGCGGCTTAGCGGCTTAGGAAAAGGGGGGGAGGGGGAAAACCCGAAGGAACTCGCAAGACCTTTTCGTCTTGTGAAGCAAGCCCATAGGAAATTCGTTTTGCGAAGCACCTCCAAAACGGAAAACCCTTTCGTCTAGCGGATTTTCCCTCTTGCGAGGCGTTCGTCTTGCGGGGCACCACTGTACCTTCTCCCACCCCACAGGATGCAACAAGCAGGATGCCTGAGCATAAGAATATACTAGCCTGGTTTGCACATGACAGATCACACTAAGCTGAGGTTTGGCTCAGCGTGTTGATCAGCTTGGGGCTTCTGCAACCAAGTAGCTCAGCGCAGCAGCAAAAAACCCAGGGGAGGAGTACAGCAGTGGCAAGCGTTTCTCTGGGAACCTGCACAGTTCCGCTAAGCCACAATTTGGATTTCAGACAGGGGCTTTCCCTGCCCTGCCTGAGACACCGGGGTTTGAACCTGGGACCTGTTGTGCACAAAGCATGTGCTCTTATAACTCCTCCTGTACCGGATTCCAGCGACTGAAAGCATCCTTCTGGGACATTCATTTTCAAGAAGTATAGCTTACATTAGGATGGCAGCCCCAGGAGCTGCCAGTGAAGTTGGGAGCCTTGTTCAATTTTGAAAACGTCCTTTTAGCACTTACTATGTTGTGTTTCCTGATTCATGCAGATTCCACCTAGGCAGTGGTGCTGGGTTGTTGTTCTTTCCTGTCATCATGCAATTAGTGTACCAAGAGCTTTCAGCTGCTTTCATTTCAAAGCAATGCTAAACACCAAGAGTTCAGAATGCTGCATACTATTCAGTTGGGTGGATTGTGTGAAGGAGGAGGAGGAGGAAGTTCTTATCAAGAGGTATCACAGTGATATGAAATGAGGGGGGGACATGTGCACCAGGCTGAGTGATGACATGTCTGGGATGGGAGATCTTTACAGAAGCAGCAATCCACACTCTGGACATAATTTCCTTCATTACTATTTTGACTATGTAGGGTAGGTAAAGGCAAAAGGTAAAGGAACCTTGGATGGTTAAGTCTAGTCAAAGGTGACTATGGGGTTGTGGTGCTCATCTTGCTTTTCAGGTTGATGGAGCCAGCATTTGTCCACAGACAGCTTTCCAGGTCATGTGGCCAGCAGGACTAAACCGCTCCTGGCACGAGAGAACACCGTGATGGAAGCCCGAGCGCACGGAAACACTGTTTACCTTCCCGCCACAGCAGTACCTATTTATCTACTTGCACTTTGATGTGCTTTTGAACTGTTAAGTTGGCAGGAGTTAGGACAAAGCAACGGGAGCTCACCCCGTTGCGGGGATTCAAACCGCCAACATTCTGACTGGCAAGCCCAAGAGCATGGGTAGGCAAACTAAGGCCCACAGGACGGATCCAGCCCAATCGCCTTCTCAATCCTGCCCGCAGATGGTCTGGGAATCAGCGTGCTTTACATGAGTAGAATGTGTGTTTTTATTTAAAATGCATCTCTGGGTTATTTGTGGGGCATAGGAATTTATCCCCCCCCTTTACTTCAAAATATAGTCCGGCCCCCCACAAGGTCTGAGGGACAGTGGACCGGCCCCCTGCTGAAAAAGTTTGCTGACCCCTGCCCAAGAGGCTCAGTAGTTTAGACCACAGCACCACTCGTGTCTCCATTTACGGTAGCACTGCCATACACAAAAGAAGAATATTTCTTAGGTACAGATGACTGAAGATGCTTCAGTTTTTCCTCCCCTCACTCCACTATTATGCACCATTACGTCACTTATGTACAGTACTGAGCTCAAGGAAAATACTGATGTTGGCTACAACATACCTCGTTCTAGCCGATCTCGGCATTCTGCTCTTAACCTATTCATGGTCTTAGCTTCATCTGCTGGACCTCTTTCTGCCTTTTCATATTTTTACAGAGTATGCTTTTATTTCATAGCTTGGTTTTAACTATTGTTAGCTGTCCTGTGTAGTGTGTAAACACTAGAAGGCTGGGGTGAAAATCCTTAGACAAACAAATGGAAACAACCAACTCAATCAATCAGGCTGATATTTCTGCTATGTTAAGATATAATATACCCTTGGAACCTAAAATATTTTTGCTTGGCTACCTAAAATATGTTATTCTAGAAAATGAAGAAGGAATTGTGTTCAACCTTATAACTACTAAGCTAAAAATAAGCTAAGCATTTAGCTGCTAAGCCAAAAATTGGGGAGAAAGCCTCTCTCCTACTATATCTGAATGGATTGAATTTGGCCCACAGCAATTATGACTAATCTATCTTATTACAAAAGAATACATATAAACCAGCCTTACAAGTTTATGGGGAAGTGGGTCTTTTTTTGCAATGTTCTGGAAAATGTTCAATTATAATGTCCAAGCTTATCCTGCTTTCAACCTGCTGTGCCACTTTGAGTATTTCTGTTTGCTCTTTCGTCTAAATTATTAATAAAATAAAATAAGAACTTTAGAAAGAAGCAAGAGAGCATAAAAACGCAAGAGCCCTGCTGGATTAGCAGCATCTAGCCCATCTGGCCCAGCATCCTGTTCTCACAGTGGCCAACCAGATACCTGAGAGAAACCTGCAAGCAGAATTCGAGCACGAAAGCAACCCTCTCCCCTTCTGTGGCTTCCAACAACTGGTATCCCGGAAGCACTGCTGCCTCCAGCTGTCCAGGGAGAGCACAGTCATCAGGGCTAGAGGCTACCATATTCATATGGAGCTGAGAAGAGCACGTGACACATAAGTCATAGGCTTATCCATGTGACCACCCAAAACATGTCAGCCAACATACAAACCTTCCAGATGTTGTTGGACTTCAGCTCCTACCAACCCCGGCCAAGAACGTCCAACAGCTGGGGATGACTGGAGTCCAGCAACATCTGAAGGGACACAGCTCCCCCACCCCCTGATCTACAGCAGGGTGCTTTTCAGCCAACTGTGCTTGTGCTATCCAACACAATGTGAGCCACTGGCAGGAACACTATCCTAGAGGCAGACCAGGTCACTCCAATCCCTGGTCCAAGGCAAGCGATAGAGTCGGGATTTCAGTCCCATGGCGCCTGCAAGAACTGCCTGGAGGGGAGATCTCTTTTCCAATATGCTTAAGGAGTGCCAGCACAGCAGGCGCCCATCCCCACAGAGAGCCCCCCCCCCCCGCTTCCACATGTGGCTCTCCTCCTCTCACACCTCTCCCTTCCCCCTTCTCTAATTATCAGTCTGTTTCCCAAGGGGCTCTCACTAGCTCTTGTTTTCGGAAGGAGGAAGTTGCCTTCTAATCTCCCGCCTGGATGTTGTGTGTGTCTGTCAGCAGTCAAGAGAGGCTTTACCCTTGACAGCTGCCTTCTGGACCCGTTAAGCAAGCCTGAACCAAAGAAGTGACCAGCTCCTGAAAGAAAAAGGAAATCTTCCTGGCTGGCTCTTCAGCTGCATCCCTCTTTTCCCCCTCTTTGATGCGGGGGATTTGGGTTTCCCCAAGGTGATGTGCTAATGCATTTTGCATTAGTGCTAAAAGAGGAGCTCCCAACCCACCCGGGGCCAAAGGGTTAATAAAAAGTGGCAGGATTTTAACGACTACTGTTATGGTTGCTTGGCAACTAGAGAAGGTGCCTTAGGAAGGCCTAATTAATGAATGGGAGGAGAAGGAGTTTCTGGTAAATAAAGCTCACTAGTGCTTTTGTTTGTGAAGCTCCTAAAACTTTGGTTTTCTAATTCCATCCTGAGGCAGGAAAAAATAAAATATTAGCACTTGGGAAACACTGCAGGAATATCTCCCAAGATTCTTATTAAGTCACTTTTTGCTTATATTTTTAAAAAACTTCCTTTGATAGTATAAAACACAGTACATTCAGGAAAAACATGTTAAGATTTAGAGACTAAATGCACTAAAATTCACACCAAGGTTATGCCTGTGAAGATTCGCCGGGAGAAAGGCTGCTGATTTCAAGCAGTTATTCTGCCTCTGCTGTATATTTTTGGGCCAGGAGACAGATCTGCTGGAAGGTTCAAGAGGTGAATACCAGCCAAGGCCACCCCAGCACAGCATGCCACCAGAGGCTCTCCATGTTTCCATGGACCTCCCCACAAGCTCTTGTGGTTGAGTCCTGCTGCCCAGTTGCCCAGAGGCAATTGTTCAACCAATGGAAGAACAAGATGCCAGACTAAGTAGTCCCATGGCCTGATCCAGAAGGCTCTTCTTACCTTCTGAGGCCCAGAAATCCCTGCAATGGTCTGTTGTCAGGCCTTTCTATGATTTGCTCATATTTACAGAGGTCTGGGTTGCCCAGCCATACTGAGGATTTCATTAGAGCAGTGTTTCCCAACCGGTGTTCCGCGGCACACTAGTGTGCCGCCGGACGTTGCCTAGTGTGCCGTGGGAGGGAGGCGGGCGAGTCGGGCTAATCCTCCGACGAGCTCCACCTCCAGACCCATTGCTCAAATCCTTTAACCCAGGAGGGCGGGGAGGGGGGGGAGAAAGAGAAAAAAGAAAGGGTGGGAAAATAGAAGGGGAAGAGAAAATATTTTTTTTAAAAAAGGAAAGAGAGGGAAAAAGCGAGGGATGGAGGAAGGGGAATAAACAGAAGGGGAGGACAATGAAGAGGGGCGGGGCTTGGCAGGCAGCAGATAACTGGGGAGGGGGGTGCGGCTGGCGGCAGCTCAAGGCAGGAAGGGAGGAGCTGCCTCGCGGAGAGTCTTGGGCTGCAGAGATTTCCCGTTCAGGAGCGCGGGAGGCCACGCCGTGGATGGGAATCTCCTCCTCCTCTTCCTCCTCCTCCTCCAGGAGAGAGGGTGGTCCGCCCCACCGAGTCGGGCGTGCTCAAGCGTGGGAGCCTATAGTTAGAGCTCAGCTCCTTTTCTTGCCTTCCCCGCCCCCCCACGGAGCACATTTTCCTCGCCCCCCCAACCCCCGCATGTAGAATAGAAGCCCTCCAGCCTCCACGGTGCACAAACTCTCCCCTCTGCAACGAAGCGCTTTGTTGCATATCTTTGGTGAGGTTTTTAGGCAGTCTTGGTGCACCTTAAATCAGCGCTAATTGCGCCTGGACGCAGTATTTACTTCCAAGTAGGCCCCCTCCCCCCCCCGGTAGCACCTGACGTTGCTATTCGTATCATCAGGTTTGTTTGTCGATAATTTAATTGTTTTAAAAGCATCATGCTAAAGAGCTCTCTCCCACCCCCAGACCCTTGGGCAAAACAGAAACACACACATACACAAACACAGAGATTGAGCCCTGCAGGTTTTATGAAATGAATGGATTCTGAATGCCTGTTTCAGTGGCTTGTCCGCCTTAGGCTGCTGGGCCAGACACCTGTTACACGGTGCAGTCCGTAAGCTGTGAGCGCTGCTACCTGCCGCCGAGACCACATAACGACAGTCTTGAAAGACCTACATTGGCTCCCAGTACCTTTCCGAGCACAATTCAAAGTGTTGGTGCTGACCTTTAAAGCCCTAAGCGGTTTCGGTCCAGTATACCTGAAGTAGCGTCTCCGCCACCATCGTTCAGCCCAGACACTGAGATCCAGTGCCAAGGGCCTTCTGGCAATTCCCTCACTGAAAAGTGAGGTTACAGGGAACCAGGCAGAGGGCCTTCTCAGTAGTGGCGCCCGCCCTGTGGAATGCCCTCCCATCAGACATCAAAGAGATAACCATTACCTTCTATGCTGTTACTATTTTTTTATTTTTTTTTTACATAAGTAAAAAGTGACCTTTCCCCATCTGGCATGGTGGTGTGCCTCGAGATTTTTTTCATGAAACAAGTGTGCCTTTGCCCAAAAAAGGTTGGGAAACACTGCATTAGAGAAATAAAGACAATGGTGAGGGAAATTATGCAGAGGGCAAGAAGAAGGGGCAAAGCCGGGCTGAGGGTGGTTTAAAAGTGTTAGGTGACAGTGTGTGCCCTCTCCCAGCCTCATGCCCAGACCTGAACCTCCTCCAGTGACCAAAAGACTCCATCTTCTTCCCACTTCAGTAAAGCCATTCTTTCACCACTTACACAACTGGTAGATCTCACAAGGGAAGACCTTCCTTGAATGTTCCACCTCAGGGCTCCAAATGGGAGACATGGCATAACAGAGATATAGCCTGCATACGAAAACTAAGATATCAGGGAGAAAGATTCTAGTGTTACCTTGTGCCTGATATGTTTATTTTCTATGTGCGATATTA